>NC_092641.1:23852483-25052483 GCF_039555335.1 Amphiura filiformis
GGGAATGGTTAGGGTTAGGGTTAAGGAATTGTTAGGGTTAGGGTTAGGGTTAGGGTTAGGTTTAGGGTTAGGGTTAGGGTTAGGGTTAGGGTTAGGGTTAGGGAATGGTTAGGGTTAGCGTTAGGGTTCCGCCTCCGGTAGTTGGAAAACATCGCTTACCCGAATTTGGTGTATTCGTCTCCGGGATTCGTCTCAGCTTTGAACTTTAAAGTTAGGGAACGTTCATTATGTTCATATATATATGTTAAACTTTTATGACCCCCACCCCCTTTATGGACTCAAAACTTTTTGTATCACTCTCAGAAAAAAAGGTTCAACTTAGAATCTTTTTTGTCCTGTATGCAGAACCCTAAGCAGTAATAAGGTTCTAAAAAGAACCTTAAAAAGTTCTATAAAAACCGGCTTAAAGATTTAAATAGGCCTGGGGACATTCTAATTCATTCATTCATGGACTTATCACAAAGTTAAGAAAAGTAAAACGTAGTGTTAACCCTTTTTGGTACTAAAAAATCATTTTCTTGAAAAAAACACCCTTTTTCTGTTCTAACGAACCTTTTGAGGGTTCTTTCTTTAAGAATCCTTAAAGGTTCTTCAAGCTTAAGGTTCTACAAAGAACCTGTTTCTTGGCTACAGAACGTTTTTCTTCGTTTTTTGCCAAATTTTTCATTTCAAACAAAAATACCAAATGACAATTGATGACTTATGGCACAAAACCGATAAATCTGCAGTACTTGAAAAAAAATCGTGTCGCACACATTGAATTATATTTTTCACGAATGTTTTAACTTCCATTGTTAATTTCTTTTGTATAATTAAACAACCAGACTCCACTCAGAAAAATGGTAATGTTTTTAAATTTTGCATTTATTCCTTTTATAAACCACGGCAGGTTGTTTGAGGGATTTATGGTCAAACACTGTGTCGCACTCGCAGATGAAATATTTTTGATATTTGATGTTGCTCATTCTTAACCAGACGTGCATTCAGTTGGAACATGACCGGCATGCAGCGAAAATTTAAATGCCATGGCCGAGTACTTAGAGTTTTTAAAAATACCATCTAAAAGCTTCGAAATATGTTGCAAGGTTTCCTGAAACCTACGTTACCCCGACCTTAGTGGTTGCAAACACAGAAATTGAACCAAAGTGTCCTTTTAATAGTAAATATACGGTTTATTATACAAGTTATATTATAGTAATGTTTTCAGGTCCACATGATTTATGTACTTGAGAAAGAAATCCTATGAAATTGGAAGATTCAAACCCCCGGGATTCAGACTGTAGCCTATGTTTGAGAAATGTAACATACGTTACCATAAAGGTGCAGAATTAAAACAAAAAAGTGACTATAAATTACCGTTGAATTATAGCCGCAGCAAGTATACTTGATCAACTTTATTAATATTCGTTAAACATTGGGCATTTTGAAGTTAAAATGTAACTAGTACGTGACCGAAACATACGTTACCATTGATAAAATTTACAAAAACCGCACCGGTTACACGTGTACGTGTATTGTCTTCTTATAATAGCTTATAATGCCACCATGCATTATATTAAGTAGGCCTACTTTAAGGAAAGGGGCGTTACAGAAAATATGCTCAATGAAAATTATCCATAATCCTAATTGTAACGTAAATTTCATCTAATTTTCAATTCTTTTTTATCTCTTTTTTGAGACCATCAATTCTCCTTTAACAAAAATTTCTTTTTGAACTGAAAGGCGACATAGCATTGCATGATCCGTTTGACCGTTTCCCATTAAAAAAAGGTCCAGCCTTACCGCCCATGCCTAAGTCAATTACATTATCAATCTGATACCGCTCTTGACTACTTTTTCCGGCGTGACTTTCTTTCATTGTTTGAGAACGTGAGGTAAGCGTGGAATTTAAATCATCGATTTTGTAACAAAAATAATACACTTTTAAGCCATTCTTTTGACTAACTAATTGCTTAGCATTGTAATTTAACTTACGTAGAAGAATTGGTGTAATTATAACCCTGTAAAGTATGAAAATTCAAGGTTAAAATTGTCGTTTCACGTCACGAGCAATATTTGAGAAGATAATTTTTGGTCAATCAAAAAATGGCCGATGTGAAGGACGTTAATTAGTCACTCTCTCTCTCGAGCTCGTTCATGTCTCGTACGTTTTTCTTGTGCATGTGTGTAACAGGATGCAAGTTTTCCTGTTTTTGCAGGAATTCCTGCTTTTATGAAGTCCAAATTCCCGCACTTTCCTTTAATTATTTTCAGCCCATTTTGGAGGCTTTTCTTTTGTTTGGCCCCAGTGGCAGAGATTCACACATTTTTCAGCCTCCGGCTATTTCCTTCAGTTCAGCATTGTTCAGCAGGTTAACTTGCATCCCAAAAATTAATTTGATATCAGAACAGAAGGACTTTTCTTCATATTCAGAATGCAGTTCGAACAAGCGGCTACGGGACGACAGGTAACCTTGTCAATCAAACACTCAAGCTATTGTTCTCTCTCCGAGCTTCTCCGTGCCTGTGACCGTTATCCAATCAATTACATCGATCGGAAGTCGGGGCACGATGCATTGATACAAAAAATAACAGAAAAACGAAAAAAAAAAAAAAAAAAATAACACTGAAAAACATCATGATGATCATAGGCCTAGGTCTTTTAATAGGTTGAAAAAGTACAATATTAGGCCTACAGGTCTATAATGAAATGAATTGTGTATTATAATAGAAAAACAGTATATAGACAAAGTAAAATACATGTAAGCCAATTAAGCCCAGCAATTAAATAATGAAAAAGGAAATATAGGAACGAATTGAGAAAGAAAGTAAATATTTCGAATGAATAAAGAAATATGAAGAAAAAATGTAAAAGGAAAGGATCAGGAGGAAAGGAATACTATGAAATCAAGAAAGAAAGAAAAATCATAAGGAGAAAAGAAATATATTTTTGAAGAAATAGACAGAAAGACGACGAGAACAGAAATAAAAAATCTAAATTAAAATAAAGAATAATATAAAGAATTATAGTGGCATGCAAATGAAAAAGGAAGAAAAAAACATTTAATAAAGTAAACAAATACGGCAAATGCGTATAAGGAAATGAATAGGGCCTAAAGAGAAAAAGATAAAAGCAAAATTAAAGAGAAGAAAATAAGACGAATTAAATCATGAAAAATCAAATATTAAGAATGACAAGAACTACATATTTTGATGAGAAGAATAACGAAAATGAAAGAGAGAAAGAAGAAAATAAAGTGTGGGCCTAACAAAAAGAAAAGCAATAAATGATGAGAAATAAAATAAAGAAAGAACAATTCACAATCAGAATATTTTTTATTATTAATATTTAGCGGATATTGGATCAATCGATCAATTAGATTGATCCTGATAGCGGTCAACGAATTTACTGTGTGACAACAATAGCTGACCGGAAGGTTACCTGTCATCCCGTAGCCGCTTGTCAGTTCGATACATCTGATGTGCTCCCATGTCCCACAAAAAATACTGTCGAAACGCTCATTCCACAGGCTTTAAAACAAAATTAAAAACCACTCACTGAGGACGGGAGGTCAATGTTTTTTTGTCTTGAGCATTTTGTGAGGTTGAGGTCAACTTGGAAATTAGGCTGACAATTACTTGAGAACTCTAGCCATGCTAGCTTTGAATACGATAGTTACGCATTTGATGCTAGTAGAGACTAGTGCATGAGTGCTTTGGTATGGCAGCAGTGCAATTTTTTGCACCCGAGGTTATTTATTCTGGTAATGTTGAAATTTGGATGAAAGTTATTTTGATGAGTCGACTGTATCTTTTGGGCAGTCTACAATTTATTTTAGCAACATTTTTGATGCAATCGCCTGTCGTGATCGCCTGTGTTTACTTCTGACCTTCCATTGCTTATTACACGGTGTCATGCTTCAGCGATTCCGACTACATTTTGAATGCTACGGTCTCTAGCCTAGTCTAGAATGTGAAGCTATCATATCAGTGAGCAAATTCTTGGCTAGACTACTCCAGCAAGCTGACAATAAGCCCAATCGGCATTGGAAGTTTGCAATGCATTGTGGTCGCATGTCACAAGTTGGTACCCCAAAAAAGGTGGAGGTGTTACAATTTTCCGAATGTAGGCGAATGAAAAATGTCATAATTGAACCAACCCCTTGTGCTATTGAGCTACTTTGGGTCTCATTTTAAAGCTAAAAAATAGGGTTAAAACTGTGTAAACTAGTACTGAAAAGTGGGTAAAACTAAATAAATGGCATCAGCTGGAATTGAAATTGATGGGATGGAGAAGCACATGGATCAGGAGTACTATAGGAAAATGTAAGATTTCCATAGTGTTTGAATAAATTATTGTATCTTCATAACCCCTTGTCAATTGTCATATTGAGCTTTTCAGTGTCTCATTTTAGAGCCAATTACTCAAAGAAACAAGATTGACTTCAAAATTGATCAATTTCATATTCTACATTAGTTTCTCATTACATTTTGTACCACGGGTTGCCTCTAAATGCACAAAAGTCAATGCAATCACGTGCAAAAACGGCAAAGGTCCATATCTCCTTTAATATTCACTGTATCATGATAAATGTATAATTTCTGAAAGGAAATTGCACAAGGAAACTAATTTTTGCATTTTGAAAATGGTAGGAAGTAGTGTTGGGAAAATATGAGTGATTAATTATTTAATTTAATTTAATTTAAATTAAAAAATATCAACTTTTTTTGGCGCACCCTGTAGGCCCTATATCGTGAACGCAATTACATAAAATTTTTTTGAAGGGTGAGACTGATGCATCACTATGTTGTGAACTTATCCTAGCACATTGGACAAAATCCAACTTCAGACATTTGTTGTGGGGTACTTTATGTGAATAAGGTCCAATTTGAGAAAAACGCATTTGAAAATTTTGATTTACATTGCGGCCTTTGGGCTAACTAGTTATTAATTAGGCAATTACGCCAAAACGATAAACATTTTTGAGGTAAAAATGGTATGTGATGTTGTAGTTTTACAATATCTGTAACATATTTAAAAATATTTTTATGGACTATTTTGACCATGTAACACAAAATGGACCACCTCATGACATGCGACCTTGTGGGACAGTTGTTGGCAGTTTTGGGACACTTTGTCCTTTGACCTATCGGGAAAATTCAGAAAAATTGGGGTAACAAAAGTTACCTCAATAACACACTGGTAATAAAAGTTATGTATATATTATTGGGGCATGGAATTCAATTACTACACTGAAATTTCAGTGACTCAAGACAAGCGGCTCAGTATATATGATAGGAAATGAAGTAGATCCTAGCTGTACCTCTTTTCTTATCATAAATAACAAACCGCTTGTCTTGAGTTACTGAAATTCCAGTGTACAAATGTAGTAATTGGATTCCATGCCCCTATAATATACATAACTTTTGTTACCAGTGTGTTATGAGAAAAATGCAAAAATAGACACAAATTTTTCGAGGGGTGTAGTACACCCTTACAGGGTTCCCGTTAAGGTTTTAAAAATGTGCGTCCGTAATGATGCAAGTTTGCTGACGAGGTTGCAAAAACTTGCGTCCAGACAGATTTTGTGCGTCCATCTGAAATTCACGATTATGACGATACACACGTACCCCGGGTCTACACCTCGTCAAATGTTGATTGTTAAAAAAAAATAAAAGTGCATTTTCGCCGTGATATTCCATCTCCATTCGCTATGATATTGATAATTTTTCTCATTTCTGTGTCAGTTTTGGTCCGAAACTTGGTCAAAAACAGGTGCAAAAACATGAGCAAAGTCTGTCAATCTTGAGCAATTTTCGTTCAGACTTTCACTTCCGCGTTTCTATTTTTAAATTAACGTGCTGTTGATGCTAAAAAAACTAAAACACGCGCTGCCACAAATAATACGAAAAAGGGTTATCATTTGGATTTTGTCTTTAAAATTGCTTTTATTCATCGTAACAGTAATACTAATAAAGGAAACCTAGATTATTTATGAGAAAATAAACTTGAAATATTAAAAATTTAATATTGTCAGGTTGTGATAAATAATTAAATAAACACCGCACGTTAGCGGCATGTGCTTGCTTGTAAACAAATCAATCGGGACTTCCCCAGGCCATGTGATCAAACAGCTGTACAGCGATCATTCGAAAGCATGCAAAAGTGCACGATTTCCTGACGTTGCATTTACAAATATTGCAGAATTTACTTCAATTCTCAGCAGGTGGGTCAAAATTTTGGGGCTTTTATTATCTTAAAAATATAAAAGAATAAAAATTTCTTATTTTTATCATCAATTAATGATAAAATTTGGAAGTTTTGTCTGCGTCCAAATGCATGTGACATGGACGCAAAATACTTGATTAGCCATGTGAATTTGGGTCCAAATTTGTAAAATACGCGTCTGGACGCAATGACGCACACTAACGGGAAGCCTGCACCCTTAATAATTACATGTACAGCAATTTTCCCGATATGTCAGAGGTCAAAGTGTCCCAAAACTGCTCTCAAAAACCAGAAGTTGCAATGGTGATTGGGTTAATTATTACATGTCTCTGGAAAAAAACATTTAACATCTGTGATCTGTATCTTGTTGAAAATATAAAGCTACAGTATTCAGCAGCTGACATAACATACAAATTATTGATACATCTGCTTTCATTCCTGAGAGCTTTAAAACTGAATGCTGCCTTTGTCACAGACTTTAAACTGGTGGACGGCTTATTTGGGAGATTACCATTAGCGCTAGGGTTGCAAGACTAAGTCATCAATAGTCGTAGTCGCATGGTTTTAGTGATAGTCGCAACTCTTGACTAGTATGAGTATCACTTGGTGATACCGGTAGTTAAAAACTATAATACGTGAGAGTTTGAGAAACTTATTGTTTTGACATGATCCATTAAAATGTTGCAAAAAAAGTTTTTCCGTAGGTGGCTACATGTCGCTGTTGAGATCGTTGATTTCTAATTTTGATGCCTATATGCCGGCAGGCAATTTTATATTAAAGGTGAACCTCATTGAAAATAAAGTTATATATCAATGGAAAGCTTATGATGTCTGGATACTAAAAATTATTTTTTCCGATTTTTTTGATGGCCAATAAAGCTGAAAAATTAAAAAAATGAATGAATTTTTGGTCTTTTTTAAGGCGCCCAAAAACCACCCAAATCAATCGTCTATGACCTTGGGAATGCTCGTGACGTAAGCTGAGGGTTCGCAGTCACGTGAACCTACTCGGAAACATGTAAACAAGACTTGCTTCCTGTACTTTGCAAGCTGTCCGGCAAGTCTGATTTTCACAATAAAGCTTGAAATTAGAGGACTCTTCAAGTTGCTGGTTCCTTCTATATATATTAAAAATAATAGAATTATTGTCAGCACATAAATTTTCCGTTAATTTTTGACAAAATCAGTCATAACTCGCTGGGTATAATTGGGTAATTGAGTTTGAATTTCGCGCTGGGATCAGTTCCATGCGCAAATGCTTGCTGCTACCGCTCATGTCATGGACTGAATAAACAAATTAAATACTTGTTTGTGACATTCCCTATTCTTTGCATTTTCGCAATAAAGCTTAAAATTAGAGGAATATTCAAGTTGCAAATAATAGAATTATTGTCAACACATAAATTTTCCGTAAATTTTGGACAAAATCAGTCGAAACTGGATGGGTATAATTGGGTTATTGAGTTCGAATTTCAAGCGCTGTGATCAATTATTCCATGCGCAAATGCTTGCTGCGACCGGTGTCCGGTCATGGCATAATATATAATATAAACATCAAATACTTGCTTATCAAGTGACATTCCCTGTTCTTGATTCATTTTAAAATATCTGATTTCTAAAAAATATTGTCTTGCAGTAATCAAAAAAAGATTTCATTAAATCCAGCTCATAAAAAGGTTTTCATATCTAGCGCCGTGATCATTCCCCGGTCGGATATCATTCATTGCGGAAAATATTCTTTCCATGAATTCACAATTTAAAGAAACAAATACTTTATAAATACAATTTAGGCTTAGTAGACCGAATATTTGATGGAATTCTGAAATCTAAATTATAATATTGTCATTTCTGTCACAGTTCTTGATGATAGCACAATCGGTGTAGCCCTACTGAAAAAGAAAAACATCCATGTAAATTGTTGTATGGATGATGGTAGTATAGTAGCGACATACTGCAGAAATTGCAGGAGCTGATGTCTGCGAGGCGGGTATGCCCAAACAGCGCTAGCGCTTCGCGTCGTATTCGGGAGAATTTCTGCTGTGTAGGCCTATTAGCTGATTTGATCAATCGTTCCTTGATATGAACATTTACAGGAATAAATTTTGCTGATGAAGTAGCAATAAGTTGGAAATATCAGAATGTGAATATCAAATCAGTCATTTTGTCTGCAAGTACAGTACAGTCGCGGATACACTCGGCGACTGAGACTCAGTCACTGAGTTCATCCACCATGGTTCATCCCGTACGTCACGTATATACGAAGTTCGCTATCATACATGACCGGTTGTAAAGCTAAGAAATAATTTAAACAAATCCTGTACATGTACCTTATTCTATTCCCTCATTTCTCATTGTGATAACTTCATCTCAACTTGGTGTGACGATCTGAACTGGTAGCACTAGCAGTTATTTTTTGCAATCTGTTTTCATTCCGGTTCTTCGCTAATCTTCGCTCTTCGTGCTTTACTGTAATATTCCCTATGCATATCGTGGATGGCTTAGCCAGCACTTTTTCCATTTTTATCCACACACTTTATTCAGGAACTTCATTCTTGATTTGATCATGATGTTTCCTTCATTTTATTCTTATTTTATTGAAGATATTTTTCATGTAAAGTAAGTTGGCAATGACTGAATTCGTACATTGGCCCGATGCATGACACAGTAATGCATGTTTACAATCAAACCCGAAGTAACTGTGTCCCCCGAAGCTGACGTCATCAACGAAAAGCGCCCAATTTGAACGATTTCGTTTTGTAATTTAGGGGGTGCCAATATCCAATCTTTGCATGGAGATTTTGTCTAGCCTGGTACGTTAGGCAAATAAAAAATATTCTTTTCTGCTTCCTGACATCATAAGCTTTCCATTGATATATAACTTTTATTTTCAATGAGGTTCACCTTTAATCCTACAGTCCATCAAGATGGAGCCATCAGTGAGCCATTTTGTTTTCTGCCTTGTTTATAACCTGCAAAGGGCTAGATGAGGAACTCAAGCTAGAGTGCTAGATGGCAGTGGTGCCATTTTCGGAATGGAGCACTAACAAAATGAAAAGACCTTTTTTGACCTCCAATAATAGGTGTCAATGATCGACTATAATTTGGTTTACCTCAAGTTTGGTAGTGACTTCAATGCTACTTCGCGGTTGCGCCACAAGCATGTCAACAAACCGCGCGTGTGCGTGTACACTCAGTGCGTTTAACTTAACGCGCGCAATTTGATACTGCGGCAAGCGAAATACGCACATATACGTCACTACCAAACTTGAGATGAACCAAATCATAGACTATTCAACTACTGAAATCTGACAAGCAAGTTGCAACCTTAGTATTCTCTATGTTAGCACTTACATTGTAGGGGTTTACTGTTTTTCCCTCAGGTTGGGAGTTTTTATCATCATTAACATCAAGTAATCCTCATCATCAGTCATTATGCCAGCTGCTACACCAGACAAACCCGGCAAGATCTATGTGGGCAATCTACCACCAGCCATAGACAAGAGTGCTTTACAAGATGCATTCAGCAAGTATGGAGAGATCGCTGATGGTATGTTATGAATTATGAAGTAAAAAGGAAACAGTATCCATATTTTATTTAAAACTTTCGGAAAATGGAGGATGACAATCCATATTTTTATTAATTTGAAGATAAGGCATTAAAAGTAATCTGTCAAAATTCTTTTGTTTTCTATTGTTTTCAGTGATTGATAAAGTGACATAACTTTAAAGAAAAAGTCGTATCAACTTGGGATTTTCAGTTTCTGAAAGCTCTAAATGTCCTCTTTAGAAACCTATGTAAAACTCATTTTCGACCAGGGTCGACATGCAACTCATTCCCCTTGATCATGTCACAATTGTGTTTAACAACTTGATTGAGGGCTCTTATCAAGGCTCAGACACTGAGCTAGCTAAATGATACCTCAAACTGACTACTTTATATAGGATTGGAATAGGATGCCAGGGTTGTGTCTCCCGATCGCTTATTACGTAGTCTGGTTATGCTACAGCTGTAAAGGATACAGTGGGCTGTGGAATGAGTAATCATGCATAGAATTTTAGATTGATGTTATTATCTTGTACCGTCTTATTTTCAGTTTTAATGGTAGTAGACAGAGAGACAGGTGCCTCCAAAGGCTTTGCTTTTGTCACATACGCTAACCCAAAAGATGCCAACGATGCCGTCAATGGGATGAATGAATCCGTAAGTACTCATGAACAGAGTCTTAGCTAGAAATTGAGGGTTGCCCGTCATTTGAATAAAACGGCCTGTCCTAATTTGACCTTTAAAACATTTACCAGACGTCTATAGCCCATTGGGGGTTCAAAGAGTTCAAATATGTGCTGATATGGCCTTGTTCTACAAATTGGGTCTACTAAAAAGGTCAATTAGCTTCTCAAAACATACAATTTATAATATAGCATCTGTCAAAGGCATTAATTTTGCCCGTCCCAGGAGCAAACTGGCCGTCTAATTTTAGACGGCCAGGCCAGACGGGTGGCTAGCTAAGACCCTGCTCATGAATAAGTTCACTCAAGATTGAATCTTGTTGTCATTTGTAATGAAAAATTGATTGCACTTAGTTCAGATACAAGGATTTTGCAATGTCTTGATTTCCCCTGACTGCATGATATTCTCTAGTGAAACCAAGTGTGGAAAAAAATGTGGAATCCAGGATGCCAATTACTGTGAAATTCTTAATCTTGATAAAATACTAGCCAACGTTCCCTGTGGGAATCAATTGGTCACATGTAAGAAGAGATTATGGGAAAATTGGCTAGATCTGGAATGTTTGAGTGGAATTTGGCTTATCTTCCTCGGAAATAAGCATTATTTCCTAGCCCTAACTGAGCTAATACTGGATAGAAAATATTAGAAATAATGTTAAACCTCAAATATTGTTCTCCTCCTTTGTTTATATGCCATTGGCATTGGCTTGTTTGTTTATATGCCATTGGCTTGTTTGTTTAGGTTTACAATGATCCCTTGCTACCTTCTTGTTTTGGCGATGGTACACTGTCCATGAGTGCTGCACTAAATGATCTTGATGACAGGAATGGCATAAAGTATTGTACAAATGCTTCCAAAGTTTGAAATATTCACCTGTTTTATAAGCTGTTCACCTTGTCTATTTGCTTTGCCACACAGAATCTGATGGGCAAAACACTGAAGGTGGACCATGCATTGGTAGCAATGTCAAGACAACTTCAAAGAGGAAGAGGAGATGGCAGAGGAGGCAGGGGAGCACCCAGGTGAGTTGATTGCAGCACTAATGGCCTCATGTCCAATGGCACAGTTCTTTGTCCTTCAAGAGCTCAAAAGTTGACCCCAATTTGTGGAGTATGAGTTAGTACCCAACATATTCAAAGGTCGTTTTATGGATGTATTGGGGTTAAAGACTGTTTTTTGACAGATGAGTGCGTTCGATATTATACTGTAAAAGTGGAAATGTTTGCGCGATTAATTTTTTGCGTTTTGACAATTTTGAGCAGTTTCCCTTGTTTTTAAATTTCTAAGTTTCCTTACATTGGCCTATACACAAGGAATTTATTTGTGTGTTGTTATTTTCGCGGTAGCAGCTTGGAACACAAAAAGCGCGAAAATAATTGTAGCACGAATATTTCCACTTTTACAGTAGTATAGGTAGAAAAAAATTTATGAAATGGAAGAGACTTCAGGGGAAAGTGGTAAGACCAAACCTTAAAGTCGGATACTCATAAAGTCTTCCCGTTTCTTTTGAACTTGCAGTCTGCTTGGAGGCCCACCACGTGGACGAGGTGGCCCTCGTGGAGGTTTCGGAGGCCGAGGCGGATTTGAACCAAGAGGACGTGGCGGCTTCAGAGGCAGGGGCGGTTTTGAACCCAGGGGCCGTGGAGGCTACGAACCAAGAGGTCGCGGAGGCTTTGAACCAAGGGGCCGCGGAGGATTCAATGGACCACAGGGTAGACCACCACTCATGGGAGGTGAAGAGTATGGTGATGACATGGGAATGGGAGGAAGAGGAAGACCACCACCAAGAGGAGGACCAAGAGGACGTGGTAGAGCAGGTATGGGATAGAATGAAACAATGGACACAAATTTGTTTAAAGTGCTATAGATGTTTAAAATGATATGTGACATGATCAAGGAGTCAGGATGTCGCTAATTAATATTGTTTTTGAGATATTGGCAAAAATAGTGTTCAAATTCTTTTGTTTTATATTGTTTTTAGCCATTGATAAATTGCTCATAACTCGGTAACCAGATGTCCGATCTTGATGAGGTTTGCATCAAAATGTAGCATTCGTAAACTGCCAAAAATTTTTGTAGAACACTTCGAATTGAATATTGCCGACATAAGACTCGTTCCCCTTGATCATGTCACATATGTGTAATCGTTAGATTTATACCGATTCTGGTCTATGAAGAGTAAAATTATGCTGTGGAAATTCATGTATCCGCGCACAGACATGGAGTCTACAAAATAATAACATCTAGCGTTTTTGAATTGCGTCCTGGATGCAAAAACAAGAATCCTGCTTGTCAAGTTGTCATTAATGCTTTTCATGGCGGGCCATAGGCTTCAAAAGTTTTGAGATATTTTCTCGAATATCCAGAGCTGTCGCATGAACCACTGAACCAATACTAGGCTTGTTTGTACTCGCATTAATGCATTTTTCATGCTGATTCCAAATATGGTCATGACAATGTACAATTCTTAAATTTTTTTTAATTGTTAAAAAAAATGTAAACTGTTGTCATCTGTAGTGGACACCCGTGTGAAGAGGGTTAACGCATGAATTCATTATATTTTTAATATTAACCTCACAGAGCCACTGCTGCAACAGCCTCCAACCCTGTTGGGTGATGATTACAGAAGTGCACCACAAGAAAGAGATGACTACAGAGGTAAGAAATTGTGCAAATTTTATTTTATTTCTCCCCCAGAAGCATTTCAAAGCATATACGGTTACTTTGGAAATTGTCCGTGAAGAATCCTATTAGGTGTCATCTGTAGATCATTGAATTCAGGTGTCAAATTTGGATACTTCACAAGATCCACATGAGTGATATGTTTTTGTTTTGAAAATCATTTGAAACCAGAAAGATGTTGATGCATTCAGAACCCAGGCCTTATATTTTAAATATGCCTGGAGCTAAAATGAACTCCTGGTCCCAATTCCAAAGATGGTCCTGGTAGCAGATGCCAAAACTTGGCAACCATGGGATAAAAAAAAGCCTGGGTGCCTTCTTAATATAAGTTGTCAGGATCTCTTACCAAAGATGTCAATAGCTTTTGAAATGTATACCTTAAATTTATTTTCTTAATTGTTGAAGAGCCAGTTTGTTTATTGTCAACAATAATGTTGTTATATCCTTGTTTTTCCCCTAATAGATCCTGGTAGAGGCGCTCCACGCGGTGCTCCCCCATCTAGGGATGACTATGGTAAGATAATTAACTTGTATAAACACATGCACCATCTGAATCGGCTTGCCAGATGGTAGCTTGCACTAATGCTCAATGTGACCATCCATCACAAATATCAGCATTTTTACTTTTTGAGATATAGGACAGGCACCTTTTCCTCAAAATAAGCTTTCATTGATGAATTACATGACCCATGAACCTTGACAACATTACAGTTGTCAGAGAAATCATTTGAATTCTATTCATTTATCTCAAAAGAAGTTCTGAAGACATTGCAACTCGTGGTGGATGGTCACAATGACTGATTTGCTAGCAACAAGCTTACAATCATTAGACCAGATCAAGCATCATCAGGTTATTTGCAGCCCGTAGTACATACTAGGGAACCAGCGACAGTCCCTGGTTGTGATTTAGTAAATTAAGCACAGGCATGGGTGCCTGCATGCAGCAATCTTCATTACTAACAAGTTCTCATCTCATCATCCATTGTATATAGTCAATGTAGAACATTGTGTTCATGTTAGATATGTGTATAAAATAGTTCCAGCTTCATAACTTCTGGAATTACGCTTTTACGCTTTAGTAGTTGACATCACTTTCTTGAAGCCTAGTATCATGTGTTGGTGTTGGTTGGAAGCTTTTAGCTTTGCTTACAGTTAGCAGTGGATTGCATGTTTAGCAGTGCGGCACAAACACAATCATCAATCATCGGCAGCGCTTAAGGTGCTTTTAAACCATTTCTGTGTCGGCAAAACACTATTAATGCAGCAAGTTAAATAAACATTTCTACCTCACAGGGTGTTGTAAATAAGGAATTACCTTTTTTTTGTTACGCATGAGTAGTTGACATTACTTTCTTGTAGTCTAGTATCATGTGCTGGTGTTGTTGGTTGGAAGCTTTGCTTACGGTTAGCAGTGGATTGCATGTTTTAGCAGTGCAGTACAAACACAATCGTCAACCATCAGCAGCGCTTAAAGTGCTTCTTCACCATCTCTGTGTCTGCATAAAGCAGTATTAATGCAGCATGTTAAACAAACATTTCTACCTCACAGGGTGTTGTAAATTTAGGAATTACAGAGTTTGGGGCAATGTACTTTGTAGACCTAGTGAAGTCTGAAGAGGCCATACCATTGTAATGGGCTGTTCCAGTTGAAATCCACACCCCCTATGGAAGATGTGTCCTTAATTTTCCACACAGGGAGTATAAATTCTGAAATCTACAGTCCACATGTCTTCCATATGTGACCGTCCACGGCGAATGAGCCGTAAATTCCTCCCCCGGTCAATTTTGTTTTATTTCGTGTTTAAAAAATAAACATCATAAACTTAAAAATGGTATATCATTTGACTTCAAACGATATCCAGAAGCGGGGTTATGGTTTGTTAAACTTTGCTCCTTCAACAAAATTCTTCCACATGTGCTCTTTTTCCACATTGCTGGCAATATATCAAACAGTCATAATTGGCGGTCATTTCAAATAATCCCCAAGTCAACGAGGTTTAAGAAAGCTCTCTCATTGTTAATTGTTGGTTATGCATACCTGTACAAAATACAATGCCTGGTAACCCACCACTTGAACAGGATTTAGCTAAAGCAAACAAAGACCAGAGCTATTAAAAGTTCTATAGCTGGCCATCTAAGGTAGAAGCTTATTATCCACTTCAACAATAGGATTATTGATTAGTTTTTGACTATCAAAATAAGACGGATGTCGGGCCAGCTTAAGTTATCGATGAATACGACCTTCGTACACATTTTACACCGTAACACAGAATACAATTTAGGGAATTTACGGCTCGTTTGTGCTGCCGGGTCACATATGTGGTGTATGGATTTCAACTGGAATAGCCCAGTATTATTTTAGACGTAGACAAATGTGACATGATCAAGGGCAATGAGTTGGATGTTGCTAATATTGTTTTTGAGATATTGGCAAAAACAGTGTTCAAATTCTTTTGTTTTACTTTGTTTTACTTTGTTTTCAGCCATTGATAAATTGCTCATAACTCGGTGGCCAGATGTCCAATTTTGACGGGGTTTGCATCAAAATGTAGCATTTGTAAACTGTCAGAAAATGGTCTAATTAAATAACTTCTAATCGAAAATTGCCGACATGTGACTCATTCCCCTTGATAATGTCACATGTGCAAACCTTCATAATGCTCAATCAAGATTCTAGCTACCTTTCAATGCCATACATGCCGATGAAGCGGAGTTGGGGGTGGGGTACACTATTTGGGCCTGCTTAGGTACAAACCACAACTTGGTCAGTATGTAATTTTCTGTAAAAAAAACAATGCAAAACTGTAAAATATATAGCTTAGATGGCATTAAAGATTTCTCAAAAGTAACCAGAGGAAAATACGTTATTGATCTCAAATCGGTATCAAAATAGTACAGTTTCTGTGTGCACTGTGATCACAATTCACAACACAGCTGCTCATACATGCCTTGTAAGAAATCAGTTGCCATGGAAATGATCAACTAGTCAAATACTATCATAGTACATGCACATTACGCATGGCAAATACGGGGTTTTATGTTTTGAGAATCACAAGTGTCATGAGTGTTGCAAACCTGCCAACTGTCCCTCATTTGGGGTTTACCAAAGTGAAAATGAGGGACAGTCCTGTTTTCTGAAAATTTCAGTGATGGCAAATTTTAATGGAAGAACAGCAGAAAATGATGAAAATGTCACTTTAAAATTTGCTATAACATTCTCTTTAGTCTATTGTGATAAATTCAGACCTGCAAAACTGTCTCTGAATTCTGAAACTATTGCACACCTCAAGTCTTTTAATTTGTCAGTACCTGGTTTGTATACATGTACAAGGTTTTGATCTCAATGTCCCTCATTCTAACTTCGGTAGGTTGGCAGGTCTGGTGTTGATATGACACAAGGAATTCATACAATCGGAATGGTAATGTCACTATGCAGAAGTTGTGAAGATATGTAGTGTTAATAGTACAGACAAATTAAAGGAAAATATGTTAAAGTTTCACTTGGTGAATAACTAAATTTAGAATTTCAAACAAGACTTTTGAAAATTGAAATAATTGTGAAAGAGGGACTTTTTTGGTCTCCTCAAACTGCACACGTGTATGTACGGAGTTGCACCCCTACAAACAAAAAGTCTGCATGACACAAATAAATTGATGTACCGTGTTTCATTAAATAAACGCCCCGGGCGCGTTACATTTTCCGGGGGGTTTATTAGAGGTCATTTGTAGCACAACAATTCCTGTTAAAATCATTAGGTAAGCTTAAAAGTCACGCTAAAATGACGAACTATGAACTTTTGACACTGACTTTTGGTTCACTTCCGGGTTGCCGATGCAGATTTTCGCCATTTATTGCTGCTATTATCAACCATGTGAGCAACTTGGTAAGCTTACTACACAAGATAGCATGGAAATATCGAATTTTTGAAACATCTTGGTTGAAAAAAAGTGGTGGGGGCGCGTTATTTGAGGGGGCGACTATTTGACGAAATATGGTATAATGACCAGTACGACAGTTTTGACACGCAATTAAGACATAGTACGCACGCTGGTGGCAGTAAGCACGCAAAAAGATGAACTGGTCTAATACTATAGGCAAATGAAACCCGACATATTTTCTTTAAATTTCTTTCTGTATGAGAAGATAGCTGCTTCTAAATACAGACTTTATATAAACTGTTTGTTGCTATGTATTTGCTTTGCAGGTGCGCAGTCGTACGGAGCCCAAACTTCATATTACGGAGGTAAGAGTAATGTGGGTGACACAATTCACTTGCTAGACTATACAACAGAAGCGGAGTAGAACTAAGCCTCTTTACTGATTTAAAGGTGTTATTTGTGAATGTCTTGATAAATCTTTCTCATTTTCTTTTCCGATCTCATAGGTTGCCAACTTGAAAGAAAATTTTGCTTTCTTTGATACATTGATACTGCAATTGACTTTTTACATATTTACAATTCGTTAACCTTATTAAAAATGCTAACTTTCGACTTTTCAGGATGTTTGAAAGATGGCAAAAAAAGATCTGTTTCTTTGCAAGTAGGCCAAGGAATGGAAAATCATCTTGGCTGTGACTGCAACCCAGGACATGTGGGTGGCTAAATGTTTGACAGACATGTGTCGATATGTAGGATAGAGTATGGACCAGTAAAGTTTGAAAGTTTGTGTGCGTGTAGCCGCTGGTACAGATGCAAAATGTGTTAACTGCAACCTACATTCTCATTGCACAGTTCATGTAGCATGCAGTTTACATACACCAGCAGCAATGCACACACCAACGTCAAACTATAACACTGGCCAGAACTTGACCCTCGACAAAATGAAAAAAGTTGGCAGCCTTGTTTCTTTCCTCAGTTTTTCAGTACACAAAAGCTATAGGAATTCAAGAAGATTGACTGCACTCAACCATCGAAAAGGTTTTTGCATTTTGTCTCCAGGCTGATTTTTATCTCTTTATATGATTTTCTTTAGCTCGTGAGCCAGCTGCTGACTATGGTGCAGGAGGGCGCCCTGCAGGCAGAGGCGACTACCAAGATAGAGGGGACTATGGAAGGGAAGACCCGTATGCCGCACCAAGAGACCGTGGATACGGAGCAGCGCGTGAACCACTGGTACGCGATCCACCTGCACGTGAACCTGCAGCCAGAGAACAAAGAGGGTAAGTTGAGTAAAGAGACCATTGGAATGGGCTTTTTCAGTTGAAATTAATACACCTCTTTTGTAAAACATGACCTTAATCTAACACGCATGGAGTGTGAATTTCAAAAAGTGAGCTTAAGGTGGGACTACACCCCCTGAAAAATTTTGTGACTAATTTTGCATTTTTCTCAAAAAATAACTACACACTGATAACAAAAGTTATGTATATTATAGGGGCAAGGAATCCAATTACTTCACTGAAATTTCACTGATTCAAGTCAAGTGGTTCATTATATATGTTAAGAAATGAGGTACATTCTAGCGGTACCTCTTTTCTTATCATAAATAATGTACCGCTTGTCTTGAGTCACTGAAATTTCAGTGTAGTAATTGGATTCCTTGGCCCAATAACATAACTTTTGTTACCAGTGTGTTATTATTTTGTGAGAAAAAATGCAAAAATAGTCACAAAATTACCACCTTAACCTGAATAGGCGACTCCATTCAAAATCTTCACTCCCTCTGTGGGAGATTAAGGTTAGGTCTTCCATAGGGGTGTATGGATTTCAACACGAATAGCCCAGTACAGTAAAGCATGAAATATTCAATGTTGTGAGTGTATGTATTCGGACAATTGTCATACTCACAAAACTTGTTTTACTAAGAAAATGTATGAATTTTGTGAAAATTACATGCCTCAAAAATGGTGGTTCTTTTCAAATCACAAAAATTATGTGCACACAAATATTGTGCTCTACAATATTAAAGGAAGGTAATGGAACATAGATTACCGACCCTGAAAGAGCAAGGTGCACCTGTAGACAAGTAAATGTTGAAGTAACAATTTGGATGGGTTATTGGTCACAAAATCCATCCTAATTCATTTTTCTACATCAATCATATTATTTACTTTAAATTTGTAACCATTCACAGTTACCAACGTGACTTCTCAGCTGCCGGTGGTCGCGACCCCTACGCTGCCCCAACCCGTGATCCATACGCTGCACCAGCTGCCCCAGAGAGGGCGAGCTATGACTACGGAGCCCGTGACGACCCTTACGCTGCCCGAGCAGCCGCTCCACCAGCCAGAACAGGGTATGAAGAACCAAGGAGGGATGCACCCAGGGATTATGAACGCCCAGCTGCTGAAAGAGGCGGTTATGACAAGGGTTATGGATCGTATGCAGGTAAGTTGGGAATTTTTTTTTTAGAAGAACCTTGGTGCTTTTGGAATATTTGTTCAAGTTCCTTCTCGGATCAAGAAGAGAGAAACACCAAGTGATTATGATGACCTACAGTACGAATTTCATATAGTGAACACAGCATGACGAACGAACGGGTACCCTGCGAGTGAGCGATGGACGAATGCGTACATGGTACACTGCGTGAAGCAGAAGTGAACCACTCCTGATTGATTGGTTTGATCAGCATTTTTGCCCTGCCCCGTAAATCTTCTGCAACACATAATAAAAACTTGCTGTATGAGAATTGACCTTTTCCGAAATTCTTTGCGGTTAGACCCGAGATGTCATTTGACGTCATGCCAATGTGCACATCTTTTAGCGAACATTGTAACTGCACATGTCAAAGCCATGACCTACAGTACGAATTTCATATAGTGAACACAGCATGACGAACGAACGGGTACGCTGCGAGTGTGTGACGAACGAACGCGTACACTGCATGAAGCGGAAGTGAACCACTCCTGATTGATTGGTTTGATCAGCATTTTTGCCCTGCCCCGTAAATCTTCTGCAACACATAATAAAAACTTGCTGTATTAGAATTTTCCGAAACGTAAATCCCATAATTGTTTGCGATTAGACCCGAGATGGCATCATTTGTCGTCACGCCGATGTGCACATCGTTACTGCGCATATAAAAGCTGTGAAGTGTGCAGTAACGATGTATGCATGGGCATGACGACACCTCGGGTCCACCTGCCAAGGCTTATAGTATTTTCTGAAAAAGGTCAATTTTGTTGTTCTAATGAATCATTACATATATTTCCTCCATTATCTCAGAGCCAGCTAGAGGAGCAGGAGATTCATATGGCAGAGCAGCACCAGAAAGGGATTTTGGAGGTAATGTACCACAAATGCACTCCTATTCATTTGGTTACACATGAAATTGTTGGCATAACAAGGATGATTGATGTATACGCTTGTGCAATTCTGATGGTTTGACTTAAAATTCCACTGCTGACCTTGCTGGGAGTAGCAGGTCATGCATCCTTGTCATGTAAACAGTACTACCAATTTTAGATCCACAGAAGAACATTGTAGGGGACACACACAAGAGATTGTGATTTATTACGCCAAAGTTAACTTCTATGCGTATGTCCGACAAATTAAAAAACACTCCACTGTGACTGGGTTTCAAAAATTATTGATTTACCCTGCACATCCTATGGGTAAAGAAGTAAGCATTGGTGTAAGAAAAGAAAACACAATCTCTTGAATGAAAGATTTCTGAAATATTTATGGCGTCTCGCAGGATTGACATCCGAAATTATTTCAGAAAAAATGTGAATCATATTATGTATAATGGGTTTATGAAATACAATACACAATGTTCATACTTTGGCCAAAGATTGCCGCTACAAATGTAAAGTATGTATGATACAGGGATAGGCAAAATACTTCTAAAGCTTTTCAGAAATCTTTCATGGAAGCTTTTCACAAATCTTAAACAATATATTCATATAAAAAATACACTCCTTTTGGTGCACCTTGTACACATTCATAACGCAACAAAATACTACCAATTGTTTTTCTATTATGGGTTCAGTATTACATCACAGTTTAAATTCGGTGAGACTTTAATAGGATGCATGGAAAATTTAAAAAAAAATTGATTGTCAGTCAGTCTATAAAATGATTGCGTACAATTTAACAAAAATGATCATCTGTATAGTATCACGTGATGACCACAGATTCACAAGTTTAGTTTAATGGATGGTATTTAAAAATTGTCAAACTCAGTGAAAAGATATGTGCTGCTAAAAATGATGCAAAATAGTTGGTACGAGAAGAAACAATACCAAAAAAAGTAATTTTTGCTTAAAAAAGTGAATCAAAATGTGAAAATTTAAAGTTTCCGACAGGTTTGGAAAATTACTGGAAAACTTTCGCAAAGTTAAACTGGCACTGTCTCACATGCTTCAGAGTTAAACTTTCTTGATGCTTCAAAAAGTTTTTACAGAATACAAATTTGTACAACATTAAAAGAAATTGAAAGGCCTTTATTGAAAGTGTTTTCTTTGTTCCAACATGGTACAAATGTCATCGACGTTATACACTAGTAACATAAGAAATGGGGACAGAGCACTTACACAAAAAAATGACTTCAATCATAAAAGCTTTGCTACACACAATTGAAACTTGAAAATGTTTATGTTACTAGATGTTTAGACATAGTTGATGCTATTTTAGAGATATATCAAGGCCAGGCATATGCCGTTTTATTTTGTGTGTAAAATTCACATGATTTCCTTAAGGTTGGTCTGAACCCTGGAATTATGGAAACTTTCGGGCCTCATAACTTCTAAATTGTTGGTCTAAAGTATATAAAAGTATACATATTTAGAATGGCAAAGACTTGATAAGTTCATCTGTGAGGTCAAATTTGGGCCAAAATGGCACTTTTGGCCCAAAATCCCAAAAAACGGTTTTTTGGCCCACTTTTTTTTTCGTGGAACGTAACAAAAATTCTTGGGCCAAAATTTTTTGAAACCATTTTTAAAAACTAGATCAAAATATCTGGGACCCTTTTTTTCATTTTTTTGAATTTCGACTAACTTTGAGAAATTTGCGCAAAAAATGGTCAAAAAATGCTGATTTTTCAAGAAAATCATTAAAAAAAACACGATTTTGGCCTAATTTTCAAATATTTTTTGTGAAATTGGTCAAAATTCAAAAAAATGAAAAAACGGGTCCTAGATATTTTGATCTAGTTTTTAAAAATTAGTTTCAAAAAATTTTGGCTCCAAGAATTTTTTGTTACGGTGCACAAAAAGAAGTGGGCCAAAACCGTTATTTTTGGGATTTGGGCCAAAAGTGCCATTTTGGCCCAAATTTGACCTCACAGATGAACTTATCAAGTCTTTGCCATTCTAAATATGTATACTTTTATATACTTTAGACCAACAATTTAGAAGTTATGAGGCCAAAGTTTCCATAATTCCAGGGTTCAGACCAACCTTAAGTACTAATTATGTCAAAGGAAACGCAAAGAATTATCTAATTTATGCTTGTGTCATCAATCAAAGGCATCTATAGGAATCCATGATAATTGTTGCCCATTTGCTGTTGAAATGATTACCAAAACCCCCATTAAGGACGACCCTATAAGAAAGCATCAAAAACAACTTTCTGATAGCTAATGAAGTTTCGTAGACACACCACTTGCACCAGGCTGTCGTGTTACGTTGACCGTTCTGAAAGAAAGTGGTGTAGTTACAATTTGAAAGGGGGATTTACTATAATGAAATTTCATATTATTACAACCATTGTTTAATGTACAAAACAAAAGAAATTTTATGAACAGATAGTTCATCAAAAAAGGACGGCTATTAATTTTCTTAATACTGTCCGACAAAATTATAGTTAACTGGTTAAAATGTATGATTATTGCTATATACTTATCATTATTAGATAGTCAGTGACTGTCCGTCGTGGAACTGTTGGAGACAACATACCAACTTCAACCAAGAGACTATTATTAACCCAACTTTTTCTTAACACCACTTTCACCCACTCCCACAAACAGGTAGCGCGTCAGCTTCACGTTACGAAGGATACGGATCACGTGACCCCTACAGGGACTCACGTGGTGGTGACCGTGGTGGCGACAAAGCCCCATACGGCTCACGCGACCCATATGGGGCGGCCGGTGGGGCACCACCACAACGCTCTGGCAGAAATAACGGCCCAATGGGCGGTGGA
Organism: Amphiura filiformis; assembly: GCF_039555335.1. NCBI lineage: Eukaryota > Metazoa > Echinodermata > Ophiuroidea > Amphilepidida > Amphiuridae > Amphiura > Amphiura filiformis. Next base: position 23,875,688 of record NC_092641.1, read on the forward strand.
GGAGGAAGGGGCTATGATAGGCACTACTAAACGCAAAACACACCCTCTAAAGTTTCCAAGATGTCCGGTGTCGTCGAAAGTATCCACGGGTTGTGAAAATTGAATGAAAATGGTCTTGTATCGCAATTCGAAAGAAACCTACCATTTTTAAAAAGACTTTGAATAGCACAGTGAAAAAAAGCTGTGAATGTCACGGAAACCACCCTGTACATACAATTTCAAAGAGGTCTAGTACTACAAAGAAAGCTTGATGGTTTTATAACATGTAAAAATGTCTGGAAAAGAGGCCGTTTGACAACGTTTTGGAGAAAATTCATTTAAAACAAGCGAACTTGTGAATAATTATCAAAATGAAAGAAAAATGGGGCAATGGAAAAAATCATGAACACACAAATACAGCCAACTGCCACATTGGAAAATATATTCCTTTTTGAAATGGCGACACATGTATGTTTTTTAAAATGTCACGTCAAATTTGCAAATTGCAGTAGCAAATGACAAAAATAAAAAGGAAAATAAATTGACTCTTCAATCTGCTACGTGTAAAATGTTAAATGTTTTTAGATTTATGAGTGACTGACTATTCACTTCAATAGATTCATTGTTAGATAAGCCATTGATGTATTCATGTATTAATTTGATATTAAGTTGGGACCAAGAAACAAAATTTATAAGAGAACAAAAGAAGTTTGATTTATTTTTCAGCTACGGCAAAGAAAAGAATTTGTTTCATATCTTGGAAAAAGTGGCTAGTTATCAACTTCATAATGCTGATTACAGTAAATTTTTCCTAACACTTTTTTTTAAATTTAAATTTAGGAAACGAAACAATGGCCACATTATATTTCATTTTAGAAACGATGTACATATTATTTTTATTACTATTATTTGGTCCTGTGTACAGGGCACTAAATGTAACTTTGAAACCATTTTTACAAACGTTGATGTAGTAAGTTATTTCAAAAGTGCAGACAAGCTTCTGAGCAATGTATGTTTAGTAACCCGTCCATATGTAATGTATCTGTGATGAGCAACTATTCCAGTTGAAATCCATTACACCACCTATGGAAGACATCACCTTAATCTTCCACAGAGGGAGTTGTGCATTCATGCAACTCCATTTGAAATTCACACTCCCTCTGTATGAGAGATTAAGGTCATGTCTTCCATATAGGGGGCGTATGGATTTCATCCAGAACAGCCTAATACTGTGTATGGCACCTCAATCCTACAAACATCTGAATATCAAACTTTGTCTCTTCAATATCAAATTTCGTAATGAACAAAAACATGGAAGGTAAAGTCGCTGAAACTGATTTTATATTAAGAACTTGGGTGTAATTAAAATGATATTGATACCAGGAAGCTTATGAAAAGCTTGATGGTAAATACACACAGAGCTCAGATCAGAAAGTGTTAGCCAAGTGTTTACAAGGAATAAATATGAATGTATATTAAAAGCATTTCAAAATTATTCAGAAAATTTTTCTGTCAGCTGCTGGAGCACAAAAGGGTTAAATACTAAATTTGAAAAAGGCAGTTAATTTGTTTGTGTTCTAAGCAGTCAATACGTTCCCAAAAGCAAGAAATTGCATAGGTGAGAAAACATATTGCTATCTTTTACAGCAAAAAAATCAGAAAAATTATAAAACAAATCTAAATTTCAGTGAGGTTTTTTGCTCTGCATTCATGTATTTTTCTTGTGATGATAGATATAGTTTGTGTATTACTTTATTTTTACTGTTTCATCTTTTTAAACAAAATTTGTAATAGTTGTGTGTTTTAAATACTTGTGAAATGACAAAAATGGGGAGAATGAAATTTTGAAAATGGACATGGGCAGAGAATTTGGGCTTTTAAACTTGAATTTGCTGTATGTCAGTGTAATAAGCTTGCACTGACAAAAAGTTTAGGGATAATACAACAGGAAAAGAAAGCTGGAAGGAGTCTTGCATTAGCTTCAATGTAAATTTTCAAAAATTTTGTACAAGAAATATGTATTGTGTAATAGTCCTAAGTACCAAACCCAAAAGTTGAAAGAAAAATAAAATTGTCTAAAAAGAAAAACCAAAACAAAACTGCCATGTAATTGTCATCAGTGTAAGTCTTGTTATTAATAATTTACTATTTGTACTAACCACTCGGGATGAAGATTTTGTCAAATAAAATAAAACATGAAAAACCAAAACAAAGCTGAAATGGCTGTAATCATGCATAAGTCGCAGTCCTAAAGCTTTTAAAACCAAATAAGATGATTGATTTTGTCATAATATATAGAATGACACAATGTGTAATTTGATTGTTCGGTGCATTAGGTGGGCAAGTGCAATTGCTGCCTTGTGAACATTTGGCAATTTACGCATATAGTATATTGTACTCATCTACACATGGCAGCTATTGCACTTGTCCACTGCTGGCACTGAGCAGTTGATATGTCCTGTTCGGGCAAGTAGCCGGAATTTCCATGCTTGGGTTGCAATCGAAATAGCAAAAATTTGTGGATTGGAAACATATGGACATTTAGGGTTAGTTTCTAGATGCTTGAGGCAACTGCAGGCCTATTAGGACCACTATTAGTTGTACAAATCTGTATAAGCATTCAAAACAAATGGGACAGACTTGAATGAGACTTCCATCCAGTAACATTGAAGAAATCCTGACTGGTTGGGCTACTGGTCTATAAACCCTCCTCTGTAGTCGCATTTCGAGAAATTGGCCCTTAATGTCTATTTAAGCCTTACGAAAAGACAATTGTAACTTGGTAAATTGCATCATGTTAGGTACATTGATTGCAAGATAGTTACGTGAATTAATGAAAAATAATCTTAATTTGTTTTGGGCAAATTCAAAATTTGGTTGTATCAACTGTATAAATAGTGTAGTATATCATTGGGCTTCAAGACTGCACGTTCTTAAAAATGTTGACGCTGATCAAACCAGGGAGCGATCACACCCAACCATGGTTTTTATCTATTTCAAATTTTCACGAAAGGTTTAGAAATAAAGTGAAGAAGAAACACCTGTGTGTATTACATTTTACAATCCGTGAGGACGTGGGTTATGATGTAAAACAATCATTCTTTTCAATACACTCTTCAATTACCAGTAAATAAAATGTCACTGATTTGTTACATCAGAATATCAAACAAAATATGAAAATAAAATTTTTGCATTCTCTGCAAACGAGAAAAGACCAAAAGAGACCCAGAATCGGAATAAATTCTACCATTTTCTGTCCGTATGGACACAATACAAAAACACGGGAGTTGTATCGAGGGTCTCATTTTCATGATTACTGCCGTTTTCTTTTTGCCAATTTTTCATAAAATGATATAGTATAATATCTAATTCACTTCATAAAATCTGTCACTTTTAAACTTTCTTAAATGTTAGTTTGGTCAATCTTTGTACTGAGGAACAGGTGCTAGAGATTTGTAGGGCTTATTGAAAAGAAAGAAAAAACCCAACAAGGGGTTTGTGCAAGTAGGCCTCATCTCCAATTGCTCAAAAAGCATATCGTCGGCCATATCACATACTGACGTATTTGCAAGATACGCATTTTGAGAAAATCGCACTTGAAAATCTAGCGATTTTCATTTGCTGCATAATCATCATTAAAACATTATTGGTAAAAAGTAATGCAAATATGCCATATTTTCAATATAATTCACTTATCACTTTCAGAGCATAATTTATTGTGCAAAAAATCAATATTAAATAAAATATGTCACTGTGTGAAACAGACTAATGACAATTTTGCCATTCAAATGACAAATACGTCGTGCAAATACGGCACTATGTGAAACAGTTGCGCAAATACGTCACTATGTGAAACGGCAAATTATTCAAATTGCAGATACGACAAACTGGGCTTGCGCAGTAATGAGTATAAGTGATCAGCAAATACGTCGCTATGTGATAGACATTTCAAGGTTTCGCAAATACAACAAAATTTAATTAATATCTTACTAATTAAGTCACTTTTAGGCATGGGTTTTGGTGAATATATAGAGTAGAACATTACAAATTTTCCCAAAAATGTCGAATACGTCAGTATGTGATACGGCCGACGATTTGTACAATTTAGAATGCTGAAATTGTCAAATGTCTATTGGGCCTTCTTGCACTACCACTTGCGAGGTAAATTCTTTAAAAGAATTTGGAGTGTTGTAAGCAACTGTCGATGCTGAAATTCCTTGCTATTATGAACATTTGAAGTTCAAACTCTAGTGCACAGATGTCTGGTACATGTAAGTTAAATAAATGTATAATTATCTGCAACAGCCATTGTCACCAATAAAACTTTGGGACTCAGCGGTAAAAATCGCAAGATATACGTATTATGAAGCAGTTAGCCTATACCAGACAGAAGAAATCAAAGGAACTCAACTACATGTGCCTCAAAAATATGATGTCAAAGATGATACCTCAATTTCATTACCACTGTACCAGGTGCTCAACTTCTGAAAGAGGTCACTTCTCCCCACATATTTAACAAATTGGGGTCATTGATGATAGCAAAAGCAGGCTGTTACTATCAATTAAAGCAGTTTGAAAATGAAAAACTATGCAAGGAAAAATGGCAGAAGAAAAGTGAACAGCAACCCCAAGCACACTTCACAAATATGATGTCTTTTCTTTATCAATATGCCAAGATACTCTATAATAAAGGTAAAATTGTTTGCGGTAAGTAAAAAAATACTCTTTTTTCTTCTCTTGAAAATACAATGTTGTTCCGTCGAAGTAATAACATCAGAAGGGACAAAAGGTAGCGAAAATCAAATTGGAAACACATTAAAAATGCTGCTGCACTAAAAATTGCGAAATGTTATAGTATTGGTTGGGAGGTTAAAATGACTGTACGGTAAAGAAAAGAAAATACTTCCACAATCACAGTTCAATACATGGTAGATCAGTAAACAATTATCCCACATATTCAAATGTACCAAGAAAATAAATTGAAAATATCCAGAACCCTTAACAGCAGATTTCATCTTGGGACCATCAGCTTTATACATCAGAAAATGCATTACTCGGACCATAAATTGGCAAATTCAAAGTCGGCCATCACGTCACAACTTAGCAAAAATTTATACCATAGTTTCTTACATTTCAACTTATAAAATTTGGCACCCATACACAAGTTTGAGCAAAATCACAACCCAATTTTCAATAACGAGTCGTACAGTACCATAAATGAAAGCACTACGATTTGTTAAATTAGAAAATTCAGTTCTAACATACCGTGATGGAAGTTCTCTTTGTAGACACTGCAACACATTAAAAAAAGGGAGCTTCCATTTTTTTTTCAGCACTGCTGTTTTTTGTCTCAGTCAATTTTTCATTTGAATAAAAAGAAATTATTCTATAGACTTATATCCATCACTTTCAACTACTTCTTATATCACTGAAAAACAAACGCAGAAAATACAGATGTAGATCTAATACAAACATGTAACAGTCTCCCAACCAATACTTGCAAACTAGTTGAAAATAAATTTGGGCAGAGGGCTGGAAATTCTTAGGTACCTATGATGGGAAGAGTAAATGCATTTGTTACAAATATTTTCAAACAATATTTTTGGGAAGTGTAGAAATTCTAAAATTGAATATCTTTTATGGTCATAGCGATTCATTTTTTTGTGAAGCCTTATACCTGTTCTGTTGTTTTAGCTACAGTGTCTTTATTGACAATTAGTTCAGTTCCAATACTTGAAAAAGGCCAGGAAGATGTTCAGTATAGTTTTCTTTCGCCGTTATGTTTGAAAATCTTATAACAAATTGATATGATTGTTATAAATGTAGTATGAAAAAGTTGTAAATTGATCACAAATGACTGCTGTTGTTATTGATACAAGTATTTGCTACAAATTTTGCTTAAAACGGAATTCATCTGAAAATCAACATGCTTGAATATAATAAAAAAAGCCGGAACAGAATGTTGATATTGTATGTTACAGGAGCTAAGCATCATCAATGTGTACGTTGAAAACAAATGTATTAATTATTAAGATACGTACATTTATGGTTGGAATTATATCTGTTTATGTGATTATTTGGCGATCACCGAATGCTTGCCTAAATAAAAAAGTACAATTCTGCATTTTATTCAGGTAATTATTGTCAAATTTTAACTTGTAGATCTAACGTTCATTTCCAGGATGGTGATTTCATTCATTATGATATGACATTGATCGATCTACAAATAATGATCTACTTGCTACCAGTACCAAGGATGATGACGTGTGGTGATGATGCATCATTCAGTTGTGCAGGTATGTAGAGTAGGTTGTTGCCATGTTATATTATGGTCCCACGGTCCACATAACAGACGCTTGTAATTATGTGTGCATACAATCTAGCAAAATCTGTCCATTTGTTTTGTAAACAAAAAACCGAATACCGTATTTCGTCAAATAAACTCCCCCGGGGGTGTTACATTTTCCCAAGGGGCGTTTATTCAAGGTCAATTTTAGAACAATAATTCCCGTTAAAATCATTAGGAAAACTTAAAACTCGCGCTAAAATGACGAACTATGAACTAGAAACACTGACTTCTGATTCACTTCCGGGTTTCCAATCCAGAAATTATTGACGCTATTATCGACCATGTGGGCAACTTGGTAAGCTTGCTACACAAGATAGCATGGAAATATCTGCATTTTTGAAACATCTTGGCTGAAAAAAGTGGTGGGGGCATTTATTTGAGGGGGCCGACTATTTGACGAAATATGGTATGACTGACCCTGATACTTTGGGCCCATACGCTATTCAAACAACTTTCTTTAGGCCTAATTTGTCTCCATTTCTTTTATCCTCTTAGATTATCAGCCTGTGATGGACCAAGACTAAGAATGGGAGAGCGTGTTTGGAAGCGGTTCCACTGATCAAGGATCATCATAAGTAACTATCAAGGACATAACATGTTGTAAGTGTTCTCAAAATTGGGCAAGTGGATGTAAGGGTTTTGCAACAAAGCTCGTCAAATAAAGGCCTGGACCAAAAGGAAGTGGGTGGGATGATATCACTGTTTCATTCATAACATCTAAAAGGAGCACATTGCAGCCTAAAATTTCACCGGGATTATGAGGACAATTATGAGCTTTCTCCTTGACGCTAAAATCTGGTCACACATGTTCTGTTCAATCATTTTAAACAGCTGTATAGGTACATGTATTAAGTGAACTAAACACTTATTCTCTCCCTTCATTTTTATAACAGATTGGTGGTTTTAGCAAGACCGTAAAGGAACTCAAGACAGAAGTAAAATGTTTGAAGAGATGCTTACAGCTTCAATATATTTGCAGTCAAGTTGTACATCTGCACAGGAAGTGCAGCCTGAAGGAAAATTGGCCTTAAAAGTTTGAAAGTTATGCAAACTCACCTGAAAACTGAAGGAAGGAAGGTGGAAATGTTAACACTAGAGTGAAGTGGGAAAATGGCTTTTAAATACTTTTGACTTGACTGGCAGCTATGAGACATAAGTTGCTTAGCCTAGGGGATTCAAAACAATTTTTGGAACACAATCACAATTCTTGGAATGTATAAGCAGATCACTTGTGATCCAAAGTGAAAACTGTGTTGCATATGCCATTCTTTTTTTTTTTGGTAGTGCAGGGCTGTGACCCCGCATTTTAAGCTCATGACCTCACTTGAGCCCACATGACCTCACTTGAGCACACATGACCTCATTTGCCATTGGGACATATGCTGCAGCAAAAAATACACAAAAAATAAACTAAACAAGAAGTAACTTTGTTTGGATCTTGTTGGCGCATAGATCTACAAGGATTCAAAAAGTGCATTTTGCACCATGCAACATCCTTATTCAGACTTAAATTGAACTTTAACCTTTCTCAAATTAATGTGCCAACATGATCCGAATTAATTTTAAAGTGTAAATTGTTTGGGAGCATCCAAATAAACTAAACATGAAGTAATTTTGTTTGGATCTTGTTGGCGCATAAATCTACAAGATCTTGAAAAGTGTACGCCATGCGACAGCCTTTTTATACCAAATGCTGGCCTCAAGAAAATTGTCAAAAAAACAATTAAAAAATCCCAAATTTTTTGCTTTAAATTCTTATCAGAAAGTAACTTTGTCTACCATCTGGTGTCATATTCCCAGTTAATGCCGCGCGACAAAACGACAGTCCAAAAATGCAACAAAATGGTAAGATTTGACCTTTGACCTGTATTATCTCTGTGCCAAGAAGCTCCTGGCAATTTAATATGCACGTTTGTTTCAGGACTAGGTGTTCTTTCATATGGACTTGTTATTTTCATGTGATTTTTATGGCACTTTGAGATGTAAAACCATAAAAAATGGCACAAGGGTAACTTTTCATCTACGCTAAGATCTAAGCCATAATAACGTGAATTATGATGTGTAAAACACTCTTTTTCTTTTGACATTTTTTCCCGAATGTACTGGTCCTCATTCAAGACCTTTGGGGACAGTGCACAAGTAATTTTATCGCAGTAGTAAACAAGATGGAGACTAATTATAAAACATATCAAAATACTTTATTTCAGTACTGGTTTTATTCATAATTATGTAATTATATTAATTTATGTAATAACATAAAACCTTGAATCATGTATTTATATGAAACCGGTTGGACTGAAGATAACTTTAAAGATCCATTCAGTGATCCCAGCGCAAGTGTAAAAAAATTAGAATTGTTTATAAATTGCTTAAAAATGAAGGATAAGTCATTCAAATTGTCATTTGGTATTTTTGAAATGACAAATTTGGCAACAAAACGAAGAAAACAGCAGTACTGGCGGTTGAAGCCCCATTCAAATACATGTAGCTAATTTAGATACTGTCAGTATCTAAATTACAGATTTGTGTAAAATGTCTTATTTTGTCGTAAATACACGGCTTTCGGATGAACCACTCGCAGGCTATGTTAGCACATCTATGACAATGACAAAGGTACCAAAATCTGAATTTTGATGATTTTTACGATCGTCCAGATGAGCAAATCACTGAATGGGCCTTTAATTTCAGTGTTGGTTTAATTTCATAATAAATTCATTTTAAGTATAATATTTACATAATATATTTTTAGCCCAATCAGTTGCATGAAAGTCACTGTTTTATAATTATTGCTGTACACAATGTATGCAGTGATTAAGCAAATGACCTGTGATACTGAGTACTGACCCATTACATCAAAACATGTGTGTTGAAGGAAACTTACTTTAAACATGAAGAAATATGTACAGTATAGAAAAATAAAGAAAACGTTTAAGAACTTTGATATATTTTTCACATAACATCAATACTCATCCAACACCAATGTGTTTGATGGTACAATGTGTCCCATAAAAAGGTTACATGTAGAAATTGAACCGCATTTTGTGATGATACAACAAAACAATGTCATTTTTTCAGATATTATTTATTCATCCTTCTTGTAACTATTTGCTTAGTTTCAAGTCCGTATCTTAAACGCAACATAACTTATGAGCGCAAGATGACAGGGGTGTCAAGAGTGGGTAACTATCAAAATATCGCACAACGAAAGTTAAACACAAGCGCGCCTTTGTTTTGAGATTTTTTCTTTATTACTTTTTATGTTTATCATATTTTTCATTGTTGAACTTATTACAAAAAACAAACATATTGCAAAATTAAATATTGTGTACTGCAAATAAATCAGTTTTAGAGCTTCTTGACTCTTGGTGGTAAAAACTAAAGGAATAGGGTCATTAGAGCAGAACACGTTTTCGGTGAAAGTAGTTATGCACGCTGTATCTCCTGTCATCAAAATAGTGAACTGAAGAACAATCTTAAGCATTTAGGCCTTGATTGGATTTTGTTGACTTGAAATCGCTGTTGTTTGTTTTTACATTTCTGACTGAACTCTTGATATAAAACTGAACAAGTTTTGTTCTTTGTTTATCAGAATAAAATACTGCATCTGCCATGCTATGGCTGGGCCTGCTCAAGTGCCCCGCCAAATGCACGGTGGCTGTGACGGTGGTATGAACCTCGTCTTGTATACACGTAAAGAGCTTGGTCAGGAATGCCTAGAATGCGGACTAAGTACGTAGGTTGTGAACTTGACATTCACAGGGGTACTAGTAGAGGGTACATAGATTATGTCATGAAAAGGTTATTTATATTTGTTAACATTAACTTAGATTATTTTAAAAAATCTACATGTAACCTTTTTTTGGGACACCCGGTATTTTAAAGCAACAGAGCGGTTCATGAACTTGGTTAAGAAATCTAAATATATATTTTTGAAGACAATTGTTATGTTTTTGAGTTATAGGTTACATTTGTTTATATTGGAGTTCACATTAACAGTTATAAACCAATACTTAAGTTTTTCTGGACCTTTTTTCCTGAATTTGAATAGGGCCTACATCCAAATCTTGTCAGTAGTTTAAAGTGAAAGCTCCACTTTTGGTTCAAGTTCCTTTGGGGAATTAGTCAAGGTTAAAATTTATCTTTGTACATTTTGTTCTGCCTGTGGAGAACTGGCCAGACGGGGCTTCATATTTAAAATAATATTCTTTACAGGTTCCAGTTGTAGTTTTGAATACCCAAGTCACTGAACACTGGTTATATAAATTGTAGATATTGCCCAATTATAAGCAAACAAGTGTGTTTCCTGTAGGTTGCTTTAATGCAAAATGCATTTTTGTGTGTGTTTTGTTTTGTCCGAATTTTTTTTGTTCTGTTTAAAAAAAAAAGTGACACAATTGTTAAACAAATTAAGTGTGATCTACAGGAAACCAACTTGCCAGACACCATTAACCCCCTGAGCACTACCTGCCGATCTAACATTGCTTCTGATTGGTTAATTACATGATATTTTCACTTTAATCACCAATCAGAAAGGAGCTTTGCAAATAATTCACCCCATTTTTTTTGTGTGGTGAAATTGTTCTAACAATGTTGCTGATTGGGCCAATTGATAATGAAAACTTCTCTTTGGCCAATCAGCAGGTAGTTCTCATGGGGTTAACAAACAACAATTCCACATGACTGCCTCTGTACTGGTTGTCACTGTTGATCAACCAAAGGGAGAGCACTGTGTACTTCATTTGAACAAAATTCTATAGTTGTGTTGGTTTATTGTGAGTGTGACCCTTAAACTTTGACACATATACATCTACATTTGTACATTCATTGAATGACCTTTGAAGATTTGGGTACAAAAACTCATACTCTGCAACTTGAGGTCAAATTTTGCACTATGATTATGTGATTGAGGTTATTGGACTATGCCATTGAGATGAGGCTTTTGTGGTCCATAGTGAAGGACAATTTCATATCTTGTAACCATGGTAACACATGGTGTGTTTTTTCATGGTTGCTTAACATTTTCAGAACTACCAAATAAAATAAATCCTTGTGGAAAAAAAATAAAACGAGTGTTGCTGTGGTTTTGTGGAATGGACTAAGGTAAAAGTTAAATAATTTATGGTGGTACTGATACAAGGGGAAGATAATTTGCATTTGTATTGTTTTGTACCTAAGCGCAGGTACGTATCCCAATTCCCAACTTTGCTTTTGATCGCGTACTTGCACACCAATTATCAAGTCAATGTACGCGATTTAATGCTGCGCCCACCGGGCCACACAGTGACGTCGCTGCCTCGGGAAGCCAAATGGACTAACTCTGCAATATCATGGCAAAGATGCATCCAAACCTTTTTAAGGGTATACGATGTATTGTTGGTCGAAGCAGCCAAAAAAAGTAGTTCACAGCATCTTGCGAATGGTAGTGAGCTTTAGCAAAAATTGCATTGCTCAATTTGTAGCGAGCGTGTAGAAGAATTCAAATAACACATATACTTTTGTAGGTCCTGTGGTTCTTGAGTTATGTTGTAACTTGTAAAGAGGGCTGAAACAACACTTTTGTAAAACGTACATAACTCATTAACAACAATAAATTAAGCAAGTTTTCAAAGTATATGATTTGTAGAATGAACTTTTGCAAAACACCAAAGTGTTATTTTTCAATAATATATTGATTCAGATAATGAATATCGATTTTTTTGGCTGCTTCGACCAACAATACCTCGAATACCCTTAAAGATGCAAGTTATCATTTGATTTCAGGCTTTGCCGATCCTAGCGCACTATTTTGGTCTCCCTGCGTGACAAACCAATAGGGGATTACCATAGCGTCAAGGATGCGACAATTCTGAGTTGGGTCCTCCATGGTTCAATCTTGTCTATATGTGACCATCCAGCACAACTGAGCCCTGAAGTCGCCAATCATCATTTTTGAGATATTCGACGAAAATATTCTGCTGGAAATTAGCTTTAAAATGATGTATATCATGTCTATAGTACTTGACATTTAAGTAGTGAAAAATCAATAAAACAGTCAATAAATCCTTTGTTTCCTATTGTTAATTGTTAAGTTCAATGGAGCATATCTCAATAGTGGCACTGGCGACATCCGGGCTCAGTTGTGGTGGATGGTCACATATGTGATGCGATCAAGCAAAATCAGTCGGAACTCGAACATTTCAAATTTTCAGTTTCTGAGATAGTAAAAAACGTTTACAAATCTGCATTTTGCAGAAAACCCAATTAAAATTGAACAACCAGTTCCAAAGGTATGAGCAATTAAAGAGTTTCCAAAACAGAAATATTTCCTTTGTTTGGCTATATCTCAAAATCAGTATTTGCGAGTTCCGACTGATTTTGCTTGATCGCATCACATATTGTCCCACTTGCCTTGCAGGCTCTTGAAATGGAATAATCTATCTTTCACCTCCTAATTATATTTCAACCAACGCACTCACAGACACCCAGCAATTACAAAAATGGTTTTAAAACGTTATGAACACTTTACAGGTTGTAAATTCAAATGTTTAGATAGCATTTAAATGTTTGATCGCTAAAAGTATATAAAGGTCATAAAAAGGTTTTCAAACGTTTTATGTGAAAAACATTGCAACAGAATTTGAAAAATGTAAAAATTCTAGTACGAAATATTTTTTGCAAACATTCCTGCAAAACATTTTGTCAGCTCTTGAATAACATTAGGGATGAAATCAAAACTCGACCGCCAGTTCCATCCGGTTGCTATTGTTCTGAACAATGGCAACCGGACGGAACCGCCAATGGAGTTTTGATTTCATCCCTTATGTTTAATGGTTTGTATTCAAGTTTCTGAAAATGTTTTTGGAACGTTATTAAAACATTTTCTGTGAAACGTTTTGTGATTGCTGGGTAGTTAATATTGTATACCCGCTAAGAAGGGGTCACTGTAAATGAGCAATGTCCAGTGTTCCCAGCTTCATCTGTAGCATAATACACTATGACTGTTGTTATGTTCAGCGGAAATGTGTCTGCAGACCGATGAGTTGATGTCACTGAAATCTTGGATGGATCTGATACATTATCTAAGACCGCAGGTTCATCCCATTCATACCCGTCAGAGCCAACTCGGACCGTGGATGTTGGGCATGTCAGTACTGGGAGCTCTGTATCTATTGGTAGAAAAAATGTCAGATGACACATATAATGAACTATTCCAGTTGAAATCTATACAATCTATACCCAATATCCCGGAGGGGGTTCTTATTGATTGAAGGTATACGGGGATGTGCCACGGTTTTGGGGTACTTTTTCAGCAATTTTGGTATATCAATGGGTGGGTTTTCAGTGGAGACCAATGCGCCCAATTGGGCGCATTTGGGCAAAAGAGCCCCTAAAATTGCCCAGTTAGGGCAAATTTGGGTGCTTTTTGGGTGTTTTTGTGAAAAATTGGTATACTGATGGGTGGCAAAAACAGCAAAAAGTAGGTTAGAGAAAGTCAGCATCTGAAAGTCTGCGTGGCACATCCCTGTAATTTTTTTTTCGAAGACCCCCCCCGGGCCCAATATGGATTACCTGAATGGGTGATTCGATTTGAAATATACACCCCCTGTGTGGGAGATTAAGGTAATGTCTTCCATAAAGAGTGTCTGGATTTCAACTGGTATTACCCAATAGGGGACATGTTGAAGGCGCCGGCGTGCACATTATCGTGCCCCTGGTGCCACTCAAGTGTGATAGTGTACGCCGCGTGACCAAATTTTTGTGAAACACCCCCTAAACGAGTTTTACTCTACCAGCAAATTAAGCCCCTTAATAAGGTAATTTAATATAGAATTTACCCCCTAATGCGTTTTTGGCTTGTAAAAATGCAACAAATCAATGTACCCTTTTTGGACTCGTAATTTACCAAAAATTTGAAAAGGTACCCTAAACAAGTTGTTCAGTTTCAGAAAACTACCCTTATTCTTGAAAATCAGTGTTTTTAGACCCCTAAATGCGTCACGCGCGAAACTTTACTTGCCTAAAAAAACGCCCCTTTTTACTTTTTTTTTTGTCACGCATGCGTACAGACCATTTATGTGAGTGGTCCCCCGGGCCCAAAGGCCATTATTGTCATTGTATTTACAAAATAACGTCACATAATTGAAACACATCTTACAGATATTGAGAAAGCATTCATAAATATATGCGTGTAACCGGACTGGCCCTATCCCAAACATGTCTTTTTAAATTCAGGAAAAAAAATTCCTATACCCAGAAAACACAATAAAAATAAATTTACATTTCAATTATTTCGTATATTAGGGAAGGTATGTCAAAATCATGGAATATTAAAAGGGTCAAAGGTCAATCACACATCAGGCGATAACTAACCGTTTTTGAATGAAAGTCTCAATATTGTAATGGCACAAATTAAAAACCAATCTGATTCAAAGCCAACCGACCGACTCTCATAAATATTTTTCTACGTCTTCCAAAACCCAAACGAAAAATATTTTGTTGCATTATCTTCAGAACACAAAACTAAGAAGCTGTTTCAAATTCCGTGGACGCAAGACTAAGAATTTGATCTTAAGAAAATGTTACCCGCTAGTTTCTAGGGGCAATAGTAGTGGAGGGCGCTCAAACCTGAAAATTTGCATAACTGTTTAAACCCCATAAAAGCGAAATGCCGATTTGGGGATGCCACAATATGTACAACTATTCCTTTTATCCTTCCTTATATAAACTTTGTTGAAGAATCCAAATTGAGAACAAAAAACCTCATAAACTTTACCTTCTATTTCAATCTCAAATGTGCACTCTGCCATAGCACCCCCATTCTCCAGACTTGAGTAGATTGCCCTATAAGTTACAGGTGTGGTACCCACCGGAAACAATTCAATAGGCTCCGGATTTAATCTCCATACACGCGGAATCTCGCCATTTATTTCTTGTACCTCGGCGGGTTTAACATGGAATGGTAGAACAAGTCGCCGGGTAGGAAGACTTGGGTCCGTACTGAATCTCACATTGGGGCAAACGAGTTGTGGCACAGGAGCTGCATTTAAAAAACATCTAACATTAAATATATTAAAACTGATCAGCTATTTATCTCTTTGTAGGAACACTTGCGTGAGTGTGACCGATCTCCCACTCTCCCCGTTCCACACACACACATCCACCTGCCCCAAAACACCCCTGCACCATTATTACCCCCTTCTCGAAGAAAAATAATAAAGGTCATGTTGACGCCCCTGAATTCTCTGTGCAAATTTTGACAAACTTACGATTTTTAGCCTTAATCCATAATTCCAACATTCCCAGCTCGATTCCGACGTATGTTGACGCTAAAGATTGAGGCAATGTCTCAAGAATCATTTGGGTTCTCTCTCGTCGCAGTTTGTGAAATGCTACTGGTGTAGCATAAAGGCTTAAATAGATGTCTACAACGAGCAGTAGTCCTAATGAGTCAGGTCTGAAATGAGGACATTTAAATTATTATATTTGTAGATTAACCAGATGGATGAACTATGGATAAATACAATAAGGAGGTTAATAGTCCTATGTCTAATCCAAAACCAATAGCTGCAACAATCGCTTAAGTCATCTTAGGTAAATAATTTAGTACCATTGATAAAGTCATCATTCTTATCTTAGATATCATCTATCGATGAAGTTATCGTAGGTAGATAGCAATCATTGATGAAGTATATAAAGTCTGCACAAAAAGTAACTCAGCTGTTATTATATATACGCCTACAGATTCAGAACTAATAATTGTTTTCAAAATATTTCAACATAAAAAGAAGGATGATTTATTTAAGCGTATTTTGATACCCCATTTGTCCAATTTTGTTCAATATTGACAATGCAGCAGTGTTTTGAAAGAAAAATACCCCAATTTAAAAGTTGCAGTTATTTGTATTGATTTGAAGCGCGACGATAATGGCGGGCTTTACGTGTTTACAGTGCTGGCATTATAACCATTGATCGCTGTAAACAGCAACTTTTAAATTCGGGTATTTTTCTGTAAAAGCACTACTATGTTGTTAATATTGAACGACATTTGACGAATGGGGTATCAAAATGCGTGTAAATAAATCGTCCTTCTCTCTATGTTGAAATATTGTGAAAACAATTATTTGTGCTGAATCTATAGGCGTATTTATAACAGCTGAGTTACTTTTTGTGCAGACTTTACATAAGGAGATACCACCCATTGACGAAGTCATCAAATAGATATATCCCAAGTTATTATATGTAAATGACCCCAATTTCTGATAGCACCAGTCTAGCTACATGGGTACATATCATCCACTGAAGAAGTCATCTTAGGTTACGTGCACTCAGAAGTAATCTTAGGAAGATAGCACCCATTTATGAACACGGTTGTTTGATGTAATATAAAACTGTCATTTTTAAGAAAAGTTGAAAACTGATGGCGCTATTTATCTAAAATCTTGTTTGCATCTTTATAAGATGTATAAAGGTATTAGAACATCAGAAACAATACTTCCAAATGGCAAGAACATTTTCAAAAAACTTTTTGTATCATGAAATGTAAGGAATACGGTAAGTCATATTATTTGGCTAATTTAAATTTAAAATAGCGCCCTCAATTTGCACACAAATTAAATATTTATAGAAAAAAATTTACCACAAAACAGCAGAAAAAGATAAATAATTTGATATAGAAACGAAAATCTATCTTTAAAATTGCTTTAAAATATACGTGTAAAAATCGTATATTATGACTTAAAACTGAAATGCTTGGTTCTTTTTGATCTTTCCAAGAAACTTACTTGATAGGACTCTTCTTGTTTTTAAACTTCATTTCAACTCGATCATACCCGATGTCAGTCAGGGCTCTTTCAAACTGTGAACAAATGTATATATCCATAGCATGAAGAATTTCAGTATTAAACAATCCAGAAACAAAAACCTTAAAAAAACATTCAGCGATCTGAGTTACGATTTGCAAAAATTGATACCTTACATAATTTATACATTTCACAAGTTAAATTCGAGGAATAATCATTTTGTCATGTCTTGTAGATCATAATCTTAGTGTCTTCAAGCATGAGAATTTTCAGGCTTTTGTCTGAGTTCAGGTAGATTTATTGTTCAAATTTACTCATTTTTATTTTTTGCAACCTGTTCTGGGCCTTTTAAGGGTAGACGAGGTATTGTTGGTCGAAGCAACCTAAAAATCGATTTTCATTGTCTAGATCAATATATTATTGAAAATTAACACCTTGATGTTTTGCAACAGTTCATTCTACAAATCGTATTCTTTGCAAACTTGCTTAATTTATTGTTGTTAATGAGTTATGTACGTTTTACAAAAGTGTGGTTGTTTCAGCCCTCTTTACAACGTAACTCAAGAACCGCAGCACCTAAAAAAGTATATCTATGATATTTTAATTCTTCTACACGCTCGCTATGAATTGAGCAATGCAGTTTTTGCCAAAGCTCACTACCATTTGTAAGATGCTGTGAACTACCAAATCACAACAGTTTAAAATAATTAATAACCTTAAGGCCGAATTCACGCGCTTTTTCAGGAAGCCATTCTCATGCCTGAATTATTTAGATTATTGCCGCAAGTCTCATTTTGGCGCATCTGGTATAAAATTGTCCGCCTTTTATAGGTCAATTTTCATATAGCAATGGGTCTTTTGGTTTTTTTTTACACATACCCATAATTTCACTGGAGCTGGAGCCCAAATTTTATTTTTTTTGTAAATATTTTTACAAACATTTCGCAAAATTGTGTAAATTTGGCCTCGGGTATAAAAAATTGTCAAATTTTCTTGGACAATTCTCGGAAGCACATGCATACCCAAACCAAACCCGAGTTCTGCCCCCCTGGCGAGAGACGAAGTGACACAGACGGATAAAACTTAACATTGAAAATAAATTGAACCTTTTTGTAAAATACTGTGATCAGGCTTACCGATAATATGGTGTTATGTGTTACAGTCTGATATTGAACACTTGACTTGTCATCATATTCTTCGATGTAGACTTCCCTTACGATAACATAAGTTTCCAAATG
Organism: Amphiura filiformis; assembly: GCF_039555335.1. Classification (NCBI taxonomy): domain Eukaryota; kingdom Metazoa; phylum Echinodermata; class Ophiuroidea; order Amphilepidida; family Amphiuridae; genus Amphiura; species Amphiura filiformis. The sequence goes on from NC_092641.1 coordinate 23,894,032, forward strand.
AACCTCACCTGCAAAGGAATAAAGACACATAATTATACTTGCATAAAGTAGCCACAAAAAAGGAAGGTTGCTTGTGTTAATTGGTGTCATGTATGTAAAATGAGAATTACTTCAAACATAATCGATTGCTAAACATAACCAGATTACTTTATCAATATTTTGCCTGAACCTTTTTGTCTTACGCTATGGAATAGCTGTAAGACTGTAAGAACGCTGTTATCTGTCCATTTGTCCGTGTGAAATTGTAGGCATATCCACATTCTCAATCTGTGTTTCCAATCGCTACTAAACAGGAATAAATGTAATAAAGTTGGTATTATGTGTGACAAGTTTGTTCAACAGAAAAATTATATCGGATTATGTTTTACTTTTGATGTTAAAATCGTTTTTGTTAATTGATTTAAATGTTTTTCCATTTCCATCAGTGGCAGTGCATCGTAAAAAGGTGAACATTATGCTCTCTGTAAAGTTTATCACTGTGATTTGTATATTGCCGGAGACGATGGACACAATATTAAAATACATATATAGTAAAGGCTAAACACATAAAAAATGCCAAAGCAGAAGAAAGAGCTGTTGGTATGTCTACAATGTGAAAATCAGATACATAGACATAGTGTACCCGCGTAGTGTACAAACCTGGATTTTAAAATGTATTCCTTGGTGACCAAATTAATGTGTTGCAAAACCAGCTTGTCTTGGCAATTGATACATTCTAATTTCAAATACTTTGGGGGGGCGCCGGCCACACTGGCCCCTGGACCCTCTCACAGGCGGGCCCTGGACCCCATCACTCATTAATTAATGTAGCAGAGGCTTAGGAAAGATACCCGTTTTCCCAAAATAATACAGTAATATAATAACTTCCATTCCCTAAGATAATCTCCCGGTGACACATCTTCTTGCAATAGAAACGGCGCAACATAACATCGCACACGCCGCTGATCTCTTTGCAATACAAACCGCGCAAAATAGCGTAAGACACGTTAGGCGGTCTGCTTGTTAACTCATATGGATGCAAATATTTTGACAAAAATCGTCAAAAAAGCCTAAAAACGTAGAATATCATGCGACCAGCATCTCAAAGAGGATAGATGATTTACGTGTCCCCTTTCATGGCTCCGCCAGTTGGTCGTAGTTTCCCATCGAGTATGGATGGAGCTAGTCTAAGATTAAGATTGAGCTATTCCAGTTCAAATCCTTACACCTCCTATATGACAGACACGTCCTTTATCTTCCACATAGGGAGTGTAAGTTACCTGAATGAACAACTCCATTATTTTGAAATCTATAGACGAATCGAATTTCACGCATTCCTGCACCTCAATGGCAGCCATAGCTGGATCTCCGTCGGCTCTATTTCACCTAAAATGTGAAATGATGCGGCCTTGGAGGGTATTTTAAACTGCATTCTATCACCCGTGTTACACGTCAGACAAAAGAATGATGACAATTTACAACACAAAATAATCTAATATCGATTTTAAGCGGCTTTAATCCACCCAATTGGGCAGTTACAACACCAGTTTGGTGCTGCGGGGACCCAATAATGGCCGACCAAATCCTGACCATGACTTGGCTCGTTGGATTCGTCTATACCCACTTTGTTAAATATTAAGGGTCGATGTCTACCATAAAGTTATCGGTGTATGGATTTCAACTTCATGCTTCATCTCTTCTGTAAAAACACGACCGGTCCAAAGTTATATATATATGTATATATTCTTGATAAAGTTGAATTTTAATATTTGCTTTAACCTTTGACGAGCGAGTACTACCGTACGTGATGCTTAATACTGATCATGTATTTCTTACTTACGACTTGACGGGGCAGCATAGAAGCATATCAATGAAATGATGAATATGATAAGACAGATGGTTAAGATGACAAACCAGACGCCGGCGGGAACTCGTTTTTGTTGCGTGAATTTGATAGGTTTTTCTTGGCGTTGGTGTTGACGTTCTTGTTCTGCCTTACGGTCGTGTTCGCGGTAAACGTGAGGATCAGTCTGTAAGAATACAATGAATGTTTAGGGGCTGTACAGTAATCATGAGCTCCCGAGAGAGCGGTTCCAAACGGCGTGCTCGCCGCTACCCCTCCCCCATTCTGGCAAAAAATGCTCACTTCTCTGTCTCCACCTGTATGCACACGCTAACTTTTAGGACGCACCAATTTGCAATCCTTATATGGTGTAGATTATATTATGCGTGCCTATCGAGAAGGAAATTTTGCATATTTGAACGTTTCCGTACTGTTTATCTAAGCTTTTAAGGTGCTTGATAGACATGATACAATAATGTGTGCCAAAAAATACCCCCTTCCGACTTGCTAAAAATTGCTTGCCCCCTCCACTCTTTTTAGTCTCCTGGGATCACAATTATTGTGCAAGCCCTTAATGAGATGGATAAGAACCGTCAGTCAGAAAATAAGCAGTGACACTGCCAGATTCCTATTGGGGACTCCTGCAGAGGTACACCTTTGCTATGGTACTTGGCTGGTACTGTGATGTACCAGGGGAATACCTGTGTAGTACCAGTGCTGGTGGGTTCTGCGCAGTAGCAGCATTGGTACAGTGTAGGTACTCAGTGTGTACCAGTCCGATACCGTGGCAACGATGTAAGAGTGCAGGCAGCTCCATAGGAATCTTGTAGTGTATAAGGTAGCTTAAGGTGGCGGGACCGGGGAGGAGAGCAGGGGAAGACATGCGTGGGCAATATTATATTTTGGGATTGACGGATCTCAGAGTGCCGTTTGAAATCTCAAAGGAGTGCAAACTAGGCTCTCTTGCACCCCAAACTACACGAATACTGTACCTCCCCCTGCCATCCCCGGGTTACGCCTCTGCTCTCAAAACTATTCGGGGATATAACCTAAAAAGTCATCGCAGTAAGCTCGCTAAGTTTAAACTATGACCACAATTAATTATGTCTATATTTAAATAATAAGAGCAATGTATATATTTATGTTTTTAATTGCCTTTTCAAATCCGAAGTTATACCCTGAACAGAAAGGAAGGAACTAACCGTAACTTTTGGAGTTTCGTTACCGTCATATCCATCGTTTATTTGCGTTGCAGTTGCCGATGCATCCGCCATTGTCGAATAAAAAATCCAAACGGAAGACCACTACAAACTTTCTTCATAAACTCAACACCAGTTCAAGCCCGTCAGTGTATTCCAATACAAGTCGGTATTTCGCAAATAAAGAATTTTGACGATTGTTGTTGTGATCTAAACCCACATCCACACTAAGTTTAATCAAATCTTGTAGGTCCTGGCTGTAAATTGTTTGTACATGTCTTTTATTTCCCTTTGAATAATTATAAATTTCATTGGAAAATCCAAGTATGCAGTATAGACTAATAACACAGTTGGTGTATCAGGAATAGTTGTCAAGTTTAAGTACATGCACCAATGCACACGCTAAAAGGATACGCCAAATAGTGTGACAACTACGTCATATTAGTCTGGGTAAGGCTCACACAATACCATACGATTTACTTTATTTCCAGCCCAATGCATTTGACCTAGCTTTATTTTAAATGATGATTGCTTTAAATTATTGTTGATCATTCCACAGACGTATCAAGCGCATTTTACTGATTGTTGTATTGCTTGTGGTTGCTTTCTTACGTAGATAGCAGTTTAATAGCGCCAAATTGAGATTTCGTCTCCACATAATTATAGCACCTGGAGCACTAGGGTTAATATGGTTATGGTTATTGCTCCAGGATTTATTGTTAAATGAAGTCACTGGCAATCACAACATTTTGTCTTATATGTTAGAATAATAATTATCAAGCTTTCTGAATTCAATGCACAATCAGTAGTTCTTCTTGACCACTTTAATGTCCACCACGAAAAATGGCCTGGCAGCCGTACAACAGATGCTGCTGGACGTCACACACTTGAGATGTGTAATGCTGTTGGTCTAATACAATCTGTCAAATAACCTACCCGGGAAGACCAGATTCTTTACTTAGTCATCACTGATCTTGATGCCACCTGCACAGTACATGCAAGACTAGGTACTTCAGACCACGGTCCAGTTCATTTTAAACTGAACGTGCCGCTACAGAGATAAACCCTACAAGCGCAAAGTGCGGTAGTACGACAAGGATGACTACTGGGGAATGAGAGGTTTTCTTGCATCTGCATACTGGTCTCTTGCGCTCCAATCTGATGACCCAGAAGAAGCTTGCAGCAACATCACCACTAACATCCGTGATGCTATGGGAATTTTCATACCAGCAAATCTCGTTATCAAGCGAGCAGCAACCAAGAAGCCCCGATTATGCAGGAAGCTGAAAAAGAATAACACCAAGAAATACAAGGATAAGTTTACAAAAGCTAGAAAAGAGTATAATCGTGCAGAGAAGGTATCCAGAAGGAGCTATAACAGCAAGTTGAGGAAAGAACTCTCAGATGGTAGCCTCAGCAGCAAGAAATGGTGGAACACTTTTAACACCCTAGCAGGAAAGTCCACCAGAGTTGATATACCAGTGCTTAAGGATGGTCGTCGATTGTACACTATATATCAAAAGGCAAAGTTTAAAAATGCTGCCAAACCTTTGCCGCTAAATGTCAGCTTGCCAGCGCAGAAAAATCTGCTCCTGCAGCATTTAACAATGTGCTCAATGAAAAAGATAGCCTTCAAGGTCAAAGATGTTAAGAAGCTAAAGATAAAGCTACTGGTCCTGTCGAAATCCCTGCAAGAGTCCTGAAGGAGTGCAGCACAGAACTTGCAAGACCACTCTATGTACCGCCCTATCTCTCTGCTCTGCATCATCAGCAAGGTCATGGAGCTGAGGTTGTTGTACAGAACCAACTTCAGAAGTACCTCCTTGGAAACCAACTGATTTCAGATAGACAGTTTGGATTTAGGTCACACCACAGCACAGCTAACATCCTCACCATTCTGACTCAAGGGTGGTCCAACTCCCTGGATAGAGGCAATGAAGTGTGCCTGGCATAATAGCCTTTGCTTGAAACTCATGACAAAAGGAGTATCCGGCAAGCTGCTCACCTGGATTAGGAGCTACCTGACTGATCTTTCCATCAAAGTCCTATCTGGCCAGTCATCAAGTACTTCCTCCATCAGTGCATCAGTTCCCCAAGGGTCAATATTGGGCCCACTTTTAATCTCTGTCTTCATTGATGACCTGGGTGATGAGTGTGAAAACCAGCTATTCCTCTACGCAAATGATTCCACCTTGTTTTGCGATATTACATCTAGAGACAACCAACCCTTAAGCAGCGTTACTGTTAGCCTAGACCTGGAGAAAATGAGGATCTGGGCAGACAGATGGAAGGTGACATTCGATCCATCAAAATGTAAGGCGATGGCAATCCAAACAAGCTAGATATACAGTTTGGGACCACCAAACTGGCTGAGAAGGAGGAGCTGGAGATCCTGGGAGTCACAATTGACAGCAAGCTGACGTGCACAACGCACATCTCCAAAGTCTCATCCAGAGCAGGCCAGAAGCTAGGCGCTTTGAGGAGAGTTGCACACAAACTTGATGTGAGAGACAGAGCAACCGTTTACAAGGCCCAAGTTCACAGTGTGATGGAATACGCCTCACTGTCTTGGATGTGCCAGCGCCACCACTTTAGGATTATTAGACTATATCCAGAGGAAGGTCCTTCGAATCATAGATGTGAGCGAAGAGGAAGCGATTACAGAGCTGAACATCACACCTCTCCATCAAAGACGTTAAGCTATTACATCAACAGTCCTCTATAAAATGCACACCAGCTTGTGTCCACCAGATCTGAAGGCACTGCTACTAAAGTCATTTGTAGTCAGAAGAGCTACCCGCTCCAGCTTGTCCATGATCTCACAGTACTAATTTCTAGAACCATATCTACTGGCAGGACCTTCATCCACACTGCAGTTTACGTTTGGAATAGCCTACCAGATGGAATAGTCGGAGGCATGGCGGCACACCATCATTCAAGAGCAGAGTGCATAAGCATCTTATTTCTTGTGTCTGATGCTTAAGTTACTGTACCCCTTCACTCTTGTTGTTCCTAAGCTGCTGTGAACCACTGATTGGCCCATATGGTTGTCTTTTATAGTGCCTAGGTGCCTATATAAGTTCTTGACTTGTGTCACTCCTCATGGGTTATTGTTCACTCTAATATTTTATATATAAAAAACACGAATCACGTGGTTTTAGTTAAAACAAACTCATATTGGTTAAAAAATGAATAAAAACAGCAGTATCTCAACACGCGATATTCCAAATTCCCGGGCACTGAAATTTTCTAGTGCAATGCCATCACAGTAATACAATGAATGCTGACGACAATTGAGCACAAATAACCATTACATCATTGCACTAGAAAATTTCGGCGTGGAATTTTGAATATCGCGTGTTGAGATCCAGTTGTTTTTATCCGTTTTCGTCGAAAATATGAGTATATTTTAAATAAAACCATGTGATTCGTGCTTGATAATTATTTTTCTAACATCGTAAGTCATAATATTATGATTACCGGAGACTTCCTTTAAGGTTGTTCTCCATGAATGATATGTGTGGACGATATCTCAATTTTGCGTGTGAGTGTAAGTTCACTGGTGTGTGGATATATTAGGGCCCCCAAACATATAATGTTATGTTCAGAGCTTGCGGAGATGTTAAAATCCAATGCGGAATGTGGGTTTTCCTCTCCCTCCGACTCAAACTCAGTCAAAATAAGCTTGAGATGCTCGCTTACACATAATGACATATTTTCATCAATTTAAAGAGTTAGGCCAACACAAGCCTTCCATTAAATACTTTTAAACATATTTCTTCTCGTGAAAATAATTGCGCTAGCTTAAAATTCTGATGGATCAGGAACTCGCTTCCTAATTGTCTCGGTATACCCGTATGTAACTGGTGAGCTGATGCTTGTTGCGATGCTTATGTATTGTAGGTAGACTAGGAGACTGCGGATATTGAGCTGCGTCCCTTAATGTTGTATAATGTTTTATAAGGTGTGTCTTGAGCCACAGTGGTCTGCTTCCTGATTGTGTCAGTATCGACTTATCGTTGTGAAGTTATGAGCAAAAGGTTAAAAAGAAAATAGAAAAATGCTCCAATTTTTATGAAAATGATCTCAAACCATCTTGTGGATCTTCAAATTTAATTTTGGCTTATAATTCCGGAACGATAAGTCGGAGGTAGGTCAAATTATACATTTCTGAATCCTTCCTGTCGATTCGATGTTTTTAGAATATTTATTCGTATACAAAATTATACATTAAAAAAATTTTGGCTTACCGCAGTTTCACACCACTCCACGCCATACATAAATTCTCCCAGTCACATTTCCCCAATATGAAATTTAAAAAAGTAAAATTTAAATTTTGCTTCTTTTAAAATTTGGCAGAGGCGGGGTTCGAACTCACGGCGCCGCTTATAAGTGCTCTATGAGCCTAGCGCCTTAGACCACTCGACCACTTGTCTTCATGGAATTCATTTGAAACTTATTTGAAGATATAATCGCAACTTCAATATAGGCATACCACGTGACAAGCAAAAGCAGAAAACGTACCATATTTTGGAATTTTATTTGCCTAAATACATTAATGTGTATTAATAGCGCTCAATTGTTGTTAATCCGACCATAAACATGATAAATGCGCGTCTATATGGACAATACATGATATCGATTTTGACACGTGCTCTCACGGTGTCAGTACATTTCCATGGTCAGTAAAATACTATAGAGGAACCTACCATTTTTCTTGTATACACGTTCGATGTTTTTATCAATTACATAAAAATTCCATTTTAGACCCCAAATGTTTTTTCAGGAAATAAAAGATTAGATTACCATAAAAACGAAACAGTAATCTTTTGCCGGGTCTAATGTAATATTCACATAGGATTTTCAACGTTTTTTCTATCCTTATTCTTGCTCAATTAAAAAAAATAATTGAAAAATAAAATTGAAATAAAATTCTCTGCCTCTTAAACGGCATCAAATGCGCCATAATTGGGTATCACGAATCGTTATATATGATGTGCAGTTAATATTCATATTTTCTTTTATACAGAGGATGCTTCAGTTTTGACAGGAAAAATATTTTCTTGAAAACCCTCTCACTCGGTTATTTTAAAAAGGTAACCACGCTTCCCTAGAATGTGCAATAAATTAGCATTAAAATTTTTCTTATTCTAACAGCAAGCGTTTCTAGAATGTATTTTGGCGAAATGTGGTGTGCCGCAGTTTGGACAAAAGTGGACCAGTTTTGAATTTTGACCCCTATATAAACTTTGACCTTGGATATCTCAAATTGCCCATGGGTGACAATTTTAAACCTTCGGAATCTCATTTTGTACAACCCATAGAACAATTATCAACAAAGAACAAAACTTTAAACTGGCAAAACCAAACCTACTTTGCTCATAATTATAATTACAGGTGGTGGAGTATGAGTTTTTGTACCTGTCACATATTCAAATGTCATTCAATGAATATACAATTTGAAGAAACATATTGGGTATGATGTAATGGGGAGTGGTGTTGGCCAGTAGCAGAGTTCAATAAACCTCACTCAGCAATCATAGGTCAAAATCTTACCTCCAGCTGTGGAGTGGAGTACGAGTTCTTTGTTTGTGACATCACCAACTTCTTGGCTAAAACAGACTTGCTCAAATCCTGTTTTGGTAGGCGAATTAACAATTTTGGAAGATTTTCACTACAACAAGATTTTTCTTATAAATAAGACAGCAGTGATTTGGTGAAAGAGGTTTTTAAAACTCTAGTGAACACAATTTCTAATTGCTTCTTGATTAAATGAAAATAATTATGGTTTTCATAGTTTTGTAAGATTTGGGCGATTTTTGGTGATTTGGTGTGCAGTTTGGAGTGTAAATTTACAGCAACCATGTACAGTTATCAGCAGGGGCAATAAGGACACCCGATGAATTGGCATCTCTAAATTCTACACACTGATTACTCTTTCAATTCTACTATCACGTCTTTGCTTAACCCATGAAGACAAATCAGTCGGTACAGAATAGAACCACGATGGTCCAGGGGCATGGAGGCTGGATTGTCATGCATTCCACTGCTTGATTAACCCTAACTCTGGATTCACTACTTTAATCACGATGGTCCAGGGGCATGGATTTGAGGCTGGATTGTCATGCATTTCAACGCTTGATTATCCCCAACAGTCAGTCTTGAGCACGCTCAAACGCTGCTCTGTGTGAAAGTAAATATGCATAACAACCAGTGCGCGTATCTCTCCGTGACCAATTATGCATACTAATTAAAAGTTCATGACATTCCCCTGTTTGAAGAGCTCTCATTTCTTTGTTTTAACACGTAAAATTACGAAACTTTCAAATTATCATGCCAACCCAGTGAACTTGCACGTTGCAAAAAAAAAAAAGTAGATCTAAGTTTATTTAGATGGATAAATAGCGTGTTTTTCGAACTAGCAAATTTCAGTACAAAAGTCGGAAAAAATACAGTATTAAATTCCATTTTTCGGCGGTAATTCAAATAACACATAAACATAATTCCAAAATATGACCGATATAAAGGTTTTGAATACCAATACCTCGAAAAATCCGTACGAATTTGCGTAAATCGACCAGGAGGTAGACACTTTTTTTTTAAGGTCAAATGAGGTTCGAGAACAATCAGCCCGTGACATTCTCCTGTTTGAAGAGCTCTAATTTCTTTATAACACGAAAAATTATCACTCTCTCAAATTATCATACCAAACTGGTGAACTTGCATGTCGCAAAAGAAGAAGGAAATCAAAGATTATTTAGATGAAAAATAAACATGTGTTTTGAACTAAACAATTTCAGTAAAAGGTTGGGGGAAAAGCACCATTATTTAAACTTAATTTTTTGTTTGTAATTTAAATAACACAATCTTAAAATTCACACATATGAAAGATAAACTGTTTTGTACACAAATGCCACAAAAATGTTGAACAAATTGACGTAAATCAACCGGGAGGTAGACAGTTATCGGCGAAGATGAAATGAGCTTTGAAAAAAAACGGCTATGATGCGCGTTACTGCTTTATTGGTCAAAAAGACTTATCCTGTATTTGATTGACAGTTGCTAGGGAATCCTAGTGGTAAATTAGTCTTAGTTTCAGACCTGCAAGAACAGGTACGATTGTAACGCAATTTGAAAGTATGTTTATTTGTTTTAAGAAAGAAATACCATTTTCATCAAATTTTATATTAGTAGAGATAATATTAGACCCATATTTTACTTGTTTTATTGAATTTAGAGCTAATTTTATGTATGAAATGTGCACATTTATACCGATAAAGTGCAAACGACACTCCGTCTTGATCAAGTCTAACATCGTCAGGCTAAAATCTCCTCAATCTTGAACGACTGTCGAGGAAGTCTATTTCGAGCTATTTTTCCAAGATGGCGCACATCGACTGCCAATTATTCGAACCCTTTCCGGCAAAAATACAACTTATTTAGCCAGTCTCATCATGGGGTCATCGGTTATAATATTTTCCTAGCATATTGAGGTAACTCTTCAGCTACTTGGTTTTTCAAAATATGATAGTAATGAAAAGAAACGACCAATTGTTCGCCGTTTTTCGCCATTTAATTTTTTTTTGAAACGATGACGTAAATATGCATCAACTCTTCCACAGAAAATACACTCCTACACAGCGCGTGCCATCACATGCATGATCGCGCATTGGCTGTGCAACTGACTTCATTTGCGCAAACGAGTGGCTTATCCTATAGTATATTAGTACTCGAGAATCCTTGACACCACTTGCATAGCGCGAGCGTCACGCAACGGTTATTACCGCGCGCTGGCGCGGTATTTGCGTTAGGGCGCGGACATCCCGAATGTCGATTGATAGGTGACGCACAAAATGCCACGAGAAAGGCCTACAACTCGGTAAAATTCGCATTTTTCCATCATTTTTGAAGAACAATGTAGACAATTAATCTAAATAACAATAATTATTATAATACTTATAAATATACCAAACGAAGCAGAATTATGTGAACTACATGAAAATGACGTCAAAAAAGTTCATGATTAGGTAAATCGGAGAGGTAGACGAATGTCGCATAAGGTTTTTAATTTGGGCAAAAAGTTAGTGTCATTTAAATGACCACAAACAACAAAAATAAAGCAAACTTGGTCTCGTTTTTTATTACAGAATTAAATGTACATGCCTCCTTAGCAATTTGGAAGCAATTTTGAAATATTTTTCAGAAAACAGATGCCAGTATACACCTTATCTTTCAGGTCAGCCAGTGCTCAGCGTCTTTTTGTCCAAATTATTGTACACGGATTGCGAGCGAGAAACCATGAGATTCTTCGAGATCCTCATTTCACAACTAGCCGTTTGAGCTCATTAGCGACCGTGCTCACGACTGACTGCCCACTCTTGATTCAATACTTTAATCACGACTTCACTTTTAAGTAAAGACGTGATTAAACTAAAACCATCAGTCGGTGCAGAATAGATCCACGATGGTCCAGCACCTTTGTTCCATAACCAGTAAGTAAGGTATAGGATATTTGTTGTTTTTGCTATAGCCCCCGAATGAAATGTATTTAATTATATTTGTACTCACTCAGGTAGCATAGTGTGTGAATTTTACATCCGAACTAAGTGCTATTCTTTTTTATGGGCATTTTATTGTCTAAAATGGCCCAAAATGAGGGTTTTTCAATATTGCCGTCCATTTCTAATCGTCACCCCCATAGACTTTACATGTAAAATAAAAAGGCTCATAAAAATTTAATAGCACCTAGTTCGGATGTAAAATTCACACAAAATGCTTTTTGAATGATTACAAAGATAATTAAATACTTTTCATGCGGGGGCTATGTGGAATCTTTTTTAATGTATTCCTTGTACAATGAAATTTCACAATAAAATGTCCATTGGAAACAAAGGTGCCAGGGGCATGGATTCGAGGCTGAATTATCATGCATTTCACTGCTTGATTAACCCTAACTCTGCAAAATCCCCGACTCACTTCAATATGAAATGGATTTGGGTGTAGCTAAGCTATACAGCAAGGGGAATTCAGTGGGAAATAGACCGTTTGGACCTAAATTGGATTTGCATTGGATGAGAACGTGTCCCTATTTAAATGGGATCTTTTGGTGAGAGCCATAACAGTCCCACGGAAGCCCCGAACATTAAATTTTTAATTATTAATGGCATCAAGTTTGAAAACGTCATTAATATTGTGAATAGGCCTATTGCTGGCATTACATCTAATCCAAACGGCAAAAAATGTTTGAATTTATCATGTATCCACCGGAAACACGCTGCTATCTTCACGTCGTGTTGATCAATAGATGCATAGGAGAGTTATTAACCGATGGCTCTTGAGACTTGTTACATGTAACATTTGTAACAAAAGTTAAGAAAGAACCACGAAGTCATCCAATTCTTCTAGCTGTACACCTTCAGGTAGTAAGAGTCTTGAGAACCTATAAATATGGAAAAATGATCACGTTTATGTAATGTATAATTGAGATGAGATTAATAAAGACAAGTTATTATTTATATTAATTGAAGTTCTTGACATTGGAAAATTGTAGAGGTAGAACTTGTCATTTGTTTCCTATTTGGTTTTTCTTTTAGTAATATTTAAACATTTTGTAAAATAAAAAAGTAAACAAACAAGTTGTCTGTTAAAAGTATATGACTTTTACAAAGCCTATAGGGAAAAATAAAGAATAATATATAGAATGGAATAGAAAAAGTAAGATAAAAATGCGACTTATTGTTTAATGTAACTATTTATATTATTAGAGAAGTTCTTGAAATTGGAAAATTGCTGATTTGGTTTTACTTGTTTTTGTTTAGTATAATATTTAAAATCTCAATAACAAAAAAGTAAACAAATACATTATCTGTTAAAAGGTGAGTATACGAATTTTAAATATGTATGACAGAAAAAAATAAAGAAAATGTTCAGAGAATATAATAGAAAAAGTAACATTAAAAATGTGTCTTACATTTTATTAAAACTTACTTTTTGCTCAAATGAATAACCATTTTGCAATTAAGGTGTCGTCTCACATTTTATTTAATGTTACACTATATCCGGATTTAAAAATAATGCTTACCCTAACTCATCGAGGCATATCAGTCGACTTAGTCGCATCAGTTCATGAAATGACACCATGTCTAGATGTACTCCATATAGACGCAACGTCTTGATATTCCTTGCTTGCTGCATTCCCTGCATGAATATCGCCACACAATCCTCAGTAATCAAATCATTGCAAGATGAGTGTAGTCTGAGCCCATACAAGTGAGTGCATGATACCAATGCAAAGCCACCGTGTTTCACTAAGTCTCCTGGATATGGACTGTCATTGACTGTCAGTTCCTGTAGACGTGTAAGTTTACTATGTATTGAGTGTAATAACTCATTGTGCTTACTCTTACTCAGATTATTCACACTGATATACAGGTGTGTCAAATTGTGAGGTAGAGTACCTATTAGGTGTGAAGCTACTGCATCACTCATCCAATTACCCCTGATATCAAATCCTATTAGCTGTGATGGCAAATTCTGTGCCAATAATTCCATATCATGTGATGATGCTTCCATATTCATCAAATACAACACCTGCAGTGATTTACATTGGTTTAGTTTGTTGGCAAGGATTGGAATGCTTTTTCCTGCCTCAGCTTTATTGTATGAGATATCGAGTACACGCAGTAGTGGCATCTTGTGAAGAGATGACACAAGTTTTGTGATTTGTTGTTGTGTGGATGCAGTTGACCTTGCATTCATCTCCAACAGTAACTGCATATTACCTTCTTCTATTGATTCTAGTAAATAATCGAAATTACTACCAAGTTTGAAGTAATCTATATTTAGTCTTTTTAATTTGATGTTCTTAAAGCTGTGTATAATAGGCACAGTGTTTGTTTCCGATGAAGACGGTAATCCATCATATGCCTGAATGCATGAAATATATGCAGCTAGCTCTGCATGAGAATACACACTAATCCATTTCTCGTGTAGGTCTGGGTTTGACGCAACAAACGACTCTCGTAGTAGTTGTATTTTGTCATTAGAAAGATATTTCATCCTACGCAAAGCATTGTTGAACATGTTCCTAGATAGACCGAATCCAACATTTGGATCACTGACGTGCGCAACGGGTCGTAATGTTATGTCAGAGATAGCTTGAGGATCACAGTAACTCATGAAGTATGCAAGTGCGATTGCAGTTTTCGATGAAATTCCATGAAATAAGACATTACCATCCACGAATAATCTCCTAAGAATTGAAACGAACTTCGCTTTGGCATCAGCTTCAAAGTTGCATTCTAGACACAACTCAATATACTGTTGAATAGGTCGTGAATCGTCTAAGGATAGTTGTTCATCATAATATTTCTGTGCTGCAATTTCAGACTCGAAAATGGTCAATAGCTTTTGCATAATTAACTTGGCTGCAATGTTTGATCTGGATGCAAATATCAGGACAGGAGCTATACTTAGGGCATCTTCGACAGTGTTTATGTTTTGTAGATAGGATGTTACCTCTCTGTGATTATTTTGGAGATAATTGCCAGCATAAACCTCCTGCCCTGATTTGTGGAAGAATTGCAATGCATGTTCTCCTCTCCTACATAAAATTCCCATGCCGCGTGCTTGGTCTAGGTATTTCTGGCCACACGATTTCTTGACTTCATCTTCTGTAAATACGATCTTTGTCGTTGTCGGTGTCAACCCATTGACAGCTAATTCTCCGAGATGAGAATATAACAGCTCCTAAAACATAATTTATATAAAACAGTATAAGAACTCATATTATACATATTGTACATGTATGAGAAAGCAATAAAAAGCTTAAAGAAAGCTTAAAGACGCTGACCTCATTATAGTATATGATTGGAATATGCAACAAAATATTTCATATTACAAATTATACCAGAAAACGATAAAAGAAACAAAACAACAACAAAACAAGTGATATCTTTTGAAATTGTCCAGAGCGTATATTGGCAACGAAGTATGAGTAGGAGGCTGGTTTAAGGAGATATTCTCTAAAACTTCTTTGAAGTCGTAACTAAAGCCAATTGCAATTATATTATTCAAATTTCAAATTTGACCCTTTCTGCCAAAAACATGGAGACCAATATTTGTACTTTCTGTTTTGCACAACATCCACAGATAAGTATGCTAATCAGATAAAATTAAACCTTTACTAGATGAGCAAGAGGCTGGTTTGGAGATACTATATTCTCTAAACCTTCTTATAAAGAAATAAAATTTGTATTATATTTTTCATATTTCAAATTTGAAACTTTCTGCCAACAACATGAGACTAATTTGTACTTTATTTTTAGCTAAAAGTTGCGTCAGAGTTCAATATATCCACAGATAAGTATGCCAGATAAAATTAAGCCTCTAGTAGAGCTTTTAGATTTTAAAATGTATTTAATTCATGTCCTACACAGGACATAAACAGATGTTGCCAATTAAATTGTAAATCGTTGTAAATGTAGATTTAAATTGTCTTGTTTTATATTTTGTTGTACTATACACTTCCGGTAAACAAAAAACAACAACAACAAAACAAACAAACAAAACAAACCGATCCATACCTTCTGTGACATAACGTTACTTCTTCTCAATGTTGTTGGTAACAGTCCAAAACTGACGTACGAATCCTGTCAACAAGGCTTGGTTCCAGCTTTTGAGCACTTTGAGTACTCTAAAAACAAAACAAAATAATAGTAAATTTGAAGACCTTATAAGGTAGTAAATTAAATAATTAGCAAATTAAAATAATAACAATAATAATGAGAAGATGAAAAAGAAAACTCCAGTTTCTGATGTTCTTTTGATTTTTCTTTATTTCTAAATTTTTTTTCAATAAATAAATGAATAAACAAAAAAATAATATATAAAATAAAATAAATATAAAAAATCGCCCCTCCTACCTCATCTGAAGTAGATTTCATGAAGTTGTCATACATGATGGTTACTATATCGTCGTAGAATTCAGTGATTCTGTCTGGTATGCCCTTTTTGCCATTCGTTGCAACCCAGTACCACGAAATCAGCAATACCATTAATGGAGTAGTAATATCCAGTAAGAGTTTGTTTTCGTCTATATATTGAAGCAATCTCTTTCCTAATGCTATTGTTGTCAGATCTGTGGGATTCTGTCCGAAGAGTTTCTTAACGTAAACTCTAATATCAGAGCGCTTCATCGTTTGTAACTCTAAGCGTCTGTATACAGGAATCTCTGATATAATTTCCTTTTCCCTCCACGGTCTTGTCGTCACAAGGACGCAGCATTCACGATATTGTTTGAATCGTATGATATCTACAAGGTTCCCAGTAATTTTGTATTTGAACAAATCAGGGGGAGCTTCATCTAACCCGTCTAGTACGATAACAATGTCTTTACCAAGAGTTTGAACGACTTTTCCTAGGGTAGACCTATCCACATTCGAAGACAGCAACTGCGAACAGATAGCATCTTCAATATTGCTTGAATGTTTTAAAGTTGCTAATTGGATAATGAATAACAATTGTGTGTCTTTGAGGGGAGACAAAATAGATTTGTGACACCAGTCAAAGGCCAGTTTGGAGCAGAATGTAGACTTTCCTTGACCCGGGCTGCCTGTCAGTAAATAACGTGCATCTTCCTCGCTCTCGAAAATCTCTTGATATGATTTCAAGCGCTCTTTTATCGGTCGCATTCCAGGTATCGTAATGTCAATAGTCACTGGTACATAGATGCTATCTAAGTCCACATAATTTCCAGGTTGCCATGGATACATTTGCTTTTTGCAATAACTATTGAGGTAGTATTTCCTTAAATCTGCAGCTATTGATTGCACCAAGTCTGAAAACAAGAACACACTTTAATTAAATATAGCACTGAAGTTTAATCTGTATTACCAACACAACATCTAGACCAAGATTACTTAAAAATACGAGTCATTTATTCAACGATTACTATTATTTGATATTCAAAAGGAAATGATTTTCAATACACGTTTTTAGACTTACCGTCGGAGGGAGTTATCGGTTCTTTATCAGACTCACGAATGTCTTCATTGACATCAGTTTGGTTTTCAGACACAAGGGCTTCATTTGGCAATTCGGCGTAAGGACTGTCAGCATCTTGTTCTTCATCAGCTAAGATGGTATGCGAATATATAATACAATGTTTGAATAATAAATTTCATTTAGTACATTTAATAACAGGTAATACTACTTACATTGTGACATCATATTGACGTTATTGACGTCATAATGGATGGAAGTTTCTATTTCTTGTTCGAGTAACGGTACACCTATACACATAGTCGCATAAGTGGGAAGGATGCAAAGGGGGACAAGGCGACTTTCAAGGCCCAAGTTCCACATTTTGTGGAACGCCAAATTAATTCTGGAAAGCTTTTTTTTGTAAGTGTTTGACATATAAACATTTTGAGCGACACCCCTGCTGATTGAATACAAAGGAAATCGCCCTCTGATTATCACCAGGTACTATTCTACGCTGACTATAGGACACGGCGCCACAACACAGTTGGTTGAGATTGTGGCATCATGCGATACGTATATACGTACGTATGAACATGCGTATGAGCGTAAACGTGTGTATGAACGTACGGTCAGCAGATGCAAACTGTGAGGAACCGTTACACCATCCATACACATAGCGAACCTTATTAATATTGGAAATAGCGAACCTAGTGAACCTTCGTTTGTATTCAATATAGCAAACCTATATATTTTGGCATATAGCCAACCGTATTTCATATTTGACATAGTAAACCCTCTGCTAAAGGAAAATTCGACATTACGAACCTAGACATAGCGGACAAACGCCTTAAGTGATTTTATACTCGATCACTTTTGAAGGAAAGCGATTCTCACGTGTCACGCATGCTCAGTGCTTACTTCCGTTTTCAGAGCATCAAGCCGATCAATCGATACCAATCGCTGAGGCAAAAATATTTTGAAAATACACCTTTGTAAACTTGCTCAAAAATGTCCGATGGCTAATATTCTGTCAATTCGCGACCACATTGAGGGCTCGTGAGCTACCTCTAACTCATATTCAATATTTCTGAAAATTTCAGAGAATAAGTTTTTCATCCAGGATCACCATTTGAAGGGGTGAGAAAATTGTATTTCAGACTTTTGAAAAATAAGAACCACCCTAATGATAATCCCCTAGAATGTATTAGGTACTTCTGTTACCTCAAGCATGCAACTATGGGGGCTGTTGTTCTTGTCTATATTTTCGAAATAACAAGTGTCCGGCATTACCTCATCTGTATAGAGACGCATGTGTGTCCGGGATTACCCCTCACGGTCCCGATTTAATTTTTCAGTGCTTGTTCTACTAATCCATTTTTAAGATACCAAAATTCATACATCCAGCTAACAATCAAGTATCAAACATGATTTTAACTGTCACCCAGCTAATAAATCACTTTTCAGATAAAATGTCAAAAATGACAATTTCTGTTTTTTCGTAATTTTCACACAGAAAGACGAGACCCAAAGCGCTGGTAGTAGTACACGTGAGGTACACCTTGAGGTAGCTAATACCCTAAGGTAGTATAATAGTGCCACCCTTCTCCGTTTAGCTGCAATCGATGTGTCCAGGATTACCCACAGTCCGGCATTACCCCACTTTCCCCTAATGCATTAAGCGACGAGCAATGCAGCGCAGAATTTGGTGATTGCCAATCGCTTTCCAAAAGCGGTGCATCGCAATCGGTCGGCGATCGAGTATAAATTCAGCTTTATCATGTTTATTGTTCCATGCTGCCATGACTGCTGTCCTCAATTCAAACGGAGATTTCGATTTGCTTTGATGAGTTGCTTTTATAGCAACACATGATATTGCTAATTTACACTGCAAAAACAAGTGTTTATATTTAAACACCATATTGTGTTTATTAGAGCAACACTTAATAAACACATAATTCATGTTAATGGTCTAACACTAATGTTCATAAATTAACACTTGGTGTTATATTACAAACATTAGTGTTTGTAATATAACACCAAGTGTTAATTTATTAACATTAGTGTTAGAACCATTAACATTAGTGTTAGACCATTAACATGAATTATGTGTTTATTAAGTGTTGCTCTAATAAACACAATATGGTGTTTAAATATAAACACTTGTTTTTGCAGTGTAGGTACCTTGTTCAATGGTGTGCTCTTCGCAAGGAGAATCCTCAACAAAATGCCTCTGACATAGAAACCCCATACAGTCAGGACACGCTACGAACACTTCTTCAGTGCAACAACGGACTTGACACAGCTCCACCTTTCCCGGACGGGAACCTAAAATTGAAATATATTGTTCATATAGGTGTCAGCATGTAAAACCATGAATTATATTGAATTTTATTAGCCATTATCAACGTTTATAAAATCTGACGTGTTCGATTGTCGCAGCCGCACAGGTGAAGACTAATAATCCCAACTGGCAAATGTTAGATAAATAATATTTATCATAAAATGACAGAAAAAGATGCTTGTAAATACATGACAGGATTCGCATCTCAAAGTAATGATATACCACTGTATAATACATATTTTTCTATACATGTATAAAATAAATCTAACCCTACCGCACAGCCTTGCGTTCATTATTGCACACTATTGAAACTGTGACCGGTATCC
Organism: Amphiura filiformis; assembly: GCF_039555335.1. Taxonomy (NCBI): domain Eukaryota; kingdom Metazoa; phylum Echinodermata; class Ophiuroidea; order Amphilepidida; family Amphiuridae; genus Amphiura; species Amphiura filiformis. The sequence continues at coordinate 23,913,703 of NC_092641.1, forward strand.
CATGATCAGCAATAAATAATTTACTGATCAAACCTTCATCCCAGCCAACGTATCTATAGAAACTGCATGGGCCGGGCGAGTATGACAACAAGTCAATACTTTGGGGGTAGATTATTCATCCAGTTGTTCATTATTTAAAGTGATTTGCAAATTTTAGTTACAATATTAGATTTAATATAAATAAAGTTAATAATTATTCTGGAATAATTAAGTATATTTGACAGCAGACTGACTTTGACCAAGCAAATCGCCGCACTAATAAATTCATATATACCTGCCAAGGCTCCTATGTTCCTCTGAAGAGATTCATCACGCTTCATTTCGAGCACAACGTATTGTACGATAGGACGCACTGTATCCTTCACCTAATATTCATAATAATCACAAAAATATATTTTGTTTATAGGCCTTTACAAACTATATCAAAATAATTGGTACCCATCGGTTTTCATGTTTATTACAAAACCTGCTTCTTCCAAATGCAACATTGGATCGTCTTGAATATTCATAATCACTGAAAACTGATGGATATCTTTAGTTGTAATATGTTGTAAGCAAAATCAGATAAATTATTTCATGTATAACATAAGGCATTAAATGCGATTGTAATTATATTATAATTAAACTTCTGTGAAATAAGTGTTAACATGACAAAGTGCTTAATGACTTGATCGTCTCAAACATGGCGAATGCAACTTACTTACAAAAACATCTAATATCTAAAGCACACGTTGTAGCTTAAAACACATTATCGGTGCACTTATATTAGGCGAAAGTCGGAAATTTTAATTGAAATGTCAAAATATATCTAACACTGGGTTACCGACATCAGCGAAAACCAGATCATCTAACACCGGACAAAAGAATATCAATTTGATCAAAGTATCGCAGGATTTTATGTATTTTGTTTTGTTTATTGTGTGTGTATGTTACTTTCTTATTTTGTGTTTGACAGATTAAACACTACATTTATTAGATTAGAACCATAATAATCAGTGTTGCTCTCAGGCAAACGCTCTTTTGTTTTTCTAAAAAAACACTTCCTTCTGAACGTATGTATAGATATAAATATTATAACCGGAAAATCTAACAAACGCGCATTCTACCTAACAGTTCCTATCGGTACTTTGTATTACCATGGAATTACAATCCAGTTCTTTCCCCTTTAATGTAGACCTGATGGGGAAGTCCTCTTTTGGTCTATACGCTAGCGCGCTCGCCTCTTAAACCCAGGGTCGTGGGTTCGAGTCCCGGCAGGACCGGAAGTGGCTCGAGGAGGCGCAGGATATTTCCGTGAGGGGTTTGTGACAGTATTACCATGGAATTACAATCCAGTTCTTTCCCCTTGTTCTTTAATGTAGGGAAACCAGAGAAGATATCTTACATTTCCCATAATGCATTTCCCCCATTTCAATTTTCTGTACTGATTTGCTATTAAGTGCAATTTAGTGCAGCATGGGTCGATAGTAACAAAATGTACCACAATGAATCTATTTCCTGACTATTCTCAAAATGAAAACAAATGGAGTGTCATTTGATGAAATGAAATGATGTATCATATTGTAAAGGACTTCGAGAAGGGTAAGATATCTTCTTTGTAGAGGAACCGTCATTATGATGACGTAAATACATTATACGTTCGCGAATAGAGATATGTCACTAAGGTAATTAATGTTGTTACATCACTACTTCTAGGGCTGATTACTCAAATAACATCAGACGTACCTCTATCAACTTCTTGCGCAATTCATCTGCCGTTTGTTGTGTGAAATACTGACGTCCTAAACTTTCAAGTCCGTCCACGAGATCTGTGATGTCTTTCCAAAATGCGTTAAATGTCAGATCATCAAGTTGAAGCTTGTTTCTTACCTCGAAATGAGCAAGCATATTCCGAATAGCAAAAACCTGTAAAAGTATAGCATAAATCCACAGATTTGATAAATCAATATTTCAGTTATTCCTCTCTAACTGTGAATGAATGATCTCCTGAATACGGTCGGGATATCTCCGCCTCTGCCATCTTTGTTACTTCATTTCATTCATTCATTCCTTTTTTTTATTTATTTTTTTATTTTTTTTCTTTCTTTCTTTCTTTCTTTCTTTCTTTCTTTCTTTCTTTCTTTCTTTCTTTCTTTCTTTCTTTCTTTCTTTCTTTCTTTCTTTCTTTCTTTCTTTCTTTCTTTCTTTCTTTCTTTCTTTCTTTCTTTCTTTCTTTCTTCCTTCCTTCCTTTCTTTCTTTCTTTCTTTCTTTCTTTCTTTCTTTCTTTCTTTCTTTCTTTCTTTCTTTCTTTCTTTCTTTCTTCCTTCTTTCCTTCCTTCCTTTCTTTCTTTCTTTCTTTCTTTCTTTCTTTCTTTCTTTCTTTCTTTCTTTCTTTCTTTCTTTCTTTCTTTCTTTCTTTCTTTCTTTCTTTCTTTCTTTCTTTCTTTCTTTCTTTCTTTCTTTCTTTCCTACTTCCAAATAATATTTTGTGCTAAATCACAATCATATGGCATTTATAATTTCTTTTTTACCTTTGTTATTTTTTCAAATACGGATTGATCGCCACCGTGAAATCCCTTGAATTTACTCATAATCATGAGTAATGAAGCTGCATCAAAATCCGCTAAGAGTGAGAAAGTCTTCCCAGCTGGTATCCGAAGCACAAACAGTTTGATAACTTCCAATGGATCTTTGTTGAATAACGTTGGATTGGCATTAGTCCATTGGAGAGATCCTAATGCTGGGTAGACCTGCGCTTCGATGTCTGCTACCCAGTCAATGCATCCCTGACACGCTTTGTTTTTGATGGCGGGTTTCTTGTTTTGTGGACATTGGTTAGGAGTGGCACAAGGCTGAATAGTTTGTTTGGTTTGATAATGCCAAGTATCAATTGCATGTTGAAGACTTGGAAGTACGTAATCCAATAAGGTTTGTATTGCAGCTATGCAGGACATCAAATTGTCATATGATTGTGGACCCATTTTTATTCGGCAAATGAGTATTATCTATAAACATGATAGAAAAATGCGTAATATATGAAATAATGGTAACCTCTTTGTAATATATTTTACAAATTAATTTAGGGTGATATGGAATTCAAATTTCAATTAATATATTTTTCTTTCTTTTCTTTTCTTTAAATCGATAATTAATTGTATAATTATGCTGATACGTTTATAATTAATGACTACACATAAGAATTTCGATGCAATCATTGAGACTGTTGATACTTATTTTGATATCCTCAATATTTTTTAAAAGCACAGACCTTTAAGTCTAGAATTTCAATACCTGATACTGCAGTTATTTTAAGAAATATAGGGCAGTGCAGCACCAGTTACACCTGACTCAAATAATTTGTCTGTGGCAGTAAAAACGTAAATAATGGGTGGGGCACAGCCGGAGCCGACCCCATTATTTAAACTTTTTACTGCTGAGTACACAATACTTGGTGTAAAGAAAAGTAAAAGCTACACCATTCATTTCTGTTCTATTGCCACAAGATAGTGTGATTTAAAGAGAATTGAAATATCACTTTTTTCGCCAAGCAGTGGGATCTCCTTTATAGAATCCATACCACATTCTTCTTGTGTGTCAGCTTTATTTGTCTCAATATTGCAATGCAAACAACGCTTCCTCCAACCCGCCTTAAGGCTTCTTTTGCGCATTAGTAAAGAATATGAACAATGGCGACCTTTGCTCGTACATGTATCGATCCGTGCTCGATAAGAAACGTCAGGACTCGATGCAATTAACGTAGCTTCAATGCACATGCCAGCGGACTTTGATTTCTATAGAAAGGATGGCTCTTTAAAACAAGAAAGGTCGATGCCACCCGACTGTCCGTCAGTGTGGATCATTCGTCAAAAAATTCCCCTAAATTGGTCCGAAAATAAATTGTGCAATACGCCTTCGCAGATTGCATTGTTCATTATATAAAGGTATGTGGATCATTGAAAGTAGTATCCCGGGGCCACCAACCCAGAGGTTTACAACATTTCCAAATCTCTGTTTCCAACTTGCCCCCGTCTCGGCCCATTAAATAAGTATATCTATTTCGTGATCCTAGCATCCTCTTTTTATGACATTTTTCATAGATATCTACGAAAAAGCTTATTCCCAAAATTTCAGCTGATTCCGAGTTTGCGTTTGTGACTTATGCATGATTATGTGTATTACAATGCTCCGAAGACAATGTGTTGTAATTAGTACAATTTCATGATATTTTTGCTAAACGAATTAATCTGCAAGAAATTTTTGTACACAAACATTATGTAGCCAGAGGTTTCCAGTGAGTGGTATAAAAATCTCAACGTTTTTGAGGAAAGTGGTGGGATGATGCTTTGGATCATAAAATGTGTACATCCAATCCATATCAAAACGATGCACTTGTCGGCTGCTACATGTGTCTCATTTCACATAATAGCTAGGAATAAATATCAGACTCATATCAAGTGTAGGTCACTTCAAATCATCCCAAGTCAAATTGTATAAGAAATATTATCTGTATTCCTAAACCACGTGACTTGGGATAATTTGAAGTGACCTCCACTTTGGAGATGAGTCTGGTATTTATTCCTAGTTATTATGTGAAATGAGACACATGTAGCAACCGACAAGTGCATCCTTTTGATATGGATGTACACAAATGCACTTTTAAGCGCTGATTTTATCTTCTGATCTGCGACGCTCAAATGTAGCACCAAATGACTTGTGCTAGTTGCCGATATCCTGGCTCCTGGTAAGCCCGACTATCGAGTCACGCCAGGGGAGTATGCAAAGCCTTGTGATATTTTTTTTTTGCTTTTTAATGAAAAAATGTTCATGTGTATGTATACTAAACATGGTATTCAGGTTAAAATAGTCATTTTCTTTGACACTTAGCTAAATCCGGTGAAAATAAATTGTTGGCTGATGGAGCATGTACATTTATGACGTCATAGCGACGTCATATGGAGACTGTTAGTATGTATTTTAATTTCATTTGACAGATGGGATTCATGGTACCAAGTAAGACAGCAAGAGGACTGTGGGACATTTGTTTATATAAAGATGACGTTTTAGAAGTTTCCTCCCTCGCGAGAAAAATCATGCACATGGGGCAGAAAAGACGCCTCTTATATCAAGCAACGATAAAATTTCGTAAAAGTACGTATACAAACTTTCATCTTAGATTTTGTCTTAAGGTCGCTTTTACATTTTGACCTGTGATTTGCCCCACAACAACGCCCTCAATTTTTCACGAATTTCTACTTTTTGCAGGATTGTAATGCTCAATGGTGTACTAAAATACCACGTGAAAGACTAAGCCTGAAGTGCTTTAATTACAGTAAAATTGAGAGATTTCATAATAAAACCCGGGATCTCCGGTTTTATTCGCCAAAGATAGGCGGCTTAGTGGTTTGCTTTCATTTTACCTTATTAATTCGGCTTAAAATGATTAAAAGACACGGAGCACATCCGGGGAGCATGTACCTCAGAAAACCTCATGGACAGTTGTTTTTAATATTATGTAATATTTTTGCAAAAAATAACAAAATTAAAATTTGACAGAAATTATACATTATGGCTTTAACTTTACAACTTTAAAATTTCGGCTTATTCAAAAAATTAAAGTAACCACTTACCTATAAACTATTGCAGGGCGGTACCTATGAACAAAAGCGATCTTTGTTCGAACTGGACCTCTAATTGCGAAACGTCTACAGCGTGATCGATTTACGGTCATCATATTAAGCGTTACGTTTGTCTTCATGCGTCTTGAATACGTTGGAGCGATAGGACATGTCATGCAAAAGAGCAAAGCAAATCAGCTACATTTTCTAAAGTAAATTATAACTTTTATAAGGGTAAAACAGCATTGAAATGTTGGCCCTTATTTTAGGTGTTGTTGCTTGCTCCGTCATCAGTCGCTCCAAACTGCACGTATACCAACGAACTTTGATTGTGTACATTACACATAAAGTTTGTCTCTATAAAGGTCGTCTCTCATGGTCCAAGCAAACAATCTAACAGATAGATAAGCACGGGTTCAACGAACGTCGAACGTGGTACAGCACTCATTTGGCAGGGGCGTAGCCAGCTTTCGTTGTCAGGGGAGGCAAAATATAACAAAATGGGAAAAAACGAAAAGAAAAAAATCCCTGGTTGCAGTATTATCGATATGACTATAATAATACATATACTGTTTCTTTAGAGAGACTGTAGCGCGCAATTTTACACTAATTTGGCCCATTATCGGGTGACTATTAGTGGAAAACGGGCTCCTTGCCCCCTTTCCGTTGCCTTTGCCTTCCTGATTTTCTCTTTCATTTTTGCCAGGCACTTTCCTCTTTCATTTTTTGTCAGGAGGGCACCCTGCCCCCTGCCACTCCCCTGTGTTACTTCCCTTCGGCAGTACAAGCGGTTAGTAAGGGTAGTCCGTAAAGTAAGGAGCCCGTTAAAAAATCAAAGCCCGTGAAAAACGCATTAACAGAAATGAGATTTCTTTTGCCGACATTTTGACTGCTCAACAGTGGAGTACGCAAAGAGGAGCCCGGTCAGTGGGTCCGGAGAAACAGAGTCTTGATTCAAGCCCATATCTACCCGAATCCCACAGTACTATTATATGTTACTGCGGTGCGTGTGCATTGTGCGACTAGGTAGCCTGGATTTTAGTATGAGGGGGCAAAGCCAAATTCTCGTCCCCATTTGTCAATTTTTGTCCCACATTTAGTCATTTTAAGGACACTTTAAAACTATACAATTTTAAAATTAATTTTATTTCAGTCCTTCCCGAGAATTATAGTTGCAAAAAAGGACCACTACATGCATATCTCACTACTTTATTTTCAAATTGATACTTTTTCGTGGAGAAAATGAGCTAAATCGTATTGTATAAACCGCATGACGCAGTACAAAACTGCCCATTTGAACGTCTTTCTGGCGTTACACATGGAAGGCATTATATCAAAGATGCACATCGCAACCTCTTCGTGTATCTTATACATAATTGTGACCATCAATCACAAACCGCTCTTAAGGTCGGCAAATTGTGTTTCGAGTTACAGTGCAAAATGTACATAAAGGTTGTATTCATATGTACCTAATGTTTGTCCTACATGTTTCTCGTTTAAAGTGTAGTCAAACACCAATATTTAATCCCATTGTTGAAGAGGATAATAAGCTTATACTTATGTATAGAATTAATAGCTTTAGTCTTTGCTTGCTTTGGCTAAATCCTGTTCAAGTGGTGGGTTAACCAACAATGAGAAGACATTCCTGAACCTCGTTGACTTAGGGATGATTGGAAGTGACCGCCAATTATGACCATTTGATATTTATACCAGCAATGTGGAAAAAGAGAAATAATGTAGCACCAAAATTATGTACCCTTTTCTGAAGGAGCAAAGTTTAACAAGCCATAACTCCATATTTTCTAAATACGGCAGAAAACAAAATTTACCAGGGGCCGACTTTACGAGCGTTTCGTCGTGGACGGTCACGTATGAATGAAAATCTGCACGTATGAATGAAGTGCGTCTTGAACACGACTAGAAGACATACAATTAGCATGCTTAGTCGGTAATGGCAGGGGGGTAGCACGGGTCTCGATTCCACCGATTGTTCAAAAATGTTCGGCTCTCTTCAATTCAATTTAATTTTATTCAAAATATCAACGTGACCCACCGGCCAAATTGCGTTAATGTTTTACAATATTAGAACATGAAAAAATAAATTATTAAATTAGTATTAACAAAAGTAATAAGTATTGCACAAGTTTATCAATATCAAATAGCATTTCAAGAAATATTAATCCTATAGTACATTGCACAAATTTACATGCCCATGATAAAATGAATACATGTCACTCCTGCATAGATAAACCTAAAAATTCTCACCCAAACTCAATGCATTACCTTTTTATCTTACACAAGTACATGTAAACCATAAATATTCTCACTACTCCATACATACATGTCCATCTACTATCAGCATTTATTATAATACACACATACATAAACTTCACCCCAGACACTTCAAAAACTTGTTTGCCCCTAACACCACACAGCCTACTCAAACAATTGATTCACATGCTCATTCATATTCTCTCACTTGCCTTATAGAGTGTATGCAATAGACCAACAGGAACGGTATAACAATTGAAATGGCAGCCATGCTAGAGGACAGTGGCGTAGCCAGGATTTTGGAACCGAGGGGGCACAACTTGTAAATTTACCGACGGAAATATTTTTTGCCGACGGAAGTTGTGATTTGTTGACCCAAATTTTTTTTTGCATGGTTTGAAAAAGTGAAGAGCAAAAAAAAAAGTATATTTTTAACCCAATTTTTTGTCACCAACGCCTTCCGTCTACCGATGGCCATACATGAACCGACGGCCATGACGAGCGGGGGGAACCGGCCCCACTGGCCCCCCACTGGCTACGCCACTGCTGGAGGACAGTTCTAAGATAATTTAAGATGACAGAGGGACAGGTGTCTAGATCGATTCCACAACCATTCATACTTATCACACGTTTTATTGTATTATCATCCCGTACTACTTTATGGAGGACAGAATTTCTAAATGAGGATGACTCTGTTATGAGTGACGTCGTATTACATACCCTCTATATAAAGCGGTTGGGGCAGTACAAAACGACCATTTCAACGTCGTGCGGGCGTTAGAAGGGGACATTTGTGTCATAGATGCAAATCGCAACCTCTTTTATTTTACGAGGAGATCTCACATACAAATCAATATGCGCATATGTACAGCACGTATGAATGAAGTCAAATTTTCACACCTCACAGTAGCTTTATTATCATGATTTCTTATACTTTTATTAAACAAAATGGATCCTGTTAATAATTAGACCTTTTTTCGCATGTTCAAGATCCTTGAATCTAATGATCTATTTAATCATTATTGTAAAACGGAAAAGATGTGTGATTTTCTGCATCGTCTGTTCGTTCATTTCGTACGTGCAAAATATCCAATACTCCATGGCTAAATAAGCGACCTCGTTCCGCCATAGGAAGTGGCTTTGAATAGTTATGTGTATGATCACGGCGTATGGAAATCGCAACCTCTGTAATATAATACTACACTCTAGACGTTGTAAGTTCTCGACAATTCCTTTCACAAAAACAGTACAGTCTAGGTTTTACACAATTTCTAAGAGTTCTAGAACATACCCAAAAATGGTCTGCCCGGTCTTAAAAGGGCATTTCGTGATCCACAGCCTCATCCCCCACCTTTCTCAAAAACAGTTGAGATTTTTATACCACTGGGAGCCTCTGTGTACATAATGTTTATGTACCAAAACTTTCTATGTCACTCCTGCATAGATAAACCTAAAAATTCTCACCCAAACTCAATGCATTACCTTTTTATCTTACACAAGTACATGTAAACCATAAATATTCTCACTACTCTATACATACATGTCCATCTATCATCAGCATTCATTATAATACACACATAAACTTCACCCCCAGACACTCCACACACTTCAAAAACTTGCTTGCTCCTAACATCACACAGCCTTCCCAAACAATTGATTCATGCTCATTCATATTTACTTACTTGCCATATAAAGCGATAATTTCAACGTCTTGTGGGCGTTAGAAGGGGACGTTTGAGATGCAAATCGCAACCTCTTTTATTTTACGTGGATTCTCACATACAAATCAATATGCGCATATGTACAGCACGTATGAATGAAGTCAAATTTTCACACCTCACAGTAGCTTTTTTGTTATAATGATTTCTTATTAAAAAAAAGAACCCTTTTAAAAGGGCATTTCGTGATCCACAGCATCATCCCCCACTTTTCTTTAAAAAAGTTGAGATTTTTATATCACTGGAAACCTCTTGCTACATAATGTTTATGTACAAAATATTTCTTGCAGATTAATTCGTTTAGCAATCGTGAAATTTGAATTTCGTTCTGGTGCACCAGAACGAAATTACAACACATTGTCTATGAAGCAGTGCAATATATATTATCATGCATAACTCGCAAACGCACGATCGGAAGCAACTGAAATTTTGGGAATAAGCTTTTTTCGTGGATATCTACTGAAATATGTCATAAAAAGAAGATGCTAGGATCACGAAATACTCCTTTAATAATTAGACTTTTGTTCGTATATACAATATCTTTGATTTCATGGAACTATCATACATATTGTAAAACGGACAAAATGTGTAATTTTCTACTTCGTCTGTGCGTTCATTTCGTACGAGCAAAATATCCAATACTCCATGGCTAAATAAGCGACCTCGTTCCGCCATAGGATAGTGGCTTTGAATAGTTAATATGTGTACGATCACTGCGTATGGAAATCGCAACCTCTGTAATATATACTACACTCTCGACGTTGTAAGTTCTCGACAATTCCTTTTACAAATATAGTACAGTCTAGGTTTTACACAATTTCTAAGAGTTCTAGAACACACCCAAAACCGGTCTTAGAAGGGCATTTCGTGATCCACAGCCTCATCCCCCCACTTTTCTCAAAAAAAGTTGAGATTTTTATACCACTGGGAACCTCTAGGTACATAATGTTTATGTACCAAAAATTTCTTGCAGATTAATTCGTTTAGGAAAAATATCGTCAAATTTGAATTTCGTTCTGGTATACCAGAACGAAATTACAACACTGGTCTATGGAACAGTGTCATACACATAATCATGCATAACTCGCAGGCGCAAAATCGGAATCAACTCAAATTTTGGGAATAAACTGTGTTTGTGGATATCTACTGAAAAATGTCATAAAACGAGGATGCTAGGATCACGAAATTCTCCTTTAACAGAAGATTTGATGTCTAAAATGGTTCTTTGTATTTAAGTATACATACAGGACGACTTTAATAGGCTCTACTTGGAACCCTTTACTTTAAGAGCACAGGACTTTGTCAAAATAAAATTTACAGCTTTGGAATATCCAACCGTAATTCCCAAGGGTGTAATTCATACAAACATTTAAAGACAAGTCACACTCTGAACATGAGATTGCCTTTTTTCAAAGACTCGTCTGGTTACCGCCCGAAGAATCCGATGCTACCTTTAGCCGCTGAGGAAGACGCTGGCAAAAAAATAACATTTCGGTTGAATCCTGCAATCCCATCTCGCGTAAACACCAAACTCTATTATATGCCTTAAATAGTCGTTACTTGTGTCTGTAACAGATGCGGACCAAATGTCATGTTGCTATCCCTAAGAAGAATCTCGGGAAGAATCAGAGTGTGCGGGAGAATCCGACTGTGTTATTGGAGGCACTAATTTGAATCTGAATTTGGAGTCTGTCCCATCCACTAGGTCGCTTTCTGACGTGTATGTGTTTTGACGTACCTTCAGTTCTCCACTCTCGACAGCAAGAAAGTGCCCTGAAACCAAATAAACAATGAGTGTTTATATTTATATACCTTCTATGATATCACGATTGTTTGATGTATATAGAATTGGCTTCATTATTAAGTAAATGGAAACTATAGGTGGCGCTATTTATCATAAATCATATTTCTTTATTTGCAAGGGGTAGATAATCAATATTGTCATTTTAACAGGTGGAATAGGTGAAACAAGCAAAATAGACATTTCATAAACATATTTCATCAAAAAAATAAAAGGAATTATTTGTATCAAAAGCCGGAAAGAGTAATTTCGAGTATCTAAATAGCACCACCAATCTTGTCACAATTAGATACATTTTATATCTGAAAAAGCATTTATAAATGCTGTAAAAGTGAATAATATTGTAAATAAGGGGACATTAAAGTTGATTCAAAAGCATCTATATACATTAGCATGATACCGCTTTAAGCTGTTTAAGCCTAAAATTGGGTTGTACATGATGTTTTGTTTGTAAAACTAATAAATGATCACAAGGAGGAGGAGGAAGAAGCAGATAAGAGGAAGAAGTAGAAGTAGAAACAAATAATAATAATAATGATGATGATGATGATGATGATGATGATGATGATGATGATGGTGATGATGATGATGATGATGATAGCGTTGCTGCTGCTGTTGATTTTAATACTATTTTATGGTGATAATGATGATTTACTTTTATTTAAATAATTAAATTGATAACTTTTGAAAGCATTAAATGATTTAAGAACAGAATGTTTCAATAATGATGACGATAAAGATGATGATGATAATAATTATAAATAATAACAATGATGATAATGCTGATGCCGATGATTATGGTGATGATAATGATGATGGTGATGATATGATGATGATATCGTTATGATGATATCATGAATCATGATGATGAAGATAATGATGATGATGCTCATCATGATGATGAAAATGATGATGATGGTGATGATATGGTAATGTTATTGTGATGATGATGCTTCATTTCAATGTTCAATTTAGTGTTCACTTTTTAACGAACACCTTGTTTCTCTCGGAAAAATAATTCACGCTTTACATAGATGTTTCCTCTAAAATCCGCACACCCGCATGGCGTAAATATCGACGGCGGCCTCAATTTACATACAGGGTGTTCCTGAACGAACTGTATCGTCGGAAACTTAATTATTTGGGTATTTTAACGCCACAACTAAACATAAATAAACATAAATAACTGGTGTGGTGGAGGAAGAAATCAGCTATCACATACTTTTTGAATTTTGACAATTGACTACACCGTTCTTGAAATATAAGAAGTTTTCTAAACTCCCTCATTTTCAAATCTTTCCACGGATTCAAATATCATATGATGATCTGTATTCGGAGTGCTAATCACTGCGCATAACCCGCGCATGAGGGGTCTATTGTCATTTATAGGAATTGACTCGGTGGAATGGATTGAAAATGAGGTAGTTTCGTAAAATTCTTTTATTTCAGAAAAAGAGCGGTCAATTGTCAAATTTCCAAAAATATGTGATAGCTGATATGATTTTCTCAACCACCTCGGTTATTTAGTTATGTTTGGTTCTGGTTCATGCGTTAAAATACAACAAAATCAGTTTCCAACGCTACGGTTCTTTCAGGGACACCCTGTACATTACCTTGCATCGTTGAGGATTCCAACAACATATCACCGTCGATCCCACCCCACGGAAAATGCAGCAGGAAATATCGATGGTCGGGTTCCAATAGCCCACCGCTTGTCAGACCATCTGTTTTGCCCTAAGGAACAAAATAAGATCAATGTAGGGTGAGTCATTAATTGATTATTTGAGTGATTTTAATTAATTGATTGATTGATTGGTTGATTGATTGATTATTGATTATTTGAGTGATTATTTGATTATTTGAGTGATTTTAATTAAAATTGGTTATTTGAATTTAATTGTATTTTGTATTAAATTCTTTACTTTATCTCTTTCATTTTACACCAATCGGGGGAGGGGCGTCATACCTTCTTGGCATTTCGAGATATGAAAAGGACCTATTATGAATACTGACCCGGGTCTTCAATTATGATGATTGTCATCCTCGGGTAGGGAAATATTTTTTATTATATTCTTTACTTTTTCTCTTTCATTTGACACCACTCGGGGCATACCTTCTTAGCATTTCGAGATATGAATGAATATTGACGCGAGTCTTATCGTGGTTGTCAGCCCCGATTGGGGTAATATTTTTGTGTCAGTTCCTGCAGAACTGATACCTTCTAGTACAGGTTTGACCATCACGTGACAAATCGAATCTGTGACGTCAATATTAATATCGATTTCAATATAAGGCTGTTCTAGTTAAATTACATACTCATTGGCATTTTGGCTGTTCCATTTAATTTACATACTCAACATTTCCCTGTGCACTTTAGTCCATGAATTGATACTTATTTGCATTGTCGTATAGAGTTATATTTTGTACACAACAGGGATGTTACTATTGTTTTAACTAAATGAAGCATACTTTTGCTTTTATCTTTCTTTGTCCTTTATTAATTATAAATTAGGTGATTTAATTAATATAATTCTTTGTTTCCGCGACCCAGGGGTAAACAGACAAACAAAAACATAGGTCAAAATCCTTCAATTTCTGTGAAAATTGAACAAAAAGTACCCAAATCCCTACATTTTATATATCCCTGTGTTATAGACAAATCTTATACGTCACATTTAAAATCATTTAAAATGACTTATAAATTGCCTTATGCTATAATGGGGTCTTATACATTTGTATTGTGTTAACTTTGTTTTTAAATGCCTTTGGCTTCCAGGTTAGTTTCTCGGAGCTGGTGAGGTGTATCTGGGTGTAACTTGGTAGGGTGGTGGTAAGTGGCTGCCCTAAGACTTGATGCATTTTTTGGCGTAAAATATGAAAATTAGGTAGCTAATTTGCATATTTAACTTAAAAATTGTTTTTTTTTTGTTTCTTTTGCCATTTCGAAGAACTGGTGAGGCGTATAGGGATGTAACTTGATGAGGTTGTGGTAAGCGGCAGTTTCTCGGAGCTGGTGTGGTGTATTGGGGTATAACTTGGTAGTGTGGTGGTAAGTGGCTGCCCTAAGACTTGATGCAATTTTTGGCGCAAATTAGGAAGCTAATTTGCATATTCAACTTAAAAATTGTTTTTGGGTGTTTTTTTTACCATTTCGAACAACTGGTGAGGCGTATAGGGATGTAACTTGATGAGGTTGTGGTAAACGGCAGTCGTAAGATCCGATGCAATTTTTGTCGCAAGATATGCAAATTAGTCACCACATCTGCCTATTTATTTATTTGTCGAATTGCTTTTGGCCATTTTTCAGAACTGGTGAGGCATATAGAAATGTAATTTGGTGGGGTGATGGTTAAGAGCAGTCTTAAGATCAGATGCTATTTTTGTCACAAAAAATGCAAACCAGCCACCTCATTTCCCTTTTTTTCTATTTTTAAAAACGCTTTTTGCCATTTTTCGGAACAGGTAGGGGGTATATAGATGTAACTTGGTATAGTGGTGGTAAAGGGGCAGTCTTAAGATCCCACGTGATTTTTGTCGCACAATATTCAAATTAGCCAACTCATTTGCATATTTGTTTATTTTTAAAAGGCTTTTTGCCATTTTTTGGAACTGGTGAGGCGTATAGAGATTTAACTTGGTGGGATGGTGGTAAGGGGCAGTCTTAAGATCCCATGTGATTTTTGTCGCAAAATTGCAAATTAGCTACCTCATTTGCATATTTTTTTATTTAAAAAATGTTTTTAGCTAGAATAGAAGGCTGAAGCTGCGCCAAAACACGTATGTAAGTGTATAATTATTTAATGATAAATGAACTACCACTAAATGTTCCTGTCAGTGCTGCAGTGCAAAACTTCTCATGCAATTCCATCTTTAACATTACATTCAAATAATAATTACATTGTAAATTGGAACTGACATCAATTTTTTTCAGGAATATCTTGTTTTAATTATGATCATTTGCTTTTTCTTTCATGCGTAGGGGTCATACCTTCTTTGCATATCCAGATATGTCCATTTAAGATCAAAAGGTTGCGGAGTCAATACGTATATCCCAGCAAACACAAAAACGTTTTAAAAACGTTTTAAATAAGTTATATTTTGGCTTTTGGTTTAGGTAAAAACATTTTAATAACATTAAAATGTCGGGCTATATAAAGGTCATGATAACGTTTTAAAACGTTTTGTATGAAAACACACTACAACAATATTTTTAAATGTTTTCAAAAAATGTTATTGCAAACAATTTTTACAAAAATTTTACCCAAATATTGTGTCAATACTTAAATAACATTATGTTAAAATGTTTGAACCCAGTAAACACAGAAATGTTCTTAAAATGTTTTTTTCAAAACCTTTTAATAACATTTAAATGTCGGGTTATACAAAGGTCATGAAAACATTTTAAAACGTTATTGAAAATATTTTGGGCAAACATTTTTCGCAAAATATTTTTTCAACCCTCAAATAACATTCTGTTTAGAATGTTTTGTATCAAGTTTTCAAATATGTTATTGGAATGTTATTAAAACGTTTTTATACCATTTATATAACCCGACATTTAAACGTTTTCTGTAAAACGTTTTTGTTTGCTGAGCAGTATATTATCAAAAAATGTTTTTTAAGGTTATTAAAACGTTTTATACTCTTAATATGCCCTTTATATAAACCGACATTTAAACGTTTTCTGACAACCTTTTATAACCTTTTGCGAATGATGTCGAAAACGTTTTGTGTTTGCTGGGTAACGAAGTAAGTTAGACTAATATACAGGATGTCCATGAAAGAACTGTATCGTCGGAAACCGACTTTTCTTGGTATTTTAACGCATAAACAAAACATAACTAAATAACCGATGTGGTTGAGGAATATATCAGCTATCACATACTTTTTTGACGAAATTACTAATTTTACGAAACTACCTCATTTTCAAATCCATTCCACGGAGTCAAATATTTATCAATGGCAATAGACGCCTCATGCACTGATGATGCGCAGTGATTAGCACTCCGAAAACACATTATCGATTTATATTTGAATCCGTGGAAAGGTTTGACAATGTGGTGTGGGAGTTTAATAAAATTCTTAAATTTCAAGTACGGAGTAGTCAATAAATTCCAAAAGTATGTGGTAGTTGATATATTCCTTAACCACACCAGTTAGTATGTTTAGTTGTGGTGTTAAAATACCCAAACAATTAAGTTTCCTATGCTGAGACAATATTTCATGTTTCAGCAAAACTGCATTGAGTAAGAGATTGAATTGTTGCATCGTATATTTGACGTCGAATAAAACGTACGAATCGGCAGTGGCTTTTTAGAGGCGGGGAAAGAGGGTAAGGTAACTTTTAATGGTGCAAAATTTGACGAAAATTATCAAAATGGGCTGAAAAGTACAGAGAATGCCTAAATATCTTAAATATCAGGGCGTCCAGCGTCCCACCGGGTGGGGTCAGTGGAGACGAAGTAATTACCTACTACCGACTAGTTGCATGTCCCCCGAGCGATTGACAAAGGTGGGACCGTGCCCCCACCCTCACCCTCCCTTGCGCACGCTACTCTGACTGACAGGCTTTCCCCTGGTCTACCGGTTTTCCTCCTGCAATCTAAATCCCACGTGGGAGCTACGTGCGGGAAAGGGGGAAGATGTCAATTGTACACACCGCTCCGATACCACGCGTTGACCAAATATCGATCGAATCAATTTTACGACCATGCTTGAATTAACAACCCCTTGAAACCTAATTACCCCACTTTCATTTTGCTGCAGTAAGTTCCAGAATTTCAATTGACCGCAGATACGCCCCCAGACATGCTTATTTAATGCCATTTGAGTAGTTAAGTAGTGGGTCGTTATGTACTTACTGAACATAAAGGAAATTGATCATGGTTTTACCATCGACCGCGTTTATAATCCCGTTGCTTTGTTGACTGCTCCGATACTGTTCGCTTGTTCCTATCGAAGGCTCTGGCATACATGAGCCATTATCGAAGACAGCAAAGCACGGCTGAGCTCAGTAGACCTTAAAAGCTGTACTCCCTTAGTTCCCATTGTTGACAATTTTCGTCAACTACCCCCTTGAAAGTTGCACTTTTCCCCGTGCCTCCTCTCCTTCCAAGACCCTCTGAAAATGGCCACAACACTTGTTATAACAGTTGCATTAAATAGGCTTCAAATCAGAAGTAGTCAATAAATTCCAAAAGTATGTGGTAGTTGATATATTCCTTAACCACACCAGTTAGTATGTTTAGTTGTGGTGTTAAAATACCCAAACAATTAAGTTTCCTATGCTGAGACAATATTTCATGTTTCAGCAAAAACTGCATTGAGTAAGAGATTGAATTGTTGCATCGTATATTTGACGTCGAATAAAACGTACGAATCGGCAGTGGCTTTTTAGAGGCGGGGGAAAGAGGGGTAAGGTAACTTTTAATGGTGCAAAATTTGACGAAAATTATCAAAATGGGCTGAAAAGTACAGAGAATGCCTAAATATCTTAAATATCAGGGCGTCCAGCGTCCC
This sequence comes from Amphiura filiformis, assembly GCF_039555335.1. Lineage (NCBI taxonomy): Eukaryota > Metazoa > Echinodermata > Ophiuroidea > Amphilepidida > Amphiuridae > Amphiura > Amphiura filiformis. The sequence goes on from NC_092641.1 coordinate 23,931,607, forward strand.
ACCGGGGTGGGGTCAGTGGAGACGAAGTAATTACCTACTACCGACTAGTTGCATTTCCCCCGAGAGATTGACAAAGGTGGGACCGTGCCCCCCCCCTCACCCTCCCTTGCGCACGCTACTCTGACTGACAGGCTTTCCCTGGTCTACCGGTTTTCCTCCTGCAATCTAAATCCCACGTGGGAGCTACGTGCGGGAAGGGGAAGATGTCAATTGTACACACCGCTCCGATACCACGCGTTGACCAAATATCGATCGAATCAATTTTACGACCATGCTTGAATTAACAACCCTTGAAACCTAATTACCCCACTTTCATTTTGCTGCAGTAAGTTCCAGAATTTCAATTGACCGCAGATACGCCCCCAGACATGCTTATTTAATGCCATTTGAGTAGTTAAGTAGTGGGTCGTTATGTACTTACTGAACATAAAGGAAATTGATCATGGTTTTACCATCGACCGCGTTTATAATCCCGTTGCTTTGTTGACTGCTCCGATACTGTTCGCTTGTTCCTATCGAAGGCTCTGGCATACATGAGCCATTATCGAAGACAGCAAAGCACGGCTGAGCTCAGTAGACCTTAAAAGCTGTACTCCCTTAGTTCCCATTGTTGACAATTTTCGTCAACTACCCCCTTGAAAGTTGCACTTTTCCCCGTGCCTCCTCTCCTTCCAAGACCCTCTGAAAATGGCCACAACACTTGTTATAACAGTTGCATTAAATAGGCTTCAAATCAGAAGCAAAATGCACTTACCAGTGCGACTTGATGGATGTCGTCGTCGTCCGTCTTAATTTCCAACACTTTATCACTCGTCATGTTATGAACCGTATACGGATACGCATAATAACCCCCACCGACAGGTTGACAAGAAGGTATATATGAATTCAATTTAAAATGACCTGGATAATAATGACAAAAACTAATTCATGTTAGACAGTCATTTTTCTTAAATCATGTACTTATGGTGAGCATAAGGACTCTCCCAAGCACCCATCCGCCAATACCTTGGAATATATTTTGTATAGACCTTTTCAAATCAAGATCGGAAAAGATCGGACAACCGCATTATCTATACAGTAAGCTAGGGGGTCAAATTGGTGCACAATGAATCAAGCGGAATCACGTACCCTTGTGAGTGAAAATACAACGTATTTAGCCCAAATCAACATAAGTCATCACAGAGAAATTTTTTCTAAAGGTATTGAACTAACTCTTCCACTATTTGGCACTTCATAATGTGAAAGTAAAATGATTTGATTGATGAAAAAATCGATTGGGCGATTGATTGGTCGATTATGCATGATCGATCGATCAATTGATCGATTGATCGATTGATTGATTGATTGATTGATTGATTGATTGATTGATTGATTGATAATACTTACATCCGTCCGTATCCTGTTGGTCCATGATTAGCATGACATCATCGGTGACTTTCATATACGTCCATAAGTGTTCTGGGGTTTGACCAGGTCGGTGTTCATGATGTGCAATACGAATATTATCTCGGGTGCTTTCCTCCACGTATGTCAAACGTTCACAACGGATTTCTATGATCTTAATGGCAACTAAATTATCCTCTGTTATAAACGAAGATAATGAAATATAGAAATAAATGTGAAGTTGATACAACATAATGTTGTGTAAGATGCTGTATGGCATATAACTGAGGATCCGGGCTGAGGATATCTAGTTTTTGCAGCTGATCACCTAAGACATACCTAAGAAAGTCTGATTTTGCAGGATCAAGAATGGGCTTGAGCTCTAAATGCCACTCAAAATATAGAATATATTTTCCATATTTAAAACTTTATCAGTGTCTTGTCGTTGCTGATAATATCGCATGTTACCCAATGCAATGCGTGCATCAGCAAAGAGTATACACCGTGTCTGGGTAAGTATGCTGCATTTTCGAATATCGCAGGCACACGAATTACTTAGGGTTATAGGTTAGGGAGATCCACCTTGCTTTTTGCCCCGAGGGGCTGTTTTTAAATTGGACCTGCCATAGAATTAAAATAGAGGCGCTTGCGGGCTCTGCGGCCTTACGGGGAAGAATTTGTCGGCCTTCACCCTTAATTTAATGCATGAAATGAGTAATTTATTAATGTTATAGTGTTGTTACATTGTTTTATCCATTTATTTTCTTCTTTTTTCAAGCCCTGCCCTTTTTACGTGGCTAATTTACATTTTAACCAGGGGGTGACACGAAACACGCGTTTTTATATTAGCTACGCAAACCAATACGAATTCGGTTGGTTTGCGATCTACATATTAGAGCAAGGTATCGATCGGTTATGAATAATTCACAATTCATAACCGAACTCCTACTCGGCCCTTGTATTGAGGTTACACATAAAGGTGTCGTTAGTGTAGCGAATTTGACCTGTTGACGAGATTATTGACGCCCTCTAGCAAGGTCAAGGGATACCGGAAACTGGTCAACTACTATGATACCATCAGACAGCAGTGACTTGTTTTTCAAAGAAAGTCTACAAATTTGATATACGAATGCCTTTTTGTTATAACATATCTCTGGTTTCATATTTGTTCGGTCCGTCCGTTTCTTTCCCTTGCAGTTTTTTTTTTCACAAAAAATGTAGAATGTGGAACTGACTTACTTTTCACACTAAAACACTCAACAACTGGCTAGACACGAATTAATTATTATATTTCATCAGATACGCTTGCATGCAATAAACATCTGACACTATAATTAATTTTAAAAAGCAACTCTTGCGTGTCGCCATTTTCTCCAGAAAAAGGCATTTCTATTTTATTTGATGATATAACTTACCACTGATATGCACTTCAACTGTAATCTTCATCTTGACGTCCATATCCCTACTCTGGCTAATGTTGGGCTGTACACCTGTACCATTTATATTCCGAATGATTGTCTGCAGAAAATACGAGAAATTTTAGTTAATCACACTTGTAAAATGAAGAATGTGTACCACTACAGTGTGGGCCAAAAACAACTTTACCCAATTTAAAAGGTTCATATCTCAAAATTGAAAAGTCTGCTGGAAATTGTTTTCACATATTCGTAAAGAACATCTTCTTTAGAGTATTTGGTGAAAAAAACTATCCAAAAATGTATTAAATTAAAAACGTGACGCTAGTTTTAAATCAAAGAGTCAAAATTAACTTTGTCCACGCGAAGGCCTACTAGCTGTCGCGTCGCATCACTTGCAATGGTGAGTTCGATAAAGAATGAGAACCACTAAGTATACGCACAAATTTGTTTAGCAATTTTATATAACACAATCAAATAAATCAAATATGAACAATTTAAATGTTACGCTATGATATTTCGTCATGATACGCAACTTTGACGCTGCAAAGAGAAACACAATCCCCTTCATATGCGCAAAGCAATTGTAACCTCAGACCTGATTTTTTTGTCATTACGAAATGTTATCTACAAGAAAGTTTGAAGTTATTAAACTTATTGCCTTCGTGGTAATGTTCGGCAAATTGTTGCGTCGACAACTGACTCTGGGGTCAGCTGCAAGGTCTCTTTGAACCGCTGCAATATTTGCAGCTGAACGACCAGTTTTTGGACGTCCACTCCGTGCTTTGCATCTATTCATCACACTTCCGAGGTTGTGACCCGGGGTTGTGAAAGTTGTTCATAATGTAAAGTTATGATAGGTTTCGGTGGGGTCTTACGTTCGGGAAACGAATCTGAAATTGACGCTACAGATACTACCAAAAAGCTTTCTGTTCTTAATTAAGTATACCTCTGCCATAAAAAGTCATCTCTTGTGTTGTGAATTGCCTTATCTTGACACCTTGCAAACCTATTTAGAAATAAGCCACGCAGTCACGAAATGCACGAAGTCCTATTTAAAATTCAAAAATTGCGCCAGATAAATCCTTTGTAATTGTGTAATTTTTATGCTAATTGTTGGTCAATGACAGGAATGAAGTTCGAGTACATGACAAGTAAACGGGGGTTAAAATCTATTGTATTTCTTTCATACATGTAAAACAATCATCACTTTTCAAAGACAAGCCAAACATGTTTACCAATTACATGTATGCCTAACGCATATGTATGCCAATCGGACACATACCATTGAATTACGTGTGGACAAAGTGATTTTTGACCCTCGGACGTAAAACTAGCACCATTTTCTTAATTTAGCTTCTTTTACTTTCATTTCTTCCTCACATACTTTTAGAAATATATACATTTAGAATATGTAACAATGTCATGAATAGCTCTTCTACAATTCGAGCAACCACCCTCTGAAATTGGGTAAAGTTGTTTTTGGCCCACACTGTACAGGAGGATGGTCAAGATCAACTACACCACCCCACGGTTGTTTGATGTGATCATTTATTAATTTTTGTAATAAAACATTATTATAATGTTCGATTCTAGACCTAAATAATACCAACAACTATCACACTAATAAACTGTATATATTTTAGCAATTTTTAGCATAGATTTTTGTTTCTGTATCAAATTATTTATCTTTTTCTGCTTTTTGTGGTAATTTTAATTCTATAAACTGTACATTTGTGTGCAAATTGAGGGCGCTATTCACATATATTTTAAATTTAAATTAGCCAAATAATATGAGTTATACCTTACATTTGAAAATTCCCTTGTCATTTGTTTGTCTGTTTGCTGATCTTCTAATACATTTTTACAAGTGTCTACCCCTTGTAAAGATGCAAACAAGATTTAAGATAAATAGCGCCATCATTGTTCAACTTTTCTTTTAAATGACTCAGTTTTACATACCATCAAACAACCTTGTCCCACTTTTTTGGCATCAAAATTGAGATTTTGGTATCTTTGGGAATCTCATATTAACCCCCTGAAACATTAGGGCTGAGAGATGTTTTGTTTGAGGTTTGTATGTCATAATTTGTCTAAAGATCTCATCTTGAACATTTGAAGCTTACGCAAGGTCCAAGATCCAGCTCCATCGCTGGCATTTAATGTGAAGAAAAAGGGCTCTGTATATACCCATTTTGGATGATCTTGGGCTATCTTGGTCAACCAGATGGTGCTGTTCAGTCTCCCAAATGCCCAGGCTGATAAACCGGTACGCCGTTTAACATCCAGCTCGACTGTAAACACATTACTACCCAGCAAAACAAATCTTTCACTTTGTCAATTGGTGTGTTGTCAGCTATGATATCTCGTGGATCTTTTGACATGATCTTGCATTTCGTATTGTTGATTTTCATCTCTTATTTACTGCAGACTTTTGCCAATTCATTTGTGAAAATTTGGAGCTTTTCAAATACAAGATCTATGAACATGATAAAGGTTGTGTGTATCAGCATAGCGGATGTTGTTTATGTGCATGTCGCCTATCTGGATTCCACTGTCTAGGATCTGGGCATTTATCATCACAATTTCGATAGATTGTTGAAGGTCAATCACGCCCTAAATGTGAAGTCACGTGGTTTCCTAATGTAAATTCATACTCAGAGATCGTTATTTCGAGCTTGTCGCCAGACGGTTTGTTTAGTGAAGAAGGAACACAAGCCGGTTGGGACCAAAAGTCATCATGCACGGCAATCTCTCAACATATATAAAATAGAAATAGCCTCGAATAGTAGGGATTCTACATCATGGAATAGGCGACTGAAATCTCGCGAGAAATTGGATGATGTAGCCTAGGTCTAAACAATAGGCGGCCATTATGTTTCCTACATGATGTTATTCACGTGTCTTTATACTTTAGTACACAGATATATAAGTTAACAGGTTTACAATTTTTAAATTTATATTTTGAGCATACAGTATATTTTGTAGTAAATCGAGCAAATGTTTGATTGTGTTTGTTCAGGTATTATATGCTTGATAAAATTAAACCGTCTGACCAGTTAGTATTCTCCTCCGCTGTCAGTGTGATTCCAGTCACTCCAGATACCGTGTAGCGAAGGTGGAGGAGACTAAAGCTGTACTTGACGAACACGCATGCGTTAAAAATGATGTAGCCTAAGTCCAGCATTGTTGTAACCCAGTGACCTGGCATTGCTCTTATGAACTCTCACCGCCCTGCGACTAGATACACCAGACACCTGTATTATACATCAAATTGACACGGTTACGTACGGAAATCTAAATCTGTCTATTATGTACTCACCATGCTGAAAGTGTTGGCGATATCTCGCGCAAAGATGCGCAATGCTTCTTCTAGTGTGGCAGTTCGTACGTCAGTCGGACCAATTGCAATGATGACGTCACTCTCTCTGGTGGAAAATATAAAGCAAAGTTTATAACATGGGCATTTATAGGTTTCGTATGCACATGCGTATCATTGCCATTATTGAGTCATAGACTTAAAACAGTACAGCTGCTAAGCTTAAGCATTGTGCACTTTGTGATAAAAGCATGAGAATGTACAGACATGAAGTACATGGTCCAAAGTATATTTTAAGATGTAGAGGCATTTCAACTTGCTCCGATTTTTGCCAAAATCGGTTGCAAATTGTTTGGATTGACATAAGAATCAAGAAACAGTATCGGACTTACCATCTAAAATATACTCTTTACGTGTTATTGGCAATGGAAGTCAACGGTCAACAGGGCCCTGTGGCCAGCCAATGACATTTGATATTTCAAACCTCTATCTCAGTATGTTAACACACCAGATATGCAAAACTATTCTTTTTATGGTTCATTTCAGCTAAACGGACAATTTGCCACCATTTTTGTCAAAATTGGAGCAAGGTGAAATGTTCACCCCTGTACAGCCAAAATATGCAACTTTCATCCAAAAATGAAGTTTTTGTAGAATAACTCTGTAACGTTAGGTCGTAGATAGCACAAACTATACATTTTTTGAAATACTTGCAATGAGACGAATAATTTGGTGTATTTTTCGACAAGATTGGAGCATTTTCACATTGTTATCCCTGTGTGACCTTTCGTGACCTCTAGAGGTCACTAGGGGTCAAATCCAAAATGCCTCTACATCTTAAAATAAACTTTTCCATGAAATTGTACCAACTTTGGGAGCTTAGCCACTAAACATATTGCGTATGTATCTCAAGGGATGGACTTACTCTAATTTAGCCTGCTCTGCAAGACTTCCTTGTTCCACCGTAAGTATCACCTGTCCCATTCTGTTCTTGTCTCGTATTGGTTGAATACGCATACCCATTGGAACCATTTGTGTAGCGCCCTCAGTTGGATGAGATATGTAGACACTGTTCATATCTTCTGACGATTCCTGTATAGAAAGGCATATAGGTTGCGACGGTTAGCCTAATAGTCAGTGGTAAGGGCATGCGCTACACAAGGGTGACTTAACAAGTGGGAGAGATGGGATCACCCAGTTTCATATATCTAAATAATAGATATCTAAATAAAATGATATTTTGGTCATGCACCATGCTTGATGCTTGGCCTTAAACCCCGACGGCCTAAACAGCGCTTTGGCGAACAGCAAGGAATTAATGAAGAAAGAAAGTCGACCGGCGGTAGCGAGCCACGGGTGTGGCCGTTACCGGCCAACGGTTTCGTGCGTATATTGTCATTGTGGATGATTTCGCACTGGTGTGCCTTGACTCGGGAGGGCAAAGATAAAATATGCCCAGTGAGCATTAGCTCGACATTAAATTAACAAAAGTTTACCTTTAATCTCCCCGCACCTAACCAATACTTGCAACGGACCTGGATATTTTATTTTATAGTTTAGACATTAGTTATTCATTTTAGCCCAACTTTAATTTTAGTTTTTATATTTTCCAAATTCATCCGCTTCCAAAATTTTCCAAAAATGTCACTTATGTTGGTCTTGCACTCTGCCCACGATTTGTAAACATCATCATTACTTTAATGATTTGAAAGATCCGGCGTGAGAAACAAAATACGACCTTGAAACTGACAGCGACCATGACGACGTTATTCAAATACAATGGTGTTAAGCTCACCAAATTTGAAATTTTACGCTCAAATTTATGTCGCTAGTAGCTAATACGCCTTCATACACATGAAGAAAAATGTGTCAGCATTAAAACAAGCAGGTAATACCTGTACTCGTTAGCTCTGATTTAAGATCTCATTTGTTGAAATTGGTTGAGAATTAAAGAAACGGTGGTCTAACACCTAATGATGAAACGAAATTAAAAGTTGCACTTTTGTGTTCTAATCAATGAAAGTACGACGCTAGTTTTAACGTGTTAATCAATGGAAGCACGGTGCTGGTTCTCTTGTTCGTGAGCGCATTGTGTGCAAATGAATAGTGCACGCAATGGAGCAAACTGCAACGTTTGAATTGGCATCTTCCTTGAGTTTTTGGATCGTCATATCTTTATTTCGTGAACAAATGAGGTTCCAATTCCAATTATGACAAACCTGTCTTTATGTAGGATATACAAAGGGTGAACATTACTGGTACCTTAATTTTTTGGCTTACTGTAGTAACAAGGTCACAACTTTCATAGACTCTGATATCAAAATAACTATCGATAAGCTGGTCTTACATGGCTGTTGCAATTTGGCTTTCGATCAAGTTTCTAGCCGCTCAAGGGCGGGACAACTGCTCAAAGTTCACAACTTGACTGCATGCATAGTACTAGAATTTTCCAGACATTTTTGATTGCTCCATTGTGTCACTCAAAAGTATGATTTTGAGTGTTCCTTTAGATGAAATTTTACTTTAATTAAACAGGCATGTTACAACTTGCACAATGGTTTTACAGCTAAAATGGGCTATTCCAGTTGAAAACCACACACCACGTATTGAAGACATTATCACATTCCCTTAATTAAAATACATTGAGTGAGTACTTTAAGGTTCAAACTAAATCCGCTAGCTAACTGCTAACTTTGCATAAAAAGTGCAAAATCGGTATATTTTGGCCATTTTAGTGTTGAAAATAGTGTTTTACTAGAACATATGAATGTGATCTCTACAAATTTATAAAGAAAACGCAAAAAAAAATTGAATAATGTTTACGATTATGTGCGCATGAACACACGAGGTCAAAACGCGGTTAGCAATCAGATTAAAACGCGCAAAAGTATGATCTTTTTATACAGCGCGAATTTTCTCAAAAAGTAGACGTAAAATGTGCAGTCATTTTCAGATATGTTATGCAAAACTAATTACTGCTACTTCTGTGCTGATTAAGATGATATCAAATAAATATTTCAAAGTTCAAGGTAACTTGATTTATTGCCAGAAACGTGACTCCTATCATCCTATTCTGTAACGTAAAGTCTATGAAAAGCTAATAGAGAGATTGCGATTTCCAAACGCCGTGATCGGACGCACGTCGATCTATTCAAAACCACTCCTGTATCGAAGCGAGGTCGCGTATTTAGCCAGTTTTGAAGATTTTTCACGTGCGAAATAAACGTACATCGTTGAAAATGCACAGAATTTGTTCACTTCCAAATATGTTAAAGAGAGTCAATAATAATGAACATAAAAAGGAAGGTCTAACTATATATTATTATGATCTTTCTTGTTTGTTACAAATCATTATAATAAAGCTACAGCGATGTGTTAAAAATTGATTTCATTTATACGCGATGTTCACACGCAGAGATTGTCCGTTGAAATGTGTGTGATACTTTCCGTATAAAAAATGACATTGGGATTCACATTCGCAGTCATTGAGATTTCACAGTCAATGATAATGAACATAAAAAAGGGAAAGTCTATTATTATGATCCTTTTTGTTTGTTACAAATCATTATATTAAAGCTACAGCGATGTGTTAAAAATTGACTTCATTTATACGCGATGTTCACAAGCAGAGATTGGCCATTGAACGTATAAAAAATGACATTGAGATTTCACATTTTGGACACCTATGTCGTATAAAACGCATGTGTTACGTAGAAATATGCTGATTTTACGACATGTCGAAGTTCATGCAACGCGCCTAATTGTCAGCACGAAAAAGTCTCATTTTGAAAGTAAAGTAGAGGTCCTTAATCTCCGGCTCCCCAAACTATATATATATGGGGAGCACAAAAATACAATTAAGTTTAAGCAGCATTGGTTTTTAGTCAAAATCAAAAGCATGCTGTATTGAATTAGGCAGAGACTTGTTAACCATTAAATTTTCAACCACATTGCCCTCTATCGACCAGATCTGATAAGCTCAGACATTAGTCTTTGTTCCAGCCGCCTTGTTCTCCTTCGTGACGAATGAGCACAATACAGTTTGAAACCGAGACTAGCAATATTAAACACAGTTTTCAACGTCGTATAAACGCACGGACCTTCGTACGTGCCACGCACCACGTATGTATTAAAACATCGCAATCTCTCTATTTTGTGGTATGAACCCTTTATTCTTGTTTATCTGATAACAAATTAATAATACATTTTTACCGGGGTACTGATGCCGGAGTTCACTAATGCCGGGCCGATATCTTCGGTCACATGTCGAGCAATCATTTCATTAGTTTCGATATTATCGACCCCTGATTTAGCTACTTCTTTGCTTGCTCCATCCACCACCTTAACCGCGTCATCGATTCGCCCATCCGCATCCGTGTATCCGTCTTCAAATAAGACCGCGGCGTCATCAAGATTGATCTCTTGATCACAATCAGACGAGTTGAACCCATCACCTTCACTGCTGTTCTGCCTGGAAGATCCTGTAGAATTGCGTGTTTCTATTATCCTTGCAGAGGGTTTCTTGTCCTTCTGTGCTGGTTTGTGATGAGCTACTAAACCTACGCTTTGAATGTTTTCGAGATCGAGATGACATTGGTCGACTATGGGACCAATTATATCTGACACGGATTTCTCCAAATGTTGCTCCCAATGCAACTCAGTTTTCTGCCAAGAATCGCGTGACGAATCTGCAATATTCATTTTTGAATACTTGCTCGAGTCTTTGAGATCGTTTGAGGCAAATATTGGCCCTTGGGGAGGCCCACAAATCATTACCCCTTGCGTACCAAAGTCAGAAGTTGATCTGCAATGAAAATACGTGGTTGGACTAATTTCAACTCGCAACAATTGCGCAACTTGAATATATTAATCGACCTTTACACTATTTGTAACCCTTTGTTTGTTCATGCAATATGAAACATATAACTGGTTTGAGGTCGTATAACCGCAGGCTGCCGGCTGAGTATGAGGCAACCTCAAACCAGTGATATTTTTCATATTGCACGAACAGACAGGGGGTTACGAATTTATCATTCAGTAGAAATTAATTTAAGGGATGGGGTATGAACGTTTGGACAGTATTTATTGTGGGACATTAGAGCACATCAGACATATCGAATTGCATTCTGAATACGAAGAATATCCTTCTGATATCAACTAATTTTGATATTTTGAAATTCACAATGTAATACACATTTTATGGCAAATGATTAAAAATTGATATTTTTGATATTTAACAGTACTGTTATAATGTGAAAAATATCAAAATTTTATAATTTTAATAAAAATTTGTATTATATCGTGAATTTCAAAAATGAAAATTATTTGATATCAGAAAGACATTCTTCGTATTCAGAATGCAATTGATATGTCTGATGTGCTCTCATGTCCCACAAAAACATACTGTCGAAACGCTCAAAACGCTCATTCCTGATCCTTAATGTAAATAAATAAATAAAATTTAATAAAAGGTGCTGGATTCACTATACCTAATGTCAAAAAGAAGTATACGCCACTGATAGGGTAAAAATTAATTATTTTAGGATTGTGGTGTTATTTATTTATTTATTTATTTATTTACTGTTATAATGTGAAAAATATCAAAATTTTATAATTTTAATAAAAATTTGTATTATATCGTGAATTTCAAAAAATGAAAATTATTTGATATCAGAAAGACATTCTTCGTATTCAGAATGCAATTCGATATGTCTGATGTGCTCTCATGTCCCACAAAACATACTGTCGAAACGCTCAAAACGCTCATTCCTGATCCTTAATGTAAATAAATAAATAAATAAATAAATAACACCACAACCCTAAAATAATTAATATTTACCCTATCAGTGGCGCATACTTCTTTTTAACATTAGGTATAGTGAATCCAGCACCTTTTATTAAGAAGCGCGCGAAAAATGTTGCCATATTGAAGCTAAACTGGTTAAATATGTTGCAAACGTAGAATAAATTTGCACTTTTGGGACTAAAATGGCCAAATAAGAGGCTCATTTTTCCAGAAACCCACATACAGGTGTCAACATTGGGAGATGATTGTATGGACCATCCCCCGACAAAATACTAAGGGGGATTTATTCTAGAATCGTAAGAAATGGTATATAAATCCTGGATATGAAATTATCTGGAGAAGCTGTATGAAGTTCTAAGAGGGAATTTTGTAAAATTGATGTTAGCCAGTATTAGTACAAAGTTACCATAATTGAAGTCTTCAAATTTCAGTTCGCGGTTTTTGTGTATTGGAGAGAATAAAATACGCCAAAGGCGGTAGTAGAGCTCGATTGTGCTGTCAACTCAAAGAAGCGGCAGACTGAAATATCTTTATCGAATTGTGGTATATTGCTGGACTAGCATTGTGTGTTATCTGACTGTCACGTGGAGCAGAAAATTTGAATTGAAGCTTCGCCTCGTTGTTTTACTTAAAATAATGATGTCGCCCGTGTTATATGAGACGATAGATGCACTCCAGCGTCTAAAAACAATACCTTTATTCTCTAAGTGTAAACACAGACTGTGTAGAGGCAATGCATTGCTAGACTCACTGTGCTTGGACAAATGTGTGTACTCAGGTGTATCGAGGTGGACGCTATGCATAGATGCATTTATAAGAGTATAGTTTTGTAGGCAAAGCTTTCGATATGTACTCAATATGCATAAAGTAATGATTTTAATAAAGACAATCTATAGGGTTCACAACTTACAAGTTCCCCCTCATACTTTTTAAAATAATTGGAAAAAAATGTAAAAAGGTATGTATAACCCTAGTTTTACAACCAATTTATAGCGTCACACATCATTGCGTTCAGTCACAATGGTTAATTAGAAAAGAGACCGTTTATAGCGTCACACATCATTGCTTTCAGTCACAATGGTTAATTAGAAAAGAGACCGTTTTAAAAGTTGCACCTGAGTCCATAGCAGTCATACATGAATAGACCTGACTTACTGTACTGTTTGAGAGTTGACTCATGGAATCAGATGCATCCGTGCTTTCAAGCATTTTTGAAACGGTCTCTTTTTTACATGAAGAACCATAATGACGTGTGACGCTATAATTTGGTCCACGTGTATCACACATATTTACACGTTTTCATTTCGTCAAATATTTTTGACTTATTAGGGGAACTTATAAGTTAACTAAAAACCTATGGACTAGCTAAGACTCTTCCTGAAAAGATAACTTTTTGATGCCGTCACAATCTTGTCGCACAAAAATAAACGCAAAATGCCTACTTTTACCAATATCATTATTCAATCAATCGATTAATCAGTCAATCAATCGATCGATCAAGTGGTCGATCCATACCGCGGAAACATGGCATGTTGCCTCAGGGGATCGACGCTAAGTTAGGTACCGCGTGAGCAAACTCAAAAATAGCGCAAACAGCGCGAGTGTACACAAAAGAAACTTCGCGCCTAAGATAAGCGATGTCGGCAGGTCTGTACGCTGTACCGGCGTCAGCTGAATTCGAGTACGCTTAGAAGGCACAGGCATGAAAAATTCCAATCTGTGTATTAATAATCTAAGGGTCGATCTGTCAATCAATCCATCATTGTTATGTATTCTCCTTCACAGCCGGTTTCAGTCGTTCCTATACACACTCGTCGTTCCTTATGCGCTTGTCACACTACACCGAATAGGTCTTCCGTACATGAAACAGATGGTATTTTAGTAAATCCGTTGTTATATTCTTTTTATGTCCTGCTATCATCCGCCAAATGCGTTTCGTGTTAAGTGATTTTCGTTAAGTCCGTCGGCAAGTTTTGTGCATGCACAAAACTTGAAACGGAGTGTACCGAATACACATGTTCGGTATTTATCCGATGTGTGTTCGTATCGTGCTGCATATTGCCGGAGTTTGTTCGCTCTCCTTTCGTTTATGTTCGTTCTTTGTTCGTTGCACTCGGCCCGTGTTCGTTGCAAATACGTTCCTGCGAGGCCTTCACCCCCAAATATTCTTCCGAACTGGTGATTTCGCCACCGGATAGCATATTTTTGCATTCGGTGATGTACGTTGACCCAGTCCGTCTTAGTGTCACACTACACCGGATCGGTCTTCCGTACAGGAAACGGATGGTATTTTAGCAAATCCGTTAGTGTTCGTCAATGTTCGTTTCATGTTCTTAATATGTCCTGCTATTATCCGCCAAATGCGTTTCGTGTTAGAGGATGTTAGGTTCCGTTTCAACTTTGTGCATGCACAAAACTTGAAACGGAGTGTGCCGGATACACATGTTCGGAAGTTGTCCGATGTGTGTTCGTACGATCCTGTATATATTTCCTTGGGTTTGTTCGTTATTCTTTCGTTTATATACCGCAGGTGTTTGGGAGGTTTAGCAGGTGCTTGTGCCGGATGTAGGCCTATGGCGAACATGTGCATCGATCATGGTGGGAGGGGGCTCTTTCTGAAGGGTGTGGGACGCAATATCAAATTCCCCCAGTAGTTTTAGTAGTGACTGGCAAGTAGAAAAAAGGGGGAAAGGAGAGAAAAAAATTGAACAGAGAAGAGAAAAAGTTAAATTGCACGTAATTTAGTAGGCCCATACATGTAAGTAGTATTGGAAGAGGGGCACTTTCTGAAGGGTAGAGAACGCGATATCAAATTCCTACCAGTTTTAGTGATTGACAAGAAAGAAAAAAGAAGAGAAAAGGTTAAATTGTACGTTATTGAGTAGGCCCAGGATAGCAGTAAGCCTAGGTATAGGCCTGTGGTTATTATTGGCAGTGCTTAAAGGTGGGTCCTTGGCCCAAAAGCCTGTGAAAATTACTGCCGGCCCGTCGATATGTAGGGCCCGTGACATTTTGTCACCAAAGTCAGTATTTAAGACGGACTTAGGTCTATTACTGAATTTAACATATCAATCCATGCATGCTTTACCTGAAATTACGAGTCTGAAGTCTTATATCTAAGTGTCAGTGGACCAGTGTAACATTTTAAATTGTGCAAATTCAGTTCGGGCCTTCTTTGTTTTTTTGTTTAAGGCAATAATAGTGTAAAAATGATGCACCAAAACAATTTTCCAAATTTTCCATTTTTAAAACTAAATTTTTACACAATAGGCCTAGGCCTAATAATGTAAATAGGCCCTACAGTCCCCATGCAAATGGCTTCAATTGGACCTTCATTTTGAAAAATGGACAAGTCTTTCTGTTTGCTTCTGCTATGGACATCCACGTGTTAAAAAGAATTGTTTATATTATACAATAATGGAGAAAACTTTTC
The DNA here is from genome assembly GCF_039555335.1 of Amphiura filiformis. NCBI lineage: Eukaryota > Metazoa > Echinodermata > Ophiuroidea > Amphilepidida > Amphiuridae > Amphiura > Amphiura filiformis. Next base: position 23,946,963 of record NC_092641.1, read on the forward strand.
AATGGCTTCAATTAGCCTTTCGTTTCACCAATTTGCGGCTGTTTCAAACTAAAATAGTACCCAATAATAGTGCTAAAATTGATCCAAAAAATGACAAATGGCTTCAATTGGGCCTTCATTGTCCAAAGGTTTCTCACCTCTATTGTCCCCGGACGCTGGTTGCCCTGATATATAAGATTTGTAGCCCTTTTGTACTTATTAGCCAATATTTGACCATTTTCGTCAAAGTTTTCCCCCTTAAAAGTTGTCTTTCCCCACTTTGTTCACCCTGTGAAAAAGTGCTTGCTACGTCACTGCCTCTAAGGGGTCAAAAACCTCTCAAACACCCTCTCCTCCCCACTTTTCTGATAGGGTGGACATCCCTGTTGGTGCCACATGCGACGGATTCGCCGGTCATTTGTTGAACGATTAAATATAAGACGCCTGCAGGATTATTAGCGGCCACAACGCATAGAGAAACGAACGGGAATCGGACCCCAAATTCGGTCATTTGTCGGACGTTGAACGATCGGATATAAGACGCCTGCAGGATTATTAGCGGCCACAACGCATAGAGACGAACGGGAATCGGACCCAAAATCCCACCGAATCTTCTGCCGGACTGGTGATTTTTCCACCGAATAAAATATTTTTGTATTCGATAATGTACGTTGATCCATTCCGTCGTAGTGTGACAGACCTATTATAACGTGTAACCACATGCAGTCTGGGCCCCCGAGACTACTGGTTAGGCACTTTCTTGTTTTAGTCTTACGATGGATAGTGAATGAGCAAAGGACAACGAGGAATAGGTCCGGGGAACAGGAAGAAAGTTTTGAAGAAAACAAACAAACAAAGAACATGAAAATGGGGCTTTTTATGAGTCACGTAACTGGTAGCTCGAAGATCTTAGTTATTCATGTTCTTTGTTGTGTTGCATTGACTAAGCAAAATAAAGTTTAAATGTTGATTGAATCCGGCATGCATTGTTTACATAGCAACATCTTCAATTCATTATATACAAACAATCAAGAGTGGGTAAGACAACTAATATTTTGGTTGAATTTTGGTTGAAGTAGTAAACTTCAACTGATATCAATTTTGGTGAGAATTTCCCAGATGACTTTCAGGAAGATTTTACTCAGTGTTTTGCTATGCAGTGAATAATACGTTCTTATGATCAAGCAGTCGTAAGCAGTGGACTTCGGGTATATATAAATGCGCATATATAAATGCGCACGTGACAAGTCGCCATACCGTGTTCAACGATGTAAGGTACCCGGATGTGCACAAATTCCACACGCAAAAGTATAGGCGAAAATGACAGGTTACAAGGAAAATTGGCTTTGCAAAATAGTGGCATTGATTGCAAAGGGCAAAATAATTTGACCCGAAACATAAACTCTTTATTTGGATTTTCCATTACGGAAAAAAAAATTATGACGGAAAAGCTAGATATAGCTGATTTAAAAGTTATATTTCATTATTTCCGTGCTAAATGGGCGTGGCAATTGGCCATATTGATGACGAAATGTGATTCTTACTGGCATTAAGGTCAGAACTGGGTAGCTGCCGATGATGTTATTTGATAATGTTTGCACGTAGGGAACTTAGGGGCTGTCATTTTCTTCGGAAGGAAGGGGTCATGGATTTATTTATTTGGGAGTCAAGATAAGTATTCCCCCCGTAGTGCCGCCAATGAACATAACTCTGACCCTAATTTTAACTCTAATTATAACGTAAATTGAGGAAACTATAACTTTAGCCCTTTTCGGCATAATGACCCTCTCAAACTAATAGGCTAGATGTCCCCGCCCGACCTCCTCAACTCTAACTTACTCATTCGCTCGCAAATGGACAAAAAAAAAAAAAAAAAAAAATGTGTTTTAAGCACCTTTTTGTGTCCCCCATGATAAATCGGTAATCTGTACACCCTTTGTCAACCTTTGACGTACAATTTAGAGTATAAACACGTAGATGACTGTACATGATCTAATCATCCCGGCTGGAAGATGTTGAGGAAGACTCGTATACTATACATCACGCTCATACGTTATATGACAATTTGACGTACAATCACGTATGTGATCCATGCTTTGAGGTTTATTCAGCTAGTAAGTTAGATCCGTCATACACATTATTGTCATGGTATTATATTGTAATTGTATACGTCAATTTTGTTCAGTTTGATTCAACCGGCTTATAAAGTTTTACTTTACACGGAAGGGAAAGTTAGCACAAAAAAACAATTAATTTATGAGTGTAAAAAGGGGAGGGGTGGTTTTGGGGAAAGGGGGGACAAATAATATTTATAAAATTATAAGTAAGGCGAGAAAGAGAGAAACCCTGTTCTACGGGCGAACGGACCTTTCAAGTAGGGTCGGTCGGTCGGTTGGTATTTAAAAAAATTTTTAAATAACCCAAAAATCACAAAAATCTGTAAATAAATTTCAATTTGAGAAAATACAAAAAAAAAATTGTCCTGAAATTTCCGAAATTTGGGGTCGGCATTCATTTGTACAGGAAAAATTTGTTTCCCAATTTGTTCAAAATAGAACAGGGTTTTCGTTTTTCGTCGAATAAATAAATAAATAAATAAATAAGTAAATAAATAAATAAATAAATAAACAAATAAATAAATAAATAAATAAATAAATAAATAAATAAATAAATAAATAAATAAAAATAATTAAATAAACATTAGTTATGTTTGTACATGGGGGTGCTGTGCAATAATAATGATCCTTTGATATCCATGATTTATCTTTGCAAATTTATAGCATCGAACCTCCAGCCAATGTTCCTTGCCAGTGCTAGCCACGAAACAAGGTCACAACTGTAGCCACTCCTTCAATGATCGCCATTTCAGTTATTGACAATGATGTAATGCAAATATGGCGCTGGCCATCTGGTCACGTGCGCATTTATATATGCGTATTTATATATACAACCGAAGTCTACTGGTAAGTAGCAAAGATTGATTTTAAGATATAGCCAAACAAAGGAAATATTCCCTTTTGTTTCCTATTGTTTTGGAAACTCTTTAACTGTTCATATCTTTTGAACTGGTTGAAAATTGTATATGACCGACTTCAGACTGATTTTGCTTGATCACACCACATTTATGTATTATCTCTTGCTTTTATACTTGTATCGAGACTTCATCGTGGAAACCTCTGGTAAAATATTTTGTTTTTTCGAAAGTGCATTAAATCTATATGAATCGACCTTCGTCCTCTTTACTTCACCGAATCATATTGATTGTTGTACAAATATCACTGGCTGCATGACACGGATGTCTTAATCGTGAAATTCGCAACAAACCGAGACTAGAATTGGTTTTGCAATCAAATATATTTTTTATAACCAACATAGTGTCATGTTCTTCAACTTTCAGTCACAATTTGTATATAGACACAAGATAATTTAAATGGTTTTGCCACGAAGTTGTTTTCGCAATAACCGCTACAATTTCTCAATAAAAAGCCTAAAATTAGTCGTGGAACATCAGTTATATAGACACAAGATAATTTAAGAGGTTTTGCCGCGAAGTCGTTTTCTCAATAATCGCTTCAATTTCTCAATAAAAATCCTAAAATTAGTCGCGGAACTTCAGATTCTATCTCCAGTAGGCCTACCTACGCAAGTGGCGTAACGACGGACAACGGAACTTCAACCTGCATTTGAAACACAGTTGATCGAACTAAACTTCACATAAAAACCGACATTTGGCAAATTTATTTTTGATATTGGCTACTGAGAACTCAACTCGTATTATGGATACGTTAAAAGGTGTTTGTCAATTGGTCATCGAAACTGGACAAGAAATAGCCGATGATATCCAACGGGAAGTCGTGTCATTGGTCAGCAGCACTGGTGAACGTGTTGAGGATGCTCACGAAGTGACCCGAAACGTCAAAAATGTTGTTGATGAGCAGGTCGATGGATTACAAGGGGCGGTGGCGTGTGGACTGAGAGCCTCAGAACTCTTAAATCCAGTAAGTGTGTGATCATATCCCCGACAATATCATGCCGGACCACCCAACCAGTTTCTGTTTCTGTTTTTGTAGAATGTGTGGTGCTTTCGACTACTAGTGGTCATATACTAGTATGCACCATTAGCTAGATATCCTATTCAACTCTAGATAGCTTTATTCCACTGCAATACGTTCTATGCTTCACTACACCTTAGTTATTTCCATTTTCCAGCCGGCTTGATGCCACATTGTACATGCTTCTGTGTGGTTACTCGTACGGTGATATCATTTCCTTTCCTTGCACTTTAACAAACCAAACAGTATCTTCTCAGAGCCACACCAGGCTGAGTCAGCCGAAGAAATAGCTAGACCGTGGTCAAAACTCAACATGATCCTCCGGCTAGCTGATATCCTCGCATCCAAGCCTGTTCCTCGTTTCCCAAATTAGCGTTACCCATCCAGCACCACGTGGAGGTCTAGGTTGAGTTGCCCGCGAACAAATACTATACTAGCTCTGCGCACCTTGCCGGACCACCCCAAGCAGCCACATATCTCATCCACTTATTTTACTACTTGTTATATATTCTATTGCTTCAAATATTTATTAACGTTTAATAGCTGAACCACATAGGTCAGCTATGGTGCGAGAACCGCTCTAGGTATTAAGGCAGCTGTGTACTCTAAGACATCTAAACTTTGTAATTATTCACGCAAGACATATAAAAGTATAAAGTTTTTAAAGGCAAGACATCAAAGATTCTTAATATAAAGACAGACTTGGTGTAAAAATAACAATTATGAAGAAAATTGCAAAAAGGTACCACATAACAAAAAAAAAGTTTTGTTTCTTGATCACGAGGCTTCATTCCATTTTTATATTATTCCATTTTTTATATTATATTTTTTTGAGATATTAAACATATAAGGCATCAAAAGGAACTTTTTTAAATCCATAAACGCTTATCTGCACACTATGATGCTTAAAATCTGAAATGGACCAAATATAAAATAAATGAGAAAACGGTTTTTTGATTCGATCTTGCTTTTTACAATGAGCATAACTGCTTACCTATATTTATTGAGTTATCGTGTACCTAAATCGTCATTTCAGCGAGAAAATGAACAACGTGTTCGCCAATTGGTCATCGAAACTGGACAAGAAATAGCCGACGATATCAAACGGGAAGTCGTGTCATTGGTCAGCAGCACTAGTGAACGTGTTGATGATGCTCACGAAATGACCCGAAACGTCAAAAATGTTGTTGGTGAGCAGGTAGATGGATTACAAGGGGCGGTGGCGTGTGGACTGAGAGCCTCAGAACTCTTAAATCAAGTAAGTCTGTGATCATATCCCCACAATATCCCGCAACTAGGGGACGTAGATAGCCTTTTAGTGTGTGGGGTGTCAAAATATCACGAGGATAACCACTGCGCATGCATGCATCCCACGTGATACCATGACGCAATCACCCTAAGTCATATATGCGGAATCGTTGGCCATGTTGACCGGGCCAGCAAAATCTCCATGGCTACCGGTCTATATTGTTAATATATTAACACTCGTTTTTAAAATGCACATTTATAAGGCAGACTTTTGAAAAAACTTAGGGCCATACACTCCAAGAAAAAAAGGTTCGCCTTAGAACCTATCATTGTGTAATACGGAACCCTCTCCTTTCCCGAAATGATTCTAAAAGGAACCAAAAAACCTATCAGCTTTTATAGTTCTTCAAAAAACCATTGTGTTTGGTTCTATGCCACGGTTGTTTGATGTGATCATCATCCCGGATCATCATTTATTACATTTCCTAACAAAACTTTATAATAATGTTTTACACCTGGACAATACCGACAGCTATTACGCATTATACACATATATTTTCAGCTATTTATAACATACAGTTTCGTTTCTTTATCAACTTATTCATCTTTAATTGCTTTTGGTGGTAATTATTATTCTATTAACTGTATACTAGTATTTCTGTTCAAATTGAGGGCGCTATTTTAATTTAGCCCAATAATATAAGTTATTCCTTACATTTCATGATAAAAACGTTTTTGTTACCATTTTTCTGACATTTTAATGCCACTATGCCAGTGTACTATACCTAGTAAAGACGGAAACACGATTTAAGATAATAGCGCAACCAGTGTTCACTTTTTCTTAGAAATGACATAGTTTTACATGCCATCAAACAACCGTGATGCAGAACCTGTAAAAATGGTTCTTTGCCAAGGAGCAATTTTAAGGAGCCATTCTCTATACAATCTAAAAAGGTTCTCGAACCCATAAAAGTGGTTCTTTACAAAAAGGCTGATAGGACCTTTTTTGGTTCTGTTTAGAACCATTAGTCGCAAAAATGTTTTTAGAACCATTTGGGAGAGAGTTCCATCGAACCTTTTTTCTAACATTGTACACGTGATGAAATCTCACATAGCCCCTTTAAGCCACTAGGAAGAGCTAGGAAGTCCTGAATGGTGTGGTACACCCTTCTGCTACTGATTGTGATGATTAACAGTGGCAACCTGCTTTTCTGTTCACAGCACTCTATAGAAGAAAAGCCCAGTAACAATGTCTACATATCTCATCCGACTTTGGGTGCTGCTAAAATGGTTCCAATGGGTCTACATTATACAACCAGCTACATTCAAGAAAGGATCGGGACAGATGGTTCGCATGGTGGAACCAGGAAAGCTCGCAGAACAGGGCCACTTAGAGTAAGTATAATAAGGGGATGTGTGCGATAATTATGAGGCCCTGGTGGAGGGTGAAATGGTGATGGGGTGGTAGGCAAGCAATCTCGGCACAAATTTATATGGCACCCTTTACATACACGCTCTTAGGAAACGTTTAAACATGCCAAATATCCAGCTCGCTACGCTCGCATTATCTGGTCTATATAGTCTAGAAGATTTGCAAATTGCAGGGAGTGTAGATTTCAAACGGAGTTATCCATTAAGGAAACCCCATTTGAAATTCACACTTCCTGTGTGGAAGATTAAGGTTGTGTCTTCCATAGGAGGTGTATGGATTTCAATTAGATCCATCCATGTACATGGTCATACTTTTTACGGTCGGGCTCAAATACGCTTTGACATTTTCATCGTATATCGGCTTTGGTGACAATTTTATTAGAAACATACTGACGTAAAATACAAAACAAAAATGCCAAGGTCTGTGCCAACAGAGAGAAAAAATTCAAGAGCATGATAATAAATTAAAAATGCCTATTGTGTTTTCTACAACCATACAGGGAGGGTGACGTCATCATTGCAATTGATACGACTGACGTACAAAATGCCACATTAGAAGAGGCACTGCACATCTTCGGGACTATCTCGAGTACTTTCAGCATGGTAAGTCTGTCCACTGATCTATACCCTCCCAAGTAAAACAAAGAGGAAAAACAACCGAAAAAAAAATCAAAGGTCCATATCAATTATTATCCGGGTTCAAAAACAAACAAATATGAAGAAAAGTATTGATTTAAAACCAAATAAAATTAGGGGGTTTGCTCATATATCTTGACTTTGCAAGTTCTGCTTTTACGATATCAATTATGGGCCAATTACCCAGCAAAAATTAAAAAAATACCACTTTATTAACGGGTGTTGTGGTTTAGACAAAACGTTGACAGTAATAACATTTGAATGAAATTTTAGGGATTAGGTTCAGTTTAAGGCGTAAGGGTACGTATTCTATCTTATATTTGGATAATAAGGTATTGTTTTTAGCCGCTGGAATGCATCTATCGTCTCATATAACACGGGCGACATCGTTATCGCCTCGTTGTTTTACGCCAACAAATAATAAAATCCTACATTTTACAAGGAATTACCTAGGGCTTAAAATCGATCAGTCCCGTTGTTGCTATGCGCCTCCGATTGGTTAAAGTAGCGAGTACGCGTATCGCATCGATGCACACGTGCTGACCTGTGTTATATCATGTCATTTCACACGTGTAAGAACCGATAAGATTGCAGGAACGTTCTGAAAGAATTGTTTATCTTTGTAGACAATCATTCGTCGTATGCAGCCAACATCGGGTATTGACATCCCCATTCTTATTAAGAAAACGATCACAGTTGAAGTTCACATAAATGGTAAGTAATTGAGGGGGAAGTTGTTACGTCACTGGGATATTCCAGAAAATAAGTGCATCCCCCATATGTGACAGTCCACGTCAAAACGCTCGTAAAGTCGGCCCCTGGTCAATTTTGTTTTCTTCCGTGTTTAGAAAATATATATCATAAGCTTTACAATAATATATCGTTTGACTTCAAACAATATCCAGAAGCGGAGTTATGGCTTGTTAAACTTTGCTCCTTTAGTAAAAGGGTACATTATTTTGGTGCGACACTATTTCTCTTTTTCCACATCGCTGGTATTACATATCAAATTGTCATAATTGGCGGTCACTTCAAATCATCCCCAAGCCAACGAGGTTCAGGAATGTCCTCTCATTGTTGATTGTTAGTTAACCCACCACTTGAACAGGATTTTGCCAAAGCAAACAAAGACTACAGCTATTTGCTAACTCTATACATCAGTATAAGCTTATTATCCTCTTCAACAACAGGATTAAAGATTGGAGTTTGACTGCCCCTAAAATGAGTAACATGTAGGACAAACATTAGCTAAATATGAATACAACCTTTATACACTGTAACTCGAAATATAATTTGCCGACTTTACGAGCGGTTTGAGATGGATGGTCACATATATTAAAAAGGAGCAACTGTTCAATGGACGAAAGTTTGGATATCCAAGTTTGATTTCTGAATTTAAAATGATTGGAATTCCAGTTGCCATTAAATGGACAAAAGCTTCGAAATAATGAAAATCACGGAAATATCCTAAATGAGCTCTCAAGTTGGACTTTTTCGCCTTTGAACGAAAATCTGGATTTCCAACAATCACGACTGGCCACAAATCCGGAAATCTGAACTTCTCTATAAGGGATGTGCAGCTGTTTTCTGGAATATCCCAATGTACGAAGTGACAAGTTTTTTTAAGTAGGTTCCAAGTAAAATTTTGCAACTCTATGGTATTCAGGAAGTACTAAAATACAATGAAAATATTAAAGTGGAATGTTAGCCCTGGTTTATTGTCAAATCAAAAGCATGCTGAATTTAAGTAGACATAAGACCCAGGCATACATATAAACCGCTAAATAATTGATTAGGCGCCCTCCTGTGACCATATGCTGTACAATGTCTTGTATTGATATCGTATGAACTGAGATACAGTATCATCTTGCGGTATGAACGGGCATATAAACGGGCATATGAACGGGTAAATGAACGGCAGCAAGGGGTACGGCGTATGGAATGTCGCAACCTCTGTTAATCTGTTATGTCAACGTTTCCTATGTTCTTTTATAACAGAGGATAATGCAGTTGCCATCAAGATCATAGAAATCCGTTGTTCTCAGTTGAACTTTCAGGGGCAGGCCCCCAATGCCGTGCTGATTGCTCATTATGAAGCTCAACATGACCCCGGTGAAACCCCAGATTTTTTGTGCAGGTATATGAAAGTCACCAATGATGGCAGACTTATCATGGACACACAGGAGACGTGTGAATGTAAGTAATCGATCCCTCCATCCATAAAATTCAATCAATCAATCAATCAATCAATCAATCAATCAATCAATCAATAAACACAGTATCACATGCTGTCTGACAGGAGAGAAGCAAAGATGTATGGTCTTGAGCCATCCCTGGTTTCTGTATCTTTGCTGTTCCAGTCCATCCCGAATCTGGATAACCTCCTTGTCCTTGGTCTGCGCTCTCCTTGGATTTTATAATGTATTTAAATTTGTTTAGCCTAGCATCACGATCACGTAATTTTATATGCATTTTATATGCATTTCATGCCTTTTTATAATCTGCAATATTTCGTGCAATATAATCTGAATATTGATATGGAATGTCAGATTCTAAATAATATACACAGTGATTTTCCCGTTATTATCCAGGTCATTTTAAATTGAATTCTTATACACCTGTTTGCTGGCTTTTTGGGGAGACTTATCCTGTTTATTCGCATACAGTACATAACGTGAGCAGTAATCAAGCGTTGGAAATCAAGACACAAAACAACATCCATCAAATCGCACTGGTAAGTACCTACGGCCCAATTGTACAGACGAATGCCTTTTGCCATCATGACAAACACAACGACAATTTTGCCACGTACTAAGCCTATCAGTGGCGTAACTCATATGGGCTCTGGGGCCGCGCCCCGCACCCTGGCTAAGGGGCACCCTGGTCAGAGCCTGGATACCATTTCGACACGATAATACTTTGTTATAGGAAAGAAGTGAAAACCTTTAGAGGTGGATACCTTTACCTACCATGGAGAGAATTAATCTTCATTTGGGTGCCCCCCCCAAACACAAGTGCAACATAAATTCTCATTTGAAAGACCGAAATTCAACTTGATTATACCAAATTAGTGGTATTTAAGCACATTTTGCGCGTCCGCACGCACTTGTTTTAGGAAGAGAGGGTATTTTATATTCTTGCCCACGGGCGCCACAACCTCTGTCTACGTCACTGCAGCTAGTGACGAATCTTCAAAAGTAAAGCCATTGAAGAAGATGAAAACATTTTTTTATTAACATGAAGTTCATTGAAACATGAAATTAATTTGATCGGAAACACTATTTGTAAGTTATTCGGTAGGTATATATGGCTTTCAATCATGGACAAAGCCAGCTTTCTTGCTGGGAGAGGGCCGGGGGGATTTTTGAGGCAAAAACGAAAACAGTTTCGCGGTTGCATATGCCCGGTATTTTAGGGAGGGTATTATACATATACCGATATTCGTTGTCTTGATACCACACAGGTCAAAATATACATTTTCTGAATCCTTGTGACTAGAGGAATACATTGGAATGGTTCTTAACACAATTTTAACACAAGTTTAAAATTTTACCCTGTGTAAAGTAGGATGACCTTTTCCCGGTTCAATTGCTATAATTGAAGACCGAATTAAAAGACTACTTTACGTATGACGTCCTGTCAACTACACCAAAAAATGCTGTACTGCGCAGGTCAGCAACCAATCATGTCGCGCCTTTGCCCTGACGTCAGACGCATTTTTAATTCGGTCTTTAATTATATCAGGCATTTTTGTGTAACCCATTATAATGATCACCACTCGAGACGACTTACCGATTTGAACAACGTCGATCAACGATGGAGTATAAATTCAGCTTAAGGGCAGTGTAATGGGAGCGAACATGGACCTTTTCGAGCATCATTATTTCTGAATTGTATGTCCAAAGTATATAAAACTATACATTTTGGAAAGGAAATGAGTCAAGGAATCCCATGAGACGTCAGATTTTTCAAAAATCTTGAGTTTTTGAAAAAATCATAAAAAATCACTTTTTTACCCCAAATTTTTTGTGACAACTTAAAAAAAAATCCGTTCGGAGTAAAAATAATTCAGTTAGCTTTTTATGAAGAAGAGACATGAACTTAGGGAAGGTTTTTTTATTTTTTTTAAATTCGTCTCTTTTTTCGAAATATTGAAAAAAACATGTGAAAAAAGCAATTTTGTCACTTTATTCAGCTAAAAATTGCACATAATGGTGTATATTTGAAGAGTTTGTTTCCAAAAGGCGCTAAATCCAATAGCTGCCTTGTGTCACATTTTTATGGTATATTTTAACATTTTTAAAGTTTAAATGACATTTAACAATTGGAATGGATATGTTTGTAACTCTAGCTTATTTTCTAACTATTTTCAAAATCATTTTGTCCCCTAAAAATTCTCCAATGCAACGTTTTAAAATAGCTGCCATTTTGGAACAAAAAAAATTTCTTTTATATTTATTGTTTTTGTCTTCGCCCGTGGGAGGTTAAAGAGATTTGCAATTATTTTTTTTAAGATATCCAAAGAATTGTTAGAACTATTCTAGTGGTTCAATGTTATTAGATTTGCAAGGTTACTGCTACTCTTAGGAATATCTGCAATTGAATTTTACATAAAGCAGCCGTTGGATTTAGCGCCTTTTGGAAACAAACTCTTCATTTATGTTTAAAACAAATATATTGAAAAAATGAGAAAACCTTCCCTAAACTTTGATGTACTCTAAACGATAGTGCAAAAAGTTTACCTTTTGCTTGCATATTTTTCGAGTTATCTTGTCACAAAAATCGTGCAATATTGTCAAAAGTGAACTATGAGAAATCGATGTTTTAGTAAAAAAATATCAAAATTATGCACAAAATGTCCTTATATTTTAAAACGGCAAGAATTTCACGCTTGTAAAAGCTGTATATGGTGCATGGTCTAAATATGCATCTTTTTGCACCAATGAATTTATAATGTCTGCTTTTAGTGCGCCAAAATTCAAAATAATTAAAAAATCTAAGTGGCATTTTGACTGCAAATTTTTGTTTTGTTTACACCGCATTTTGCCGGCGTTAACAACATACCGAATGCGCCTTGACTGCGTTGGACATACTCGCAGAGTTGCGTCGCGTCACGCGACGCAAATCGCGCACGTAATCACAATATTTCGCATTCGCGCATTTCTGACTCATTATTTCCCGCCAATTTACTAAGCTGTCTTGAGCCATGTGACTTTTTAGAGTTGAAAAGAGTGAAATAAATCAAGCAAAAATACGTGTAAATATTATCAAGTTGTATTTAATCAGTTTAAGTGAAAGAATACATCTTAGTGTTGATAAATATCAAGAAATCTCAAATTCGGGCGTGGACGAATGTGTCTTCCATTACTCTGCCCTTAATACATGTTTCATCGAACATCGAATAAAAAAGTCTATTCGCCAATTTCAGTGATTTTAAAGCAGTCTTTTTAGATGTCACACAAACAAATAGTTCATTGGTGTATTTCCATGAATCGCCCAGGCCTATTATTAGTGGTATACATAAACATAAAAAACCTAGACTGCCCTCAAGCGTTAGATTTCAACGAGCTAGCTGGAGGAATGGCGGCGGGTATATAATCTCTGAAGAATTAAGATCCTGGTCTTTATCCATGTTCTTTGATAGCCTATGTGCAATACAGTGCGAGTTCTGAACAATCATACTCCGACGTCAATCGACCAATCAATCAACCAACCAACCATGCAATCAACCAATCAATCAATCTACCTTAATTTGCTCTTTCCATAACTTAGGGTATCACAGATGATCTGACAAGCACAGTTCATGGTATCGCTCCTGACCTTCGATTTTTCTTGATGCATTCTCTTGGGAATTATATTATGTTGTTCGAATCGTCGGTGGATTCCATGAAAGGTATAAATTGGGGCTATTCCATTTAAAATCCACACTAACACATTTGCAGCTCCATATGAAACTCATCCTCCCTCAGTAGAAGATTCAGGTTGAATCTTTCTCAGCGGGAGTATGAAATTAAAATGGAGCTACATAATGTGTTCGTTCCATTTTAAATCCATTCTCCCTCTGTGGAAGATCTTTCCAAAATCTTCCATAGAGGTGGTGTGGATTTTAAATGGAATAGCCCAATTGTAAATACCGATCAATATAATGTAGCGAGTAAAGCCCACTGCCTACTCTTCATTCGCCATAGAAATAGTGAAGTAACAGGATTAATTACCATCGCAATAGGAGAAAACACTTTTTGAATACATTGCCCTGCACTATACGTAGGCTGCACTCATCACGTTTCATGCGTGCAATCATGGATGGAATACAATACCGAGTTTGATGACGTAAGATCGATAATTAATTTCCATAAGATATTCGATTCCTGAAAACTGGCACCTTCTTTTTATGATTATCATTATTGTTTGTTTCTTCTTCTCCTTCTATATTCTCCTCCCTATTCTCCTCCCTTTCAAAAAGTACAAACGTTTATATTATTCCTTTTGTTGCAGGCCAATTTCTTGCTGTTGAAAATGGAGAATTGAAGCTACTTCTAAATACATACAATTCAGAAGATCAGCTGCGAAATTCAGACTCTAAGTTCAGATTTACATTAGCTCCTGCAACAATACAACATAGTTCCTCCGAGAGTTCCTGCTCAGATTCAGATTCAGATTCAGATTAAATTTATTTCACATTCGTGGCCGTAGGCTAAGTTACATGAAATATTACATTATTTTGCATTGTTTACATTAAAAGATAACATAATATAAAATATACATCAAATCACAATGAAAGTGCTCAAAGAAATGAATTACACTTGTTGAGGCAAAATCTCACACTTACACTCATACAGCTCACACCCACCTACATCTCCACACGCACCTTACATACCCAAACTATCAGCCATCCATATAGACGAATCCAAGTAGCCAAGTCATGGTCAGGATTTTGTCGGACATCTTTGGGTAGCCGCTAGCACCAACCTGGTGCTTTGAGCGTCCAATTGTGCAAATAAAAGCCGCCTAACACCTAGAGAAGATGCAAGGACGAGGAGGGTTAATAGAATAATAGCTAATAATATATAATGGAGATAATTCCGCAGGTAATCCCGTCGCATTCTATTCATAGACCCTATATAGTGCTTTTGTTCGCAAGTACATCTATGCATAGATACCGCGTGTAGTTAATCCGATTATTATGTCACTTCAACAGCGAATAGACCATGCTGTGTGTTTTGTCGAAGGGAACTGTATTGTGTTATTCTTTTGTCTGCCTGTGTTTTCGCGGAAGGTGTAAAACGGGTGATGGAATGCAGTTTAAAATTTCCGCCAAGGCCGAATCATTTCACATTTTGAGTGCATTGTAGCCGACGGCTACCCAACTAAAGGCTGCTAGTCAGGTGTAGGAATGCGTGAATTTAGATTCGTCTATACACACCCCACACATGCCACAGAGGCACTAAAATTAAAAATCAATTTAATAAAACAGTAATAAATAACATTAACAAAATATTGCACATAAATTGATGATAGTTCTTAGGCTGGCTTCTCACACAGAAACAACATGTAGTTTCATCAAGGAATAGGCCTACAAGGTTAAAAGTGTTTGGTGATTACGGAGAGAAGAGTACAAGCTTCGAGCGAAATTGTCATATCACTTGTGGCCTCTGAGGATTCCATTGCCTTTTTTTCAAATCTGCAAAATCAGCCGTTTTTGCGAACGCCGAGCATGTTTCAACTAATGCATGGGGCCCTGTTCCAGTTGTGTTTATTTGAATTGAATACCTAAGAAGGTCCCAACTCCATCAAAACTGTTTTTGAGATATTAAGAAAAAACTTAATATTTGGAAAAATGTTATATGCAGAATGTTTTCATCTTCGGGGGGCCTTTAATACATGCACATGCAATATTACATACATTCGAAATTATATATGATGTTTCCATGGCAACGGTACATATCTTAATACGAGCTGGAGTTGGTCTCTTCTTCCACTAATATACTGCAAGTGCCATTTCCACAAGCAGATGTGTTATAAATAGCTACAGAAATTTGGTAATTATCCATTAATTGCACAAGTAGAAGCATGTATTATGTTAGCAAGAAAGTTTATTGTAGTCAGTAGTGAAAAGCAGATTTCGTTTATAAAACAAAATTCCTCTTTAACGCAATATTTGTGGAAGAAGGGCCCAACTCCATGGAGTTGGGCCTTTCTTCCATGAAAACCATGAATAAGTGTAGTTGGAAGACTATTTGGAGGGTGGATTTTGGCTTATCTTTCACACACAAGGAAGCACAATCTACTGGCAATAAAATGCTGGGTCTAAATAATTTTTGTAAAAAATTGAGCTGGGCCCTTCTTCCACTCAGGTATTCAATAATATTGTTAGTGGCTTTGCATATTGAGGACTGCGTAAGCGGGCGGAATATGAATGTGTATAGACGAATCCAATTTCACGCATTCTTATACACCTCAATAGCAGCCATAGCTGGGTCCCCGCTGAGTCTACTCCACCAGAAATGTGAAATGATGCGTCCTTGGCGGGAATTTTAAACTGCTTTCCATCACATCACCCGTGTTACTGACACAAAAGAATTATATATAAGTGGTGTTTCTTCATATAATTAACATGAACGTAATAATAATATGATATTTCTTTAAAATCTATAAATGAAGTCATGAAATCTCTTTCGAATTATCTTATAAATAAAGTAATTTCTCATATCCCTGAGATATCATTGGTAAAACTGAGAACAGTTTTTGCACCCATAAGTACAAAACAATAAAAATTTTAAATTAAGTTCAGCTGGGCTTCTAGCTGTTCTGGGGCGACCACTATTGCCAGCATTTCTGTCAACAAATTTTATATATACTTCAAATAGTTATATGTAATTGTATGCCTTGAAGGACGACGTGAGTTTGGAAAATGAGCTATTATCAATCTGATGGTTTCTGCTTGACTCCATGTGCTACCGAATGTCACAACCATAAAAAAATACGCTCTTCCAGCGTGAATTGGGGTTGAAGGTGTTGAGCTGCAGCCACTATTTCTTGTAAATGAGATTGTTATGTCAGTGCTTAGTTGTGACTTTCAAAAACTCGAGGAGATATTCTATTATGTAATCATTTCTACCACTTCGAATACCCCATTGTTTAAATTGACCTATCATAAGAGCACCGTCCAACGGGTCCATGGTTCAACTCTATTCAGTCACTTTTGTAACACTAAAAGTGGCCCAAGCGGTTTTAAGACTGGGTTACATAATTGGCTATATCTTCACTTGTATACCTACGATTTTATTGAAACAAAGCTTATCTGGTGGCTAAAGAAATTATCTTGATAGACATATTAATATCAAACCAAAAAATAGGCGGCATACTTGTGTCATTCTATTTTCAAAATTGTACAAATTTTATTGTTACACCCTGTAGATGTCTTCCAACAAGTGCCGGAGTGTCGCGGTCCTGACAGCGTCTAAATAAATACTTTTTCCCTGAAAAGAATCACGTCCTAATACTCCGTTGGTGAGCGACGGGCAATTGGTATTTCACTAATAAGAGACCTCGCCTTTCCGAACGCAGGAAAAGGAGTCCTATCTGATTGGCTAGAAACCGATCGATAGATCGCTCAGTGACGAGTGTACAAACTCATGTATTCAATTCCATTTAAATCAATATTCTATTATTGACGCAGATAAAGAAAGTTTTATAGCTATTAACTGTGCTGTATTGTATTATAGATTTGTGATTTAATATTCTATAGCCAGTGTACAGCACCGTGGTCTTAGCTGAATGGGCTTTCATTTCGTTCTTTTCATAAATAATATTCTCAAACAGTTTAATATATCACAATTTTGATGCACGATTTAAAATCTTTATGGTGAAAATGCAGTAAAATATTACCACACCAAACAGCAATTCCAGCTTATTAGTGTATTGCATTTCCAGTTAGTGTATTGGAAACAAATCCTGCGTTTTACCTGACAACAAATTTTCTTGTAATGATGGGGTACTGAGCATGCACAGATATCATGCGGTATCCCATATCGTGTAATTGATATGCTTAGCCTGAGTCGCTCGGCCTATCTCGAACAAAATCGCCATGCGTAGCTTTTGAAGAAAGAGTGGACTCGCCGTACTATCACGGCAATTTTTGACATGAAGATATAGGATGATGACGCTGTGCGCGGTGGCAATCTTTCACAAAAATTTGTTCTTGAATTTACTTCAAAATCAGATCGAAACCAACTGAAATGTATGTGTTTGTTAACCATTTTGAGACATAATAATTCTGATCATACTGCAGTTACTGTCTGTTTTCCTATACACAATACACAGTGCTCTCACCATTGACGCGCGACCTTTACAAATAGTCTATGTTAGAAGTATATGCATTTGCCTAGTTAACATCATTGTGTGAAAAATAACCGGCCAATGTTTAAACTATTCTCCAAACTTCTAGCAAATATATTTCTCTAACATGACCTAAAATTACAGCTAGGTTAGATGTTCAGAAGGGGTCGCACTTTCGTAGAATATGAGTGAGGGCAAAGCATAGCTAGCTCATAGCTAGCTATCTCCCCGTGTTAATTGAATGGAGATTTGACCGAAAATATTGAGCTATATTGGTAACGGACCGCTCCGTTCTGAAGGATGCCACAAAAAAACGGTACAAGCTACATTTAAACTATTCTATGAAATTCTAGAACATATAGTTTTGTAACATGTCCTAAATTTTTAGCTAATTTAGGTGTTTGGAGAGGGTCGCACTTTTGTGTTTTAGGAAGGATATGTAAACGACAGATAACACCAAAAATATGAAGAAATTATTTCCAAACCGTGTTAAGTAAACAATCATTATGTTGCTCATTTTCAAGAATGCTGGTTAACAAAAAGCAGGCCATTGTCTCATTTCGTGAACAAAGGTCCACATTCCATTGTTTCCTTTCGTTTCCTTTATAATCGGTTACCCAACTGAAGCTATAATACCAGCTTTATTGCGATATCGCGCATGTAAAACAGACACATGTGCACAACCAGAGAAGATCCGATTTAATCAGTTGAGCTGTTTCAACGAGTGTTATCTTGGTTTAATAGCTTTTAATGGGGTTTAAGTCCTGCAAAGGTCGAGATGAATTCTACTGTAGACATGACTGCATCATGTTCCGTGCTGTCTGGAGTAGCCATGTAGCAAGACATGATTCAGATGTCACGATTGGTTCCGTCATGGAAGTCACTTGGAGCAGAAGAGCAATACATGGCACGGGCAACTCATTAGTATCTAGTGCTCACGGAGATGGTTCAACCGAAACGATATTTTTCGTCAGCGTCTTCCTCAGCGGCTAAAGGTAGCCTCAGCTTCTTCCGCGCTGCAGAAAACGTAGAGAAGGATAACAAAGCCCTGAACAGAGTCAATCACTTGAACCGAAAGATCAGAAGGCCGTAGTAGACAACCGAAAATCGCAGCGGGTAACCGAAAACGCGACGTTGTGTCGCAACGGTAAAGGGCAAATCATACCAGCGTTCATTTCAAAAAAATAGGCTAGTGACCAAAACCTGTAAACGCTTTCAAAATCGCTATCAAGTATCAACGTTAAGTCGCTGTAAACCCAGCAAACTCAAAACGTCTTGCTGAAAACGTTTAAATGTCGGTTATATACAGCCTGTCTCAAAAAAATTGTGCAAGTGAAAAGCGCCCTCTATGACAATTAGAAAATACCGTTGTGACATGATGCTTACATCAACATCAAGTGCGTAGTCTTAGCTCTCAAATGCTCAAACATTTGTTCTGTTCAATTTGCTTGTTTTAATCTCGAGATATGTTTAGTTAACAAAGAAAGGGTAAAATCACAATTGTGCCACTTTTACTAGGGAAGATCAAGATGACTGTACATGTAAATCAATGATATCATCAAGTTTATCAAGAGTTCCTTTGTGAAATCAAAAGAACGCATCAATTATACAACAATAAAAATAGTTTTTTACTGTTTTTACTGTTTTATCATGATACAGGTATTATATGATTCTCCTTTTCCACTTAAAACAGGTTAAAAGAGAAATAGATATTTCACATTCTGCTGTAAAATTAAATACATGTGCATTTCAATGATTTTATCATGGCAAATACTGTTTTCTTTGTTACTCAAGACATGTTAAAAGACTAACAAATATAGCAAACATATAGGTTAATGAACGCGTACTATTTGTTGGGAGAGAAATTAGACAAAATAATACATGCGCGCTGATGTTGATGTGTCTTATGCACGAGCCCCGAAGGGGGAGTGCATTAGACGCATCAACATCAGCTATCATTGAGTTACATATGCAGCCCTCTTCCCTAGTAAAAGTGGCACAATTGTGATTTTAGCCTTTCGTTGTTAACTAAACATATCTCGAGATTAAAGCAAGCAAATTGAACAATACAAACGGCATTTGAGAGCTAAGACTGCGTCCTTGACGTTGATGTAAGCATCATGTCACAACGGTATTTTGTAATTGCCATAGAGGGCGCTTTTCACTTGCACAATTTTTTTGAGACAGGCTGTATAGGGAATAAAACGTTTTAATAACATGCAGAAAATATTTTTGAAAACACTTTTCAACACATTCTAAAATATTTTGCAAAAATATTGTGCAATATTGTTGTTGAGATTTTTGAAAACATGATGCAAAACATTCTGAAAACAAGTGTTGACAACATATTTTGCAAAAATATGTTGACAAAATTTTTAAAATGTTGTTGAGATGTTCTTTTCATTTAAAACGTATTAAAACTGTTTTCACGACCTTTATATATCCCTACATTTAAATATTATTAAAACGTTTGGACTGAAAACAAAAACGCGAAACACGTTTGCAGGAATGCTTCAGCCATACCAGGCGGATGTGAGTTCATAAGAGCAATGTCGGGGATTATAGGTCACAATCGATGGGGAGAGATGAGGTCCGACCAGGTCCGACCGAGTCTCCTACACAGGTGGAGGGGCGGAACCAAACTCGCTGATGTGGAGACTAGTTTGCGTCGGTCTGATACTCGTCTATCCTCGTCTTTCACCATGCGCAGATCTGGCTGGTCAGGAAGATATTTAATATCCCGAATTTATAATATGCCTATCAGTTCCATCGTAAATCGATTTGCTAGAGAATATTTGTTACCATGTTTAATAAATTCGTATTTATCGTATAATAAAATGTGGCCAAATGTATAATTGTGTACATGGTGTGTGGATCCACTCTTCTACGGACTTGGCTACTAAGCATGTCGGAAAGGATATGGCGGTATGCTGACCTGGGTCAATATGTTCTGGGCAGATGCACACCACTCCACGTGATACATAAATTCTGCCAGTCACATTTCCCCAATATGAGATTTTTTTAAAGTAAAGTTTTATTTTTAATTTTACTTCATTAAAGTTTGGCGGAGGCGGGGTTCGGCGGACTGCTTTGGACACACTATGAACCCAGCGCCTTAGACCACTCGGCCACTTGTCTTGTTGGAATTCATTTGAAACTTATTTGAAGATATAATCGCAACTTCAACATAGGCCTACCACGTGACAAGCAAAGGCAGAAAACGTACCATATTTTGGAATTTTATTTGCCTAAAAACATTTATGTGTATTATTAGCGCTCAATTATTGTTAACTGCGTGTTTTATACAAAAAAAAATCCAACAATAAACATGAAAACTGGGCGTCTATATGGACAATACATTATATCGATTTTGACACGTGCTTGTGTCTCAGTACATTTCCATGGTCAGTAAAATACTATAAAGGAAAACCTACCATTTTCTTGTATACACGTTCGATGTTTTGATCAAGTATGTGAATATTCGACATTAGACCCAAAATGTTTTTTCAGGAAATAAAAGATTAGATTACCATAAAAACGAAACAGTAATCTTTGGTTGGGTCTAATGTAATATTCACATAGGATTTTCAACGTTTTTCTATCCTTATTCTTGCTCAATTAAAAAATATTTTGGCGCATATAAAATTGAAATAAAATTCTCTGCCTCTTAAACGACATCAAATGTGCCACAATTGGGTATCACGAATCGTTATATATGATGTGCAGTTAATATTCATATTTTCTTTTATACAGAGGATGCTTCAGTTTTGACAGGAAAAATATTTTATTGAAAACCTTCTCACTCGGTTATTTTAAAAAGGTAACCACGCTTCCCTAGAATGTGCAATAAATTAGCATTAAAATTTTTCTTATTCTAACAGCAAGCGTTTCTAGAATGTATTATGGCGAAATGTGGTGTAGGGCAGATGAGGTCCGACCAATTTCCTACGACCTTGTGTGCGATCATGTGCAGGGCTGTCAACTCTCACGCATTGGCCGCAATTCCCGATAATAATAGAAGTTCCCTGGCCATACTCTTGACTGTTACAGCTTCTCACTTTATCCCGGGACGAATGACGATACCAACATGTTTCCGAATTCCTCACAAGCGACAGCGTCGTGTGGCTATAATTTTCATCATTGCGAGGGGAGACAAGCCGTCTATGATTGTGACAAGAACACACCACAGAAACCTTTGCCGTTGATTTTACACGCAAAGTAGAGGACACGTTTCTGAGCAAAGTTAGATTTATTTTACAGTTTTGAATTATAAATTCTGTTTAATCTTACAGAAGAATATTATTCAGAACATAGCATGAAATGACTTAACATTGCTTGTCTATACCTATTGAGAAAATTAATGACCGATTTGACGACTGCTAACTACATTTTTGCCCTTGTGTATTCATGCGCAGATATTCCCGTTTTATTTTAACCTGTTTGGCATTTAACATTTAGAAATTATATTCAAACACGACTTTGAACACTACAATAAATAATATAAAATCAATTTGTCACATTTTGTATGTAAAGATGGCACTATATGACTGATAAACTTAGGCTGAAGTCGCTTCACAGACTGATTTAGTGGTATAAGCTGTGAAATGAAATGACCACGTGCAGTGACGTGGTGATACATAACTGGGTTGAATATTCCCTAAAAAATACAAAAAATTCTTCAAATTATTTGCGAACCACAAAAAAGGTTAATCAAAATGGTTAGGATATAGTGCAATGTATTTTTAATTCACATATTTTTATTCACAAGTTGACAAAGATTTTTTTTAAATCACGAACACGTACATCATCACCAACAACTCGGTATAAAAAGTCTGCAAAACATCATACTTAATAAGTATATGCCGCTGAATGCTACACCGATCCCTTTGTCTTGTTCAGTGATGGCTGCACAATACGCTCCCAGATGGTTTCTTTGATGCTTCTCCTATGCCACTCTTCCTCCTGATCCAGAATAACGACTTCCTTGTTCTTGAGTGTCCTGGGTCTTTTAAAATATTGGGGCCAAAGAACGCTTACGGTCGTACAAAGCCGTCACAATCTAGTAATAATAAGTACTCCAGACACGAGTAGGTTCGTTTAACACTGTTTAATATACATAACAAAACTAAGTGTATCAACTTTATTGCGGTAATATATCTATTCCAATTATTTTTCAAGTTAATTTAGTTATAAAATATATAATACTATTTGTACAGGATACAATTTAAGGATGCTGTGTACTCTCAGACATGCATGTAGTAAAAGTGCAATAACTTTGTAATTATTCGCGCAAAACATATAAAAGTATACATTTTTATAAAGGCAAGACATCAATGAATCTCAATATTAATATAGATTTGGTGAAAAAACAACAACTAAGTGAATTTTGGGCAATTTTTATTCGGTACATCATAACAAAAAAACAATCTTTCCAAAAATTGTTGTTTTGGTTTTTTTCTTATTCTTGAGGCACCATTCCAAAACAAGTTTTTTTAGTTTTTTAATATTGGCCTGTATTTCCAATTTTAGGCATCATTTTGTGCAAATAGGCGTTTGTGAACAAAATGATGCCTAAAATTGGAAATACACCAAAATATTAAAAAAATGAAAAATCCCGTTTCTTAAGTCGATCATGCTTTTTATGATGAGGATTATTGCTTACCTATAGATGCTGTATTTATTGAGTTATCGTGTACCTAAATCGTCATTTTACCGAGAAAATGAACATTGAAATAAAGCCCGTTGAAGTTTTAAGTGGTCACATTTTGCACTTTGATTGAAGCTCACAGGAGAATGAGGCATTTCTTGCTTTTTCTACCTTACATTACGTGAACATCGGGTACATCCACAGTCCCTTGAGATGTTTGGGCGAAATCTATTCATATCTTGATGTTTAAATCGGGGGAAAGAACTTGAAAAAAAAAAATCACATTTTATCAGCTAAAACGGAGCCATTTGACCGCTAGGTTTTTGTGAAATCAGTGCTTCCGTGGTGCTTCCATAAGATGCGCCGCGCATGCAGATAAGCGTTGCGTATGCGTAGCGTATCTGTGCGTTAACAAATTGCGCGATTACAAAACGCGATGCGTTGTTGCGCGCGTGTACCCAGATGGTACAACAAAGATTTTCTTTCCTTTTAAATTGCGGAAACGACTGAAATAAAATCCACAAAATAGAGCAGTTAGAGTTAACAAATCTGGATTTTCTTTCCTTGTATTTATAAAAAACATAACAAAGTAAATACATTTCAAAAAAGCTCAATTTCGCGAAAGAAACAATGTCTAGAGTACACAGCCACGTTAAACATTTGGCAGAAGTGGAATTCGAATCGGTGCTTCAGATAGACTAGCAATCCAGAGGTTCGAATCCTGCTTCATCCAAGTTTTTTTTCCTTACTGATAATTACTTACATTTAATAATTAATTATATATTGCGTCCTTGAATAAGGTTTGATTCACAAATGTTATGTCCAGTAATCTAATAATTCATTAAATTTCAAATGTGCGATTTATCAAATATAATTATTTTTAATATTATTCGAAGTTGACTGACAAAATAACTGGTGTTTTTAAAATGTTGTGACCATGGAACAATTATAGTTGCTACACAAGACCGACCGTGGGACCAACCAAAAGCAAGCTACAGGGATGTGTGGACTCTGGATCTGTACAATAAGTATTAGACATGTGTAGTAACAATATGTAATCAACATAAGGCCAAAAAAGGTGTTTGTTTGCCTAGACACGACCGACCCAGAAAATCGAAAAACAACAAACATTGTTTTTTTACAATGATATAAAAAATAAAGAAAATGATGTGTTTTCCTATAAATATGCCAAATGACACATGAAAGTTAATATTCCTTGCAAACACAGCTTTCATTTTTCCCATTTAGCCCTCCCTAACAATAGTTTGCCATCGTCACCCTTGCAACAAGCATACATTTATACTGGGCGCACACCACTAAATAAACGTCCAAGAAAGTTTATTTTTCTACCCATGTATCAGAATCTTGCTTCCTATACCTCTCCACACAATTTAAAACGTCAAAAAAATAGCATATTGGATCCATTTTGCATCCAATTTTAGCGCCACCTGGATGCCAATCCCCCGTGATTTTTAAAATCGCCGATTTTGCCGCCAATTTTAACGTATTGTAAATCGACCGATCGTATGTGATCAAGAGAGAACATAAACGCACTGTATGAGACTATTCATTCATAAACTCGATTTTGTTTATTTTGCTGTCAAACCGGGAGAATTTGATTTTCTACGGACGCGGAAAGAGATGTTTAATTTCATGATTCTAGGCATGAAAATCAACATTGTGGTGTACTAAATGAATGTTTCAGCTGCTAAGAAATGAAGAAATTAATGTGGTTTATTGAAATATCCTTGGAAAGTACAAAAAAATAGTAAAAACCGGTGCTAAAACACTACGTAAAAGCTGCACAATTCGGCAATCTCACACAATCGGACATCAAAAACTATCAAATGTTCTGACCAAACCAGAGGTTTTATACCTGCCAAGTGCCAAATATCACTTTTTGAACCAATTTGAGACTCTGCAAGGTGTGAATGATGTTAGCACAGACAAGGTAGGGTTTTAGATAAGCTTATGAAATCGGCAAATATAGTCCACCCAACTGCATAGCTGCACTGTTGCCTTGGCTATTGCACTGGCTGCAGGCTTGCACTCTGTTTTGTAGCTTAAGTTACGCTTACTTTATCAGTTTATTGCCTATCAAATATCATTATAAACACTTTATTACTTCATATTTTTAACCCTCATAATTCAATTATATCATTTCGCAACTTACGAACGACTCGGAACGAGTACGTAACTTCATGAGACACATGGATTTTTTCCCTCTAGTGTTGGTACTGGTCTCTGGGAAGTGCAGATTTGTAAATTATTTTAGTGAAATATATTTTATAATGCGTTCTAAAGTTACGATGGATTTTGAGACTTATGAATCGCTACGAATCGTCATAAATTTGGGTGAAATGGATCCCCATTGACGGAAACGTTACGGAAACTTATGGAAGTAGGGCCAAAAAAAGTCCGGAAACAGGCCGGAAAAAAAATTTTCATTTTTTTTTGCTCTAGGCATGTAAGATAAGTCGATTTTGACCCCCCAAAAAAAAAATCACGAACAAAACAAATTGAAAAAATTTGAATTTTGTCTTTTGAAAAAGATTCTGAAAACATAATAATGATAAAATTGGATGTTTTTTTTCACCCAATTTTCACCAAAATTTATTGGTCTCGCTATGAGTTTTAAAATATTGTCTCGTCCAATATTTTAAACTCATAGCTCGACCAATAAATTTGTGCATTGGGTTCAAACCATCCAATTTTATATCAAACTTGAGCAATACAAACCCCTGAACAGCGCCACCCCGAATTTCAGCTGACTCTCGTCCTTCCTTACCAGTTCCGGCCATGATATTGTTCCGAGAGCCTATCACTCACGCACATTTGATTCGGAACACTTTATGAACAGATTTGTGATGTTGAGCTACTTTCCTATCGTTTTTATGAACACAACAAAGAGTCACTCAAATCCAGTTCCCTCATATCAGGACGTCGATATATTTCGCATCAGCACTATTTTTACTGGGACTATGAAGGGTGACTGCTATTCCCTATGCGGAGCGGTTAGTGGGTTTTAGCGGTTCTCGGATATCATGGACATAGTGTGTTTAAAAGGCCCTATGGTAGGGCTAAGTTACACCAAATGCGGAAGGATTTTAATAGTGTTGTGCACCCTACTGAATTTATACTGAATCTTTATCAAGATTGTTGCCAAAGATATTAAACTTTATATGGTAATGTTGAAATACATTAAAGTTTGACACAAGTATAAAATGTAAGGCTGAAGTGCGTATATTTTCTCTTACCCCACTTGCTGCAACACGTATACAGATCTAAGACAAAAAAGGGCAAACAAACACTTTTTTTGGCCTTAACTTAAATGTATCAACTTTATGTCAATTTCTATTTGAATTATATTTCCAAGTTAATTTGATTTACAAAATAATATAGCATTATTTTTTTGAATCGGATTTTAAAATTGTTGTAAAATCCAAACCGGTGCTTCAGATAGTTCAGATGGTAACTTTTTCATTAGGTTCCTTGACGTTCAAATACTAACTTTTCATCTGCATAGAAGGTTTGGAATGCGTCCGTTTAGGTATTGCTACAAATACTGACCAAATTTTGTCTTAAAGTCTTCAAAAAAGTCTTTTTCAAGAAGAACAGTAAAAAAATCGCTAAAATGCAGTGTTTTTTGGTGGAGGGAAATTTCTCATTATTTCTAAAGTGATTCTTTATGTTAACATCATTTCAAACAATCTCAGTTAACCAAATAGGGTCTCTTCAACTTGGACTAACTATATAACTTCGTCTTAAGATTTCGGCAAAGATTTTCTCTATTTCCGATGCATTAATCTGAGCTTTTCTTTTTAAAGATATTTAAAATGGTTGAGGCAGAACTTTTTGAATGACCCTAGTATTTACTTCTATACTACTACATGTACAATGTAACAATTCTTGTTGAAAATGAAAATATTAACATTCTATAAATAACATAATATTTATAGCCAACGTTTTAATTGTTGACACAGTTTCAAAGCTAGTTATCTGCGAATAACGGAGTATGTGGACCGCTACCATTAGGCCCCGTATCCATAGGCTGTTTCCTTGTGGCATGTGCCCTTGTTCCGTGTTCACTTGTCCCCATGTGACCTGCCACACAGACAACCTATGGATACGGCCACTAAGCAAAATAAAGGTTCGTTGTGTGTGTGGCAGGTCACATGGGAACAAGTGAACACGGAACAAGGGCACACGCCACAAGGGAACAGCCTATGGATACGGGGCCTTAGATGCTTACTATTATTTTCATCTCCTTCTATAAATAACAGATGCGTTACCGAGCTAAAGATTGTAAAAACTTTTATCATCAGTTAATAGTTTCAGTTTACCACAAACTTTCAACGTTTACCGTGGTTTCCTTTCAGTCGATATATATACACTCTTAAACATGAACCCTTTGTATTATATTGACTACAGAGGACCCGCGCTCAGCGAATTGCCAAAGGCATTCCGTGGATTATAAATGGACGGTTTCTAGTAACGGTATTCGGTAATATGCGGAAAATCACAACGCAAGCTATCTTTAGAGCCTTGAATGGCTTCTAGCGAGGGAAGAATGACCATCTTTTAGAATCTTGCTCCTAGCAAGTGATTGGATCATGCTTGGATGAATGAAGATAATGGCACTCAAATGGCCCTAAAGTATTTTATACAAACATACATCATGAGAGGCTCTTAAAACTATTGGCTCGAGGTGACATCAATTAGTGCTATTGGTGTCACCAAAGGGCAATACTTTTAACCTGGAGTAAATATATACGGTATATCAATATATCAGTATATAATATCAACGAACAATAATAATACATTAATGAAGAATATGTTATTATTTATACTCCAACACCTAGCATCTAATTAATGAAGGATACATTATTTGCACTCAAATATCTGGTAATCACCCTTTTTTTTTTATCTCCATAGCAGTGACCTTCATTTAGATTAAAATTTGTATTTGCTAAGCTCTTGACTTTCAAGGAAAATAAAATCTACATTCCCAAATAACGCCTTTATTTGTGCTACTATAGCCAGCGCGTTATTATGAAGTTACTTCTTGCATCCCAGTATTTCGAATCGTAATCCAAAATTGTTATGCACACCCTTCCCCTTCAGACAGATGATGCGTACAATACGGGCCTGAACTGGCGCAGGAAAAGTTGATGTCACCTTGGTATTGATGTCAATGTTGCCTGGGAACATCTGCAGCAAAACAACCAATCGGTTTAACATGTTTAACTACTATCAGATTAATTAACATGCTGGTGAGGGTTCCCTTTAATTGTCACCGGATTAATTAGTCTATTCATTAGGGTTCTTCATAATTATCGTCGGATTAAAAGGGCATTTCGTGATCCATAGCATCACCCCTCCACTTTTCTAAGAAAAAAAGATTTTTGTACCACTGGAAATCTCTGGGTACATAATGTTTATGTACAAACAAATTCTTGGCAGATTAATTCGTTTAGCAAAAATATCGTCAATTTGAATTACGTTCTGGTACACCAGAACGGAATTATAACACATTGTCTATGGAGCATTGTAATACACATAATCATGCATAATTCGCAAACGCAAAATCGGAATCGATTTTGGCAATAAGCTGTTTTTGTGGATATCTACTGAAAATGTTATAAAGAGAGGATTCGAGGATCACGAATACTCCTTGAATCAACATATTGATGAGGGTTCCATATAATTATCGTCGGAATAATGAATATGTTGATGAGGTTTTGTTGGGGGCTGGGTGAAATATCAAATATCTAATTTATTAGACACTGAAAGTAGTACGTCTTACTACAATCTTCTGCAAGTTTTATCCACCATTTATTTTAGTTGTGCTATTTATTCCACTGTTAGCCAAATCTTAATTTGCACTATACTTACTATCACGGTTCCATTTTGATGCATAACAAACACCTCGGGGTCATTAGTACTCAAGAAGAAAGTTGACACTTTAAACGACGATACCCAGTTGTTGTAATTCCCACTACCACCATCACCTTGAGTTATTACCCCCAATATATAAGTCATGTAGCCTATATTTAACAAAAAAACGATAATCAAAGTTTATGAATTACGAAAGCTTAATGAATGGGGGCTTTTGTCACAAAGAATTACGGGTGTTTTTCCTGTATTATACTAATTATAAATTGCTTCATGGCAGCATGATATCTATTTAAATCAGCTTAAGGGGGTAAGGGACTCTTAACTTCTAAATTGTTGGTCTAAATTATACTTATTTAGAATGGAAATGACTTGATGAATCCATCTGTGAGGTCTAATTTGGGCAAAAATGCTCAGTTTTGGATTTTTTCGGTCACCGTAAGTCCGTAACAAAAAAAAAATCAAATTATGCGATTTATAAGGTGAGCTTTTCAATCAATCGAATGATAAGGCACTGTTATGGAGCACAACTCCAAAATATCTCAAATGTTGTCACTTGTAGATTATGTACATGATGATTTATTCATTTGTATCCATTTATTTACTTATTATTTACATACATTGTATTTTCTGTACATAGAGAGCACAATAGTTATACATCAGTGCATTCGTTCTTTTTTTAACTACTGATCATAGTGCAGTTATGCTGCCTAGCAAACATGTTTCAACCTTTGCAGGACTTAAACCTGGTTAACAGGAAACTACTCCAGCAAAATCAATCGATAAAGTCTAGTCTATCCTCCACATTGAATGGTGGACTGCATTTATGCCCAAATATGGCACTTGCCAATCAATAATCACCCACTTGAAATCCCCCGACTCGCTGCACTGCCCAAAGTTATGGACAGATATGGGAGCTGTTTTTGCTGTTATCTGTTATTTGGAGGTACGAACATTTGCAGATGCCCCACTTACTCAGTTTTTAGCCTACATGTAATGTATACATTATTCTTGATTGACAGCAAGTACAAAAAAATCCGTCAAGCTTTAATGCCCTTTGGAAGAGAGCGGTCTACAAGTGAGTGATAGTCACTAAAAGTTGCATTCCATTTACACAGGGAATTTTGCAGGCCATGTCGTGCCTTCCTTACTAAAACACCAAAGTGCGAATATTTCCAAATATCTAAATTAGCTAAAAATTTAGGACATGTTACAAAACTATATTTTTTAGAATTTCAGAGAGTACAACAAATATTGGCAGGTTATTTTTCACACAGTGACGTTAACTTGGAAATGCCCTATACCTCTAACATACACTGTTTGTAGAGGTCACACGTCAATGGTGAGAGCACTGTGTATTGTGTAAAGGAAAACGAACAGTAACTGCAGTATGTTTGATGTTCTTGTTTTCAGGGGTTTTTTTTCATTAATTAACCGGTAGCATACAAGTATTACCACATTTTTACCACAATTAAGTTTAGAATAAATACCGCTCTCACACCTTTTTAGCATGTTTAGTTTAAAACCGTTAAAAATTCTACAGCAGCGGTTGCTACTGATGAGATTTACCTATGTTAGCTTGAATCCACTGATCTGTAGAATCACTTGCTAACCAGGTACCTTTACCATTCAGCCTTGCCTCCTCGGCTGGGGTAGAAGTTGAGTGCTCCGATGACGCTGTAATGTCGGCATCACTTATCTCACCACTTTCCATGCCCAGATAGCCGTAGCAAACTAGAATTAAAAACAAGAAATATCTTTAAAAAATACAGCGAGGGTAGTGCGGAGATTATACCAACGGTCATCAAAGGTCATTAAAGGTGATTAGCTTTAACATTAGTCATTACTATAAACCTGACTCATTTAAGGGGTGGGGTATGAAGGTTTGGACAGTATTTATTGTGGGACATTGGAGCACATAAGACGTATCGAATTGCATTCTGAATACGAAGAATGTCCTTCTGATATCAAATAATTTTGATTTTTTGAAATTCGCAATTTATCCCACCTTACAAATGATTAAAAACTTTATAAATCTGATGATTTATACTTAAAGTGTATGTAGTTGGGATGAAAAGCCGACGATCAATTGAAAGGTTTGACCTTTCGTATTGAAGATGTGATTTTTAGGTCTTTTGGGGAAAAAAGTCCATATCTTCAATATGACAGGTCAAAAGGTTCAATTGATCGTCGGCTCTTCCTCCCAGCTACATACACTTTAAGAATATATCATTAGATTTATAAAATTTACTTCGAGGACTATTATATATCAAAAATGTGAAAAATATCAAATTTTAATAATTTGACATAAAATTTGTATTTTATCGTGAATTTCAAAAAATTAAAATTATCAGAAAGACATTCTTCGTATTCAGAATGCAATTCGATATGTCTGATGTGCTCTCATGTCCCACAAAAAAAATACTGTCGAAACGCTCAAAACGCTCATTCCAGATCCCTTAATCTTGATCTTTCACAGACAATTGTTCATACCCTGCAGGCATTTGGAATACCGTACCAGTACATGTATCTTCAAACCACGATTTGCCAACCCGTGAGCGTCACCTAATTAGATAACCGCTGTTAATAATCTTGACAAAAATGAATGATTAATTTAATCATACATCATATATAGCAAAACGACCATTTTAAACAGTTTTTATTTCTTTTGACTTATGTTTATGACGATGCAAAGCATTCTTTTCCCATAGTACCAATCCAAAGCATATTAGGAAGTATCACGAAACTCCGTGAATAACATGTTCAGAAGAATCAAAATTCACGAATTTCAGTGGTTTCAGTGTCACTTAAGACGGTAAAATTTCAAGTAGAAAATAAGCTTGGAATTTAATTTCTTTCTTTTTACCTCTCAAAAATGTGTGCACCGACATATTTTGGAGTAGCTGGCCCTAGTGGCGTAACCAAGAACGAGTGTTTAGAAACCCTTCCAAAGGCATAGTAAGGAAGAGAACAGAAAAGGAGACGGGTGAAGAGTGAATGGGAAAGGGAAGACATGAAAGAGAAGAGGCGATTGAGAAGAGAGGGAAGAGGGTAATGAATTGTACAATTAATCATCAAGTAGCGATCGCACTTTGGCGTTTTTAATAGTTCCTAATTAATATCGTACAAATAATAGAACCAATGATGAAAAGAACAAACAAATCCCGTCACAAGTCCGTTTCCGCCAAGACAAGTCATCCATGTTAGACTATCAGTATCGAACTGAACACCTATCATGCCTATATTTTGTACTCTTCCCCAGCTGACTCATTAGTTCACTCGATAGA
This sequence comes from Amphiura filiformis, assembly GCF_039555335.1. Taxonomy (NCBI): domain Eukaryota; kingdom Metazoa; phylum Echinodermata; class Ophiuroidea; order Amphilepidida; family Amphiuridae; genus Amphiura; species Amphiura filiformis. The sequence goes on from NC_092641.1 coordinate 23,979,476, forward strand.
GCATTTACCGATAAACCAAAGGTTTTAATCATAAATTGTCACTGGAATGTTTTTCACTAACTATTAGTCATGTTGTGTGTAATCCAATTATATTATAATTATTTTCAAAATATTTACCGGTACAGCTTAATCCATCTCCACTGAATCCTGCATTACAGGTACAATTGAAACTACCAGGGTTGTTGCTACAAGCTGCGTTATTGTGACATGGACTAGTCAGGCACTCATCAACGTCTAGATAGAGGAATAAGAACCAATATTAGCCATCTTTTGTATGAAGTAAAGACCACTCTGATGCAATGTTCTTGATCCCAATTTTTTAGTCGTGCTTGCTTAACACTGATACATTTTCGACCTATTAACTGATTACTCTTCTCTAAACACTGCGATTTGGAAGTAAATTTTAAATGAAGAACCTCTTTCTATGCTTCTTGGATAAGAAGATGTCAGACGAACAGGATCGAACTAAATACTATTATATTTAATATCTTATGTTCTTCCCCAGCTGACTCATTAGCTCACTCGATAGAACATCGGACAGGTAAATCAAGGTCCCAGGTTTGAATCCTGAATGGTCAGTGGAATGTTTTTCACTGGCTGCCATTCGTGTTGTGTGGTGAGAAGTTCAATCCAATTATATCATATAATCATTATTTTAAGATAAATTTACCTGTACAGCTTAATCCATCCCCACTGAATCCTGCATTACAGGTACAATCGTAACTGCCTGGGTTGTTGCTGCAAACTGCGTTAGCGTCGCAGGGACTCGTCAGACACTCATCATCTAGTAAGAGGAGAAGAGCCAATATTAACCAATTTGTCTGAGTTAAAGATTTATCTCCTAAAGTAGCATGTGATGAACATTTTACTGACTATGTTGCATTTTGAAATGTCGACTAAATTTGTAAGTATCCGTTTGAAGGTATGTATATTTTGAATAAAGGTAACCCACGTCTCCGTTTAGTTTAAATTTGCCTGCCTGTGTTTTGTTTTGTTTTGTTTTGTTTGTTTGTTTTTGTTTTTTTGCCTGTTTGTTCGTTTTTCTGTTTGTGTGTTTTCAACCTTACCATCCACGCTGACGTTAAAACGACAGACCTTATTGATCCCTCGTCTGTCACGAGCTTTAGGGACGCACCATTAGATTCTCAGGGTGGGGGTAGGAAGTTTTCAAAAAAAAAACTTCACCCACTACATGAGCAAAAAAAAAAACTTTCCCCACCAACACTAAAAAAAAAAAAAAAAAACCTTCCCCACCTAACTGTGTATAATGCATGAAATTTAAAAAAAAAAAACTTGCCGCCTTTGGCGGCGAAAAAAAAAAAAGCCGCCTTCGGCGGCGAAAAAAAATTTCTTCCCCCGACCCTAACTTCCCCCCCCCCCCCCCCCTGAGTATCAAATGGTGCGTCCCTTACACACAACTGTCGTTACACCTGTAGTAAACTTGGATCCAGAAGTTGGGACACATGTTGTTTTATAAACGTAATCAGTGTAATCCCTAGGCACTGGATCCAGCCACTCAACCATGGAAGTTGATATACTTGGATCTTTTTCAACCTCTTTGCTTGCAGGGCATGTTAAATCTGTCAGTATTAATAGAAAAGGGTTAAACGATTCGGTTTATTTATTTTGTATGATGTTGGCACAAAATGTTTGCTCTAATGTCTGAAGTAAATATCTAAGTGAAATATGTAGCAATTTCACCCTGGAATATCACTTTCGCACAACAGAGCTATACCCACCGGCGTCCGACAACTTCTGAAATACATTCCAAATGGCGTATTGCACATATTCAATAATTGAATACCCCTAAATGGAATAATACCTAGACGTTACCCTAAATGGCGAAAAACTAATAGCAGGTTTTTTATTCTCAAATTTCAATATCTCCTGCAGAAGATAAAGAGAGAGCATGGGAAGACAAATGGCACAACCTTGCTTACATAATACATTAAAATTAATCACGACGATTCATTTTCTACATCCAATTCTAATGATGTAAAGTATTACAGACCCCTAAACGGCACTACCTTCTTGGAAAGTACCCCTTTTTAAAAAGATGTCGACGATGCCGTGTGGTGTGAAAAATAATAGACCCCTTTTGACGTTTTTCTTGGACACAGGTGTGCAGCAATACATGTATCGAGTGACCTCCCGGAAATTTCACGAGGAAGCATCAATGCTAATAATGTAGCCCACGTCATGCAACACTGAAAACATAAGCAGCAGTCACGCTAGTACATTTTATCTGCTTCTTGTACGAGTAATAAAAGTAGCCACAAGCCGTTGAAGTAAAACGAAAGAGAAGAAGAGCAAGAAAAAAGGGAAAAGAATGAGAAAGAAAAAACTATAAATTTTAATATGGTAATATCATGATATTAATTATCAGTATTATTATTATAAAACAAAATCAAGGAAATTCTGATTCTTACCCATACAATCCAAATTATAATGTTTCATGATCTTGCTGACATCACTGGTAGCAAAGGGTTTGTCGACATAAACTGGTTTAAATGTTCGCCTGGGTGTGTCTACATTCGCTCCTCCATATATGACACTGGTGCACCGACATGGATCGGCATACGGCAGAACCCAAGTCCACGTATGGTTATAATGCTCTTGTCCAACATGACACTTACGTGCCTCAATAAGAGTGATGGGCCCTATCATAACTGAAAATAGTGTAAATATATAAATACCGAAATTTATTTATAAGGGGGACATATCGAGGCTTCCGAACCAAGCCTTAAGGCTACATGCTCTGTTTGGTTGAATTTTTTGGTGGGAAATAATCCCGCTAAAACATTTAAGTAATCTTTTCCCACAAATAAATATCATAGTCAGGAAATTAATGATGCATCTGCTTTGACGGCATAACCATATCACATAGCTGGTTCTGAGTGCGGTTTTAGAAGCCACATCCATGATGTTACGTCTCTTTCCACTTGGTACTCCAAGAACAGCGATGCATTTTGTCAGCGATAAGTAGTGAGTACACCATCTCCTATTTTCGCAGTCGGCTACAAGATCTTGGTATTTGCCTTTCTTTCTTGGCATTTGACAGGGTTTCTTCCATTGGGACTGTAAGCTCAATGATAATAACTGTTTTGGTCCTTTCAGAATAGATTGCAATATCAGGACGTTGTGCAGTCTCCGTGATTATGGGAAGAAATACTACTTGATTATATGTTCCTCATCCATCAGGAATTCCCAGTCATTGGCCTTCTGTAAGAGGTTTGTTGGATCTCTTTTTGGAAGAGGCAGTGCTGGATTCCGGTAGGTTACACCATCTGCAGTGCGGAATTTGATAGTAGTCATAATAGTTGGTATCTTCTGGAGGGATGTACGACTTCTGATTTGCCTCTTCAATGAAGGGTATTACCGTATGCCATTTGCTACAGCCTTCAGTGTCTGATCATGTCTCCAGTTGTATCTACCACTCTGTAGAGCATAGTTGCATCCATTTAAGATATGGAATAGAGTACAGTTATTATGATGACATGAATGGCGGGATCCAAGGTTGGTCTTTCCCCAGAGTCTCAAATTAGCTGGTGAGGAAAGTTGGTCGTGGATGGCATTGACATGGAAAGATAGGAGCTCTGATGTCCATACATACAGGAGCTTCTTCCAGGATGCATCTACTTGCATGGCAGAGTCCCATCTGAGCCATTTTCCTTGTTTGGCACAGCCATAGAGGTACACAAGCATGTCATCTTCATCTTTTGCCAGACTTGTGAGGCATTTCCTTTGTTCTTGGGGTTTCATGTCTCTAATGACAGTTTCTGGTTCTTTTTGAAACCAAAGCCTGCTCTGTCTGTTTGTCCTCTGCACATCTCATTCAGTATCAGATGTCGCTCTCTTTGTTCAAGTTCTCTGACTCCATTCCACATTGATTGCTTTTCTTTTCTTTGTAGGCAGTCTTTGTAGAGAGTCTGTGTTTTTCCATCTATAGAATACTTGTTGAGATGGTGCTTGGTGACTTGCATGCATTTTACATAAGTGGTGAGTCTTTTAAGGTGAAGCCCATACTTCTTCCTGCTTCTATATAGAGAACTGTTGGTGGTACATCTGTTTATTCCTGCCCATCTTTTCAAGTATTTGGTGCAGGTTGCTTCCAAGCCCTCGATGTATGTAATTGGGAAGTTGTAGATGGTAAACTCCCATGTCATTTTGGGTACGATTGCATTATTACATATCCACATCTTCATGATTCCATTGAGTAGGCTTTTGTCTGTCTTTTTCAGCTTGTCTGTTAGTTTCTGCTTTACAGACTCTCTGATTTCCTTATCTTTCTTATCTTAATTGTCGTCTGCAATCGCTATCGCCGTGCGGAATTGCAAAATTCTGCGATTGTCCATCGCTTACTGAAAGCGTTTCATCGTAATCGCTCGGCGATCGAGTATAAATTCAGTTTAAGAGTCATACCAGTTCAATTCATCAAAATTAATTTGTATTAAGGTGGTACTAACACCCCTTGATACATTTGTGACTATTTTTGCATTTGTCTCAAAAACTAATAAAACACTGGTAACAAAAGTTATGTATATTATAGGGGCAAGGAATCCAGTTACTACACTGGAATTTCAGTGACTCAAGATAAGTAGTTATTGATTTATTGATCAAATATTGGTTTCCTTCATTTTTGACTGTAACTCCACAACTATTGTCTGTGCGAAAAAAAAAATTCAGTGCAGTAGTTGTAGTCCTTGCCCCTATAATATACACATCTTACTTGTCACCAATGCACTATAATTTGTGAGAAAAATGCAAAAATAGGCACAAAATTGGCCAGGGGTGTAGTACCACCTTAAATGAAAAACAAACAGACAAATAGACTTACTATGACTGTATTCCTACCAAATATGCTTTTCAATACACTAGAAACGTGCTGATATGTATATCTTTGAAAATCGCGAGACATTAAACACGGGCACCGTGGAACAGTGGCATCATCGCCTGTCACTCGTTAGCATTCATTGTGCCTAAGTTGGCAGTGGTTCGAACCCTGGTGTGATTTTTAGTATTTTTTATTCTTTTTACTAATGCGCTGTGCCTTTTTACAAACACGCCCCTAAATGAAATTGATGGCCAAATACCCTTAACTCTCTATGACCAGCTCTCACAAAATGAGCATAAAGTTGGCTCCTTGCTTTGGTCTTCAAAAATAAATATTTCCTCCACAATGTCTTTGTTTTCTATTGAATTTTGTCATGATTACTGTATTTTGTCATTACTATTTTGTCATGATGGACTGTATCTTCTATAGTGCCTTTAATGCTGGGAGCATTTGATTTAACCCTGTCAACCCTCGATATCCTTAATTTATCACTTTTTTCATTCAACAGGTAAACTCTCGGTAAATGAAGTTGCATCGTGTCGAATGAAGTATCAGAAATACGCGAAACAAAATTCTATTTACTGATTACTTTATTGGATAATTTAGATTTAACGTCTTTAAAATGTTGGTTTTGTTTTAAGTGTACGGATACTTTTTGCGCGCAGAATATTCTACATTATACCATTATTAATTTGTAATGATCAAAAACCAATTTGAAACGTTAATCGTTATTACCATTGCTCTTAATAGTTTCTATTCATCGCTAAGCATTACGGTCGCTTAGATACCATACTAGACGCATTTTACACATACATATATAATGGTAATGAATCCAGGCACCATGGTCATGGTATAATGATGACATTAATTATGCTTTTAAGATGTTGCAAGTATCACAAACTTACCTTGCAAGATGCAAAGTTGTATCATAATCTGCAGTACGTATTCAATTCCTAACCGATACATATTGTACCGGCTAGAAATGTGGGTAACACACTTATAGTCGCTATAAAAAAATGAGAACAACGAAAAAATCATAAGCACGTATCTATATATTGTGCAAGCAGTGTAATCAGGGAGAAAATTCCACCACCCTACTGCTCTTTCCGGGCTCGCCAGATCCATATATCGAGATACCGGGTATAAATCGATTAGAATACTTATAACCCTGTGAATCGTCTCAGTAAATACTTGATTCTGGGTTAAAATAATACATGCAATTGCAAATTGCCTCGGTATACACAACATTTTACCTTGATTTTGAGCTAAACTTAGTGTGTAATCGAACATTCGGCGCGCAATAACAATTATTCCGAAAAAAAATTGATCATTATTCTTTTCTTTCCCATCCCTCAACCACCCCTCCCCCGCTACAGGGTTTTAACACAGATCTACTGCATAATGGAGTGGATGTTTCTTGAGTGGTCAGCTCCTTGACAATCAAAATCAGTATAAAGTAAAGGGCACATTTCAAAAAAATATCATTAATAGTAATCTGTCAAGTAATTTTAATATCATTACATTCGCATTTTTTTTTGTATTTTGACACATTATGAATCTTAATTGCCAGGACCTGATTTAATGAGGGTTTATACATGCTGATTTGTAACAAGTTATCTTTACCAATATACATGTATAAAAGAAAAATAGTATGCTAAATTATTTTAAGGCAAGTCGGGCGGTGGCTGAGATAGCGGTGTATGTGCTCAAATATTGAGAAAAATAAAACCCTCACTCATAGCGCAAGTTATGGGTTCAAAACGTGAGATCCCAAGGCTCACTTAATGGGTTTATACATGATTTTCACTCATTTTGATCTATTATTATTTGGCGTGACTCAATAACTGCAATATAAATGGAAATATAAATGTGACCATGGCTTCCTTGACTCATTTCCTCTAAGATCAATGTATTACTCTGCAGAAATAAACTACATTATTTAAACCAATAACCAAAACTTCGAAAATATGACTTGAAGGCTCCGACTCGCCTTAATATTAAAATGAAACCGAACTGTTTTGTTATTTCATGTCCCTTTTTCTTCTATTTTCATGCAAAACGCAGAAAGCATTTACAGCAACTGTTTTCTGGTGCGTACTATTTAATAAGATTTGCGAGGACTTGGAATCTATGCTCTTAATGCACTTAAACGTTGCAAGCGTTTAATAATTCATTCCGTCATATTCTCAATTAAAAGCAAGTATAATGAAACCATACACATACATCAAATAATCCAATGTTTTCAAAATAATAAATAAGCTGGATATTTGATGCTCGATATTTTTTTGGAAAATGCATATTAATCAGTACAAAAGTATATTAGCTCTGAATATGCATGGTGTCCCAAAGGTCTCGATACCATTTCAAACGTACATAACTCCAGTAAACATCAACCGACTATAAACATGAAGGTATCTTTGTACAGAGAAAACCCGTGCAATTATTTTGACATCAAATTTGACATGATAGATCCTCAGATATAATAAATCTACGGTGAAAAAGTAGGGTATATTACACACAAAACTATACAATAAGTTTACCCCACATCTCCGGATACAAAGTATCCACTACCTCCTCTCAACATCTATTCGACCAAATTCCCTCATTCAATTCAATTGTTATATTCAAAAGTTCTCATTAAAGCCATATTATAGCATTTGTTGAGGAGAACGCCCTCAAAAAATTTTTTGATTCAGGTTTTTACACGATTGTAATGTACTTTAGTAAACAAAGATTCTCTGCAAAAATCAAGACTTTAGGTGCTGTAGTTTTGTCAAAATCCGAGATTTTGAATAAACCGCCGGAATCAGCGTTTTATTATTACGATAGAAATATTAGTCGAACGCGTATGCGATGTCAACACACCCCTACGTACATGGCGTGCGGGACACACACACACACGCCAGAGGGTCGTACCATATTACAACCGCCGGCGTGACATGCATTGGCGCTAGTTGTAAATTCCGATTTTCTTTGCTTTACCTCACTTGTTCGGCTCAAAATTAAAAGGGGACATATCGGACAGTAAATGCTAATATTTTATTGAAAATTAATACTAATATATTTTTAAAGAAATGTTATAATATGGCTTTAATAGACTATCAAGATGATAATAATATACAACAACGAGAAATGTGTACTTATGCTTTATAACACGGTATTTCATGCACAGCAAACGTCAGGTGACTGAGGTGACTTATGCTTTGATGTTATTCTGATTTCAAGCCAGTAAAAGCTATCTTCTGAAGTTGAGCAATATAATATTATTATTCCATCCATCAAGTATATTACCCTTTTCGAAGCATACTGTAGCACACACAATAGCAGGGCAGTCTTCAATATGGGTAAAACCCGCCAAATTCAAAAACCTTTACCAATTTCGTGTAGTGCCATCCTATTGTGATCGTCATATCTTGAAAAAGCTAATTGTCTGTCAATCACTCCTCCAAGGACTATCAGGATATAACCACAGAGCATACCTTGAGAGGACACTTGGCTCATTTGCATGGCAGTCGGACTCTCCATTGTATTTGTTCATTTGTGTATGGAGAGCAATGGCGACCCTTCATTGTATTTGTTCATTTGTGTATGGAGAGCCATTCTTGGAGCCCATGGGACTCAGGCTAGGTCCTCAGGTAGAGTCAGACGCTGCATGTACTAGAAACGCCTATTCTTAATTCCGCGTTTATTCAATGTTAGCCTAAATTTGTATTGCCCGGCGGCCCCGCGCAATAGAAAAACCTGAATTTGTTACATAAAAAGAAATGAAAATTAAAAAAAGTCGGGTTCCACCTGAGTACAAATTAAATGGGTGTAGAAATTGTTCTCAAAATATTAATTAATTTAGACAAACATACGGGATATAATGAACCTTTGACATGACGCCATGATGACATGATTTTATTAGTCGTTTTATATATCACCTATACCGTGTGTTTGTAATTTTATATAAGAACTAATATTTTGCATCATAAATGCGCAGTCCATATGCACAAACGAATATTAATCTTCAAGATATTAAGCTTTAGAAGACTTCAAAATAACATGTCACTAAGCAGGTCATAGGTGCTGGCCTTGTCCTATTGTACTTGTTCATTTGTGTATGGAGAGCTCACTGACCTGAATAGAGGAGTCAATGGGAGAGCTTCTTTATAAGGCACAACTCCATCGATTTCAGGGCGTAGTTCATTGAACTCAACGGGCTGTTATTTGAAGTGCTTTTATGTTATTGCAAAACGGATCGTGGCGAAAGCTAATAAATAATTCATACCAGGGTTTAATTGATCCTGGGATGCAGACATTTCATTATTCGCAAACCACCGGGATTCGATATAGGTTTGCGTTGTAAATAAATATGTGAATAAGAGTCGTATTATGGTAAATTAAGATGGGTTCTTTGTTTATTTATTTATGTTTATGTGTATATTTGTTGTTTTGATTAAATTATAATTATTTGTTAATTAAAAGGTGGTACATCGTTATCAGGCCTCGGCTTTGTGATGTACCTACCTTCATCAAATCTTGTTAATACACAATAATTGTATATGATAATGCTATAATGTTTGTAATGAGATTGATGAAAATAAAGATTGATTGATTTGATTGAGAGTGTCATCCCCCTGATATAACTCTCAAGTCTCAAGTCGCATTACATGAGGAAAGACGGGGAAGTCAATATTGAACATAAGTGTCGTTCTTCTTATTGTAACTGCAAGCCCAAGGAGAACAATCAATTGTTTTCCATTAAAGGGGCATTTCGTGATCCACAGCCTCGTCCCCCCACTTTTCTCAAAAAAAGTTGAGATTTTTATATCACTGGAAACCTCTGGCTACATAATGTTTATGTACAAAATATTTCTTGCATATTAATTCGTTTAGCAAAGATATCGTGAAATTTGAATTTCGTTTTTTTTTTTAATGTCGGGCATATCTAGGCATTAACAGCTGAAATCTAGGAGATAACGCTGATGAAACTTCGGCCAGATACAAGTGACTTGGTGAACGAAGGGGGTCGCCGTAGATAGCTGGTCGGGGTATTTTTACAGGACAGTCAAGTGTAGCCGACAATCGGGCGTTACCCTGATCGGAACCGCCTGAAACGAGGTCTTTATCATGGATCATCTGCCCCGCCATTACCAGATGAACCACGGGGAGAGCGGAGATTTTTTTTGGTCCTGCGGGGAATTGAACCCGGGACCTCTCGCACCAAAGGCAAAGACCTTAACCAGTGTGCCACGCTGCTTCCCTTAATAGAGGATGCTCAGGATCACGAAATACTCCTTTAAAAGTGTTCCAAAGTCTAGGCATACATGCTAAATATTAAAAGTCAAATTTGGTGCTTCATCATCAGTACGACCGACCGGACCAGGGGTGAAATTACCATTTGCATATATACCCCTTGTTAGATTTGATATTTCAATCTATCATCATCATCTATATCACAACAGAATAAGATAATGGTATTCGTCGAAATTTCACAGGTAAAGAAGGTGAAGAGAGAAGTTTAAAATTCAATTTGACAATTCTCAATGAAAAACACACATTTTTCTTATACTAGTATTGATATGTTGCTTTAATTTTTCCTCGGCAATCCTTGTAAAAGATGTAACGGTTCAAAGTGGTATCAAGACTTTTGGGACACCCTGTATTTCATCGGATACTGCACTCTCGCTTACCAAAGTGGTTACCAGATTTCTAGGACCCGTTTTTTACTCTTTTGAATTTTGACCAACTTTGACAATTTTCACCAAAAAAGATATTTTCATGTAGTTTTTAAAAATTGAATTTTTTTTTACTGTGACCGAAAAAAATTGGGCCAAAAACTCGTTTTGTGGATTTTATAAAACTGAGCATTTGTATACTTTTATATACTTTAGACCAATAATTTAGAAGTTATGAGACCACAAAATTTCCATAATTCCAGGGTTAAGTCCACCCTTAAAACCGGGCATTCTTAGCTTGGGTAGCACGTCATTATGAACACACCCTGTCGAACCAAAAATTAAGACAATAATTTTGCATTCTTATGTTTAAAAAAAAATCAAAGCACTGAACAAAAGAAGCACAAAAATGCCAACAAGAATAAGAAAATAAATCATGAATAAATAATGAATTATTTACAGGTGGAGTTATTTGAAATGTTAATTATGTGACGATGTTAAATTCAAATTGGTCTCTACATAGTTGTTGATATAGTTTTAAGTGTAGCAAAATGCATAGAATATCTCCGATAATCCCTATCAGTATTATAATTTTATTACTATAATATTGGTCTACTTACCAAATAATCGTTTATTATTAGCCTACATCTTCACCACGAGATACTGAATAAGGCACAACCGGCAATAATCATGATAATGACGAAGAAAATGCTTAGTGATCGACGCTTACTAAAGCAGATCACTAATGACGCACAATCGATGTTGCCAATGCCGCTGTTTAACCACAACGATTACTCATCAGAGAATGAATTTGGAGAAAACCTTCTGATAATTACAAACACTCGCAGCAAGACCCTCCCTCTAAGCTTTTAATCCGATAAGCTGATCATCTATTTGTTTTCATGAATTGGAAGACATTCTTTGATGTATTTACTGAGCTCAACCATCTGAAATTATTGGAGCGTGAGCCACCCAGGCTGGTGGCTCAGCATAGTATTTTATTAACAGAAGGTTTTCTCCAAATTCATTTCCTAATGCCATGCGTTGGGAAAATGGTACTCCGCAGGCACCAATAATTGACGTATATATAAACATATTGAGCGTATTGTCATCATCAAAAGTCGGCATAATTGGTAAAAATTTAGCAACAATGTGCGCAGCCGTATTATATATACTTGTCTTTTACGCATGGATATTGATGATACAGGTTTAACTCGAATTATGTGCGGCGGCCACTCTAAAGACAGATACAAACTTACCACTAACGAGTACTATGTAATTTCTTAACCCCGGTAAATAAAACAGAAGAAGAAGCGGAAACCGAAACTTAAGCTAAATCTCACTGACAAATTATCTTAATATCTCGAATAATTATACTGATGAAAGATTTAAACACCTGTTGCACATCCCAGATAAATGGAATGATTATGTTGGTGAATGAGCGGATGATGCGTTTCAAACAGTAACTAGACTCAGATGTAGTCTAACCCACGAACATAGCCGTGTTGTGACCCCTAATGACCTTTGACCCCAAAATATATGAAAACGCCCATAGACATTGGCTAATGTCAATGCATGGGTACACGTGGCACCACTTTGCTATGTTACTTGTGCCAGAAGGGCATTTTGAAGGTTTTTCGTCTCAGACCGGAAGTGACCCCTTAATGACATTTGACCCCAAATAAAAAAATACCACATATGAATTGTAATATGTGGGATAAGTAGCATTTTGAAGTTATTTTGTTTTATACCGGAAGTGACCCCTTAATGACCTTTAACCTCAAACAAAAAAATACCACACAGACATTAGGTAAACATAATTCATATGTGCACATACCGTCACTCTCCTGTTTTTCTTAGCTAATAAAATTTTTTGAAGGAATTTGGTTTTATACCGGAAGTGACCCCTTAATGACCTTTGACCTCAAATCTGTGTATGATTTATAGACACTGGGTAATAGCAATGCATGTGTGCAAGTGGCGTTACTGTCGTACAAAATTTGTGGGAGAAGTAGCATTTTGAGTTGAAATCTCGTTTTTGACCCCTGTGACCCCTACTTGACCTTTGACCCCACGAATTTCATGTGACATGTAGGGGCATGGTCATTGATGATTGTGACCAAGTTAGATCAAAATCGGTGTACGCATGTCAGTGCTAGAGCAAATGTAAAGGTCGACAGAAGAAAGAAAGAAAGAAAGAAAGAAAGAAAGAAAGAAAGAAAGAAAGAAAGAAAGAAAGAAAGAAAGAAAGAAAGAAAGAAAGAAAGAAGGAAAGAAAGAAGAAGATCCTGTAAGAAAAAAAAACTAACGTCACCGGCTGTGTAAGTATTGGTCCATATGAGTGGACGTCCTATACACTGTGGTATTTAGCGCGCCATTGTTCTCTATTGTGACCAAACGTTCCAGGAATGGAAGTTTGTTGTCCTGTACACCTTCCGTAAAACTGACATTCGTATCTACAGCGTTGATGTGTTCAAAGAAGGGGGCTTGTTCGCTTTTCTTTAACTTCACGAAAGTATCGTCCACATAACGAAACCAATGCATTGGCGGTGTGTCGTTATAGGACTGTAGGGCTAGTCGCTCAGACGTTGCGTGTATACATTTGCGACGATCGGCGATACCGGCGAACCCCAACACAGCTATGTTTCTGCTTGTAACATTTCCCGTTGTACACAAAATAGGTGGAGTTTAAACAAAGTTCCAAAAAGAGCAAATTTCTTAGGTAGCACAAGGATGTTTCTGATAACCAAACAACTAATCATCGATTTTGAAAGCTTGAGGAAGCCGGATATTACAGACAAAACCTGCGAGAGCGAGCATGGATCGGGATAAACCAAGTGGACAACAGTACTTGTGCACGGCCGGGGCTTAAACCCGGGAACTCAGTGGTGCAAGGCGAGAGAAATACCGCTGCGCTAACTCGCTCCTCTCACCGTGCCGTCTCGGCCAATTCATCGTAAGTAACAAGCTAAAAGGTCAAGCCAATGACGTCTTAAACATAAGAAGTCTGCTCGTTAGGAGGCTGACCCCTCCCTCTTTCTTGAAACGTCGTTAGTGTAAACAGTTTAAAACTACAATCAAAAAGGTCAACTTTTACCTAGTTGATTACATACGTATTTGACCCTATCCCCCTAACTCACCATTGGGACTACACCGCCTAACTCACCGGTGAGAATACATGCCCCTAACTCACCGTTGGGACTTCACCCCTAACTCACCGTTGGGACCCCCCCAAAATCACCGTTGGTACTACATCCCCTAACTCAATGTTGGGACTACATCCCCAAATTTACCGTTGGGACTTCACCACTTAACTCACCATCAGGACTTCACCCCCCCCAACTCACTGTTGCGACTACATCCTCCTAACTTACCGTTGGGACTACATCCCCTAACTTACCGTTGGGACTACATCCCTAACTCACCGTTGGGACTACATCCCCCTAACTCACCGTTGGGACTACTACGGCTACAGGTCGATAATCCGAAAGGTCACTAATCTAAAACTCAATAAAATCTTTTTACTAACCCTAACACTCGATTCATCCTAATATTTTTTCCAAAGCCCTAATCCTAAAATTAAACTTCAACATAACCTTGACTCTGACTCCTAACCATAGCCTAACTCTATCTAACACTGATCTTACTGCTAACCGTAACCCTAACCTTATCGAGGACGACTTATATAGTGTTTTCGTAACTCACCGATGGGAATTGCTAGTGTTTTTGTAACTAGCGGTGACGGGGACCGAGCGGCTAGGTACTTGGGTAGCAAGTGGTTTTATTGGTGGGTTTGCCGGAGCTGGAATCCGGCTATGCGCTGGAAGAGTTATGATGCACCACAAAGTAAACTACGGTGATACCTTGTTTTTACTTTTAACAATTTATTACTAGTTTATTCATAGCACTTGTCTTATCTGTATGACATACTAGGGTTCAAAAAGTATACTTTATCTCCAAAAAGTAATAACCATCTCACATGTTAACCAACAACCGGCTTTTGATCTGGCAAGCAGGCTGTCTCACGTACCATAACAACAGGACAGCGGTAACAGTAAACACAAGTTGCTGTGCCACCACTGAACACGCTACACAACAGCAACAGTATAGGTAAACCCGGCCCGGGGGGGGGGGCACTCAACACAAATGACCATACGGATATGCTCCCCCGGACAGACCCCCCTTTTGGGTATTCGCAGCTCCGAAAGACCCCCCATATTTGACCAAAATACAGCTCCGAAAGACCCTTGATTTTGATAATTTCAGCTCTAAAAGACCCAAAAATTGCTCATTCCTCATATTTCTTGTTTTTTCAGGCGATTTTCAACCAAAAAGCCAAGAAAGACGCTTGATTTTGACTTTTCGCAGCTCCAAAAGACCCCATTTTACTTGTTCACAGCCCGGTTCGCAGCTCCGAAAGACCCATTTTACCGGTACGCCGTCAGCTCCCAAAGACCCACCCCTCAAAATTCCGGGGAGCATACCCACCAAAATGTTTTGATGTGCCCCCGGGAAACCCGGGCCAAATTAACACGGCTAGATCAACAAGCTAATACACCACGTCAAAATCTAAAATACGCCAAGCCGGAATGAATAGAAAAAATGTGTTAATATTAAACATGCAAGGCCTACAAACATGCAAGGGCTACAAAAATCTAAGTTATTAGATGTTATTTTAGTACAAAATGAAAATTTGACATAGTGGCCCCGTTTGGCGCATGCCAATAGCAATGACACTTGCAAACGACATCACAAGCACGCGCTGGCAAGACATCATCGTAAAATTTCACAAATATAATATAAAACACAACTACTTTTTGGCAAACGAAAAATTGGGCAGAATGGCCCCGCTCGGCGCATACCAATAAGTATAATACATGCAAATGACACACGCAAGTATGCATCGGCACATATTAATATTTGAAAAATAACATAAGTTTTGGAAGCAATTGAAAATTTGCGCATGGAGGCCCCTCTAGGTGCTCACCAGACCTTTGACAATGCATAAAAAATGACACACCCGGGGTATACATCGTTATGTATTCTCACTATATCTTAAGATTACGACATAATAAAACAATATAGATTCAAACAGACTCGGTGTTATAAAACAAAAGCACTATACAAAGCATTATGTCCCACCATCAGGCCTTGGATTGGTCAACTTCATCCACCACTCAGTTTGGATTGGTCAACTCCTTCCATCACTCAAAGCTCAAGCCCCTCCATCATTCAAAACTCGGATTGGTCAAACCCCTCCACCACTCAAAACTCGGATTGGTCAAACCCTCCACCACTCAAAACTCGGATTGGTCAAACCCTTCACTCTCCTCAAAATACCCGCAGTACGTACCAGGACACCAGCCCTCCGCAGCACTGGGACACCAGTCCCCCGTAGCACTAGGGCACCAGCCCTCCGTAGCACCAGGACACCAGTCCTCCGTAGCACCAGGGCACTAGCCCTGTCCGACGTGTTCCTCCTCTATACTACAAATTTACAATTAACAACACGCCAAAAATTACTCTCAGCAGTAGGCCCCAGACCCCTTTATATTCCCTGATGATGTGTCCCTGGGATGCGCCACGCTACTGCATGGGCCCTCGGACCTTCTCCTCCTTATCTCTATGATGTGTCCCTGGGCTGCGCCACGCTACTACATGGGCCCTCGCCTCGGACCTTCTCTTCCGTAATGCTCTTTGATGCACTGAAAAACAAGCATACACGTGCACGGGACCATAACACAATGTCTGTTGGAATCACATCAAAGAAATAATGATGATGAATAAAATATATCACATCAACTTACCTATAACCTTTTGTGAGCACTTACTATCCACATATAAAAATAAAATACATGAATTGAATATTTAAATACTTCACACGCCAAGGTAGGCCTAAATAAATCATAGGCCCCTACATGGCATGTTTCATAATAAGAACAAATGTAATTTCATTATCAAAACAGACCGCTTTTAGCTGAGGCCACAATGTTTGCAGACTAATAATAATCACGAATAAAGTCAAAGGTCAGACAACATTGCAAACACATAATAAATTGTGAAAAGTGAGAGAGAGAGAGAGAGAGAGAGAGAGAGAGAGAGAGAGAGAGAGAGAGAGAGAGAGAGAGAGAGAGAGAGAGAGAGAGAGAGAGAGAGAGAGAGAGAGAGAGAGAGTGAGAGCATTATTTCCAAACGAAAACAATGCAACGCGAAAATATAATGATCTCTATTAATATTATGCACAACACACCACCTCTCAAATAATTAATTAATCTAAGATCCGAAATATAATATTCGGGGAAAACTCGAACTCACGCAATTAGCGCATGTACATGTGTACATGTTACTTTAGTAATGCGCCGTACCGTACATGTACCCTTTGATCTCGATGACGTGGCCATACATCACCTTCGCACGTAGCCCATGTCGCCACGTAAGCAAGCACACAGTGATGGAAACCAAAGAAATCTTATTACAAAATAATACAAGATATTCGAACTAAATCAGTCCTCTCTCTCCCTTTCCACTTTGCATATAAAATTCTGTTATGTATCAACATGAGCAGAAAGGAATGCTATATTGTTTAGAACCTACGATTATGAAATACTAACACGATAAAGCATGATTTTGGACGTGAATCTGTAGTCGAAAACAACAAGAAATTTGCATGAATGCGCTATGCTACCGTATACACGCACATTTAAAAAAAAAACCGCATCACCCGATTTACTTGCACAGAAAATCGTTCAATACACATTCTAAAATTAATTCCACGAATCCCAAATCACCTCTACGTGTTCTATACAACATAACCTACGGTAATTTGGAACGATTTAATTCCAAAAACGATTTATAACACTAAAAATAATGAAATTCTGAACATGAATATAAGAAATGCATAATCACCTAAAATACCGTGAATTCGCCCAGCCGGAATGGGGGATTTTCCCATCCCGGTACCGCGTGGGTAGAAGCGGCAAATCAGGGCGACCCATTATCATGACGTAATGCAGAAATGAAATTAAAGGAGTACTAAGTGATTTTGATAGAAAATTTAAAAAGGGTATTACCTAAAAATAATATTTCGAACCTCGTCACATAGCCATCGGGATTTGTTTTTATTATTGTTTGAAAGCACCACCGGTTAGGTGTGTACCTCTATTTTACAAGTGTATAGGGTGGTCAAACATGAAAGAAAGTTCTTCCATGATCATACAGAGTGTATCAAAATGATTGGTACCCATCAATTTGGATGTTTATTGAAAAGCCTGCCGCTTCAAAATGCAACATAGGATAAATCTTGGAATGTCCAGAATATATTGTTTATGACTTTTTATACAATTATCTACAAATTCTTTACATCTTTGAATTTTGATGTGTCAGACTCATGCAATATCAATGAAAACTGACCAGCTTGTAGAGAGATGTCACACTGACCGACCCTCGTAGTTGTTGTAAAATCCCGTTATGTATTAAATATATAGGTCTATTGTAAATATCAAAAAATGGAGGGGTCATTGCAACATTAATTGTCTCCATTTTTGGCGACAAATATATTTTGCTACCAAACTTATCAGAACATAATACTTTCCATTTCCAACCCATTTCACCTCTTTGTCTAAAAATGCATATGACAGCAGAATTCTGTAACGGCAATTTTCTCAAATTAGCTCAAATGGAGGTGAGAGAGTGTTGCATGAAGCCCTCGATACTGTAATTTTTGGGATAAGATGACATATAGCGTGCATATTTAGAAATAGAAAAGGTACATATTCATTGTTCGTAAATGCAATGTCGGGTTATATAAAGGTTATGGAAACGTTTTAAACGTTTTGTATGAAAACACACTACATCAAAAACTTTAAAATATTTTCAAAATGTTAAAATATTTTCAAAATGTTATTTTTTGCAATCATTTTTTGCAAAATATTTTGTCAACACTTTAATAACATTATGTTAGAATATTTGCAGCAGGTTATCAACAAAATGTCTTTGAATGTTATGAAAACGTTTTATACCCTACATGTGTCCTTTATATAACTCGACATTTAAACGTTTTCTGGCAAACATTTCTAACCTTTTGCGATTGATGTCGAAAACGTTTTGTTTTTGCTGAGTAATTATGCTTTTATTTTGTCAAAAAACAAACAAACATTTCAATTTATTCAGTAATTTATAAGTATACAAGATATTATAACAAGTTTACTTTACAAGTGACTAACTTTGGAATTTAGAGTGCTCAAACCCATTACAGGTGAGCTATAGAAGATAGAAGATAGATATATATGTATACAAGATATTATATATAAATAGAAACAAGCAGCATTCCAATAAGTCCTACATATCACAGTGCAATTTGCACCCGAAAGTCGCCTGTTGCGATACAACTTTAAAAGTGTGGTGCAAAATTGCGATACCACATTTCACTGACTTTATGTGTTTGACGGACACTTCAAACTGCCCTGATTCAAGATATAAAAATAAATTGGGTGTGGTTGAGAAAAGAGTCGATAATTTGCATATAATCAGGTCGTCAGTTTGTTATTTTACATTTGATGTTGTGGAGATACAGTCTTACGCCCCTCCCACCCATAGCTGGTTCTTCCGTCTTTAGGGGGTTCTCCGTGATTTAGGAGGAATCTAATATTGGTTGAAGAGGAGAAAAACGATGAAATCCCGCATGGTAATAGGATGAACAAAATGTTCCTTGAATAAACTCCGTCGTGTACGAATTTGTATTATTTCGATCCCGGACCTTTTGTCGTCGTAATCCCCACGAAACCATGAGACACGCGACAATGTGCACTGACAATCGAGTATCATGGTGTCCAGAGGTGGATCGTGGATGTAAGGAAACGGGCCCAAACGAGCCGAGACGATTTATTCAGCTAAGAAGGGACAAAATGTTTGATGGCCTTGTTATGTTAGTATAGGCCCAAGATTCAATATTCCATATTGACATTTATTCAGCTGAGAAGGGACAAAAGGTTTTATGGCCTGGTTATGTTAGTATAGGCCCAAGATTCAATATTCCATATTGCTGCCGGGTCACAGCCGGGGTCACAGCCTGTACGGGCAGCCTGGGGTCACAAAATAGGAGGCCAAAATACATTTATTCAGCTCAAGAGAGACATGGGCACAACTTGTTGGATATCACTCCCAGGAGGATACTTTTCATGCCTATAGCAATAACAGCAGTTTTGGCCTGTAAGGGGGCCAGACTGTAGCCCCAAAGGGGCCCGTCCATATGGTGTTATTCAGCTGAAGAGAGACAAGGATGAATCTTTTTACATTGGTACTATTACACACTGTATGGGCCCCGTACGGGCCAAAATTGCTGTCATTGCTACAGGCATGATAAGTATCCTCCTGGGAGTGATATCCGACAAGTTTTGTCCATGTCTCTCTTGAACTGAATAAATGCATTTTTGGCCCCCTATTTTGTGTCCCCCAGTCTGCCCGTACAGGCTGTGACCCGGCAGCAATATGAAATATTGAATCTTGGGCTAATACTAACATAACCAGGCTATCAAACCTTTTGTCCTTTCTCAGCTGAATAAATCGTCTGGGCTCCCAGTCTAGGGGCTTCCAGAGAGGCAGATCCTAGGTTTCAAAGAGGGTGATGCAAGCCTAGCCTATATGTACTTTCGAGGAAAAATCCAGAGGGCAAGTTCTACAGTATTGGAACATTGATTACTTTTCGCAATTTTGGACCAAACAAAAACGGTGCAAAATGACAGAGGGGAAAGCTTAAAAGAACCCCAATTTAATGCATTCTTACACCATTATAGCTTGGTCCCCGTCGCGTCCATCCCACCTAACATGTGCAATGATGCGGCCTTGGCGAGGATTTAAAACTGTATTCCATCACCCATGTTATACGCGTTAAAATGATGAAAATTTATAACACAATACAATATAACATCGATTTTTAAGCGGTTTTAATTCACCCAATTGGGCAGTCACAACACCAGTTTGGTGCGCCGGGGACCCAGTCATGATCGACTAAATTCTAACCATCATTTGGCTCATTCGATTCGTCTATAGCAAAAATAATGATCACATATGTTATAATCATGTACGTATATTTCTACACAAAGTTAATGAGGCTTACAAACAGAAAAGTCACCAACAGTACGTTCCACTGAAAGTAATGATCATATTAAAAAATATTAGAGACATTGCGATTTCCAAACGTAGACATCGGACGTACGTTGATCTATTCAAAACCACTCTCCTGTATAGAAGGGGGGGTCACCTATTTAGCTATTTTTGAAGATATTCCACGTGCGAAATCGACGTAGATACATCGTTGAAAATGCACAAAATTTGTCCATTTTACAATATGTTAAAGACAGTCAAACATAATGAACATACGAAGGAAATTCTAATTATAACATTGAATTCTTTCATATTGGACTTTATTTTATCCACTATATATTTCAAACTTCAAATAATTTTACTTTGTGTAGCAAATATGATTTTGAATTTCCAATTCATTATCCATAAATACAATGTTTTAGGACAGACTTGTTGCAGTCTAAAAAGTTTTTTTTATTGAATTATCAGTATTGTAACATGGTAGACTTGGAACAAATCTTAATTAATTTTTATTCTGAGAAAAAAACATAGATAATAAAAGTAAGCATTAAAATGAGCAGAAATTTGCATAATTTTGGCTAAATTTGGATTGGTAATGATTAGTAATATTAAATCCTACAAGTGTATCACAGATGGCAGATATCAAAAAAAGTTTAAATGATTTTAAACAGCATTTTTATAGAGAAAAACTGGCATCATTTTCAGTGATGTGCGCCCTTATGTTAATTTGCTCATGCGATATGCACGATGGTCGAATTCAGCACCTTTGAAGAGCTAGCGTTTGAACTTGAAAATCAGTGTACTATGAAAGCCGAATAGATTTCATGATGGAATTTGAATGTCTGTGATACTGGTGATGTGAGTAATTATGATGGGGGTGGGTGTGTGGGTGTGGGGGGGGTACATAGACATGTATGTTCCGTAAGCTTATAGATTTCATGCACGTGAAAATGCAATGCTGATGATAATGCACTTGTCAATAGAAACCCTGACCCTGTGATACTAGTGATGTGAGTAATTATGATTGTATGTGTGTGGGGGGGGGGTACATAGGCCTGTATGTTCAGTATTTAAGCTTATCAAGTCTGCACAAAAAGAAACTCAGCTGTTATAAACATGACTATAGCTTCAGAACTAATAATTGTTTTCACAATATTTTAACATAGAGGGAAGGATGCATTATTTACACGCATTTTGATACCACATTTGTCAAATGTTGTTCAATATTAACAACACAGTAGTGTTTTTATAGAAAAATACCCGATTTTAAAAGTTGCCGTTTACAGCGATCAATGGTTATTATGCCAGCACGGTAGCACGTAAAGCCCGCCATAATCTTCACGCTCACTTCAAAATCAATACAAATAGCTGTAACTTTTATATTCGGCTATTTTTCTTCCAAAACACTGCTGCATTGTTAATATTGAACAAAATTTGACAAATTAGGTATCACAGTGCACGTAAATAATCCATCCTTCTTTTTATGTTGAAATAATGTGAAAACAATTATTAGTTCCGAAGCTATAGGCGTGTTTATAACAGCTGAGTTTCTTTTTGTGCAGACTTTAGATTTCATGCATGTGAAAATGCAAGGCTGTTGATAATGCACTTGTCAATTGAAACCCTGACCCTGTGATACCAGTGATGTGAGTAATTATGATTGTAGGGGGGTGCATAGGCCCGTATGTTCAGTAGTTAAGCTTATAGATTTCATGCACGTGAAAATGAAGACTGTTGATAATGCACTTGTCAATTGAAACCCTGAGTCCCTGACCCACTCCAACCCCTGCCTGCAGTGCAGAGTACCCGGAAAAATAGCCGGGCAGTTTATAACAGACGGGCATTGACACAAAATTTGTCCCTGTAGGGCCGGCCATGTGTTGTTTCCCGTCGGTCCGGGACTTGGCCGGGAGTTTTAACATTTTTGAAATTTAGCCCTGGTATAAGTCCCAGCCACCCCTCCCCTCCCTGGTAAATAAATGTTGTTATATTGCAATGAAAAGCAAACCACCAAAAATTTCTCATTTGTAGATGTACACACATTGGTATGCATATAGCCTCTGGCATTGGCCAATTTGTCCTTGTACTATAAAAAGACCATGCACATTCTTCATATGAATCACAGGCCTATATTCACATAGCCATACATGTACCTGTACAGACGTACACACAAACAACTGTATTTTATCCAAGGTAATTGCAGACCCCTCCTACATACGGTACCCTATAACCCTAAACCCTAAACATGGGCCATAACACTAACCGTAATTCTAATCCTAACCCTAATCCTAACCCTAATCCTAATCCTAACCCTAACCTAACCCTAATCCCAACCGTAACCCTAACATACCCTTAACAGGCAAACCCTAATCCTATATCAATTCCTAACCTTAGTCCAAATCCTAATCATATAGCCTTAGAACGGGGTGCTCCTTTTGGAATGGATAATAAATTGGACATTCAAAATCATACTTGTTACACAAAGTGAATTTAACTTCAAGTTTTAAATAAATCCGGACTTAGTAAAGTCCAAAATGAAAATCCTCTCTGTTTTATTATTATGATCCTTTTTGTTTGTAACAATTCATTATAGTAAAGGTACAGCGATGTGTTAAAATGGACTAAATTTAAACGCAATATTCATACGCAAAGATTGCCCATTGAAATGTGTGTGATACTCTGCGTCCAAAAAATGACATTGCGATTTCCCATTTTGGACTCCAACGTAGAATAAAACGCAGATGCTACAATGAAATATGCTGATTTTACCTCATGTCTAAGTCCATGCAACGCGCCCAATTTCCAGGACGAAAAAGTCTCATTTTGAAAGTTAAGTCATGATGTATGGATGTAGTGATCTTTAATCTACCAAAATATATGTTTTGGGGCAACTATAATATTTAGGGCGCACAAAAAACAATAAAGTTTAATCAGCATGTAGGTCAAAATTTTAGTCAAAATCAAAAGCGGCCTGTTTGAATTAGGCAGAGACTGAGTTTACTGTTATTTTTTCAATCACTATGCCCTCTATCGACCTAGATTAGATTAGATCAAATAATACAGTCTTTATTTCAACTGACTTGTTCTCCTTCGTGACGAATGAGCACAATCCAGTTTAGAACCGAGACTAGCAATATTTAACACGTATTAACGTACGTAAAAACGTACGTGAAAACGTACGTTCCACGTGCTGCGTTTGGAACATCGCAATCTCTCTAATGTATTTTCAATTTCACATACGAGCGTAAAATGATAATTTGACGAATACATACACCACCCGTAACAATCACTTGAAGTTAATGGGGCTTACAAAAAGAAAGTTCGTCAACAAAAGAAAATTTCACTGAAAGTAATAATCATGATCATGTATACTTTCAATTTCACATGAAACGAGTGACATTAACAAATCATGACGACCATCACCTGGTGTATTACGACACAAAGGAAAATTTCACTAAAAGTAATATTCATGGGACTCATTGTATTTTTCCAATTTCACATGAAACGAGTGACATTAACAAATCATGAGGATCATCACCTGGTATATTACAGCTTATTACGACAATAAGTTATTGGGACTTTAACAGGTTCGAAAAAATTCTGTTAGATATTCGAGTTGTTATGTGGCGAAATTCCTTATTCTTTCGTGTTGCAAGCTGAAAAAATGAAATTTGGACTGGAAACAGGCGGCACAGAAGAAGATAGACCGAGCAATTTTGAGGAGATTCTTTCCTCCCCCCCTGCCCTTTTTTCATCTTCATTTATTTTCCTTTTTACTCCTTTGCCCTTTTCTTTTCCTTTGTCTTCACGATTTTCTATTTCATTTTTGTCAGGAAGCAAAGAGAGTAAAAAGACTGTTCAAAATGACCCAAAACACCGAAATTCGCTGTGTGCGTGCTAAATTCCAAGGCTTTATGTTAAGGCATTATGTCAAAGTGTCCTACGAAATTGTAAATTATTTTGATTGTTCTGAGACTGCACTTCAAATCGGCATGAGATGAAATTGCATCACAACTTTCAAAATGGGGGTGTAAAAGTGCACTCAAGGTAAAAACTATACTAATTCGAACACTAGAAACACAGTGCTTTCAAATGACATTCATTACGTAACGATTAATGATCAAAATAATCACAGGCCTATAGCCTATATTATAGGGCTTACTTCCCTATATTATAGGGCTTAATTCCGATCGAATCGAATCGAAGAGAAGAGAAGAGAAGAGAAGAGAAGAGAAGAGAAGAGAAGAGAAGAGAAGAGAAGAGAAGAGAAGAGAAGAAAAATTGAGTTCGGGCCGATTTTGTGTTAAAGCAATGATATAAAATGTCAAATGTCTCACTCATACACCCCCTGCGACGCGCAACTTTATGTCTAAAGCAATAATTTATACAATAACAGTGAAAACTTGTCCACGAATGGCTTCAATAAGGGCCGTCATTTTGCAAATTTTCGGCTTTTTCAAACTAAAATTTTACAAAATAATAGTGCCAAAATAGCCCACCAAATGGTTGTTAGAATAATTATAACAATAAGATAACAATAGTAAAATAATACGAATGTTACCCTTAATGGGGAAGTTAGAAATAAAAAAAATATGCTGTGATATGCAAAAATGCAGTTGCTCGTCAAATGAAACACCGCGGCTGAAATGGTTTCGCGTCACGTGGTGTTTTCATGTGTAAACCATTGCCTGAACCAATGGGATGCCTCATTTTGTATCAGGATGACCAATCACGGGCGTGATTGCTCGTTATTTCAGTGTCTGGGGATAATTGCATTGTATTAAATAATAAGAATGACAATAATAAAATGTAAATTATGAAACATTCTTGAAATTGCAGCGTCATCATAATGTAAGCGTCAGGTGTTATCCGTCCAACGATATATAAACATGGTAAATCTGGATGAAATAATACAACATTATTTGAGTACGTTGATCGCTGATCGGGTTTAACAACATAACAGTTTGGTATCTACACAAGCAACGTTCATACAAACATTACATCATGAATCGCAACTGTACCCTGTTGGTCTTGTTCCTGGTTGCTGCGGCTATTGCGGCCTGCTCAGCTCGCCCAGCTGACGAATTCAACGATGAAAACGCGGAGACTCTGGCTGAGACCCGTGTGGAGAGGTAATTGTTTAATTATCAGTGGCGTAGATTTCTTTTTGACATTGGGGGGATGAGGTTGGAAAAAAACAATTTTCTTGAAGTATAGTGAATCCAGCGCCTTTTGGCGACAGAATAAGTTTATGGCATAAATACGCGAAAAATGTTGCCATTTTGATTACAACTACAAGATTGTCGGTTCAAAGTGATATATACCTAATCAAAATGAACAGTATATCTCATCAAAACGAAAAGTTACGGGATCAGCAATAAATGAGTAGGGAATATATTAAAAAATAAACTAGAGTATAGTATGATCTGTGCGTATTCAACAATAACACTTATAATGTCTTTTATGTCCTAGATATGGCGCAGACCTACTGGACAAACGACAGTCTTGGTAAGTGTACGCTATTATATTACTCTTATTAATACAAATTGATACCTATTGTGTATTCAATTAACATAGACTGGGTATTTTTTGAAGATATTTGATTTTTTTTTTTGTGGCCAAAGTCATCAAAAAGAATATTGGAACACCCTTAGACCCGACGTAATGTATACTTTTCAAAGTCCAGAGTTCCATTTATAACCACATTTCTATTACATTTAGCCTTATTTTTGGCCATATTGAAGGTAACTTAAATTCACCAAAAGAGTGAATGTGACCTCAACACAGATCGATTGAGATGGTCCATTCTCAGTTTAGAAAGGGCATATTATAACAAAATGTAATATGGATAGTGTATAATATTTAACCTGAACAATAGACCCTATCCAATGCTACGTCACTTAGCGTGTTTATAGTGGGAGCAGATGTGAGGTACATTGCGGTATAATTTCTATCCGGTCAGAAATTATCCGAATACTTGCCCACTTCTTCATGATGCGTAAAATGCACACAGGACATTCATTTTGAGTTATCAAAACAGAAGCTACATGTTCGCCGCCATGATCATATTGTTGAATGGGCTGTTTATAGCTCGCGCCACAATATTTACATATTCCCCGTGTTAGTTGGTATACATGATGCAGTCATGTCTACAGTAGAATTCATCTCGACCTTTGCAGGACTTTAAAAGCTATTAAGTAGTAGATAAAGGGTGAGAAACAGACCATTACCATAGATAATCGGTTTCTTGTTGAGGTATGGTGAGCATGTTAGTCGCTCGGAAGGCGAGACCCCGAAGGGGTCGAGCCTTCCGAGCGACTAACATGCGAACCATACCTCAACAAGACACCGATTATCTATGGTAATGGTCTGTTTTGAACCGTTTATCTTACATATACGGTGAGCCAAAATAAACGAATTTGTTGTTATGGTTTATTCATTTTCCAAAAGACAAACTGGAAAAGCTGATATGATTATCTTGTGTAAGTTTAGGGTTTTCCAAAAATAAAAACACACCGAGACAGTGTAATATTCTTCCCGTGTGTCCTGCGTTTGAGTCTACGAGTCTTATCTAGTGTCAATTGAAAGTGATTTAATCAAATCAATACAGCATTGATTTTAACCGGAGATTCTATTCAATTCACTTGTGGTCATGTCCCACTCGATTATACATATTCGTAATATTAATAATGAATATGTAAATAGTTCAAAGGTCAAAGTGGGTGTGTTTTACCTAGACATGGCGGTAACTCATTTAACACCATAGAATTTATATTTATCTTTAATATACTTATAGAACAAATGTACTGAACCAAATCAACGCATATTCCTGGGTACCTTCCTCGACCTTTTTTGGTTGGGGTTAGGCCGCAGATTGTTGTAGTTTTTCTACATCTAGTCTTGTGGCCTGTAATGTACTGCATTTTAGGTGCAAAATATCCTTGGTTGAACTTAATTTGTAAGACCTCATGGCTCTTGTTTTGTTACCTACTTTGTCGGAATCTGCGTTATTTGGGAGAGGGGGGACAAAGGTAGATTGACATCCTCGTCCTAATTATACAGGCTTTAAGACATAATACAAACTAATTTGCATTATTCAATAAAGGTGTTCTTGGTGTCATTCAATACACACAAGTATTGTTTACCATCTTCATTGAAATCTAATATGCATAAACTTGCATAATAATTTATGCTGATCGTGTAAAATATATTAAACTTAGATGCATTTTAAGTTTGTTGAAATGTCCAAAAAGTCAAATAATGTGGCCAGTGTTTCTAAATATGAACATGTACTTCTCTTGTTCAAAATTTATTGACCTGACCAAGATTATCTTGACCTGACCAAGATTATCTTGACCTGTCCAGATTATCTTGACCTGTCCAGATTATCTTGACCTGACCACATTACTTGATATAATCGACAGTTGACCAGACTTTGAACAAAAGAAATACAATAGATAATGGAACAAAAGAAGAGGGCTAGACGTATATACCAAGATAACACTCATTGAAACAGCTCAACTGATTAAATCGGATCTTCTCTGGTTGTGCGCATGTGTCTGTTTTCATGTGCGATATCGCAATAAAGCTGGTATTATAGCTTCAGTTGGGTAACCGATTATAAAGGAAACGAAAGGAAACAATGGTATGTGTACCTTTGTTCACGAAATGAGACAATGGCCTGCTTTTTGTAAACCAGCATTCTTGAAAATGAGCAACATAATGATTGTTGACTTAACACGGGTTGGAAATAATTTCTTCATATTTTTGGTGTTATCTGTCGTTTACATATCCTTCCTAAAACACAAAAGTGCGACCTCTCCAAACACCTAAATTAGCTAAAATTTAGGACATGTTACAAAACTATATTTTCTAGAATTTCATAGAATAGTTTAAATGTAGCTTGTACCGTTTTTTGTGGCATCCTTCAGAACGGAGCGGTCCGTTACCAATATAGCTCAATATTTTCGGTCAAATCTCCATTCAATTAACACGGGGAGTTGGCTAGCTATGAGCTAGCTATGCTTTGCCCTCACTCATATTCTACGAAAGTGCGACCCCTTCTGAACATCTAACCTAGCTGTAATTTTAGGTCATGTTAGAGAAATATATTTGCTAGAAGTTTGGAGAATAGTTTAAATATTGGCTGGTTATTTTTCACACAGTGATGTTAACTAGGCAATGCCCATATACCTATGACATACACTGTTTGTAGAGGTCACGCGTCAATGGTGAGAGCACTGTGTATTGTGTATAGGAAAACGGACAGTGACTGCAGTATGGTAGGCCCCCTGAATTTGTGCGGTAACTGTGTCTCACTATAAATAGCAAGAGTATCGGTACATATAAAAGGATTATCGTGTACGGTATACTCAAAATGCGATATATTCACTGTAAACACGCTCATACATCCTTATTTTGAATAAACTTCTGTCTACCAAGAAGCCTCCACAGGGCAATTCACATGATAATACAATAGAACAGGTGATAGTTATAGGTATAAATGAGTTGTGGAATCGAACTAAAGATCTGTCCTTTGACACTTAGAATTGTCCACCAAAATGGCTGCCATTTCAATCGTTATACCGTTCCAGTTGGTTTATTTGATATGGCACAGTGCCATCGCCCCGATATCTTCATGGCAGAAATCCCCATGATGGTAGATTGAATCTACTAGTTCTTCAACAGCCACGCATGGCCAATTTGTTCCGACCTGTTTAATAGCTTTGAGACTATGGGTCGAGGGACTCCGACCCAGGGGCAGCGTTTGAAATAAGGCGCGTCCTTGCGTCAAATACCCGCGAAAGTAGGCGCAGACCCGCAAATTCCCTACAGTACGGGTCCGCATGACCCGTAAAAATTGAACCAAGCAAAGAGCAGAAAATCCTAGTTTTGTTGTTCCACTGGAAAATCTGGTTAACATAATACGTCCAGCTCCCTGCGTACACTTTCATTTTAGTTTCCCATCAAGTTTTCAACCCGGGTTTTCAATTTTCTACAATCTACATACCGTGATCGCCGTAGCTAATTCTAGTTATTGTTTCTATAGTCTACACCAACATTTTTAAATGTCGGGGTAAACTACTTCATAGTAGTCGGACCCTAGGACCCTTGAAATTTCAAAGGCAATGGTCCGGAGGACCCTTGGTTTTTTTTCTTATTTCAAAGCCTGCCCAGGGTCTGATACGTTTCTTCCCCATTATGCATGCACGGCAGCCCCTCGTCTGCTCGAAAGACTCAGTTTTTATTTACTGCGCATATATAATCTGAATTTTTGTCAGTTTTCGATTTCAATGCGCAGATTGGGTTTTCAATACGCAGACAGACTGAAGCTCAACAATTCGTCGGCTGTATTCCATAGTGGCGTATAGTGATTTTTGGTCATTTTTTGAAAATTGGCACATATGTTTTTAATGATGTTCTCTTTCATTTTTCTAAGTCTCATCAGTCATAATTAGCTAATTAATTAGTAATTAATTAATTAAATGTGGCGTATAGTTACAAAGTGACATTTTTGTATTCCATAGTGGCGTATCGACCATACGCCACTTTTTATACACATTAATATAATTATGAAATATCGGCAAAAATGAAAAACATCGTATGTCATAGTGGCGTACGCGTATCGGACCTATACGCCACTATGGAATACGAACGACGAAAAGTAACGCCATAGGGATTACACGGCGACCGAGGTGGCGTACGGTTAACGTAAGGTTAGGGTATTGCGTTTTGTTCGTTTTCCATAGTGACGTATAGTTTTATTGTCAGTTTGCCAGCAATTGTATGTATTTATTTCTTTTGAAAAATATATAACAATAAAATCTAGTTAGTTTACTACAGAAATTTCATATCATTTACAAAATATAATGAATGTCTGATTTACACAACTCGATTTTAAATTGGCATTTCTTCAAACCCGATTTTCTCGAAAAGTTGTTTATTCGCGGCGCCCCACTATACGCCACTATGGAATACGGACGACGAATTAACACATATATTCAACTGTCCTACAATACACTGAGACCGCTACGGACCATCTCCTATTGTTTAGCATTGTCGTCATGCCAAAAGTCGATCGATACATGTTGGAATCAACACAATTCAGAGATACACTTTTTGCTTTGAAGTTAATTTTCTCGGTCAAATATAAAGCAGTAATTTAATTTTTTCTCAGTAATGTCAGATAAAAACATGGTGCTTGGGTATTCATTTAAAAAATCCTGGTGTTCAAATTAGGCATGAAATTGTGTCTTTTACGGTAGGTAAGATTTTTGATTTTTATATACCTGAATTTCGTCCATGAGCTTTTTTTGGTTTAACTTTTTAGGGTTTCAAACTAATATAGTCCGCTAAAGAAAGATGTCCCAACCAAAGCACATCGTAACTATGGGTCTATATATTATAGTTTTGTCAGAATATCCGTTTTGATTTCACCATTTTTTACTTGCAACTACCAAATGTCCAGCACAGTACTTCATTTCGAAAGCAACTAGCAAAAATAATCGATATTTCTATTGTGGTATGCAAAATCATCCATCCATGGATATAATTCTGAAGTTTTCAAGTGAAAATGATGCAATTAAAACCAAAATTCTGACAAAACTATGATAATAGCCCGGTATGATGTTCTTTAGAAGGTTGGGAAATATCTTCCACTGGTGTACTTCGGTCATGTCGGTTATATCTATAAATGTGCTTTTATAAATACACACGTCATTCATGGTCACGACATACCAAGACCAGCAAGCGTGACCAAATCCTCATGCATTGTCCACTATACAGAAAGGGATAGGAACTCAGACTCTGTAGATAAATATCATCAAATTTAAGTATTAATTGAAAATTGCAAAATTATTACAACATTCGCAATACCGAATTTGTAATATGTTATCGAAAACAACATTTTGAAAGTATTTGACGTCGGAAAAAAATATTCAACGACGGAAACGATTAAAATATAATCACAAAGTTGAACAAAATAGACAATTTTGCTGCACAGCAGTCTCATGTTGTTCCGCCTTTGCATTCAAATGTATAGAAAGACCACTCGCTATGTAGAAGGTCATTTCGAGACTTACTTTTAAGCTATGGCAGCGCGGAGTTGGTCACGTGCGTATCTATAAAAGCGCATTTATATATATAAACTGTTCACTAGTGATCGTATAATATATATATATATATATATATATATATATATATATATATATATATCACTAGTGAACAGTGTACTATAATATATTATATTACTTTGAAAAGCTGAAGAGTTAACTCCAAAAAAAGCTCATGGGCGAAGTTCAAGCTTGTCAAAATCAAAAATCTTACAATAGACGACTAAATTGATTTTTTGATATTTACTGAAAATTATTGCTTTTTATTTGACCCAGAAAATGTATTTTAAATTGAAAAGGTGTACGGTAGCTCATTTCAACACTGAATTTGATCGGTGCAGTGACCGAGTGAGCCTTGTATAACAAAAGCCATCGACGATGACTAGCGTTCTCAGAGTATTATTATATAGGGTTTTTTTATAAAATAACGGGAAATATTCATGCTTTTGTACCCAGGTCCAGATGAAGGTATTCAAACTTCTAAGTGGGAATATCAATAACATATTACACCACCATGCGCAATGCATAACTCGGTTAGCCCACTTCAGACTAGACCCTCCCTCGGGTCCATGGAGAACGACTGGTAATGTAGATTACATAGCATTAAAAATCAACCCAATACATGGACCCTCCCAGTCTGTAAGCAATTTGCCTTCAAGTTCCCACAAAATGCTGGGAGTTCACTTTTACGGATTTGGAGTCACGCAATCTTTCTATATACCACATCCATGTTTTCACTACATTAACGTTTGTGTAAGCGACTAAAACAACGATATTGTATCCGACCAATCAATGCAGCTTGGCAGCGCGGGGATATTTGAAAAGGCTTCCCTAGCTAAATAATGTGCAAACATTTGCAAACCGCACGCGATAATATACGCAATATGGACAATAGGCCTAAGTCCGAGTCGAGTGGTTGCCTTTTATTATTGCGCGTACCATGGGTCTATCAGACGCGTGCCACTTGAGCTCAATACCTCTCAGTTGTTGACAAGTGTCCCATCCGATCTTGCGTCACATCCCGCGGCATAGCTTTGTGCTACCACCATATTTGAATTGAAACTGGGGCGTGGCTTTCGTAAGTGACATCGGAAACAACGTGCTTCGTTGAACGAATATTTGGAAGTGGAGATCTCTAACAGATTGGACCAGTCTCGGAATCAGCGCTCAATGGACTTTCGCGTTCACTTATAATACGAGTATATTTCTATATTGCTGCATGGTTGACTGTGGTGGGTGTAATTAGTGGCGCCGATTTGTGGATGAAGAGGAATGGGTTTTGGCATTGAAGAAAATAGGGGGGTTACAGGACTTTTCATATTTTTTCATAGGGCATTATGTAATTATTTATTGTTACATTATCCAGAGATGGAACCGAACCGAGACTGGGGGCCAGTCTAACTTCAGACCCACTGATTGCACAACGCCGCTGCGTGTTTCTCGTTTTCCAATTGAATACCTGAGTGGAAGAAGGGCCCAACTCCAATTTTTTACAAAGATGAGTTAGACCCAGCATTTTATTGCCAGCAGACTGTTTTTCCTTGTGTGTGAAAGATGAGCCAAAATTCACTCTCTAAATAGTCTTCCCGTACACTTAATCATGGTTTTCATGGAAGAAAGGCCCAGATTAAAGAGGAATTTTGTTCATCCATGAAATCTGCTTTTCACTACAATAAACTTTCTTGCTAGCATATTACATGCTTCTACTTGTGCAATTAATGGATAATTACCTAATTTCTGTAGCTATTTATAACACATCTGCTTACGGAACTGGCACTTGCAGTATATTAGTGGAAGAAGGGCCCAACTCCAGCTCGTATTAAGACCTGTACCGTTGTCATGGAAACATATATAATTTCGAATGTATGTAATATTGTATGTTCATGTATTAAAGGTCCCCTGAAGATGAAAACATTCTGTCTATAAAACGTTTTCAAATATTTAGTTTTTTCTTAATACCTCAAAAACGGTTTTGATGGAGCTGGGCTCTTCTTCCACTCAGGTATTCAATTATAGAGGAATCCAACGAGCCAAGTCATGGTCAGGATTTGGTCGGCCATTACTGGAACCCCGCAGCACCAAACTGGTGTTGTTACTACCCAATTGGGTGGATTAACCGCTTACAATTCGATGTTAGATTCTTTTGTGTTGTAAACTGTCATCATTCTTTTGTCTACGTGTAACACGGGTGATAGAATGCAGTTTAAAATACCCTCCAAGGCCGCATCTTTTCACATTTTAGGTGAGATGTAGCCGACGGGGACCCAGATATGGCTGCCATTGAGTTGTAGGAATGCGTGAAATTGGATTCGTCCATTAGCTAAGAACAAAATTATCTGAAGTGGCGGTCATTTCAAATCATTTCATTGCAACTCATTTATAAGCTCTTGTATGTACAGGGTGTCCCAAAAAAAAGAGGCCCCTCGTTGCGCCCTCTTTTTCTCCTATTTCTGAAAAGTTGATTAAATATATTTTGGTTTGTAAAGAAACCTTTAATCGTTAGCTTTAATAAACCGAAACAATTATTTCAATCGGCTTACAACTTTTGAAGATATGCCCTTTTGAATAAAAGTACCTGTTTTTCACTCTGTCCACGGATAGCAAACAGAGTGGTTGGAATGGCTCATGCTGTGGAGTGGCCTGCACGATCACCAAACCTCACACCACTTGATTTTTTTCCCTTTGTGGCAATATCCAAGATCTTCGCAAACGTATTACTGAATGCATTTGCAAGTATCCGGCGCACAAGGATGGTACGCAATGCAATTGATGCAATGAGGACCAGGGCTGAAACCTGTATTCGCCAAGGAGGCAACCAGGTAGAGGGCAGAGCAGCACAGTAAACTCACTTAAGAAGAACCAAAGACAAACCAAACAGCCTATTAGGGCTACATTTTATCCAAAAAGAAAAATGACTTATGTTGTAAATAAAAAAAGAAAGCAAGAAACAACAAAGTAAGAAAGTAAGAAACATAATAAAACAAAAAGGCATAAATAACCAAGAAAAAATAAGTAATTGCAAGTAAAGCAAAAGAAGTCTCATTCGGCATCCATTTTACCCACAAATTAATGACACTATTAACAAAATCCATTGCCCATAAACCCACCTGTAAAGCCCATTCCATAAATAAAGTTATTTTATAAAGTTATCATTGAGGAATGTTTGATATTCATGCATGGTATGTGTACTCCTTTTCAATCTTTGAAGTAGCCAAACCGTCTCCGTGGACAGAGTGAAAAACAGGTACATTTCTTTAAAAGAGCATAACTTCAAAAGTTGTTAGCCGATTGATATAATTGTTTTGGTTTATTCAAGCTAACGACTCAACGTTTCTTTAGATACCAAAATATATTTGATCGACTTTTCAGAAATAGGAGAAAAAGAGGGCCCAAATGAGGAGCCTCTTTTTTTTGGGGGGGGGGACACCCTGTATGTAAATATCAGTGGCATAGCGTGGGGTTATCATATGGGGGCACCGACCATAATTGGGGGGGGCATGGCACCGGGTCTGATGGGGGGGGGCACAAGCCGTTTTTCGGCAATTTTCCTATGGGATTTCCTAAATTTTGCAATCGATTTTAGAGGGCACGTGCTCCCCCCCCCCCTGTGCCCCTATGACGCTACGCCACTAGTCTTATTGTCACTGAGACTGTCAATTTTATAAACACAGTGAGACAGTAGTTGTCCCCGTCAACATTAGGATTTTGACTCTATTAAATTGGATTTGAAAGATAACTCTATAGCTGAATTATTTATACTACATCTCTGAGCGACAGCGATTGGTGTTAGCCAATGAGATAGAACTCCGGGAAAAGCGAGCTGCCTTATTGGTCAAATACCAATCGCTCTCGATGGAGTATAAATTCAAGGATTTTGCCCCACCCCCAAGTTTTGGGGGTCCCGCCCTGTCAATACGACATGTTTTAATGGTATACGAGGTATTGTTGGTCGAAGCAGCCAGAAAAAAAAATCGATTTTCATTATCTGAATCAATATATTATTGCAAATAACACTTTGGTGTTTTGCAAAAGTTCATTCTACAAATCATATACTTTGAAAACTGCTTAATTTATTGTTGTTAATGAGTTATGTACGTTTTACAAAACTGTTGTTGTTTCAGCCCTCTTTACAACATAACTCAAGATCCACAGGACCTACACAAGTATATCTGTGATATTTGAATTCTTCTACACGCTCGCTATGAATTGAGAAAGCTCACTACCATTCGCAAGATGCTGTGAACTACCTTTTTTTGCTGCTTCGACCAACAATAGAACGTATCACCTTAAAATGAAATTATTAACCAATTTCTTTTCTTTTCACCAGTCCACAAAAATGCTTACCCCATTGTGACGACGTAAACTTCTGCTGTGCCATTCCTCAATGCATTCTTTATTGTCCTTTGTCATGCGCGTAACAGGTAAGTTATAGAAGTAGGCCTAATTGTTGTAGTAAAATTAACATTAATTTCCCTACGCGATGTATCTTGATGCAATGGGTAAACCTATTATGTGAAATCCAATCATAATTCAAAAACCATAACATAACAGACAACCCTGTGGCTCCCTTCTGCTTTTGTTTTGAGCCAAAAATGCATTCTGTTTTGCCCAGGTGAAGGAAAAGTTTGTTATCATTTATCCAGCAAACACAAAACGTTTTCGACATCATTCGCAAAAGGTTATAAAAGGTTGTCAGAAAACGTTTAAATGTCGGGTTATATCAAGGGTACATTAATGGTATAAAACGTTTTCATAACATTAAATAACATCTGTTGGTAATTTACTGCACAACAAACACAAATGTTTTACAGAGAAAACATTTAAATGTCGGGTTATGTAAAGGGTATAAAAAGGTTTTAATAACATTCCAAAAACATTTTTGAAAACTTGGTATAAATCATTCTAAACAGAATGTTATTTTGGGGTTGAAAAATATTTTGCAAAAAATGATTGCCCAAAATATTTGCAATAACGTTTTAAAATGTTTTCACGACCTTTACATTTTTGTGTTTGCTGGGTACCCACTCTCTGCATGATTCTAATTCATTGCCCACCATTTGGTTTTTACCAGAAGCAATAAAGAGGAGTATCATCCGCACATAAAATCATTTTGCAATTGACACTAATTAGCATGTCATTTACATAACATAAATACAAATGTGGGCCCAAGATACTGCCTTGGGGGACCCCACAGGTTATAGATAGGGGATCAGACTCTACATCATTGACGCTAATCATTTGCTGCCTATTCGGATGATAAGACTTGAACCATGCTGTAGAGCCAATACCTATGATGCTCAATTTTTGACACACAAAGTTGTGGTTGACGGTGTCAAATGCCTTTTGCAGGTCCAAGTTCCAATAGCAGTATAGCACGATGCCTGTATAATTAACAACAGAGGTTTGTGTGCGGATGTAATGAGGGGTGTGTCTATACTATAGAGCATGATCTCCTGAAACCGAATTATTGCGAATTAAACAACAAACCATTATCCCGCAAGTACTTTTCCACCAGGACATAAACTGACCTCTCCAAAATCTTTGAAGTAACGCTGAGAATGCTTACCATGGGCGGTGGAAGCGGGCGGGGTGTACGGGTGGTCCGACCCCCTAAATCATGACAAGAAAAAAAGCAATAATTGCCTGTGCATCTTCCCTTTTTAAACGATAGTACAAAAAGTTTAGCTATCTTGTCAGTTAGATAGTTATCTTGTCACAAAAATTATATTTTTAAACAGTAACACTTTTACGCATGTAAACGCTGTATCTGGTGCGTGATCTATTTCGTCTTTATGCCCCAATGAATCCATGTCTGCTTTTAGTGCGCCAAAATAAAAAAATCTGAGCGGCATTTTGACTGCAAATTTTCATTTGTTTACACAGATTTTGCTAGCATTAACAACATACCGAATGCGCCGTGGCTGCGCAGGGTTGAACCCTGTCACGGGAAACGAATCTCGCGCGTAATCACAATATTTTGCATTCACATATTCCCGACTCGTCACTTCCCGCCCATTTGCTGTCTTGAGTCATGTGACATTTTAGAGTTGAAAAAAGTGAAATAAATCAAGCAAAAATGAAAGGAAATATTAGCAAGTTTTATTTTATCAGTTTCAAGTGAAAGAATACATCGTAGTGTCGATAAATATCAAGAAATCTCAATTCGGATGTGGACGAATGTGCCTTCCCTTATTCTGGCCTAAACAGCAGCAATACATACGTTGTCATGGGAGCTTCTAGCCTAGCGTGTCCCCTATATTGCTGTGTCTAACTGCAGCTTACACACACTTAAATTGTGTAATTATGAACCCTCCAAAAATTTTTGACCACCCCCCCGAGACTTAATTTCACCCTCATTTTGTTTATGGTTTGTAATAAAAAATTTTGGTGACATACATTGATCCCATCGTTAAATCTGTTTTAACCAGTCATTTTCGCCTTTTCCTTTGAACTTTACAGGTTTGATGGGAACTTGGCTGATTATATATGATAAATAAAATACCGATAATAAAAGTAAAGCAAGCAGGTAAATACCATCGGAGATCAACGCAGAACAAACGAAAATGGTTCGACATTGAAGATTACTTTGCAGCTGCATAATTTAAACATTGGACAAACCATAATGTATCAATCGTGAACAGTATGCTTCGACTATATTTATAAATACGTATTTATAAATACGCACGTTACCGGTACAGAAAAAGGATAGGAACTCTTTAGATGAATATCATCAAATTTAAGTATTAATTGAATAGCAAAATTATTACACATGGGGGATTTCCGAGTTTGTCATAAAGTATTTGCCGACGGAATAAATATACAATACATTTTTGAAATAACTATTATGATATTTATATCGCACGTTATACTCGTGCGATAGCCAAGGCCTTTTCACGTCACATCATTTTGGTTACTAAGAAGCTGGCTTTTCATGTTCACTCAACATGTACAGTTGAAGGTCGTCTACTTACATAAACAGTAAGAAACAGTGAGTTCACCGAAGCAAATCGTGACCGCTGGGGTCCGCCTATCTATTTAAATATCAAACCAGTTATGTGATTTACCATAGAAATTCTAATGCCTTCATAAGTCCCTGGCAACAGTACAAAAGGTCTGCAAGCTCCTAAAGTATGACTAAATATCATAATAGTTGTTCACGCGTTTCTCATGATTTATTGACAGAAAGGTTTACAAAGTTGAACAAAATAGACAATTTGGCTGCAGTACATTAGTCTTATATTGTTTACCGCCTCGCGCCTTTGCATTCAAATGCACACAAAGATCACCAACTGTGTAGACGGTCACTTCCAGACTTAATGTCTGCAAGCTGTTATGGCAGCGCGGAGGTGGTGACGAGTGTTTTTATAAATACGTATTTATAAATGTAGTCTAAGGCAATAGAAACAATTAGTTCGACTTTCAATCGGCCATCGATGTTTGGTCGCTCCTTATTATTTATGAACTCAATTAAGTTACTATTGGTACTTGTGATAACATATTAATCGTTGAATTGCCTGTATTGAAATGATATTGACCAATATAAATTTAGCATTGATTCTGATTAATTAGTTGATATTTCATTAAAAGCAAGCTTTGGAGCAGCATCGACGGTTGATCCAAAGATGGAATACATTTGTTTCTGGTGCCTAATATGCATACTTATGAAAGTTCATGATTTTGATTTAAACTTTTGATTCAAACACAATTCCTAACTCGGAATTTCCAGATGGTGCTCCATCTTTCATGAATGAGTGAGTGACTGTATTAAGTCGAGATCTTTTTGACCTTTGACGTAATAACAGACTCGGAGACTCCTGAAAGTCACTAGCCACCATGATCGCAAGGGCCAGAAATCGCATGTGAACAACGCTTTAGCAAAATGTGGATATCCTAAATGGGCACTCGATAAAGCTAGATGATGCCTAGTAGTACATCATCAGATGTCTCAAACCACATTCACATCGAGTCTTCTGGACATTTCGTTTTCTTAGACAAAGGATACATACTCGACAGGGACAGCAGGTGGTTCTGAAAATTCCGAGGTAGGAATTAATCCATTGTGTTTGGATCAAAAGTCCAAATTAAAGATCAAATATCATAATGTATCATTGAATATTGAAACTTTGTGTCGAATCATTTTTTAAAGATGTTAATTTGAAATAAATATCCGTATTCGATGGATTTACCATCGTAGACTAATTAAATCAGCCTACTTTGCCCTTTTGGAATTTTGTAGTGCACAACGTAAGAAACCTTTCATATTGCACAGATTTCCAGTTCAGTGTTCAGTGGTTTAGGAAAAGTATTCAAATCACAGAATTAAAAGCAGAGAACCAGGACTCGACCGCCATCTTGATACAGGCATGGAGCAAGAATTGGGAGTATTCGGTTTCCCTCGGAATGCGCACGAGGCATTCGTTGTCATGCAAGCGCGACATGGATGATGGGCGAATTTGAGAGACGCACTTGATGCGACCTGCACGCGAGTACCAAGACGCTTCAGATGAGACGCAGAATTGTTTTCGTTCGTCTCCGCGCACCGTCGGCAAGGACCCGAATACCCCCAATTTTCTCCCCATAGCTGACTGCGCGATTGTACGTGACGGTATAGGGAGTCCCGGTTCTCCTTCTCTAATTCTGTGATTCAAATAGATATCACACTTACACCGCCCTACGCCATGCATAACTTCGGCTAGCCCAATTTCCCTATTCCATCTAGAAAGGACCAGGGATACCAGGAGGGTGAGAGTTAATAAGGGCAATGTCTGGTTGACAGATGCATGTTCGTCAACTATTATAGCTTTAGTCTCCTCCTCGGCACGTCAGTTAGTTTTCTCTCACTAGGTGGGGTGAGTGGATGATCAAAGACGGCGGAGAAAGATATATACTTGTTTGTCAGACGGTCTAATTCTATCAAGCATAACACCTCAACAACCATCGTCCAACGTTCAGAACGTATGTACATAATATCATTGCTAGTCTCAGCAGTGGCGGTTCTAGAGCGGTATAACTTTCTTTCAGCAACGTTTGTCCACAACCCACAAGATAAGAAAATTTAATATTATTATTATTACTATTTGATCGAAAAAGGCTAAGCATCGTTCAATGTATTAATGCAAATCCAATGTTTTAAGGGGGTACTACCCCTCGATAAATTTAATGTCTATTTTTGCATTTTTCTCAAAACTAATAACACAGTGGTAACAAAAGTTATGTATATTATAGGGGCAAGAAATCCAATTACTACACTGGAATTTCAGTTACTCAAGACAAGTGGTTTGTTATTTATGATCAGAAATAAGGTACCGCTAGGATGTACCTCGTTTCCTATCATATATTCTGAACCGCTTGTCTTGAGTCACTGAAATTTCAGTGTAGTAATTGGATTCCTTGCCCCAATAATATACATAACTTTTGTTACCAGTGTGTAATAATTTTTTGAGAAAAATGCAAAAATAGTCACCAATTTACCACATGGGTGTAGTACCCCCTTAATGCGAAACCTTATTACAATATACTAATTCTAGTAAATATGTACATAATAATATGATTTTAGAAACAAGTCTGGCTTTGATGGAAACTCAAGAACAAAATTTTGTGAAAGATTGCCACCACCGCGTTGGTTCGAACCAAAACAAATTGCTTGGCTTGCTTTTACTAAAGTGACAAGTTTTCAGTGTCACACAAAAACGTGTTTTTCCTTGAGAAAAATATAAAAATGAAGAAAAAATAATGAGAATGTGAGG
Organism: Amphiura filiformis; assembly: GCF_039555335.1. Lineage (NCBI taxonomy): Eukaryota > Metazoa > Echinodermata > Ophiuroidea > Amphilepidida > Amphiuridae > Amphiura > Amphiura filiformis. The sequence continues at coordinate 24,020,928 of NC_092641.1, forward strand.
TACAAATAATGAAAATGATGTCTGTCTTCAAAGATATCAACCTTAAAACAACCCGGGATAACAACTAGACATAGAGCATATTTAATTTTGATTTGTGAAATGTGATATTTAATCACGGAATTTGAACACGAAATTGAAATTACATCACGGAAAATCACGGGATTTAGTATTTAACACCACGCACGGAATATCGCAAAATTCGGTGTTTTAAATCACAGAAAACTTGCCACTCTACACTAATGTCTTCGACCGAGGCGTGTAATAGAGAACTTCCGGTCTAAAACAAAATACCTTCTAAATGCCTCTTCTGCCACAAGTAACTTGGCAAAGTGATGCCACATGCACACATACATAATTTGACATTAGCCAATGTCTATGGGGTTTTCATATATTCTGGGGTCAAAGGTCATTAAGGGGTTACAACACGGCTGTGTTCGTGGTCTTAGACCACAGCTAAGTCTAGTTACACTAAGTCTAGTCTAAGTCTTTTTTCTTACAGGTTCTTTCTTCTTTCTTTACACAGCCGTGACGTTAGTCACGGCTGTGTCTTTTTTCTTACAGGTTCTTTCTTTCTTTCTGCCGACCACTACATTTGCTCTAGCACTTACATGCTTATACCGATTTTGACCTAACTTGGTCACAACCATCATTGACCATGCCCCTACATGTCATATGAAACTCGTGGGGTCGAAGGTCACGCAGGGGTCATAGGGGTCAAAACGTGATTTCAACTAAAATGCTTCTTCTCTCACAGATTACGTAAGACAGTGACACCATTTGCACACATGCATTGTTATTATCCAGTGTCTATGGGGTCCTCACAGATTTTGGGTCAAAGGTCATTAAGGGGTCACTTCTGGTATAAAACGAAAAACCTTCAAATTTTTTTATTTGCTAAGAAAAACATAGGACAGTAACAATATGTTCACACATAAATTGTTGTTACCCTGTGTATATGTGGTATTTTTTTATTTAGTGTCAAAGGTCATTAAGGGGCCACTTCCGGTATAAAACGAAATACCTTTAAAATGCTTCTTCTCCCACAAATTACGTAGGACAGTGACACCACTTGCACACATAAATTGTTATTACCCAGTGTCTATGGGGTCCTCACAGATTTGGGGTCAAAGGTCATTAAGGGTCATTTCCGGTATAAAACGAAAAACCTTCAAAAATTTTTATTTGCTAAGAAAAACATAGGACAGTAACGGTATGTTCATACATGAATTGTGGTTACCCAATTCATACGTGGTATTTTTCTTATTTGGGGTCAAAGGTCATTAAGGGGTCACTTCCGGTCTGAGACGAAAAACCTTCAAAATGCCCCCTCTGCCACAAATAACATAGCAAAGTTGTGCCACGTGCACCCATGCATTGACATTAGCCAATGTCTATGGGCGTTGTCATATATTTTGGGGTTAAAGGTCATTAGGGGTCAAAACACGGCTGTTCGTGGTCTTAGACCACAGCTAAGTCTAGTTCTTTCTTTCTTCTTTCTTCTTTCTTTCTGCCGACCATTACATTTGCTCTAGCACTCACATGCTTGGACCGATTTTGACCTGACTTGGTCACAGCCATCATTGTCCATGCCCCTACATGTCACATGCAACTCATGGGGTCAAAGGTCACGCAGGGGTCATAGGGGTCAAAAACGTGATTTGAGCTCAAAATGCTTCTTCTCCCATAGATTACGTAGGACAGTGACGCAATGTGCACACATGCATTGTTATTACCCAATGTCTATAGGGTCCTCACAGATTTGGGGTCAAAGGTCATTAAGGGGTCACTTCCGGTATAAAACGAAAAAACTTAAAAAAATTTTATTTGCTAAGAAAAACATAGGACAGTAACGGTATGTTCACACATAAATTGTAGTTACCCTGTGTATGTGTGGTATTCTTTAATTTAGGGTCAAAGGTCATTAAGGGCCACTTCCGGTATAAAATGAAATACCTTTAAAATGCTTCTTCTCCCACAAATTACGTAGGACAGTGACACCACTTGCACACATGAATTGCTATTACCCAGTGTCTATGGGGTCCTAACAGATTTGGGGTCAAAGGTCATTAAGGGGTCACTTCCGGTATAAAACGAAAAACCTTCAAAATTTTTTATTTGCTAAGAAAAAATAGGACAGTAACGGTATGTTCACACATGAATTGTGGTTACCCAATTCATATGTGGTATTTTTTTATTTCGGGTCAAAGGTCATTAAGGGGTCACTTCCGGCCTGAGACGAAAACCTTCAAAATGCCCCTTCTGCCACAAATAACATAGCAAAGTGATGCCACGTGCACCCATGCATTGACATTAGCCAATGTCTATGGGGTTTTCATATATTTTGGGGTCAAAGGTCATTGGGGGGTTACAACACGGCTGTGTTCGTGGTCTTAGACCACAGCTAAGTCTAGTTCTTCTTTCTTCTGTCAACCATTACATTTGCTCTAGCACTCACATGCTTACATCGATTTTGATCTAACTTGGTCACAATGATCATTGACCGTGCCCCTACATGTCACATGAAACTCGTGGGGTCAAAGGTCACACAGAGGTCATAGGGGTCAAAAACGTGATTTAAACTAAAAATGCATCTTCTCCCACAGCTTACGTAGGACAGCGGCCGCACTTGCACACATGCGTTGTTATTACCCAGTGTCTATGTGGTGTACACAGATTCGGGGTCAAAGGTCATTAAAGGGTCACTTCCGGTATAAAACGAAAAACCTTCACAAATTTTTATTAGCTAAGTAAAACATAGCACAGTAACGGTATGTTCACATATGATCTGCAGTCACCCAATGTATATGTGGTATTTTTTTTTATTTGGGGTCAAAGCTCATTAAAGGGTCACTTCCGGTATAAGAAGAAATACTTTTAAGATGCATCTTCTTCCACAAATTATGTGGGACAGAGACGCCACTTGCACACATGCATTGTTATTACCCAGTGTATATGGGGTGTACACAGATTTGGGGTCAAAGGTCATTAAATGGTCACTTCCGGTATAAAACGAAATACTTTCAAAAAAATTTATTAGCTAAGTAAAACATGGGACAGTAACGGTATGTTCACACATGATCTGCAGTCACCCAATGTATATGTGGTATTTTTTATTTGGGGTCAAATCCCATTAAGGGGTCACTTCCGGTATAAAACGAAATACCTTTAAAATGCATCTTCTTCCACAGATTCTGTAGGACAGTGACGCCACTTGTACACATGCATTGTTATTACCCAGTGTCTATGGGGTGTACACAGATTTGGGGTCAAATGTCATTAAGGTGTCACTTCCGGTATAAAACGAAAAACTTTCAAAAATTTTATTTGCTAAGAAAAACATAGGACAGTAACGGTATGTTTACACATTAATTGTGGTTACCCAATTCATATGTGTTATTTTTTTTTATTTGGGGTCAAATGTCATTAAGGGGTCACTTCCGGTCTGAGACGAAAACCTTCAAAATGCCCATTCTGCCACAAGTAACATGGCAAAGTGATGCCATGTGCACACATGCGTTGACATTAGCCAACGTCTATGGGCGTTTTCATATATTTTGGGGTCAAAGGTCATTAAGGGGTAACAACACGGCTGTGTTCGTGGTCTTAGACCATAGCTAAGTCTAGTTCTTACACAGCCGTGACGTTAGTCACGGCTGTGTCTTTTTTCTTACAGGTTCTTTCTTTCTTTCTTCTTTCTGTCAACCATTACATTTGCTCTAGCACTCACATGCTTACATCGATTTTGACCTAACTTGGTCACAATGATCATTGACCGTGCCCCTACATGTCACATAAAACTTGTGGGGTCAAAGGTCACGCAGGGGTCACAGAGGTCAAAAACGTAATTTCAGCTCAAAATGCATCTTCTCCCACATATAACGGAGGACAGTAATGCCACTTGCACACGTGCATTGTGATTACCCAGTGTCTATGGGATGTACACAGATTTGAGGTCAAAGGTCATTAAGGGGTCACTTCCGGTAAAAAACGAAATATCTTAAAAAATTTTTATAAGCTAAGTAAAACATGGGACAGTAACGGTATGTTCACATGTGATCTGCAGTCACCCAATGTATATGTGGTATTTTTTTTTATTTGGGGTCAAATCTCATTAAGGGGTCACTTCCGGTATAAAACGAAATACCTTTAAAATGCATCTTCTTCCACAGATTCTGTAGGACAGTGACGCCACTTGCACACATGCATTGTTATTACCCAGTGTCTATAGGGTGTACACAGATTTGGAGTAAAAGGTCATTAAGGGGTCACTTCCGGTATAAAGCGAAAAACCTTCAAAAAATTTTATTTGCTAAGAAAAACATAGGACAGTAACGGTATGTTCACACATGAATTGTGGGTACCCAATTCATATGTGGTATTTTTTTATTTGGGTTCAAATGTCATTAAGGGGTCACTTCCGGTCTGAGACGAAAAAAAGTGACATGGCAAAGTGATGCCACGTGCACACATGCATTGACATTAGCCAATGTCTATGGGCGTTTTCATATATTTTGGGGTCAAAGGTCATTAAGTGGTAACAACACGGCTGTGTTCGTGGTCTTAGACCACAGCTAAGTCTAGTAGTGTTTACTTCTGAATCGAACGTGGGGACATGGGGAAAGCCTGAATATAGTAAATTATATTTACCTTCATTTAAATATTTATGATACTTTCATCAAAACAAATATTCAAGCAATGATAGTGTGTAATATAAAAAATATAAAATTTCACTATTTTCAGAGAAAATAGTGTTTTTAGACAAAACGACATTTTGTTTTCTGCGTAGAGGTTGACATCACGCATGCTCAATACAATTAATAAACAACCTGGTTGATTTACTAATTGTATTGAGCATGCGTGATGATAAATTTGCAAGAATTTCTTTCTGTTGGGGTGTTTGATAAAATTCCCTTTAAAGGGAAAGCTTCATGGAAAGCTTAAGCAACATATACGTCACTAACTTTGTCCGATCGGGCTCAAATGTGGTGGGTGGAATCCTTGATACGAGGGGAATATATGCCCGAAATAAAATTGAGGTCAAGCGAGGTCAAAGGTCAGTACGGAGGGGTCGAATTTCAAACTTTGTCCGATCGGGCTCAAACTTGGTGGGTGGAATCCTTGATACGAGGGGATTACATGCCCGAAATAAAATCGAGGTCAACCAAGGTCAATTATATAGATAAGAAAGATGCTATCATAATTTATGGAGGCAAAGAAATAGCTAGACTAGCAAAGAGTCTACCAGATCCAGCACAGGGTAATGAGTTCGAGAAAGTGAGAGAAAATTTGAATGACTATTATACTCCTAAGAAAAATAAACACCATGCCAGGTATCTGTTCTTGAAGATGAAACCTAACCCTAAGGAAACAGTTGTGGCATATGCAGCCAGGCTGAGAGAAAAAGCAACAGAATGCGAGTTTGGCGATAGCTACGAGGAACGTATTTTGGAACATTTAATCCAAACGATAGAAAAGCAAAGCCTAGTACAGAAAGCAATTAACAAGAAGTGGAACCTGAGTCAACTTCTCAAGGAAGCAGGTCAACTGGAAGATACTCAACTGCAACTGAAAGAGATGGGTGCGCAGTCAGGCGATATCAAGGCAGCCAAAGTATCCAAGTACACGAAATACTAGAGGCCGTATGTAAGAGCCCAATACGTAACAAAATCCCAGTACGTATCAATTTGATACGTATTGGGCTCAACCTCTTCTACCTAGAACAAAAAGTGGCAAAAATAATTCATCCCGCCCAATACGTAACAAAACTAAAATTTGATTAAAATTACTTTATTCATACTCCCTCCCTCTGTAGTGGTTTTTGTTACGTATTGGGCTCTATACATTTTTTGTTACGTATTGGGCTCCGTTGTTTTTCAAGCAAATTATGGATATTATGTGCATGTGTTTTTATAGAAGTACTTTATATTGACCCAGTAACTCATTTTGAGTCTTTCTAGAACAAAATATTTGACAGTGTTTTATCTCTAGACTTGGAATTTATTTGTTACGTATTGGCCTCTGGTTATTTTGAAAGGACATTATCATGATTAAATGCATGTTTTTGTTATAGAATTACTTTATATTGACTCAGTAAATCCTTTTGAGTCATTTTGAGTCTTTCTAGAAAAAAAATTTGACAGTGTTTTTTCTCTAGACTTAGAATTTTTTTGTTACGTATTGGGCTCTGGTTATTTTTAAAGCAAATTATGGGTTTTGGGTGCATGTTTTTGTTATTGACTCAGTAAATCCTTTTGAGTCATTTTGATTCTTTCTAGAAAAATTTTGACAGTGTTTTTTCTCTACACTTAGAATTTTTTGTTACGTATTGGGCTCTGGTTATTTTTAAAGCAAATTATGGGTTTTAGGTGCATGTTTTTGTTATAGAATTACTTTATATTGACTCAGTAAATCCTTTTGAGTCATTTTGAGTCTTTCTAGAAAATTACTTTTTACAGTGTTTTTTCTCTAGACTTAGAATTTTTTTGTTACGTCTCTGGTTATTGTGGTGATTAGTTGCATTTTTTGTTTGCTATAAACTTACTTTATATTGACCCGGTAACTCATTTTGAGTCATTTTGAATAATTCTAGAACAAAGCTGATTATGGTTATTAGGTGCAAGTTTTTGTTATAGAATTACTTTATATTGACTCAGTAACTCATTTTGAGTCATTTTGAGTCTTCTAGAAAAAAAAATTGACAGTGTTTTTTCTTTAGACATAGAATTTTTCTTGTTACGTATTGGGCTCTGGTTATTTTTAAAGCAAATTATGGTTATTAGTGCGTGTTTTTGTTATAGAATTACTTTATATTGACCCAGTAACTCATTTTGAGTCATTTGTGACTTTTCTAGAGTCATTTTGAGTATTTTAGAACACAATATTTGTCAGTGTTTTTCGGCTGGATTTTTTTTGTTACGTATTGGGCTCTATACATTTTTTATGCGTTTTGGAGGTTACACTGTCGGAAAAGCTCTTTTATCCGGATTTTTTCGCATATATGGACATGACCTGACCTCCAGTTAATATTTATCGAACAAAGAAAAAAAATTCGAGTGGGTCTAATTTTTTGTTACGTATTGGGCTCTTTACATTTTTTATGCGTTTTGGAGGTTACACTGTCGGAAGAGCTCTTTTATCCGGATTTTTTTGCATATATGGACATGACCTGACCTCCATTTAATATTTATCGAAGAAAGAAAAAAATTCGAGTGGGTCTAATTTTTTGTTACGTATTGGGCTCTTTACATTCTTTATGCGTTACACGGTCGGTAAAGCTCTTTTATCCGGATTTTTCGCATATATGGACATGACCTGACCTTCAATTAATATTTATCGAACAAAGAAAAAATTCGAGTGGGTCTTATTTTTTTGTTACGTATTGGGCTCTTTACATTTTTATGTGTTTTGGAGGTTACACTGTCGGTAAAGCTCTTTTATCCGGATTTTTTCGCATATATGGACATGAGCTGATCTCCAGTTAATATTTATCGAAGAAAGAAAGAAATTCGAGTGGGTCTAATTTTTTGTTACGTATTGGGCTCTTTACATTTTTTATGCGTTTTGGAGGTTACACTGTCGGAAAAGCTCTTTTATTCGGATTTTTTCGCATATATGGACATGACCTGACCTCCATTTAATATTTATCGAAGAAAGAACAAAATTCGAGTGGGTCTAATTTTTTGTTACGTATTGGGCTCTATACATTCTTTATGCGTTACACGGTCGGTAAAGCTCTTTTATCCGGATTTTTTCGCATTATATGGACATGACCTGACCTCCAGTTAATATTTATCGAACAAAGAAAAAAAATTCGAGTGGGTCTAATTTTTTGTTACGTATTGGGCTCTTTACATTTTTTATGTGTTTTGGAGGTTACACTGTCGGAAAAGCTCTTTTATCCGGATTGTTTCGCATATATGGAAATGACTTGACCTCCGGTTAATATTTATCGAGGAAAGAAAACAATTCGAGTGGGTCTAATTTTTTGTTACGTAATGGGCTCTATACATTTTTATGTGTTTTTGGAGGTTACACTGTCGGAAAAGCTCTTTTATCCGGATTTTTTTCGCATATATGGAAATGACTTGACCTCCGGTTAATATTTATCGAAGAAAGAAAACAATTCGAAGGGGTCTAATTTTTTGTTACGTATTGGGCTCTATACATTTTTTATGTGTTTTGGAGGTTACACTGTCGGTAAAGCTCTTTTATCCGGATTTTTTCGCATATATGGACATGAGCTGACCTCCAGTTAATATTTATCGAAGAAAGAAAAAAATTCGAGTGGGTCTAATTTTTTGTTACGTATTGGGCTCTATACATTTTTATGTGTTTTGGAGGTTACACTGTCGGTAAAGCTCTTTTATCCGGATTTTTTCGCATATATGGACATGAGCTGACCTCCAGTTAATATTTATCGAAGAAAGAAAAAATTCGAGTGGGTCTAATTTTTTTGTTACGTATTGGGCTCTATACATTTTTTATGTGTTTCGGAGGTTACACTGTCGGAAAAGCTCTTTTATCCGGATTTGTTCGCATATATGGACACGACCTGTCCTCCATTTAATATTTATCGAAGAAAGAACAAAATTCGAGTGGGTTTAATTTTTTGTTACGTATTGGGCTCTTTACATTTTTATGTGTTTTGGAGGTTACACTGTCGGAAAAGCTCTTTTATCCGGATTTTTTCGCATATATGGAAATGACTTGACCTCCGGTTAATATTTATCGAGGAAAGAAAACAATTCGAGTGGGTCTAATTTTTTGTTACGTATTGGGCTCTATACATTTTTTATGTGTTTTGGAGGTTACACTGTCGGAAAAGCTCTTTTATCCGGATTTTTCGCATATATGGAAATGACTTGACCTCCGGTTAATATTTATCGAAGAAAGAAAACAATTCGAGTGGGTCTAATTTTTTGTTACGTATTGGGCTCTATACATTTTTTATGTGTTTCGGAGGTTACACTGTCGGTAAAGCTCTTTTATCCGGATTTTTTCGCATATATGGACATGAGCTGACCTCCAGTTAATATTTATCGAAGAAAGAAAAAAATTCGAGTGGGTCTAATTTTTTGTTACGTATTGGGCTCTATACATTTTTTATGTGTTTTGGAGGTTACACTGTCGGTAAAGCTCTTTTATCCGGATTTTTTCGCATATATGGACATGAGCTGACCTCCAGTTAATATTTATCGAAGAAAGAAAAAATTCGAGTGGGTCTAATTTTTGTTACGTATTGGGCTCTTTACATTCTTTATGCGTTTTGGAGGTTACACTGCCGGAAAAGCTCTTTTATCCGGATTTTTTCGCATATATGGACATGACATGACCTCCATTTAATATTTATCGAAGAAAGAACAAAATTCGAGTGGGTCTAATTTTTTGTTACGTATTGGGCTCTATACATTTTTTATGTTTTTTGGAGGTTACCCTGTCGGAAAAGCTCTTTTATCCGGATTTTTTCGCATATATGGAAATGACTTGACCTCCGGTTAATATTTATCGAAGAAAGAAAACAATTCGAGTGGGTCTAATTTTTTGTTACGTATTGGGCTCTATACATTTTTTATGTGTTTTGGAGGTTACACTGTCGGTAAAGCTCTTTTATCCGGATTTTTTCGCATATATGGACATGAGCTGACCTCCAGTTAATATTTATCGAAGAAAGAAAAAAATTCGAGTGGGTCTAATTTTTTGTTACGTATTGGGCTCTTTACATTTTTTATGCGTTTTGGAGGTTACACTGTTGGAAAAGCTCTTTTATCAGGATTTTTTCGCATATATGGACATGACCTGTCCTCCATTTAATATTTATCGAAGAAAGAACAAAATTCGAGTGGGTCTAATTTTTTGTTACGTATTGGGCTCTATACATTTTTTATGTTTTTGGAGGTTACCCTGTCGGAAAAGCTCTTTTATCCGGATTTTTTCGCATATATGGAAATGACTTGACCTCCGGTTAATATTTATCGAAGAAAAGAAAACAATTCGAGTGGGTCTAATTTTTTGTTACGTATTGGGCTCTATACATTTTTTATGTGTTTTGGAGGTTACACTGTCGGTAAACCTCTTTTATCCGGATTTTTTCGCATGGACATGAGCTGACCTCCAGTTAATATTTATCGAAGAAAGAAAAAAAATTCGAGTGGGTCTAATTTTTTGTTACGTATTGGGCTCTATACATTTTTTATGTGTTTTGGAGGTTACACTTATGGTAAAGCTCTTTTATCCGGATTTTTTCGCATATATGGAAATGACTTGACCTCCGGTTAATATTTATCGAAGAAAGAAAACAATTCGAGTGGGTCTAATTTTTTGTTACGTATTGGGCTCTATACATTTTTTATGTGTTTCGGAGGTTACACTGTCGGTAAAGCTCTTTTATCCGGATTTTTTCGCATATATGGACATGAGCTGACCTCCAGTTAATATTTATCGAAGAAAGAAAAAAAAATTCGAGTGGGTCTAATTTTTTTGTTACGTATTGGGCTCTATACATTTTTTATGTGTTTTGGAGGTTACACTGTCGGTAAAGCTCTTTTATCCGGATTTTTTCGCATATATGGACATGAGCTGACCTCCAGTTAATATTTATCGAAGAAAGAAAAAAAATTCGAGTGGGTCTAATTTTTTTGTTACGTATTGGGCTCTTTACATTCTTTATGCGTTTTGGAGGTTACACTGCCGGAAAAGCTCTTTTATCCGGATTTTTTCGCATATATGGACATGACATGACCTCCATTTAATATTTATCGAAGAAAGAACAAAATTCGAGTGGGTCTAATTTTTTGTTACGTATTGGGCTCTTTACATTCTTTATGCGTTACACGGTCGGTAAAGCTCTTTTATCCGGATTTTTCGCATATATGGACATGACCTGACCTCCAGTTAATATTTATCGAAGAAAGAACAAAATTCGAGTGGGTCTAATTTTTTGTTACGTATTGGGCTCTATACATTTTTATGTTTTTGGAGGTTACCCTGTCGGAAAAGCTCTTTTATCCGGATTTTTTCGCATATATGGAAATGACTTGACCTCCGGTTAATATTTATCGAAGAAAGAAAACAATTCGAGTGGGTCTAATTTTTTGTTACGTATTGGGCTCTATACATTTTTTATGTGTTTTGGAGGTTACACTGTCGGTAAAGCTCTTTTATCCGGATTTTTTCGCATATATGGACATGAGCTGACCTCCAGTTAATATTTATCGAAGAAAGAAAAAAATTCGAGTGGGTCTAATTTTTTGTTACGTATTGGGCTCTTTACATTTTTATGCGTTTTGGAGGTTACACTGTTGGAAAAGCTCTTTTATCAGGATTTTTTCGCATATATGGACATGACCTGTCCTCCATTTAATATTTATCGAAGAAAGAACAAAATTCGAGTGGGTCTAATTTTTTGTTACGTATTGGGCTCTATACATTTTTTATGTTTTTGGAGGTTACCCTGTCGGAAAAGCTCTTTTATCCGGATTTTTTCGCATATATGGAAATGACTTGACCTCCGGTTAATATTTATCGAAGAAAGAAAACAATTCGAGTGGGTCTAATTTTTTGTTACGTATTGGGCTCTATACATTTTTTATGTATTTTGGAGGTTACACTGTCGGTAAAGCTCTTTTATCCGGATTTTTTCGCATGGACATGAGCTGACCTCCAGTTAATATTTATCGAAGAAAGAAAAAAATTCGAGTGGGTCTAATTTTTTGTTACGTATTGGGCTCTATACATTTTTTATGTGTTTTGGAGGTTACACTTATGGTAAAGCTCTTTTATCCGGATTTTTTCGCATATATGGAAATGACTTGACCTCCGGTTAATATTTATCGAAGAAAGAAAACAATTCGAGTGGGTCTAATTTTTTTTGTTACGTATTGGGCTCTATACATTTTTTATGTGTTTCGGAGGTTACACTGTCGGTAAAGCTCTTTTATCCGGATTTTTTCGCATATATGGACATGAGCTGACCTCCAGTTAATATTTATCGAAGAAAGAAAAAAATTCGAGTGGGTCTAATTTTTTGTTACGTATTGGGCTCTATACATTTTTTATGTGTTTTGGAGGTTACACTGTCGGTAAAGCTCTTTTATCCGGATTTTTTCGCATATATGGACATGAGCTGACCTCCAGTTAATATTTATCGAAGAAAGAAAAAAAATTCGAGTGGGTCTAATTTTTTGTTACGTATTGGGCTCTTTACATTTTTTATGCGTTTTGGAGGTTACACTGCCGGAAAAGCTCTTTTATCCGGATTTTTTCGCATATATGGACATGACATGACCTCCATTTAATATTTATCGAAGAAAGAACCAAATTCGAGTGGGTCTAATTTTTTGTTACGTATTGGGCTCTTTACATTCTTTATGCGTTACACGGTCGGTAAAGCTCTTTTATCCGGATTTTTAGCATATTTGGACATGACCTGACCTCCAGTTAATATTTATCGAAGAAAGAAAACAATTCGAGTGGGTCTTATTTTTGTTACGTATTGGGCTCTATACATTTTTTATGTGTTTTGGAGGTTACACTGTCGGAAAAGCTCTTTTATCCGGATTTTTCGCATATATGGAAATGACTTGACCTCCGGTTAATATTTATCGAGGAAAGAAAACAATTCGAGTGGGTCTAATTTTTTGTTACGTAATCTGCTCTATACATTTTTATGTGTTTTGGAGGTTACACTGTCGGTAAAGCTCTTTTATCCGGATTTTTTCGCATATATGGAAATGACTTGACCTCCGGTTAATATTTATCGAAGAAAGAAAACAATTCGAGTCAGTCTAATTTTTTGTTACGTATTGGGCTCTATACATTTTTATGTGTTTTGGAGGTTACACTGTCGGAAAAGCTCTTTTATCCGGATTTTTTCGCATATATGGAAATGACTTGACCTCCGGTTAATATTTATCGAAGAAAGAAAACAATTCGAGTGGGTCTAATTTTTGTTACGTATTGGGCTCTATACATTTTTATGTGTTTTGGAGGTTACACTGTCGGTAAAGCTCTTTTGTCCGGATTTTTTTCGCATATATGGACATGACTTGACCTCCGGTTAATATTTATCGAAGAAAGAAAAAAATTCGAGTGGGTCTAATTTTTTGTTACGCATTGGGCTCTATACATTTTTTATGTGTTTTGGAGGTTACACTGCCGGTAAAGCTCTTTTATCCGGATTTTTTCGCATATATGGACATGACCTGACCTCCAGTTAATATTTATAGAAGAAAGAAAACAAATCGAGTTGGGGTCTAATTTTTTGTTACGTTATGCGTTTTGGAGGTTACACTGTCGGAAAAGTTCTTTTATCCGGATTTTTTTCGCAAGGAGTTACTTGATTTGATCTCTAATAAATATTTATTTATTGAAGAAACAGGAAGTACTGACTATTTCTTTTAAAGGCGCATATTGGAATGTCATCTTTCCCTGGGTAAGATCTGACACCAGGCCAGCCCATGGCCCGAGGGTAACATGAGTATGTTTGTTTTACCTTGAAGGCAAGGATAGTCTTGCAAATATGGGCTAACTTTCCCCTAGGCCCTAGGAGTACAAGTTCACAGATTTTGTTATGTTATGCGTTTTGAGGTTTGCATGTCAAAAATGGTGTTTATAGGATTTTTTGGTTTCATGGTTCGACTTCATTTGATATCCCATTAATATTAATCATAGACAAAAATTATTCCATTTGTAGGTGTTAATGTAAAAAAATGGTTTTATTCTGATATTTTTTAGAGGCAAAGCCGGCTGAAGCAATACCCGTGTAACAAATCGCTTGTTAAAACCATAGTGCAGTTATGTCCACGACAAATTCACCGTGACCTTTCCAACCATAAACCCGCTTAGTGAAGATTAAACCGAGATATGCAGTACTAAACCATTATAGCCACGTGATAATATAAATCCAAGACCGCTACGGTCGACTAATCCAATCGATAATGACGCTATAATTGACATGTACGGGCGGAGCTCCACTGACCGAGTTTTGGGGTATTTTGCAATGGTTTGCTGTCATTTACTCATGAAGGTGGTCCCCCCGTTATTATAAGGACTATGCTAATGATTTAAAGATTGACATGTAGAGAATAAACCATACTTGATTGACAGAAAGTACTAAGTTTGTACCTATTACGGTTTCGTGACACCCCTCTTCCAAATGCGACCAAGCCAGGGCGGTCCGGTGAAGCAAAATGTGCATTGGAATAACACGGGAGTTTGGATATAGATGGTAGGATTTCTTTCTCATACAAATGTATGGTCCCTCGTTATTGAAGCATGTACCGGGTTGAATTTGAAAAGAATAAGTATTTTGAAAAGAATAAGTAATTGAAACATAGAGCAAGTACTAAATCATAGCTTTTATACTTTTTGATATATGACGCTAACTAGTTCATCTCCTATATCTAAAACACAGCGCTACCAGTAGGGGTCAATTGCCTATTGTGATTGCCCCTGTGTTGTGTACATACATGTAGGCAACAATAACTGCATGATGCACCGAACAAACTTTGAGATGAGTGTTGTGTGAGATGTGTGCAGTCCCACACAGAGTGTCCTGGGCTGTCCCACAATCTTGGTTCGGTTCCGTCTTTGGATAATGGAATGATACATAATTACATACGACCTATGAACAAAAAGTTCTGTAACCCCATTAACCCGCCCCAGTTTCAAATTCCGCTTCTAAAATAGGCCTACTCCGTGCCAAAAATCCATTCTTCTTTCCCCATAAATCAATGTCAATGATTACACACACTGTCGGATCATGCGGCGATCTTTTGTGCGTAATTATAGAGGGCCAGGGGATTTACTTTATTCGAAGAAATCAAACAGCCCTAGAAATACAAATTGTAGTGTAATGATTGACAGACACTATTATTTCTTTTAATGAAAACAAATTGTAATCGAAAACCCAGTAACCAGTAACCAAACATTGAACTGATTAATAATGTTACATAGTCTTCATTACCAGTCATTATCCACGGATCCGAGTGTAGAAGGGTCTAAAAGAAAGCCGGTGGACTGTGATGAAACGCGGGAATAAATTGCATAGAAGAACGAATAAAAGGAGAGAAAACGTAGAGATATAGGCCTAAACAAAGAAAGAACGTGATGGTTAACGAATAAAGAAGAGGGAGAAGGAGAAAAAGAGAAAACGGAGAGAGACAGGGCGGCCGTAAACAAAATGGACTCTGGTCGGACATAATGACCCCACCCCTTTAGAAGAAAATGACAGCCCTGTGAGACCACCGCTTCCGAAATTTTATCGGCGCTTGATTCAATTTCGGACTGTATTTTGTGAAAATTTGGGTATAATATTTAGGCCTACATTGTTGACAAATATGAAAAGCACATGAGGCCAATTTAATGTTTAGCGTACAGTCCTTTTAGAAAACAGGACATTGACATGGCCCAAAATGGGGTTAATTTTAAGTCTAAAATAAACCAAAAGGAAATTGCAAACTGTATTTTTTTCACATTTCTGTCGACTGAGCAGGAGAGGGGGACTTGCCACTCTGCCCCAGGGCGATACTCCATTGGTGCTGATTTAGGGTGTGGTGCGGAGGGTAATCGGACACGCACGTATTTTTTCAATCTTGCTAAATTATTACTTCAGTGTCTATTTCGTGTAATTGATCTTTTCGGTGAACCCATAAGCCTTTGCGATTACACCTGATATGTCGTCATTTGACTTTAGTACGCGTCAGGCCGATCCGAACATCGTTTAGCAAACATCGTTACTGCGATATTGCATATAAGTTGACGTGACGTCAAGTAACGACATCTCAGGTGCACTCGCAAAGGCTTATGGGATTTACCGAAAAGAATTGGATGCTGGGATATGTTTTTAAACATAAAATACATTTTTATAACTGGTATTGTTGATGTTTGGTTACACATTTGATGTTGTTTCAGTTATAATATTAGGCCAAAAAAACTAAATTGTTGTCTTGCCCTCCCCAGCCTAAAATCTGGTGGTACAGCCGGCCGGATTTTTTTTTACCAACTCAACCATTTGATACCTACTATTTCACAGTAACATGAGTGAAGAGAGGCAAATGCATAATATCGGCTGTATTTTCTACCCGATGTTGAATATTTTATTGAAGTAAATAATATCAAGGCCCTTCACAATTAACTCTTAGTTTACTTATTTAATTTTTTTTTTAACCCTTACGCTCTGAAAACCCGAATATCCTAAACCCTAAACCATTACCCTAAGTCCAAACCCTAAACCCTAACCATAACTAATTCGGTGGGTTGGGATTGTATTTAGCAGTTCAGCATATAGGGGGCGAAATGTCAGGTAGGCGAAGTGTCCTGTTTCCCTTTAGTAGATACGTGGTGTGTGAGCACTATATTCAGCAGTTCAGCATGTAGGGGTGAAATGGTAGGGATGCGAAATGTCCTGTTTCCCTTTAGTATGTGAGAATAACTTCACAGAGCCATCAGCTAACCCCGGTATATAGCATTAACTTTACATAGCCATTAGCTATCTTCAGCAGATAGCAAAGACTTCACATAGCCATCCGCTAATATCAGTAGGTAGCACTGACATCACATATATCCATTAGCTATCTTCAGTAGATTGAAATGACTTCACATAGTCATCAGCTATCTTTAGTAGATATTAATGACTTCACATAGCCATCAGCTAACCTCAGTAGATAACAATGACCTCACAGAGCAACCAGCTATCTTTAGTAGAGAGCAATGACTTCATAATAGCCATCGTCTTTCTTTACTCCATATTAGACATCAGCTATCTTCAGTAGATAATAATAACTTCAAATAACAATGACTTCATAGAGCCATACCTTGAATAATTAGCAATAACTTCACATAGCCATCAGCTAACCTCAGTAGATAGCAATGACATCACATAGCCATCAGCTATCTTTAGTAGATAGCTTCACACAGTAATCAGCTATCTTCACCAGATATAGCAATGACTTCACAGAGCTATCAGCTATCTTCGGTAATGAAATGAATTGACACAGCCATCAGGTAACCTCTGTAGATAGCAAAGACTTCGCAGAACAAGCAGCTATTTTTAGTAGTTTGAAATGACTTCTCAGGGCAATCGGCTATCTTCAGTAGATAGCACTGTCTATATTCAGCAGATAGCACTGACTTTATATAGCCAACAGCTATCATCACTAGTTAGATAGTAATGATTTCGCAGATATTCATTTAATAGCACTGACTTCCCATAGCCATCAGTGTCTTAAGTAGATATCAATGAGTTTACATAGCCGTCAGCTTTTCTAAGTAGATAGCAATGACTCCACAGAGCCATCAGCTAACATCAGTAGATATCAAAGACTTAACTTAGTCATCAGCTATATTCAGTAGATAGCAATGATTTCAGAGAGCCATCAGCTAAGCACATCAGTAGATAGCAATGACTTCACATAGTCATCAGCTATCTTCAGTAGATAGCAATGACTTTAATAGTCATCAGCTACACTCAGTAGATATTAATGACTTATCATAGCCATCAGCTATCTTCAGTAGATAATAATGACATCACATATACATAACTTCAGTAGATAACAATGACTTCATAGAGCCAGCAGCTATCGTGAATAAACTTCACATAGCCATCTAGCAAGGACATCACATGGCCATCAGCTATTTTCAGTAGATTCCCCACGAATACGCTCACACCCGGACCCCAACCTTCTTCTGAATAATTTTTTCTCAATTAAAGAAATATTAATTATATTTTACCTAACAACGCAAATTGACAAGATTGTAAAATTGCCCAAATTTGTTAAAATGTATGCAAATTTATTTAGATAAGGAACAGCAATGTTTAAAATTTGCTTTATTCCAAGTTATTATGTGATGTAGGCCTACATAATGGTTAAAGTTTGTTGAATTTTCAGATTGTCTGATTAGCAATATACTTGATGACCATGCATGGTGACGGTGAGGTGACCATGCAAATTGTATGCAAATTAGCTAATTTTCTATAATTGTTCTTCACGTGCAAAACATTGCAGACTCCACAGTTACAAACTTCTCTACCTTCACAAGAAATCAGAGGAACTCCAGATACCTCTATCGAATTATAAAAATACCGAGACATTTATTACGGTTCTTCCACACATGACACATTAGTTTAAAGGTGCTTTGGTCAACTTCAAAGGACCTTTCTAGAGGGCACAAACATGATTCAACATCGACAGATTCGTAAAAATGAACCCTTTTTATAATTCGGAATAGCGATCACAGTGACTCATTTCGGAATTAAGAACCCTATTTAGATTTCGGAATGAAGAATTTTTTTTTTCATATTCCGAATAGAGAACTTTTTTTCATATTCGGAGTAGAGAACACGGTGACTTCGAAATAAAGAACCTTTATTCGATTTCGGAATAGAGAACCCATTTTTTCATATTCGGAATAGAGAACTTTTTTCATATTCGGAATAGAGAACCTTTTTGTTTTCGGAATAAAGAGCCTGTTTGTGTCTTGAGAATTTTCGGAATAGATAACCTTCGGAATAGAGAACCGTGTTTTTCGGAATAGCGAACCTTTAGTAACATTGTACACCCTTGGTCAGTGCACCCGATCTACTTTCGCCCCAGGCACCCTGCCCCAAAGTAAGCAGGGGCGTCGTTAGACCAATCGCATTGGGGGGGGGGGGGGTATACGGCATATTTTGCCGACGGAAATATTTTGGTCTGTCTAATACAATTGTGAATTGTAGATCCCAAATTTATTTTTTCGCCAGGGCGCTCAAGAATCTAAAAAGTGTGGGTGTGTGTGTGTGTGGGGGGGGGTGATAATCAAAATTTTTCCTCAATATTTTTTTTTTTTTTTTTTTACATAACTACTTTTACAATAACAATATTGTACAACAACAACTTCCGCACATTGGCTTTTGTAATCTGCCGACAATCCTATATGTTTTGCCGACAACCGTCACTTTTACCGACAACATTAAGAATTGGAGGAGGGGTGTCTCACTCCATACCACCCACTCCCTTCTAGCGGCAGCCCGCAAAATTAGGTCACCGCAATCAAAAAGGAATGACTGGGCACCATACTAGCATACATTCCTTCCTTCCTATAGTTTCCGGCATGTTTTTGTCCTTTTGGGGCGTCCTCTTTTATGATATATCTTTTAATTTTCTCTGTTTAATGATGAACGTAACGTTTATATTAAAACCATATACAGTTTATTGGTAAATGACTGATTTTGTTTGGAACAGAAATCGCATGTGCTCAAAATGGTTTGAGGCCGAATTGGCGTGGGACCGAATTGTTTTGGGTGCGAATCTACCTGGCCCTCAGGACGGGTATGGTCGAGGACTCAGGGAAGGTAATATGGATTCTGCTTAAGGGGGTATAATACCATGATTTTGATCAGTATCCCTCTTCTTTTTTGTTGCAAATTTATGAAGTACATAATTTATTCTCTTTAAGTAGAGTACATGAATAGAATACATTAAATTCTTTGTTATACTATCTATAGAAAACTTATTCAGCAATGCATGCTAAATAACACTGAATAAATTAAATAAACTTTTCCACAATGGATGCATAGTCAATTTAATACTAACCTTCTATAATGTGTTGTTAGGAAAAGAGATTTAAAAAGGCTATATGTCATCATAGGTCAGGTTATAGGTCACTTGGTTCAGGTCAAATTTAGGCATCCATTTTGAAAACTTGTGATAGTCTGTGATATCATAATGAGGGATCAATTTTGATATTTTGTCTTTTACTGGATATAATATTGAAAAGGTGTGAGGTGGATATACTAAAATACCTTGGGATGTAAATGGTGAGTACAATTTAGATTGCCTAGTTGAGATGGATTGGACACATAAATATAAAATAGTTACCAAAATCACAAAAGTGAAGCTTACGAAAAACTACCTAATATGGTGGTATAGGTGACAAGAAATACAATTTTTTTTCAACATTGCTGTAGTGTGGTTGTGGTAACCTGTTACCTATGGCTTAATTAAGTTTGAGTGAATGTCGCAAGTTAAAAAATATAGCTCAAAATTGAAAATAGAAGCATTTTAACCAGTTTTTTTTTGATAGGTGTGGAGCACCAAGTTCATGAAGTCATAAAAAAAATCAGGAACCGCTTATTCCCATTTTACATATCACCATTATTTCCCTAATGTGTTAGCAACACATATCCAAAATTTTAACGAAATTCGTTGATAGTAAGCTTTTCAAAATGAAGTGAATTTAAAACACCAGTGATGTACCACCTTTTGGCTTCTACCTTTAAAAGCATGTAAGTTACATTGATACCGATGCCACCAATAGAACGAGAAGATTTGCCCCTTCATTTTGCATACCACTTTGTCCAATTGTTTTTCTCATTTCTTCACAAAATGCAAAAAAAAATGCAATGGGTGTAGTACCCCCTTAAAGGCACAATTAATGCACGATTTTGACAGATTTTTTTAAAACCTTTTTTTGCAAATTTGTTGTATGTTTACACATGTGCGAAACTTTCAGACAAATTTGGTGTGATTGCAGGACAACATAATAGAAAATCTATGATTTTCACACATTTCAGATTTTTGCAGTATTTAGGGAGCGGTCATTATTTAATTACGCCAGCAAGGGGGGGATGGAGGATTTCCATATTTTTTCTCGATTTTTTACGTTCCCCCTTTCAGGTTCCCCCACCAATCAGGTAAAAAAAATTGATGTTCTCCTCTCCTAACTAAAAACAAGTCATTGGTCTTTTTTGTTTTTGATTTGTTTTTATCGAATGCTTTCGGTTGACACAGTCAGAATGTTACAGCACTAAAATCATAGATTTACTTTTTAGAGTTAACAAGTCACTGTACATGTACACCTGATCATGTGATGCCGCGATGTAGACCTACAAAAGTATAAAAACAAGTTGGAAATTATTATGGAGGGGAACGACGTTTCTTGCTTCCCTTTGAACATAAAATTGCTGCAAGAATATCATGGGCGTGCCCAAACACATCGACAGGGGGTCCAGGGGACTCAATGCTAGGCCTCTGTCGGGGTTCAGAGCCTCAGTGGGAAGGTCTCTCTCCCTCGGAAAATTGACATTCGATTATTTTGAACTAATTTGATGCATTCTGGTGTGGTTTAGAAAACTAATAATGGTTAAAGGCATATGGCCTATAAAGTTAGGCGCACCAGGTGCATAACAGGAGGCTATAGGGGGGGTGACGGATTCCAGTAAAATGGATTCTCTTCTTCTAAATTTGATTCCTGGTTGACCCAGGCGGCGGATGACATGATCGAGCTGGCAACTTGTGAAACCGCCCGGCCGTATGGCATTTTCCAATATACTCGGTTAGTTTTGTGGGGTTCATTATCGAACCCCAACGGTTTTAGCTTGTATTTATATTATTTATCAACATAGGCCTATTTGTTTGTGATATTTCAAGCGTTTTAAAATTTCAAAACAATCCCATTCAATTACACGGTTGACGATGAAAATTTACTGAATTTAGAGAATGCAATGCGGCCACCACCTGGGTTGACCCACAAAAGTGTTTGTGGGGAGTGAAAATGTTTATCATTTGGTGTCGGTTTCACCAAAGTATTGTCTTTTTTGGAATGAGCTAACAAAAATATAGACCAATTTAGTCATTTTTGGCGATATTAGCAACTTGAAAAAAATTGACTAATTATTTTTGAAATTTTAGGTTAAAGCAATAAAAGGGTCATCGGATATGCATGGGGGTAGTAACTTGTAAAAATGTAATTTATACATGGTAAATGTTTGCAAAATGGAAAGTATATCAAGTTGCGATGGATATTTGGATCAAAAGTCAATACAAACATTTTTCTGAGACCTCTGGTTTTTGACCTATGAACTCTTGAAATTAAAAGTAGGCACTATATAATGCGTGTTTTAGTGATGGAGCCTCTTTTATAATCTTGAGCAGTTTCTTGCATTACAAAAGTGTGTATTAAACTTTATATTATTGATTTGATATACAAGCTTTAAGTTTAAGCTATTAGGAGCATTCAAAGTGAAGGCAGTTTCCATGGCAACGGCCATATATACTCATTTTAAAGCAAATTCTCCCAGTAAAATTGAGCAAATTTCTCAGTAAAATAAAAAATGGGAGTAAATGGGGCCACGATCTAGAGAAGGGCAAGTTTGAGAGGAAAATAATAGTAATAAAACAATTTTAAAAATTAAAAAGAAAGAATACAACACACGGTCAACCCTCTTAAGAATGTAAGCATTAACATAACACCTTATCTGGCCCACCAGGATAATAATTTATAATTTTTTCATAATTTCCCAATAGGATTTGCACACACGTTTAAATAGCTTGATATCAAATTATATCAGTGACAAATATCGTATATTGGACATATTTTTCGTATAATTACGATATTCGCCCATTGGCTTACTGAACAGCGCTAGATAATTATTATCTTGTGTAATAAAATCGATGATCGAATATAACTTTTTCGCAAGGTACCGATACCAATATGAATATCCGATTCATAATAAATTGTAAGTATGGGATAATACTGGACACTTCACCCCGCACATATTTCCACGCGGCCAGCACACTTTCATCCCAGCACACTCTCATCCCGTACGCATTCGCCCTCTAAATAACAAGCTATTCTATGTTCAAAATGGGAAGAATGGGCCGGTCGGTCCAGTCGATTTTTTTTTAAACTTCAGATTTAAAAAATCCTAACAAGTATTAAATACTGGTTCATCCATTAGGGACATTGTCAATTTTACTACTGGATATTTGTTAGATAATCAACTAAGACTAGTCTTTAAAAAAAATATAAATTAAAAAAAAATAATTAGTTTCTATATCTGTACAAATTTTAAAATAAATCCTAACTCGATTTTTTTCTTTCTTCTATAAATGTTGGAGGTCAAGACAAAATGCGAACAAATCCGGAAAAAAGAACTTTTTCGACAGTGTCGGAGCCAAAACGCATAACGTAACAATTAGACCCTCTCCACTTTTTTCTTTCTTCGATAGGTATTAACCGTAAGTCAGGTCAACTCCATTTATGCAAAAAAAATCCGGATTGAAGAACTTTTCTGAGAGTGTCGGAGTCAAAACGTATAACGTAACAAAACAATTAGACCCCCTTGAATTTTTTTTCTTTCTTCGATAAATATTAACCGGAGGTGAGGTCAAGTTCATACATGCGAAAAATTCCGGATAAAAGAACTTTTCCGACAGTGTAACTTCCAAAACGCATAGCGTAACAAAAAATAAGATCCACTCGATTTTTGTTCTTTCTTCGATAAATATTAACCGGAGGTCAAGTCATGTCCATATATGCGAATCCGGATAAAAGAGCTTTTCCGACAATGTAACCTCCAAAACGCACAAAAATGTATAGAGCCCAATACGTAACAAAACATTAGAACCATTCGAATTTTTTCTTTCTTCGATAAATATTAACTGGAGGTCAAGTCATGTCCATATATGCGAACAAATTAGGATAAAAGAGCTTTTCCGACAGTGTAACCTCCAAAACGCATAAAAAATGTATAGAGCCTAATACGTTACAAAAAAATTAGACCCACTCAAATTTTTTTCATTCTTCGATAAATATTAACTGGAGGACATGTCATGTCCATATATGCGAAAAAATCCCGATAAAAGAGCTTTTCCAACAGTGTAACCTCCAAAACGAATGGAGGTCAGGTCATGTCCATATATGCGAAAAATCCGGATAAAAGAGCTTTACCGACCGTGTAACGCATAAAGAATGTATAGAGCCCAATACGTAACAAAAAATTAGACCCACTCGAATTTTTTTCTTTCTTCGATAAATATTAAATGGAGGTCAGGTCATGTCCATATATGCGAAAAAATCCGGATAAAAGAGCTTTCCGACAGTGTAACCTCCAAAACGCATAAAAAATGTAAAGAGCCCAATACGTAACAAAAAATTAGACCCACTCGAATTTTTTTTTTCTTTCTTCGATAAATATTAACTGGAGGTCAGGTCATGTCCATATATGCGAAAAAATCCGGATAAAGGAGCTATACCGACAGTGTAACCCATAAAGAATGTATAGAGCCCAATACGTAACAAAAATTAGACCCATTCGAATTTTTTCTTTCTTCGATAAATATTAACCGGAGGTCAAGTCATTTCCATACATGCGAAAAAATCCAGATGAAAGAGCTTTTCCGACAGTGTAACCTCCAAAACACATAAACAATGTAAAGAGCCCAATACGTAACAAAAAATTAGACCCACTCGAATTTTTTCTTTGTTCGATAAATATTAACTGGAGGTCAGGTCATGTCCATATCTGCGAAAAATCCGTGAGCTTTACCGACCGTGTAACGCATAAAGAATGTATAGAGCCCAATACGTAACAAAAAATTAGACCCACTCGAATTTTTTTCTTTCTTCGATAAATATTAAATGGAGGTCAGGTCATGTCCATATATGCGAAAAATCCGGATAAAAGAGCTTTTCCAACAGTGTAGCCTCCAAAACGCATAAAAAATGTAAAGAGCCCAATACGTAACAAAAAATTAGACCCACTCGAATTTTTTTTCTTTCTTCGATAAATATTAACTGGAGGTCAGGTCATGTCCATATATGCGAAAAAATCCGGATAAAGGAGCTTTACCGACAGTGTAACCCATAAAGAATGTATAGAGCCCAATACGTAACAAAAATTAGACCCATTCGAATTTTTTCTTTATTCGATAAATATTAACCGGAGGTCAAGTCATTTCCATACATGCGAAAAAATCCGGATAAAAGAGCTTTTCCGACAGTGTAACCTTCAAAACACATAATCAATGTAAAGAGCCCAATACGTAACAAAAAATTAGACCCACTCGAATTTTTTTCTTTGTTCGATAAATATTAACTGGAGGTCAGGTCATGTCCATATATGCGAAAAATCCGGATGAAAGAGCTTTACCGACCGTGTAACGCATAAAGAATGTATAGAGCCCAATACGTAACAAAAAATTAGACCCACTCGAATTTTTTTCTTTCTTCGATAAATATTAAATGGAGGTCAGGTCATGTCCATATATGTGAAAAAATCCGGATAAAAGAGCTTTTCCAACAGTGTAACCTCCAAAACGAATAAAAAATGTAAAGAGCCCAATACGTAACAAAAAATTAGACCCACTCGAATTGTTTTCTTTCTTCGATAAATATTAACTGGAGGTCAGGTCATGTCCATATATGCGAAAAAATCCGGATAAAAGAGCTTTTCCGACAGTGTAACCTCCAAAACGCATAAAAATGTAAAATGTAACAAAAAAATTAGACCCACTCGAATTTTTTTTCTTTCTTCGATAAATATTAACTGGAGGTCAGCTCATGTCCATATATGCGAAAAAATCCGGATAAAAGAGCTTTAACGACAGTGTAACCTCCAAAACACATAAAAAATGTTTAGAGCCCAATACGTAACAAAAAATTAGACCCACTCGAATTGTTTTCTTTCTTCGATAAATATTAACCGGAGGTCAAGTCATTTCCATATATGCGAACAAATCCGGATAAAAGAGCTTTCCGACAGTGTAACCTCCAAAGCACATACAAAATGTATAGAGCCCAATACGTAACAAAAAATTAGACCCACTCGAATTGGTTTTTTCTTCGATAAATATTAACCGGAGGTCAAGTCATTTCCATATATGCGAAAAAAACCGGATAATAGAGCTTTTCCGACAGTGTAACCTCCAAAACACATAAAAAATGTATAGAGCCCAATACGTAACAAAAAATTAGACCCACTCGAATTGTTTTCTTTCTTCGATAAATATTAGCCGGAGGTCAAGTCATTTCCATATATGCGAAAAAATCCGGATAAAAGAGCTTTACCGACAGTGTAACCTCCAAAACACATAAAAAATGTATAGAGCCCAATACGTAACAAAAAATTAGACCCACTCGAATTGTTTTCTTTCTTCGATGAATATTAGCCGGAGGTCAAGTCATGTCCATATATGCGAAAAAAATCCGGATAAAAGAGCTTTACCGACAGTGTAACCTCAAAACACATAAAAAATGTATAGAGCGCAAAACGTAACAAAAAATTAGACCCACTCGAATTGTTTTCTTTCTTCGATAAATATTAACCGGAGGTCAAGTCATTTCCATATATGCGAAAAAACCGGATAATAGAGCTTTTCCGACAGTGTAACCTCCAAAACACATAAAAAATGTATAGAGCCCAATACGTAACAAAAAATTAGACCCACTCGAATTGTTTTCTTTCTTCGATAAATATTAGCCGGAGGTCAAGTCATTTCCATATATGCGAAAAAATCCGGATAAAAGAGCTTTACCGACAGTGTAACCTCCAAAACACATAAAAAATGTATAGAGCCCAATACGTAACAAAAAATTAGACCCACTCGAATTGTTTTCTTTCCTCGATAAATATTAACCGGAGGTCAAGTCATTTCCATATATGCGAAAAATCCGGATAAAAGAGCTTTTCCGACAGTGTAACCTCCAAAACACATAAAAAATGTAAAGAGCCCAATACGTAACAAAAAAATAGACCCACTCGAATTTTTTTACTTGTTCGATAAATATTAACTGGAGGTCAGGTCATGTCCATATATGCGAAAAAATCCGGATAAAAGAGCTTTACCGACCGTGTAACGCATAAAGAATGTATAGAGCCCAAAACGTAACAAAAAATTAGACCCACTCGAATTTTGTTCTTTCTTCGATAAATATTAAATGGAGGTCAGGTCATGTCCATATATGCGAAAAAATCCGGATAAAAGAGCTTTTCCGACAATGTAACCTCCAAAACGCATAAAAATGTAAAGAGCCCAATGTAAAGAGCCCACTCGAATTTTTTTCTTTCTTCGATAAATATTAACTGGAGGTCAGCTCATGTCCATATATGCGAAAAAATCCGGATAAAAGAGCTTTACCGACAGTGTAACCTCCAAAACACATAAAAATGTAAAGAGCCCAATACGTACCAAAAATTAGACCCACTCGAATTTTTTTCTTTGTTCGATAAATATTAAATGGAGGTCAGGTCATGTCCATATATGCGAAAAATCCGGATAAAAGAGCTTTACCGACCGTGTAACGCATAAAGAATGTAAAGAGCCCAATACGTAACAAAAATTAGACCCACTCGAATTTTCTTCTTTCTTCGATAAATATTAAATGGAGGTCAAGTCATTTCCATATATGGGAAAAAATCCGGATAAAAGAGCTTTACCGACAGTGTAACCTCCAAAACACATAAAAAATGTATAGAGCCCAATACGTAACAAAAAATTAGACCCACTCGAATTGTTTTCTTTCTTCGATAAATATTAACCGGAGGTCAAGTCATTTCCATTTATGCGAAAAAATTAGGGCGGAAAAAGAGCTTTTCCGACAATGTAACCCCCAAAACGCATAAAAAATGTAAAGAGCCCAATACGTAACAAAAAATTAGACCCAATCGAATTGTTTTCTTTCCTCGATAAATATTAACCGGAGGTCAAGTCATTTCCATATATGCGAAAAAATCCGGATAAAAGAGCTTTACCGACAGTGTAACCTCCAAAACACATAAAAATGTATAGAGCCCAATACGTAACAAAAAATTAGACCCACTCGAATTGTTTTCTTTCCTCGATAAATATTAACCGGAGGTCAAGTCATTTCCATATATGCGAAAAAATCCGGATAAAAGAGCTTTTCCGACAGTGTAACCTCCAAAACACATAAAAAATGTAAAGAGCCCAATACGTAACAAAAAAAATAGACCCACTCGAATTTTTTTCCTTGTTCGATAAATATTAACTGGAGGTCAGGTCATGTCCATATATGCGAAAAAATCCGGATAAAAGAGCTTTACCGACCGTGTAACGCATAAAGAATGTATAGAGCCCAAAACGTAACAAAAAATTAGACCCACTCGAATTTTTTTTTCTTTCTTCGATAAATATTAACTGGAGGTCAGCTCATGTCCATATATGCGAAAAAATCCGGATAAAAGAGCTTTACCGACAGTGTAACCTCCAAAACACATAAAAATGTAAAGAGCCCAATACGTACCAAAAAATTAGACCCACTCGAATTTTTTTCTTTGTTCGATAAATATTAAATGGAGGTCAGGTCATGTCCATATATGCGAAAAATCCGGATAAAAGAGCTTTACCGACCGTGTAACGCATAAAGAATGTAAAGAGCCCAATACGTAACAACAAATTAGACCCACTCGAATTTTTTTTTTCTTCGATAAATATTAAATGGAGGTCAGGTCATGTCCATATATGCGAAAAAATCCGGCTAAAAGAGCTCTTCCGACAGTGTAACCTCCAAAACGCATAAAAAATATAAAGAGCCCAATACGTAACAAAAAATTAGACCCACTCGATTTTTTTTCTTTGTTCGATAAATATTAACTGGAGGTCAGGTCATGTCCATATATGCGAAAAATCCGGATAAAAGAGCTTTACCGACCGTGTAACGCATAAAGAATGTATACAGCCCAATACGTAACAAAAAATTAGACCCACTCGAATTTTGTTCTTTCTTCGATAAATATTAAATGGAGGTCAGGTCATGTCCATATATGCGAAAAATCCTGATAAAAGAGCTTTTCCGACAGTGTAACCTCCAAAACGCATAAAAAATGTAAAGCGCCCAATACGTAACAAAAAATTAGACCCACTCGAATTTTTTCTTTCTTCGATAAATATTAACTGGAGGTCAGCTCATGTCCATATATGCGAAAAAATCCGGATAAAAGAGCTTTACCGACAGTGTAACCTCCAAAACACATAAAAAATGTATAGAGCCCAATACGTAACAAAAAATTAGACCCACTCGAATTTTTTTCTTTCTTCGATAAATATTAACTGGAGGTCAGTTCATGTCCATATATGCGAAAAATTCCGGATAAAAGAGCTTTACCGACAGTGTAACCTCCAAAACACATAAAAAATGTATAGAGCCCAATATATAACAAAATATTAGACCCACTCGAATTTTTTTTTCTTTCTTCGATAAATATTAACTGGAGGTCAGGTCATGTCCATATATGCGAAAAATCCGGATAAAAGAGCTTTACCGACCGTGTAACGCATAAAGAATGTATACAGCCCAATACGTAACAAAAAATTAGACCCACTCGAATTTTGTTCTTTCTTCGATAAATATTAAATGGAGGTCAAGTCATTTCCATATATGCGAAAAAATCCGGATAAAAGAGCTTTTCCGACAGTGTAACCTCCAAAACACATAAAAAATGTATAGAGCCCAATACGTAACAAAAAATTAGACCCACTCGAATTGTTTTCTTTCTTCGATAAATATTAACCGGAGGTCAAGTCATTTCCATATATGCGAAAAAATCCGGATAAAAGAGCTTTACCGACAGTGTAACCTCCAAAACACATAAAAAATGTATAGAGCCCAATACGTAACAAAAAATTAGACCCACTCGAATTTTTTTTCTTTCTTCGATAAATATTAGCCGGAGGTCAAGTCATTTCCATATATGCGAAAAAATCCGGATAAAAGAGCTTTACCGACAGTGTAACCTCCAAAACACATAAAGAATGTATAGAGCCCAATACGTAACAAAAAATTAGACCCACTCGAATTGTTTTCTTTCCTCGATAAATATTAACCGGAGGTCAAGTCATTTCCATATATGCGAAAAAAATCCGGATAAAAGAGCTTTTCCGACAGTGTAACCTCCAAAACACATAAAAAATGTAAAGAGCCCAATACGTAACAAAAAATTAGACCCACTCGATTTTTTTTCTTTGTTCGATAAATATTAACTGGAGGTCAGGTCATGTCCATTATGCGAAAAATCCGGATAAAAGAGCTTTACCGACCGTGTAACGCCTAAAGAATGTATACAGCCCAATACGTAACAAAAAATTAGACCCACTCGAATTTTGTTCTTTCTTCGATAAATATTAAATGGAGGTCAGGTCATGTCCATATATGCGAAAAAATCCGGATAAAAGAGCTTTACCGACAGTGTAACCTCCAAAACACATAAAAAATGTATAGAGCCCAATACGTAACAAAAAATTAGACCCAATCGAATTGTTTTCTTTCCTCGATAAATATTAACCGGAGGTCAAGTCATTTCCATATATGCGAAAAAATCCGGATAAAAGAGCTTTACCGACAGTGTAACCTCCAAAACACATAAAAATGTATAGAGCCCAATACGTAACAAAAAATTAGACCCACTCGAATTGTTTTCTTTCCTCGATAAATATTAACCGGAGGTCAAGTCATTTCCATATATGCGAAAAAATCCGGATAAAAGAGCTTTTCCGACAGTGTAACCTCCAAAACACATAAAAAATGTAAAGAGCCCAATACGTAACAAAAAAATAGACCCACTCGAATTTTTTTCCTTGTTCGATAAATATTAACTGGAGGTCAGGTCATGTCCATATATGCGAAAAAATCCGGATAAAAGAGCTTTACCGACCGTGTAACGCATAAAGAATGTATAGAGCCCAAAACGTAACAAAAAATTAGACCCACTCGAATTTTGTTCTTTCTTCGATAAATATTAAATGGAGGTCAGGTCATGTCCATATATGCAAAGAAATCCGGATAAAAGAGCTTTTCCGACAATGTAACCTCCAAAACGCATAAAAAATGTAAAGAGCCCAATACGTAACAAAAAATTAGACCCACTCGAATTTTTTTCTTTGTTCGATAAATATTAAATGGAGGTCAGGTCATGTCCATATATGCGAAAAATCCGGATAAAAGAGCTTTACCGACCGTGTAACGCATAAAGAATGTAAAGAGCCCAATACGTAACAAAAAATTAGACCCACTCGAATTTTTTTCTTTGTTCGATAAATATTAACTGGAGGTCAGGTCATGTCCATATATGCGAAAAATCCGGATAAAAGAGCTTTACCGACCGTGTAACGCATAAAGAATGTATACAGCCCAATACGTAACAAAAAATTAGACCCACTCGAATTTTGTTCTTTCTTCGATAAATATTAAATGGAGGTCAGGTCATGTCCATATATGCGAAAAATCCTGATAAAAGAGCTTTTCCGACAGTGTAACCTCCAAAACGCATAAAAATGTAAAGCGCCCAATACGTAACAAAAAATTAGACCCACTCGAATTTTTTCTTTCTTCGATAAATATTAACTGGAGGTCAGCTCATGTCCATATATGCGAAAAAATCCGGATAAAAGAGCTTTACCGACAGTGTAACCTCCAAAACACATAAAAATGTATAGAGCCCAATACGTAACAAAAAATTAGACCCACTCGAATTTTTTCTTTCTTCGATAAATATTAACTGGAGGTCAGTTCATGTCCATATATGCGAAAAAATCCGGATAAAAGAGCTTTACCGACAGTGTAACCTCCAAAACACATAAAAAATGTATAGAGCCCAATATATAACAAAATATTAGACCCACTCGAATTTTTTTCTTTCTTCGATAAATATTAACTGGAGGTCAGCTCATGTCCATATATGCGAAAAAATCCGGATAAAAGAGCTTTACCGACAGTGCAACCTCCAAAACACATAAAAAATGTATAGAGCCCAATACGTAACAAAAAATTAGACCCACTCGAATTTTTTTCTTTCTTCGATAAATATTAACCGGAGGTCAAATCATGTCCATATATGCGTAAAATCCGGATAAAATAGGTTTTCCGACAGTGTAACCTCCAAAACGCATAAAAAATGCAAAGAGCCCAATACGTAACAAAAAATTACACCCACCCGAAATTTTTTCTTTGGGCGATAAATATTAACTGGAGGTCAGGTCATGTCCATATATGCGAAAAACCCTAATAAAAGAGCTTTACCGACCGTGTAACGCATAAAGAATGTATAGAGCCCAATACGTAACAAAAAATTAGACCCACTCGATTTTTTTCTTTGTTCGATAAATATTAACTGGAGGTCAGGTCATGTCCATATATGCGAAAAATCCGGATAAAAGAGCTTTACCGACCGTGTAACGCATAAAGAATGTATAGAGCCCAATACGTAACAAAAAATTAGACCCACTCGAATTTTTTTCTTTCTTCGATAAATATTAAATGGAGGTCAGGTCATGTCCATATATGCGAAAAAATCCGGATAAAAGAGCTTTTCCGACAGTGTAACCTCCAAAACGCATAAAAAATGCAAAGAGCCCAATACGTAACAAAAAATTAGACCCACTCGAATTTTTTTCTTTGTTCGATAAATATTAACTGGAGGTCAGGTCATGTCCATATATGCGAAAAACCCTAATAAAAGAGCTTTACCGACCGTGTAACGCATAAAGAATGTATATAGCCCAATACGTAACAAAAAATTAGACTCACTCGATTTTTTTTCTTTGTTCGATAAATATTAACTGGAGGTCAGGTCATGTCCATATATGCGAAAAATCCGGATAAAAGAGCTTTACCGACCGTGTAACGCATAAAGAATGTATAGAGCCCAATACGTAACAAAAAATTAGACCCACTCAATTTTTTTCTTTCTTCGATAAATATTAAATGGAGGTCAGGTCATGTCCATATATGCGAAAAAATCCGGATAAAAGAGCTTTTCCGACAGTGTAACCTCTGTGAAAAACACTGACAAATATTTTGTTCTAAAAATACTCAAAATGACTCTAGAAAGAGTCACACATGACTCAAAATGAGATACTGGGTCAATATAAAGTAATTCTATAACAAAAACACGCACTAATAACCATAATTTGCTTTAAAAATAACCAGAGCCCAATACGTAACAAGAAAAATTCTATGTCTAAAGAAAAAAACACTGTCAATTTTTTTTTCTAGAAGACTCAAAATGACTCAAAATGAGTTACTGAGTCAATATAAAGTAATTCTATAACAAAAACTTGAAAGTACAGTCAAACTAAGTGCGCTGCAAAGCGAGTTGTCAGTGAAAGGAGAGTTCAAAGCTGTTGTGAGAAACAGCACACGGGGAGTCAAGACCAAGTTCGTCGTGGTTTATGGAAGAATAAATTCACCACCACTCCTTGGCAAGTACACACTGCGTGATCTAGGCATGCTGGAGATAAGACCAGATGGATCACTTGGGAAGATAAATAACCTCAGAATTCCAGATGAAATTTCAAGTGTGAAGTATACAGCAAAGACAAGCGGATCATCAATCCAGGAAATCGTTGATGGGTATCCACAAGTCTTCAATGGAATAGGGAAAATTAGAGACATTAAAGGAGACAAGGAGATATACGCAAAGCTGAATATGCAAGCTGGAGTGGCACCAGTAGCTCAGAAGCCGAGACAAGTACCATATTATTTGCAAGCACCGTTGAAGAAATGGTTAGATGACAGTGAAAAGCAAGAGATTTTTGAGAGGGTACCGGAAGGCGAGTCGGTAACGTGGTGTAGCCCATTGGTATTCCAACCCAAACCAAGATTCAAGACAACACCGAAAGAAGATTTAGAGCCACACATGATCAGAGCAAGTGTTGATTTACGAGTACCGAACAAGTATATGGACCGTAACAGAATTTCGCAAGCAACGGTAGTGGAAGATTTTGCTTACAAATTCCACAACTGTAAGATTTTCTCCAAGATGGACATGAAAGCAGGGTATCACCAGCTTATGCTAGATCCCGAGTCCAGAAAGGTAGCTACATTTAGTACACCATGGGGCAATTACAGACCGAAAAGATTAATTTTCGGAGCCAAGTCGTCACAGGACATGTTTGATGAGACTATCTTCAGAATATTTGGGGACATCCCAAACTGTCTCAACCAACGAGATGACATTCTGATTGGTGGAGCAACTGAAGAGGAACATAATGAAGCACTGAGGAATGTTCTGCAAAGAGCAGCAGACTATGGTATAACATTCAGCTCAGAGAAATGTCAATTTGGAGTTGACCAGTTAGAGTTCTATGGGTACAAGTTCACAAAAGAAGGCCTGGAATCAACAGAAGAGAAAGTCAGAGCTGTGAGAGAAAGAAAACCTCCAGAGTCAAAGCAAGCAGTGATGAGCTTCCGCGGGATGGCCGGGTATCTTGCGAAGTTCGTACCAATATATTCAAGTCTTACAGCACCACTGAGAGCTATCACACATAAGGATGCAAAGTTCAGATGGGGTCCAGAAGAAGACCGATGTTTCAATGAAATCAAGGAAGCAATCACAAGCGCAGAGACTATAGCGTTCTTTGATCCAAGGAAGCCTATCATAGTTAGAGCAGAGGCTAGTTTCAAGAAACTGATAAAGGAGTTCAGCCTGTACACTTCATCAGTAGAACAATGGAAGATGCTGAGAAGAGATATAGTCAGACAGAGAAAGATGCTCTCGCCATCAAGTGGGCGAAGAACAGATTCAGAATGTACCTGTTAGGAGCACCGAAGTTCAAGATCATAACAGCACACAAGCCATTAATTCCAATGTTCAATAAGGCAACTGCTAAGCTACCACCAACAGTAGACTTCGGTTGTATATATAAATGCGCATTTATAAATGCGCACGTGACATCTACAAGTCGCCATACCGTGTTCAACGATGTAAGGTACCCGGATGTGCACAAATTCCACACGCAAAAGTATAGGCGAAAATGACAGGTTACAAGGAAAATTGGTTTTGCAAAATAGTGGCATTGATTGCAAAGGGCAAAATAATTTGACCCGAAACATAAACTCTTTATTTGGATTTTCCATCACGGAAAAAAAAATATGACGGAAAAGCTAGATATAGCTGATTTAAAAAGTTATATTTCATTATTTCCGTGCTAAATGGGCGTGGCAATTGGCCATATTGATGACGAAATGTGATTCTTACTGGCATTAAGGTCAGAAATGGGTAGCTGCCGATGATGTTATTTGATAATGTTTGCACGTAGGGAACTTAAGGGGCTGTCATTTTCTTCGGAAGGAAGGGGTCATGGATTGATTGATTTGGGAGTCAAGATAAGTATCCCCCCCGTAGCGCCGCCAATGAACATAACTCTGACCCTAATTTTAACTCTAATTATAACGTAAAGTGAGGAAACTATAACTTACGCCCTTTTCGGTATAATGCATGTTATAGGTAATAGTACATTGCCTAGTTAACGTCGCTGTGTGAAAAATAATATTCAAGCACCTGTTCAAGACATGGTTCAGCAAAATCAAGAACCACAAGAAACAACAGAAGAACCATCACAACTAACTTCAGATCCGGAACCAGTGGCTACGACAAAGACACCAAGGCTACAAAGGAGTCGACGGAAACCAGCATACCTGAGTGACTACGAAACCTGAGAATCATCAGTGCAAGATTGAAGAGTGTTGGATGAAGAATTGTGAAAGGACACTAAAAGAACTATGAACTGTGAAAGGACACTTACTTCATCATAAAATCCTGGAAAAAAAAATCAGGAGAGAGAAAAAAAAAAAAAGGCAAAATAGGCAAGAAAAAACGCCTAAGCTATTTGCCAAAAAAAATATATATATTGTGGAAATTTCTTTAAAAGGCAAAAGAAATTTAGTTTTCAGGAAATATTTGTTTTCATAATATTTTGAAAAGCCATCAAAATTACCAGAAAAGGGAAATAATCATACCGTTGGTACTACATCCCCCTAACTCACTGTTGGGACTACATCCCCCGAATTTACCGTTGGGACTTCACCACTTAAATCACCATCGGGACCCCCCCTCCCCCACTCACTGTTGCGACTACATCCTCCTAACTTACGGTTGGGACTACATCCCCTAACATACCGTTGGGACTACATCCCTAACTCACCGTTGGGACTACATCCCCCTAACTCACCGTTGGGACTACTACGGCTACAGGTCGATAATCCGAAAGGTCACTAATCTAAAACTCAATAAAATCTTTTTACTAACCCTAACACTAGATTCATCCTAATATTTTTTCCAAAGCCCTAATCCTAAAATTAAACTTCAACATAACCTTGACTCTGACTCCTAACCATAGCCTAACTCTATCTAACACTGATCTTACTGCTAACCGTAACCCTAACCTTATCGAGGACGACTTATATAGTGTTTTCGTAACTCACCGATTGGAAATTGCTAGTGTTTTTGTAACAAGCGGTGACGGGGACCGAGCGGCTAGGTACTTGGGTAGCAAGTGGTTTTATTGGTGGGTTTGCCGGAGCTGGAATCCGGCTATGCACTGGAAGAGTTATGATGGACCTCAAAGTAAACTACGGTGATACCTTGTTTTTACCTTTAACAATTTATGACTAGGTTATTCATCGTACTTGTCTTATCTGTATGACATACTAGGGTTCAAAAAGTATACTTTATCTCCAAAAAGTAATAACCATCTCACATGTTAACCAACAACCGGCTTTTGGTCTGGCAAGCAGGCTGTCTCACGTAGCCTTCACGTACCATAACAACAGGACAGCGGTAACAGTAAACACAAGTTGCTGTGCCACCAATGAACACGCTACACAACAGCAACAGTCTAGGTAAACCCGGGCCAAATTAACACGGCTAGATCAACAAGCTAATACACCACGTCAAAATCTAAAATACGCCAAGCCGGAATGAATAGAAAAAATGTGTTAATATTAAACATGCAAGGCCTACAAACATGCACGCGCACAAGCACGCGCTGGCAAGACATCATCGTAAAATTTCACAAATATAATATAAAACACAACTACTTTTTGGCAAACGAAAAATTGGGCAGAATGGCCCCGCTCGGCGCATACCAATAAGTATAATACATGCAAATGACACACGCAAGTATGCATCGGCACATATTAATATTTGAAAAATAACATAAATTTTGGAAGCAATTGAAAATTTGCGCATGGAGGCCCCTCTAGGTGCTCACCAGACCTTTGACAATGCATAACAAATGACACACCCGGGGTATACATCGTTATGTATTCTCACTATATCTTAAGATTACGACATAATAAAACAATATAGATTCAAACAGACTCGGTGTTATAAAACAAAAGCACTATACAAAGCATTATGTCCCACCATCAGGCCTTGGATTGGTCAACTTCATCCACCACTCAGTTTGGATTGGTCAACTCCTTCCATCACTCAAAGCTCAAGCCCCTCCATCATTCAAAACTCGGATTGGTCAAACCCCTCCACCACTCAAAACTCGGATTGGTCAAACCCTTCTATCACTCAAAACTCGGATCGGTCAAACCCTTCACTCTCCTCAAAATACCCGCAGTACGTCTAATGTCTTAGAAAATATAAAAATCTCATTATTTGGTGGCATGGTGGTGATTTTAGGATGTCACCAATGGAAAGAGCACCCTCACATTACCCATGATATGAATTTATCTCAAAATTTCCAAATTTCAAGTTAGATCGTTTTACCAAATCAGGGCCGAGTCCAGCCCACCGCAGCACTAGGACACCAGTCCTCCGTAGCACTAGGGCACCAGCCCTCCGTAGCACCAGGACACCAGTCCTCCGTAGCACCAGGGCACTAGCCCTGTCCGACGTGTTCCTCCTCTATACTACAAATTTACAATTAACAACACGCCAAAAATTACTCTCAGCAGTAGGCCCCAGACCCCTTTATATTCCCTGATGATGTGTCCCTGGGATGCGCCACGCTACTGCATGGGCCCTCGGACCTTCTCCTCCTTATCTCTATGATGTGTCCCTGGGCTGCGCCACGCTATTACAGGGGCCCTCGCCTCGGCCCTTCTCTTCCGTAATGCTCTTTGATGCACTGAAAAAC
Source organism: Amphiura filiformis (assembly GCF_039555335.1). Lineage (NCBI taxonomy): Eukaryota > Metazoa > Echinodermata > Ophiuroidea > Amphilepidida > Amphiuridae > Amphiura > Amphiura filiformis. The sequence continues at coordinate 24,058,571 of NC_092641.1, forward strand.
AAGCATACACGTGCACGGGACCATAACACAATGTCTGTTGGAATCACATCAATGAAATAATGATGATGAATAAAATATATCACATCAACTAACCTATAACCTTTCGTGAGCACTTACTATCCACATATAAAAATAAAATACATGAATATTTAATACTTCACACGCCAAGGTAGGCCTGAATGAATCATAGGCCCCCTACATGGCATGTTTCATAATAAGAACCTAACTAATTTAAAAAAGTTTTCATAAGGTCTGCATTTTGTCTTCATATTTGAAGGGGTGTGAACTTATTTTTGGACACGCCTCTATTATAATGATACCCACACAGTTATCTGTCTGTACACAGATTATATTTTGATTGCAGTGACTGTTTCCTTTGTTAGCACATGTCAGTCATCTATGGTTACTGGACCATGTAAACCTGCCAAAAACGAGCCAAACTGCTGGCCCTATGCAGGTGTGACTTGTATATAAATACTCTGATCTAAATGTTAAAGCCTCTATGATTTGAACAAATGTAATTTCATTATCAAAACAGAAAGCTTTTAGCTGAGGCCACAATGTTTGCAGACTAATAATAATCACGAATAAAGTCAAAGGTCAGACAACATTGCAAACACATAATAAATTGTGAAAAGTGAGAGAGAGAGAGAGAGAGTGAGGGCATTATTTCCAAACGAAAATAATGCAACGCGAAAATATAATGATCCCTATTAATATTATACACAACACACCACCTCTAAAATAATTAATTAATCTAAGATCCGAAATATAATATTCGGGGAAAACTCGAACTCACGCAATTAGCGCATGTACTTTAGTAATGCGCCGTACCGTACATGTACCATTTGACCTCGATGACGTGGCCATACATCACCTTCGCACGTAGCCCATGTCGCCACGTAAGCAAGCACACAGTGATGGAAACCAAAGAAATCTTATTACAAAATAATACAAGATATTCGAACTAAATCAGTCCTCTCTCTCCCTTTCCACTTTGCATAGAAAATTATGTTATGTATCAACATGAGCCGAAAGGAATGCTATATTGTTTAGAACCTACGATTATGAAATACTAACACGATAAAGCATGATTTTGGACGTGAATCTGTAGCCGAAAACAACAAGAAATTTGCATGAATGCGCTATGCTACCGTATACACGCACATTTAAAAAAAAACGCATCACCCGATTTACTTGCACAGAAAATCGTTCAATACACATTCTAAAATTAATTCCACGACTCCCAAATCACCTCTACGTGTTCTATACAACATAACCTACGGTAATTTGGAACGATTTAATTCCAAAAAAATAATGAAATTCTGAACATGAATATAAGAAATGCATAATCACCTAAAATACCGTGAATTCGCCCAGCCGGAATGGGGGTTTTTCCCATCCCGGTACCGCGTGGGTAGAAGCGGCCAATCAGGGCGACCCATTATCATGACGTAATGTAGAAATGAAATTAAAGGAGTGATTTTGATAGAAAATTTTAAAAGGGTATTACCTAAAAATAATATTTCGAACCTCGTCACATAGCCATCGGGATTTGTTTTTATTATTGTTTGAAAGCACCACCGGTTAGGTGTGTGCCGCTTATTTACAAGTGTATAGGATGGTCAAACATGAAAGAAAGTTCTTCCATGATCATACAGAGTGTATCAAAATGATTGGTACCCATCAATTTGGATGTTTATTGAAAAGCCTGCCGCTTCAAAATGCAACATAGGATAAATCTTGGAATGTCCAGAATATATTGTTTATGACTTTTCATACAATTATCTACAAATTCTTTACATCTTATGTTGAATTTTGATGTGCCAGACTCATGCAATATCAATGAAAACCAGCTTGCAGAGAGATGTCACACTGACCGACCCTCGTAGTTGTTGTAAAATGCCGTTATGTATTAAATATATAGGTCAATTGTAAATATCAACAAATGGAGGGGTCAGTGCAACATTAATTGTCTCCATTTTTGGCGACAAATATATTTTGCTACCAAACTTATCAGAACATAATACTTTCCATTTCCAACCCATTTCACCTCTTTGTCTAAAAATGCATATCACAGCAGAATTCTGTAACGGCAATTTTCTCAAATTAGCTAAAATGGAGGTGAGAGAGTGTTGCATTAAGCCCTCGATACTGTAATTTTTGGGATAAGATGTTCGTATAATGTATATGCATGTACCCAGCAAACACAAAAATGTTTTTAAAACGTTTCAAACATGTTATATTTTGGGTGTTGGTTTAGATAAAAAACGTTATAATAACATTAAATGTCGGGTTATATAAAGGTTATGGTAACGTTTTAAACGTTTTGTATGAAAACACACTACATCAAAAACGTTAAAATATTTTCAAAATGTTATTTTTTGCAATCATTTTTTGCAAAATATTTTGTCAACACTTTAATAACATTATGTTAGAATATTTGCAGCAGGTTATCAACAAAATGTCTTTGAATGTTATGAAAACGTTTTATACCCTACATGTGTCCTTTATATAACTTGACATTTAAACGTTTTCTGGCAAACATTTCTAACCTTTTGCGATTGATGTCGAAAACGTTTTGTTTTTGCTGAGTAATTATGCTTTAAAAAAATTTAAAAAAGCGCAGTGATTTATAGTGCGCTACGCACAGGCACAACGTCTAGACGTTGATCCACAAGCCTCAGCACACTTTACACTTTTATTTTGTCAAAAAACAAACAAACATTTCAATTTATTCAGTAATTTATAAGTATACAAGATATTATAACAAGTTTACTTTACAAGTGACTAACTTTGGAATTTAGAGTGCTCAAACCCATTACAGGTGAGCTATAGAAGATAGAAGATAGATATATATGTATACAAGATATTATATATTAACAGAAACAAGCATCATTCCAATAAGTCCTACATATCGCAGTGCAATTTGCACCCGAAAGTCGCCTGTTGCGATACAACTTTAAAAGTGTGGTGCAAAATTGCGATACCACATTTCACTGACTTTATGTGTTTGACGGACACTTCAAACTGCCCTGATTCAAGATATAAAAATAAATTGGGTGGGGTTGAGGAAAGAGTCAATAATTTGCATATAATAAGGTCGTCAGTTTCTTATTTTACATTTGATGTTATGGAGATACAGTCTTACGCCCCCCCCATAACTGGTTCTGCCGTCTTTAGGGGGTTCTCCGTGATTTAGGAGGAATCTAATATTGGTTGAAGAGGAGAAAAACGATGAAATCCCGCATGGTAATAGGATGAACAAAATGTTCCTTGAATAAACTCCGTCGTGTACGAATTTGTATTATTTCGATCCCGGACCTTTTGTCGTCGTAATCCCCACGAAACCATGAGACACGCGACAATGTGCACTGACAATCGAGTATCATGGTGTCCAGAGGTGGATCGTGGATGTAAGGAAACGGGCCCAAACGAGCCCAGACGATTTATTCAGCTGAGAAGGGACAAAAGGTTTGATGGCCTGGTTATGTTAGTATAGGCCCAAGATTCAATATTCCATATTGACATTTATTCAGCTGAGAAGGGACAAAAGGTTTGATGGCCTGGTTATGTTAGTATAGGCCCAAGATTCAATATTCCATATTGCTGCCGGGTCACAGCCGGGGTCACAGCCTGTACGGGCAGCCTGGGGGTCACAAAATAGGAGGCCAAAAAATACATTTATTCAGCTCAAGAGAGACATGGGCAAAACTTGTTGGATATCACTCCCAGGAGGATACCTTTCATGCCTATAGCAATAACAGTAGTTTTGGCCTGTAAGGGGGCCAGACAGTAGCCCCAAAGGGGCCCGTCCATATGGTGTTATTCAGCTGAAGAGAGACAAGGATGAATCTTTTTGCATTGGAACTATTACACACTGTATGGGCCCCCGTACGGGCCAAAATTGCTGTCATTGCTACAGGCATGATAAGTATCCTCCTGGGAGTGATATCCGACAAGTTTTGTCCATGTCTATCTTGACCTGAATAAATGCATTTTTGGCCCCCTATTTTGTGTCCCCCAGACTGCCCGTACAGGCTGTGACCCGGCAGCAATATGAAATATTGAATCTTGGGCTTAGGCCAAAAAAAAAGGTTCGTCTCAAAGCTGACGCGCGCGTTTGTAAAATCCCACGATTTGACAAAAAACAAATGCGGAATTTTTTTTTATTTCAAAAAAATCGGCGAAAATCAGACTTCTTTCTCAAAATACCGGTACTGACGCGAGTATAGTCCCACCCTTTTTTTGGGTGAAAAATTACCAAAAATTACCATAACAGTGAATTCACGTCAAGGTCTCCAATATTCGGCACCGACCTTCCCAAAAAGCTTAAAAAGTAGTCTCACTTGAGTTGTAAAAACTTCTATTTTCTCCTATTTTTGGGTGGAATTTTAGCCTTACCTTCACTAAATAGAATTTTGGGAATATTGTTGATACAAATGTCCATTTCTCTGAAAGAAATGACATGCAAACTATTTTATTTTCAATTTATTTTACGCCTACTTGTCTGAATCTCGCCAGCCAGGCCATGTGTGTTATTTATGTAGGCGGCCATCTTGGATTTGTCCACGGTCGTAAAGTTTATTTTTTACTGAATTGGACTTTATTTTCTCACATCATAATCCTTCAAAAATTCCAAAATAAAATGTTTTCATGCATTCATGATTTATGTAGAGCATTTTTAATATTTAGGGTTGATTTTTACAAGAAGTATGAGACAGAAAGTAAATAAAATTAGTGAAAGTGGTTGTTTACACGGTGCATAGGAAATAATGACAACTGATTAATTTTCCATTTTTCAAGCGAGAGTATTATGAAAGCTTGATGTTTTGTTGAATTTATAACATCTTTAAAATAATATGTGAACTATATTGACGATGTTTCAAGGTAAATAAATAATCTAGCAATGAAAATTAAGCTCCGTAGTCACAAAAATAATTTTGAGGTGATTTTGCAAATGAACTTCCATGATTTGGGTTGCCAAATTCGGAACCAGGTGCACAAAGTCGGGAATTTAAAAAAAATCGCATTTCGCATTTGTTTTAAATTTCTCGTCAGCTTTGAGACAAACCTTTTTTTTTTTTTTTATACTAACATAACCAGGCTATCAAACCTTTTGTCCTTTCTCAGCTGAATAAATCGTCTGGGCTCCCAGTCTAGGGGCTTCCAGAGAGGCAGATCCTAGGTTTCAAGTAAGGGTGATGTAAGCCTAGCCTATATGTACTTTCGAGGAAAAATCCAGGGGGCAAGTTCTACAGTATTGGAACATTGATTACTTTTCGCAATTTTGGACCAAACAAAAACGGTGCAAAATGACAGAGGAGAAAGCTTAAAAGAACCCCAATTTCATGCATTCTTACACCATTATAGCTTGGTCCCCGTCGAGTCCATCCCACCTAACATGTGCAATGATGCGGCCTTGGCGAGGATTTAAAACTGTATTCCATCACCCGTGTTATACGCGTTAAAATGATGAAAATTTATAACACAATACAATATAACATCGATTTTAAGCGGTTTTAATTCACCCAATTGGGCAGTCACAACACCAGTTTGGTGCGCCGGGGACCCAGTCATGATCTAAATTCTAACCATCTATAGCAAAAATAATGATCACATATGTTATAATCATGTACGTATATTTCTACACAAAGTTAATGAGGCTTACAAACAGAAAAATCACCAACAATACGTTCCACTGAAAGTAATGATCATATTAAAAAATATTAGAGACATTGCGATTTCCAAACGTAGACATCGGACGTACGTTGATCTATTCAAACCACTCTCGAAGGGGGGTCACGTATTTAGCTATTTTTGAAGATATTCCACGTGCGAAATCGACGTAGATACATCGTTGAAAATGCACAAAATTTGTCCATTTTACAATATGTTAAAGACAGTCAAAGATAATGAACATACGAAGGAAATTCTAATTATTATTACTAGCGGGACACCCGCGCTACGCGCTAGATGAGTAAATGGGAGCGTTCACTAAAACAGGAGGAATTACTGAACAGGTAGAATCATTGAAAAGGTAAATTTTATTTATCTGAACCTGACCATCTTTAAGCCTACGTTTCCATTTAACTTCTTTCTTTTTAGTTTTTTCTACATGGGCCAATTTTGTTCCATTTAAAAAAAAAATTCTGCTGCTAAGCTTCCGATTTTCCGTTACCATGTTTTTTATTTATTCAACCCCGTTCCCGTTATTTTCTAAATCTGTCCTTTCTTACATTTCCATTTTAGCTTCTATTTTATTTGCTGCATAGCTTGTGATTTCCTGTTTTCATGTTATTTATTTAATTCTGTCCTCAGTTTAATAGCTTTTTTATTTAAACTTCCTGATTTTATTATAGCTTTTTTCCCATTACATTTCCTGAAGAGTTTCTTTCTTTCCTTCTTTAGCCTATTTTATTCCCGGTTTCATTTTGTGACTTAGTATAACCCACATACTCGTACAGCCTGTTTGTCCTCATTTTGTTTTCTTTTTTATTTATAGTAGGCCTATACCTCTTCATGTTGTTTGTACTTTTTAACACACATCTGTTTCCCGTATTTATTACGCTACGGTCGTTCACCCGTAATATCATTCATTACGTGACTCTGCGTCGTTTACGCGTGCCATGGCGTAGTGCTGCGTTACCCGCGCGGTATCGCTGCGCTACGCGAACGGCTTGGCATTAGATACGCCCGTGCGACGCGCATGCCTAGCTTAGTAACTGACTCCTCGTTTTGTTTACCTTGGATAGCAACGGACCACATTTTCACTGATTTTGAGGCCAATTCTTGACCGTTTTCAACCAAATAAAGTTTAAACACGTTCCCGTATATTCTTCAATCTCCCGTATGAATTTGGCGACATTTGGATCGAAACTGACGGAGCCTTTATAGCGATACATACATAGATACATACATACAACATTCCCCTATTTATAGTAAGATGATCCTTTTTGAGAAAAGAGAGAAGGCCACTCCCAAACACAATTGTACAATATTATTTTACTCTTAGCCCTTACTTCGTGAGAAAGGAAACTGGAATTCCAATCTCAGGCCCCGATGCAATTTTGAAAGTAAAGTCATGATGTATGGATGTAGTGATCTTTAATCTACCAAAATATATGTTTTTGGGCAACTATAATATTTAGGGCGCGCAAAAAAACCGATGAAGTTTAATCAGCATGTAGGTCAAAATGTTAGTCAAAATCAAAAGCGGCCTGTTTGAATTAGGCAGAGACTGAGCTTACTGTTATTTTTTCAATCACTATGCCCTCTATCGACCTAGATTAGATTAGATCAAATAATATAGTTTTTATTTCAGCTGACTCGTTCTCCTTCGTGACGAATGAGCACAATCCAGTTTGGAACCGAGACTAGCAATATTTAACACGTATTAACGTACGTAAAACGTACGTGAAAACGTACGTTCCACGTGCTGCGTTTGGAACATCGCAATCTCTCTAATGTATTTTCAATTTCACATACAAGCGTAAAACGATAATTTGACGAATACATACACCACCCGTAACAATCACTTGAAGTTAATGGGGCTTACAAAAAGAAAGTTCGTCAACAAAAGAAAATTTCACTGAAAGTAATAATCATGATCATGTATATTTTCAATTTCACATAAAACGATAATTTGACAAATACATTCACAATTCATAACAATCATCACCTGAAGTTAAAGTTATTAATTATTTTAAACTGTTGTGATTTGGTAGTTCACAGCATCTTACGAATAGTAGTGAGCTTTGGCAAAAACTGCATTGCTCAATTCATAGCGAGCGTGTAGAAGAATTAAAATATCACAGATATACTTTTATAGGTGCTGCGGTTCTTGAGTTACGTTGTAAAGAGGGCTGAAACAACAACACTTTCTTTTGTAAAACGTACATAACTCATTAACAACAATAAATTAAGCAAGTTTGCAAAGTATACGATTTGTAGAATGGACTTTTGCAAAACATCAAGGTGTTAATTTTCAACAAAAGAAAATTTCACTGAAAGTAATAATCATGATCATGTATACTTTCAATTTCACATGAAACGAGTGACATTAACAAATCATGACGACCATCACCTGGTGTATTACGACACAAAGGAAAATTTCACTGAAAGTAATATTCATGGGACTCATTGTATTTTTCCAATTTCACATGAAACGAGTGACATTAACAAACCATGAGGATCATCACCTGGTATATTACAGCTTATTACGACAATAAGTTATTGGGACTTTAACAGGTTCGACAAATTTCTGTTAGATATTCGAGTTGATATGTGGAGAAATTCCTTATTCTTATTCTTTCGTGTTGCAAGCTGAAAAAGTGAAATTTGGACTGGAAACAGGCGGCACAGAAGAAGATAGACCGAGCAATTTTGAGGAGATTTTTTCCTCCCCCCCTGCCCTTTTTTCATCTTCATTTATTTTCCTTTTTACTCCTTTGCCCTTTTCTTTTCCTTTGTCTTCACGATTTTCTATTTCATTTTTGTCAGGGGGCAAAGAGAGTAAAAAGACTGTTCAAAATGACCCAAAACACCGAAATTCGCTGTGTGCGTGCTAAATTCCAAGGCTTTATGTTAAGGCATTATGTCAAAGTGTCCTACGAAATTGTAAATTATTTTGATTGTTCTGAGACTGCACTTCAAACGGCATGAGATGAAATTGCATCACAACTTTCAAAATGGGGGTGTAAAAGTGCACTCAAGGTAAAAACTATACTAATTCGAACACTAGAAACAAAGTGCTTTCCAATGACATTCATTACGTAACGATTAATGATCAAAATAATCACAGGCCTATAGCCTATATTATAGGGCTTACTTCCGATCGAATTGAATCGAATCGAATCGAATCGAAGAGAAGAGAAGAGAAGAGAAGAGAAGAGAAGAGAAGAGAAGAGAAGAGAAGAGAAGAGAAGAGAAGAGAAGAGAAGAGAAGAGAAGAGAAGAGAGAGAGGAGAGGAGAGGAGAGGAGAGGAGAGGAGAGGAGAGAGAGGAGAGGAGAGGAGAGGAGAGGAGAGGAGAGGAGAGGCCTGTAATTATTTTAGGCATTGCTTGAAGGCGGGTCCTCGTCCCAAAAGCATTGTGAAAATTACTGCGGGCCCGCCGATATACAGGGCTCCCTACATTTTGTCACCAAAGTCAGTATTAAGACTGACTACATACATGCTGACTTCAACATCGATCCATGCATACTTGCGAATCTCAAGTCTTATAAAGTGTCAGTGGACCTGTGTAACATATAAAATTTTGCAAATTGAGTTCGGGCCCATTTTGTGTTAAAGCAATGATATAAAAGTGTAAAAATGATGCACCAAATGGCTTCAATTGGACCTTCATTTTGCAAAACTGCCGTTTTAACTTCTGTTATTTTAGTGTCTGGGGCACTTTATGTTTAAGGCAATAATGTTATAAATTTACAATAACAGTGAAAAAGTGGCTCAAATTGGCCTGTCATTCCACAAGTTTTCGGTTTTTTCTCAAATGTCTCACTCATACACCCCCTGCGACGCGCAACTTTATGTCTAAAGCAATAATTTATACAATAACAGTGAAAACTTGTCCACGAATGGCTTCAATAAGGGCCGTTTTTCAAACTAAAATTTTACAAAATAATAATGCCAAAATGGCCCACCAAATGGCTTGTTAGGATAATTATAATCCTAAGATAACGATAGTAAAATAATACGAATATTACCCTTAATGGGGAAGTTAGAAATAAAAAAAATATGCTGTAATATGCAAAAATGCAGTTGCTCGTCAAATGAAATACCGCGGCTGAAATGGTTTCGCGTCACGTGGTGTTTTCATGGGTAAACCATTGCCTGAACCAATGGGATGCCTCATTTTGTATCAGGATGACCAATCACGGGCGTGATTGCTCGTTATTTCAGTGTCTGGGGATAATTGCATTGTATTAAATAATAAGAATGACAATAATAAAATGTAAATTATGAAACATTCTTAAAATTGCAGCGTCATCATAATGTAAGCGTCAGGTGTTATCCGTCCAACGATATATAAACATGGTAAATCTGGATGAAATAATACAACATTATTTAAGTACATTGATCGCTGATCGGGTTTAACAACATAACAGTTTGGTATCTACACAAGCAACGTTCATACAAACATTACATCATGAATCGCAACTGTACCCTGTTGGTCTTGTTTCTGGTTGCTGCGGCTATTGCGGCCTGCTCAGCTCGCCCAGCTGACGAATTCAACGATGAAAACGCGGAGACTCTGGCTGAGACCCGTGTGGAGAGGTAATTGTTTAATTATCAGTGGCATAGATTTCTTTTTGACAATTCTTGAAGTATAGTGAATCCAGCGCCTTTTGGCGACAGAATAAGTTTATGGTATAAATACGCGAAAAATGTTGCCATTTTGATTACAACTACAAGATTGTCGGTTCAAAGTGATATATATATACCTATCAAAATGAACAGTATATCTCATCAAAACGAAAAGTTACGGGATCAGCAATAAATGAGTAGGGAATATATTAAAAAATAAACTAGAGTATAGTATGATCTGTGCGTATTCAACAATAACACTTATAATGTCTTTTATGTCCTAGATATGGCGCAGACCTACTGGACAAACGACAATCTTGGTAAGTGTACGCTATTATATTACTCTTATTAATACAAATTGATACCTATTGTGTATTCAATTAACATAGACTGGGTATTTTTTGAAGATATTTGATTTTTTTTTTGTGGTCAAAGTCATCAAAAAAAATATTGGAACACCCTTAGACCCGACGTAATGTATAATTTTCAAAGTCCAGAGTTCCATTTATAACCACATTTCTATTACATTTAGCCTTATTTTTGGCGCATATTGAAGGTAACTTAAATTCACCAAAAGAGTATGTGACCTCAACACAGATCGATTGAGATGGTCCATTCTCAGTTTAGAAAGGGCTTATTATAACAAAATGTAATATGGATAGTGTAGTGTATAATATTAAACCTGAACAATAGACCCTATCAAATGCTACGTCCCTTAGCGTGTTTATAGTGGGTGCAGATGTGAGGTACATTGCGGTATAATTTCTATCCGGTCAGAAATTATCCGAATACTTGCCCGCTTCTTCATGATGCGTAGAATGCACACAGGACATTCGGAACGATTCTCACCCCAAAACAGAAGCTACATGTTCGCAGCCATGATCATATTGTTGAATGGGCTGTTTATAGCTCGCGCCACAATATTTACATTTCCCAGCCAGGCCCTTAGAGTCCGTCGTATCTGCTCAGATCCTGAAGAAGAAGATCGTCACCTGAACAACCTTAAATCCAACCTACTTAAACGCGCTTATGACCCCAATACAATCGACAAACAAATCGGGAAGGCCAAACAACAGGATCGCAAATCACTTCTCACGTATAAACCCAAAAAGAAAATGGACCGCGTTCCACTAGTTACCACTTACAATCCTGCTTTCAACAACATTCGCTCCATAATGTCCCGCCACCTCCACATATTAGACGCCGATGACAGATTAAAACAGATCTTTCCATCTCCCCCCATCTTGGCGTTCCGCCGCCCACGGAACTTACGGGACCTTACTGTTTCATCCAAATTACGCCCCACCCACGACAAAGTAACCGCCGGCAGTACAAAATGCGCCGCCAAGAGATGCTCAGTATGCCCATTCATGACAGAAGCCACCAAATTCACCAGTTCTGTGACCGGTGAATCTTTCCCCATAACAACAAAGATTCACTGTAAGTCTGAATGGGTCATCTATCTCATTACTTGTAACAACTGTAAACTTCAATATGTCGGCAAAACCACCAACAAGTTATACACCCGCTTTACCGGTACCAAATCTGATATTAGACTTAACAAAAAGAAACTCCCCTATGTGCATCATTTTAACTCACCCGGTCACTCAGTCTCCAATGTTACCATCATGGGCATCGAGTCTATCCACAACCACCGTGAAAACATAATCCACAAACGCGAGTCATACTGGATAGCTAAACTACACACCTTAAAACCCCACGGTATCAACGCCGAATCTTAAATATAGGCCTATTAATTTTGTTCTTCATAACGCGTCGGTACTCCAGTGCCCCACTTTTTTCAGCCTCGGACCTTTTACGTAATTCCGCCCTCACCTTTGGTTTCGGCCGTTTACGCCCTCATTTCTTTTTCGCGCTGTTTTTGTCGTTGTTCTTGTTCCATATTGATCATTGTCTTTCCGTAACCAGCACACAAACGTTGCATCTCCTCTCTCGGTAAGTTAAGGTTTTACTTAGGTTTTTATAATATTCCCATACTCATTATGTTTTTTATTGTTGGCTCTATACACCATAGCATCATAATCTTGCTATTTTTTGCTATCATCCGTTTATAATAATCCTTTTTCTGTATAATCTTTGTACATGAACATTGTTTCTGGTCTGCTCAGGTTTTTTATTGTATAATATTTTCTTGTAATGTAGGGATTTATTGCCTGGCATTTATGTATCATCTCTCTGTTTATTTATTTAACAGTTTGCCTATACCTTGATGAAGCCCTGAGGGCGAAAGCTTGGATTAAAAGTTAATGTTACACAGCTACGTTGTCGTCTATTCAAATCTCTTACGTCTATATATTTCACGAATGGATGACCCAAGTCGTATAAAAGCCAAGACCAAATCTCTCACACTATATATATAATATATATATATATATATATATATCACTAGTGAACAGTGTACTGTAATATATTATATTACTTTGAAAAGCTGAAGAGTTAACTCCAAAAAAAACTCATGGGCGAAGTTCAAGCTTGTCAAAATCAAAAATCTTACAATAGACGACTAAATTGATTTTTTGATATTTACTGAAAGAATGAAAATTATTGCTTTTTATTTGACCGAGAAAATTTATTTTAAGGTGTACGGTAGCTCATTTCAACACTGAATTTGATCGGTGCAGTGACCGAGTGAGCCTTGTATAACAAAAGCCATCGACGATGACTAGCGTTCTTAGAGTATTATTATATAGGTTTTTATAAAATAACGGGAAATATTCATGCTTTTGTACCCAGGTCCAGATGAAGGTATTCAAACTTCTAAGTTGGAGTATCAATAACATATCACACCACCATGCGCAATGCATAACTCGGTTAGCCCACTTCAGACCCCCTGATTGCATAACGCCGCTGCGTGTTTCTCGTTTTCCAATTGAATACCTGAGTGGAAGAAGGGCCCAACTCCAATTTTTTACAAAAATGAGTTAGACCCAGCATTTTATTGCCAGCAGACTGTTTTTCCTTGTGTGTGAAAGATGAGCCAAAATTCACTCTCTAAATAGTCTTCCACGTACACTTAATCATGGTTTTCATGGAAGAAAGACCCAACTCCATGGAGTTGGGCCCTTCTTCCACAAATATTGGATTAAAGAGGAATTTTGTTCATCCATGAAATCTGCTTTTCACTACAATAAACGTTCTTGCTAGCATATTACATGCTTCTACTTGTGCAATTAATGGATAATTACCTAATTTCTGTAGCTATTTACATCTGCTTACGGAACTGGCACTTGCAGTATATTAGTGGAAGAAGGGCCCAACTCCAGCTCGTATTAAGACCTGTACCGTTGCCATGGAAACATCATATATAATTTTGAATGTATGTAATATTGTATATTCACGTATTAAAGGTCCCCTGAAGATGAAAACATTCTGTCTATAAAACGTTTTCAAATATTAAGTTTTTTCTTAATATCTCACAAACGGTTTTGATGGAGTTGGGCCCTTCTTCCACTCAGGTATTCAATAGAGGAATCCAACGAGCCAAGTCATGGTCAGGATTTGGTCGGCCATTACTGGAACCCCGCAGCACCAAACTGGTGTTGTTACTACCCAATCCATCGACCTTCGGTGCCAACTTATGTTAATGGGAAGTTGGAGGGGTCACGTGACCTAGCCCGTTAGGGCTAGAATCACGTGACGCGATGAGCCGGTTGTAGGATCTTGGGAGGTGGTGACGCCCTCTGTCTTTGTTAAGGTCGCTGTTGGTTCGCCTTATGTTGATGGCCTCTTTCACTCCTCGCTTGAACCAGTTCTCTTCTTTGTCCAGAACGCGGACCCCCTCCCAGTCAATCTCGTGCTGAAAAGTGGCCGAGTGTTCACCAACTGGCGAGGAGGGTCTGGAGTGTTCATCCAAGCGAGTTTTTAGAGTTCTAGCACTTTCACCCACATAAGTGGATGTGCATTCCTTGCAAGGAACCTGATATACAATTCCGCACTTGTCAAGCTTGTTTGCTTTGTCCTTTGGTGCTACCAGAAGCGATCTTAAAGTGTTCCGTGGCTTGACATGAGTGCTGATGCCGTTGGAACGGAATAATCTTTGCAAAGACTCAGTGACCCCTGCCTCATAAGGGATAGACACGTTGCCCTTTGACGCAATCATATTGTGCCTAGGAAGCCCGGACACTATTTCTCGTGACGGTGTCCCAGGACCAGTCCTGATAGCCGCACACTGCCAGTGATCTGCGGACTCTGTTCAATTCCTGCTGTTTGTCCTCCTCAGAAGACACAATGGTGTTAGCTCTGTCACTTAGGGTCCGAATTACGCCCAACTTGTGTTGGAGCGGATGGTGGGAAGAGAAGCCTAAATATTGTTCGGTATGGGTGGGTTTCCGATATACCTGAAAACTTAAGTGGCCGCGATCATCCCGCGAGATGAGTACATCGAGTACCGGGATCTTTCCTTCTTCTTCCTTCTCCATGGTGAATTTGATGACCGGATGTTGTGAGTTGATATGGTTCGTAAAGTGATCAATTTGGTTTTGTTTTATGATCACGATGGTGTCATCCACGTAACGCCCCCAGAACCTGGGTGGTTCAGGGCACGATGACAACGCTTTATTCTCAAAATCCTCCATGAAGAGGTTGGCGGTGATTGGTGAAACCGGTGAACCCATGGATGCGCCCTCAAGTTGTTGATAAAACTCACCGTCGTACTGGAAATAGGTGGTGGTCAAACAATATTTTTTTTTTTATTTATACCATTCGGCCCGTGGGCCTGGCACAGCCCAATATTGCAAAAGCAATAAATTAAAGGGAGGCCAAAACATCAAAACAACAAAAATAAAAATATAACTTAAACCAAAAACACAGAATAAACAAACACCAAACGGAACTGGCTAGCCAAGATGGGCACGAAGGGCTGACTTGAAGGAATACAGCGATTTACATTGGATAATGTCCTCAGGGAGGTAGTTCCAGAGTGTCGGAGCATAAGGGTAAAAGGATTTTTGGCACAAGGTCAGACGACGGAAAGGAGGAACGATGGCTTGGGAGTTCAGGTTACGGAGTGAAGGCCGGGGTGAGGGTTGTAAGGGTTAGGAGAGGAGGAAAGATGATGGAGGATCTTATACAGGTGACAGAGAGTAGCATAGTCCCTGCGTTTGGAGAGCAAGGGAAGGTCAGACTTCAGGAGAAGGTCCTCGTGGCTGAGATTCCAGGACTGCAAGATAACCCTTTAGTAATTCCAGTAAGCTCATGATCTGATCCACCGACAGTTCAGTACGCTCAGATAATGTGGGGTCATTGCGCAAACGTTCTTTAATGATCAACAGAGATTCATTTACCGGGGTACATGTAAACAACGCGGTAACGTCGTAGCTAACCAACACCTCGTCGCTTTCTAGTTGGAAATCTTTCAACTTGTCAACAAGATCTTTACTGTTCTGGAGGTGGTGTCCCGACTGACCCACTAAGGGCGAGATTATATCTGCGGTGAATCTGGCCACATCGTAAGATATGGAGCCCCTGCACGCAACAATGGGGCGAAGAGGGCAAGTGGTTTTGTGTACTTTAAAGCCCGTAAAACTTTGGCACCTCTTCACTGGTCGGGTACAACTGTCTGTACTTGACGTATGAAATTGCTCCACTACGTTCCACGCCTTGCAATATTTTAATAAGTTTATTCTTGTATTTGGAGGTGGGGTTAGATTTGATTTTCTTATAAGTCTTTTCATCACTCAGGAGCTCAGTAGCCTTGGCTTTGTAGTCACGATTGTTGAGCACGACCACTGCCCTACCCTTATCAGCAGGGACAACCAAGATCTCTTTATTGTCTTTCAAAGGTTTGATGGCTAATCTTTCCTGCTTAGTGATGTTACTTTTGGGTACCTGAGCTTTACGTAAGAGATCGCTGGCTTTAGATCTAATTTCACTTGCCTGATCTGATTCAAGACCAACACATCTCGCGGCCGATTCAACCGAGGTGATCAACTCATCAACGGGCAGAGAGGCGGGGGTAACAGCGTAATTAAGCCCCTTTTTGCAGGAGAGCGAGTTCATTTTCGCTGAGTTGGTAATCTGATTTGTTGATCACCCATCTGTCCTTCACCTCTGGTGATATATGTCCTTGCGACTCCTTATCCAATTGTTCATGTTGTTGTTGGTGTTTTGCAAAAGTTCATTCTACAAATCATATACTTTGAAAACTTGCTTAATTTATTGTTGTTAATGAGTTATGTACGTTTTACAAAACTGTTGTTGTTTCAGCTCTCTTTACAACATAACTCAAGATCCACAGGACCTACACAAGTATATATGTGATATTTGAATTCTTCTACACGCTCGCTATGAATTGAAAAATCTCACTACCATTCGCAAGATGCTGTGAACTACCTTTTTTTGCTGCTTCGACCAACAATAGAACGTATAACCTTAAAATGAAATTATTAACCAATTTCTTTTCTTTTCACCAGTCCACAACAATGCTTACCCCATTGTGATGACGAAACCTACTGCTGTGGCTTTGCCCAATGCATTCTTTATTGTCCTTTGGCATGCGCGTAACAGGTAAGTTATAGAAGTAGGCCTAATTGTTGTAGTAAAATTAACATTAATTTCCCTACGCGATGTATCTTGATGCAATGGGTAAACCTATTATGTAAAATCCAATCATAATTCAAAAACCATAACATAACAGACAACCCTGTGGCTCCCTTGTGCTTTTGTTTTGAGCCAAAAATGCATTCTGTTTTGCCCAAGTGAAGGAAAAGTTTGTTATCATTTAGCCACTCTCTGCATGATTCTAATTCATTGCCCACAATGTCACCATTTGGTTTTTACCAGAAGCAATAAAGAGGAGTATCATCCGCACATAAAATCATTTTGCAATTGACACTAATTAGCATGTCATTTACATAACATAAATACAAATGTGGGCCCAAGATACTGCCTTGGGGGACCCCACAGGTTATAGATAGGGGATCAGACTCTACATCATTGACGCTAATCATTTGCTGCCTATTCGGATGATAAGACTTGAACCATGCTGTAGAGCCAATACCTATGATGCTCAATTTTTGACACACAATGTTGTGGTTGACGGTGTCAAATGCCTTATGCAGGTCCAAGTTCCAATAGCAGTATAGCACAATGCCTGTATAATTAACAACAGAGGCTTGTGTGCGGATGTAATGAGGGGTGTGTCTATACTATAGAGCATGATCTCCTGAAACCGAATTATTGCGAATTAAACAACAAACCATTATCTCGCACGCACTTTTCCACCTGGACATAAACGGACCTCTCCAAAATCTTTGAAGTAACGCTGAGAATGCTTACCATGGGCGGTGGAAGCGGGCGGGGTGTACGGGTGGTCCGACCCCTAAATCATGATAGAAGAAAAAAGCAATAATTGCCTGTGCATCTTCCCTTTTTAAACGATAGTACAAAAAGTTTAGCTATCTTGTCAGTTAGATAGTTATCTTGTCACAAAAATTATATTCTTAAACAGTAACACTTTTACGCATGTAAAAGCTGTATCTGGTGCGTGATCTATTTCGTCTTTATGCCCCAATGAATCCATGTCTGCTTTTAGTGCGCCAAAATTTTAAAAAAATCAAAAATCTGAGCGGCATTTTGACTGCAAATTTTCATTTGTTTACACAGATTTTGCTAGCATTAACAACATACCGAATGCGCCGTGGCTGCGCAGGGTTGTACCCTGTCACGCGAAACGAATCTCGCGCGTAATCACAATATTTTGCATTCACATATTCCTGACTCGTCACTTCCCGCCAATTTGCTGTCTTGAGTCATGTGACTTTTTAGAATTGAAAAAAGTGAAATAAATCAAGCAAAAATGGGAGGAAATATTAGCAAGCTTTATTTTATCAGTTTCAAGTGAAAGAATACATCGTAGTGTTGATAAATATCAGGAAATCTCAATTCGGATGTGGACGAATGTGCCTCCCCTTATTCTGGCCTAAACAGCAGCAATACATACGTTGTCATGGGAGCTTCTAGCCTAGCGCGTCCCGTATACTGCTGTGTCATACTGCAGCTTTCACACACTTAAATTGTGTAATTATGAACCCTCCAAAAATTATGACCCCCCCCAGACTTAATTTCACCCTCATTTTCTTTATTGTTTGTCATAAAATAAACATTCCAGATGTATATTTTGGTGACATACATTGATCCCATCGTTAAATATATTTTAACCAGTCTTTTTCGCCTTTTCCTTTGAAATGTACAGGTGAACTTGGTTGATATGTGATAAATAAAATACCGATAATAAAAGTAAAGCAACCAGGTAAATACCGTCGGAGATCAACGCAGAACAAACGAAAATGGTTCGACATTGAAGATTACTTTGCAGCTGCATAATTTAAACATAATACTTGGACAAACCATTATCTATCATTCGTGAACAGTATGCTTCGACTATATTTATAAATACGTATTTATAAATACGCACGTTACCGGTACAGAAAAAAGGATAGGAACTCTTTAGACGAATATTATCAAATTTAAGTAGTATATTGAATAGCAAAATTATTACACATCGGGAGTTTCTGAGTTTGTAATAAAGTATTTACCGACGGAATACATTTTTTGAAACAACTATTATGATATTACATCGCACATTATACTCGGGCTTTTTCCTGTCACATCATTTTGGTTACTAAGAAACTGGCTTTTCATGTTCACTCAGCCTGTACAATTGAAGGCCGTCCACTTAAATAAACAGTAAGAATCATAATCAGTGAGTCACCGAAGCAAATCATGACCGTTGGGCCCCCTATCTATTTAAATATCAAACCAGTTATGTCATTTACCATACAAATTCTAATGCCTTTATAAGTCCCTGGCAACAGAGTACAATAGGTCTGCAAGCTCCTAAAGTAGGACTAAATATCATAATAGTTGTTCACGAGTTTCTCATGATTTATTGACAGAAAGGTTTACAATATGATCACAAAGTTAAACAAAATAGACAATTTGGCTGCAGTACAGTAGTCTTATATTGTTTACCGCCTCGCGCCTTCGCATTCAAATGCACAGAAAGACCACCCACTGTGTAGACGGTCACTTCGAGACTTAATGTCTACAAGCTGTTATGGCAGCGCGGAGG
Organism: Amphiura filiformis; assembly: GCF_039555335.1. Taxonomy (NCBI): domain Eukaryota; kingdom Metazoa; phylum Echinodermata; class Ophiuroidea; order Amphilepidida; family Amphiuridae; genus Amphiura; species Amphiura filiformis. Next base: position 24,077,969 of record NC_092641.1, read on the forward strand.
CGGGGACGCGCGTATTTATAAATACGTATTTATAAATATAGTCTAAGGCAATAGAAACAAATTAGTTCGATTTTCAATCGGCCATCGATGTTTGGTCGCTCCAAATTATTTATGAAATCAATTAATTTACTATTGGTATTTGTGATAACATATTAATTGTTGCCTGTATTGATATTCATCAATATAAATTTAGCATTAGTTCTGATTAATTAGTTGATATTTCATTAATAACAAGCTTCGGAGCAGCATCGACGGTTGATCCAAAGATGGAATAAATTTGTTTCTGGTGCCTAATATGCATACTTATGAAAGTTCATGATTTTGATTTAAACTTTTGATTCAAACACAATTCCTAACTCGGAATTTCCAGATGGTGCTCCATCTTTCATCAACGAGTGAGTGACTGTATTAAGTCGAGATCTTTTTGACCTTTGACGTAATAACAGACTCGGAGACTCCTGAAAGTCACTAGCCACCATGATCGCAAGGGCCAGAAATCGCATGTGAACAACGCTTTAGCAAAATGTGGATATCCTAAATGGGCACTCGATAAAGCTAGATGATGCCTAGTAGTACATCATCAGATATCTCAAACCACATTCACATCGAGTCTTCTGGACATTTCGTTTTCTTAGACAAAGGATACATACTCGACAGGGACAGCAGGTGGTTCTGAAAATTCCGAGGTAGGAATTAATCCATTGTGTTTGGATCAAAAGTCCAAATTAAAGATCAAATATCATAATGTATCATTGAATATTGAAACTTTGTGTCGAATCATTTTTTAAAGATGTTAATTTGAAATAAATATCCGTATTCGATGGATTCACCATCGTAGACTAATTAAATCAGCCTACTTTGCCCTTTTGGAATTTTGTAGTGCACAACGTAAGAAACCTTTCATATTGCACAGATTTCCAGTTCAGTGTTCAGTGGTTTAGGAAAAGTATTCAAATAGATATATCACACTTACACCGCCCTACGCCATGCATCACTTCAGCTAGCCCAATTTCCCTATTCCATCTAGAAAGGACCAGGGATACCAGGAGGGTGAGAGTTAATAAGGGCAATGTCGTGTTGACAGATGCATGTTCGTCAACTATTATAGCTTTAGTCTCCGTCTTCGCGGCACGTCAGTTAGTTTTCTCTCACTAGGTGGAGTGAGTGGATGATCACAGACGGCGGAGAAAGATATATACTAGTCAGACGGTCTAATTCTATCAAGCATAACACCTCAACAACCATCGTCTAACGTTCAGAACGTGTGTACATAATATCATTGCTAGTCTCAGCAGTGGCGGATCTAGAGCGGTATAACTTTTTTTCAGCAACGTTTGTCCACAACCCACAAGATAAGAAAATTTAATATTATTATTATTACTATTTGATCCAAAAAAGCTAAGCATCGTTCAATGTATGGGTGTTAATGCAAATCCAATGTTTTAATGCGAAACCTTATTACAATATACTAAGTCTAGTAAATATGTACATAATAATATGATTTTAGAAACAAGTCTGGCTTTGATGGAAACTCAAGAACAAAATTTTGTGAAAGATTGCCACCACCGCGTTGGTTCGAACCAAAACAAATTGCTTGGCTTGCTTTTACTAAAGTGGCAAGTTTTCAGTGTCACGGAAAAACGTGTTTTTCCTTGAGAAAAAATATAAAAATGAAGAAAAAATAATGAGAATGTGAGGTACAAATAATGAAAATGATGTCTGTCTTCAAAGATATCAACCTTAAAACAACCCGGGATAACAACTAGACATAGAGCATATTTAATTTTGATTTGTGAAATGTGATATTTAATCACGGAATTTGAACACGAAATTGAAATTACATCACAGAAAATCACGGAATTTAGTATTTAAAACCACGCACGGAATATCGCGAAATTCGGTGTTTTAAATCACGGAAAACTTGCCACTCTACACTAACGTCTTCGACCGAGGCGTGTAATAGAGGACTGATCGGCTTCCTCGTCACTCGAAACAACTTTGGACTGTTAAATAACTTATAATATCTCCTTTAGGGTCCCATACCGTACATCGTTTACACAGAAGTTGAAATATGCTCAAATTAAGAAGTCTGAAAGGCTGAATTAATTAAGTCGACGTTCGCAAATACGGTTGATTTTGCTGATTTAAAAGGTAATGGAATCCTCAGAGACCACATGTGGTATGATAATTTCGGTTGAAGCCTGCACTCTTTATCTCCGTGATCACCAAACACTGTAAACCTTATACCTTGATGAAACTACTTTTGTTTCTGTGTGAGATGCCTAAGAACTATCCTCTGAAGAACTCTCGGAGGAACTCTGTTGTATTGTTGCTAATGTGAATCTGAACTTAGAGTCTGAGTTTCGCAGCTGATCTTCTGAATTGTATGGATTTAGAAGTAGCTTTAGCACTCCATTCTCAACAGCAAGAAATTGGCCTGCGAAAAAAAGGAACAGTTTCTTAAGGGAAGGGGTATGAACGTTTGGACAGTATTTATTGTGGGACATTAGAGCACATCAGACATATCGAATTGCATTCTGAATACGAAGAATGGCCTTCTCATATCAAATAATTTTGATTTTTTGAAATTCGCAATGTAATACACATTTTATGGCAAATCATTAAAAATTGATATTTTTGATATTTAACAGTACTCGAAGTAAACCTTATAAATCTGATGATTTATACTTAAAGTGTATGTAGGTGGGATGAAAAGCCGACGATCAATTGAAAATTTTGACCTTTCGTATTGAAGATATGGATTTTTTCCCAAAACACCAAAAAAAATAGGTCTTTTTGGAAAAAAATCCATATCTTCAATATGAAAGGTCAAAATTTTCAATTGATCGTCGGCTTTTCCTCCCAGCTACATACACTTTAAGACTGTATCATTAAATTTATAAAATTTACTTCGAGGACTGTTATATCTCCAAAATGTGAAAATATCAAATTTTAATAATTTGTCATAAAATTAGTATTATATCGTGAATTTCATAAAATGAAAATTATTTTATATCAGAAAGACATTTTTCGTATTCAGAATGCAATTCGATAGATCTGATGTGCTCTCATGGCCCACACAAAATGCTGTCGAAACGCTCAAATCGCTCATTCCAGTTCCCTTAATGGATAGTAAAAAGCATTTACAAAGCTGGATTTTGCAGAAAACCCCATTGAAATTGAACAACCAGTTCCAAAGATATGAGCAATTAAAGAGTTACCAAAACAACAGGAGATAAAAGCAAATATTTCCTTTGGCTATATCTTAAAATCAATATTTCCGAGTTCTGACTAATTTTGCTTGATCGCATCACATATATAGGAGAATTAGAACAAACAACAATGATGATAATGATGATGAAGATAACGACGACGATGATGATGATGTTATCCATTATCCCAATTAATTTTTCTAACAAAGCTGTGTTGATAAAATAATCGAAATATAATTATATTATCAATTTTACGTCATCAAACTTTCGTTAAACATGACTGGAAATAGAATGCAAATAGATTAAATACCGGAAACAAAACATTCTATATCGAATATTCTACGTCCAATATTCATAAAATTGAGGAAGCGATCAATATAATTAAGGGAATAAGGTCCCCTGCATACTCGTTTTACGGTCTTAAGAGTCACATATACAAAAGCGAAAAAAGAAACTTAGAACTTTTCACAAGGTCATATCTTAAAATCCTGTTTATCAATATGGACCAAAATCACACACAATAATTACTTCAAACTCTAAACACATGTCAGTAATCAAGCAGTTGTCCACCTAACACAACAGCAAACATGGAACAGCTTCCTGGACCACATTCACAGCCCAATAAATGGCACCCAGCACAAGAAATCTGTGAGTAAGTGGAATGGTGTAGAACAAGACCTGTTTCTTGAAGAAAGTGCGTGAAAAGCATAAATCAGCCCCGTTCCACACTATTCCATTTACTCTTTGGAGATTGTCATCTGTGTAAGGATCTTATGCGCATTCTCACAGATTTCTTGTCCTGGGTACCAATTATTGAGCTGTGAGTGTTGTCCAGGAAGCTGTTCAATGTCAGTGCATTTGCTGTTGTGTCAAGTGCTACTGACATGTGTTTAGAGTAGAGTATTGAAGTAGTCCTGTGTGTAATTTTGGTAACTTTTGATGCACTGTATTTTAAGATATGACCTTGTGAAAAATAATAAGTTTCTTTTTTGGCTTAGTGTATGTGACTTTTAAGACCGTAAAACGAGTATGCAGGGGACCTTATTCCCTAAATTATATTGATCGCTTCCTCAAGTTTACCTTTCATCGACTCCACTGACGATTCGAACAAAATAGTGTTATCGTCTAGAGAATGCATCAAGAAAAATCGAAGGTCGACAGCCATCACATCAGTGTTTGTCAGATCGTCTGTGTTGCCCTAAGTTATGGAAAGAACAAAGTAAGATAGATTGATTGGTTGATTGAATTATTGATTGGTTAGATGGGTGGTTGGGTGGGTGGGTGTTTGGGTGGTTGGTTGGTTGATTGATTGGTCGATTGACCATAGACCATGAATCTTTGGATTGACTGAGCACGCAGAACGCTAGTCAGTCGATGGCTATTGTTAAACAAGACCAACTCCGGCCCTTAATTAAGCACGGGAAATTTTCGAATTCGATGTTGAAATTGTTTTGAAGCTCCAAGTGGAATAGACACTAACATCGCCTGATCTTACACCTCTGGGTTTCTTCTTGTAGGGCTATCTGAAACCAAAGGTTCCACAAGTCTTGCTGCAGAGCTTGATGTACTCCAGAGACACATATTTGTACAAGTTGAGATCCTCAAGCTGGACTGTTCTCTTATAAGACGCGGAGTGAATACGATGTTGGGCAGAGCTTAAATCTGCATACAGAGGAATAGTGGCGATGTCGGGGTGACCATGTGGAAGACTAAGACTGTCATGATTACTGTTAAGCAAGTGGTCAAACATGTGATTTTAATGTTGCTTTGATTTTAATTGACTTCGCGCATCTGCCATAAACTAGTCGTTGTTTTTGCAACGGCAAGTGATACGCAAGGACATTTGCCTATAACACAAATTGGCCCATATACTTACCAGTGCGACTTGATTCATGTTGTTTTGTGTCTTGATTTCCAACGCTTGATTACTACTCACGTTATGCACCGTATACGGACACACATGATAATCCTCCCCTCCAATAGGATCGCAACAAGGTATATACATATTCAATTTAAAATGACCTGGGTGATAACAGGAAAAAATCATTGTGTTTATCATTTAGATTATATTAGGACTATTTCTGTATGCACGACAGCACTCATTCATCGAACATTGAATATATTTTAATTTTAATTTGCTATCATTTAGTTTACCAAATTTATACAATCGAACTGCGCAATCGCAACATCCACGTACATCCATTCAGTAGGCCTATATAAAAGAAATTACTGTCTGCTTTATATTTGGGACATGGTTAAAATTATAGACCAGCGGTGATCTCAAAACCTCGGGTCATAGCAGCGCCTTGGGTAATAGCATGGTTTTGAGATCACATTAGGCCTATATAACCTCAACCATGCCCCTCATAGCAGTCGATATTTGTAAATTATCATTAGGACGTTATTAGATGCTTAGACATCATTATGTTTATAATAAAGACTGAAGTTTTGCTTCCATGACTAGGGATGGCTCAAGACATTACATCTTTGCTTCTCTCTTGTCATGCTGTATGTGCAAGAATGCATGATAATGTCTGGTATTGATTGATTGATTTTTGATTTATGGATATGTTGTTTGCTTGATATATTGATATTTGGATTGATTGATTATTTTAATTAATCGATCGTTCGATCGATTGATTGATTGATTGATCGATTTATGAATATATTGTTTGATTGATATATTGATATATGGATTGATGATTGATTAGTTAATTAAATAATCGATCGATCGATTGATTAATTGATCGATGGATCGATCGAAAATACTTACATTCACTTGTCTCCTGTGTATCCATGATAAGTCTGCCATCATTGGTGACTTTCAAATACCTGCACAAATGATCTGGGGTTGTCCGGGGTCATGTTGGGCTTCATAATGAGCAATCAGCGTAGCAGAGGTGGTCTGCTGATAGTGTAACTCAATACAACGAATTTCTATGATCTTGATGGCAACTGCATTATCATCTGTTATAAAAGAATAATTACATGAAATATAGAGATAAATGTGACGTTGATACAACAGATTAACAGAGGTTGCGATGTCCACAAGCCGTACCCCTTGCACACGTTCATTTAGCCGTTCATATACCCGTTCATTTACCCGTTCATTTGCCCGTTCATTTACTCGTTCATTTGCCCGTTCATTTACCCGTTCATTTACCCGTTCATATGCCCATTCATACCGCAAGTTGATACTGCATCTCAGTTCATACGATATCAGTTCAAGACATTCGGTCGTTTCAAGTTATGAGTTCTAGGATTGGTTTTGGTATTGGTCACGTGGTTTCCTATTATCCTGTCTTTACGTCTGTATCCTTTTAGAAACTTGAAACTTGTAGAAAGCAAACCAGGGTTCTCTTCAGTTTGTTATATAATAGTGTGACCGCAGAATCTCTCGGTTTGAAGTTACCTGATCAAAGTATGATCAAAATAGGCCCTATCTAGGATAACCTGCTGATGCCTGGGAGTGGCACTACATCGTAACATCCTATGACGTCATTCTGTCAATCATATGACGTCATCAGTGAGGGATATCCTGATTGTAGACAAGATATCTTTACAGCATCACCATCTGCTGTAGACGCTAGTCGAACTAGTGGAAACGGTCCAGGTGAGCAAAATAATAGTGTTGTGTTGAGGTTAAACTTTTCAATTACCACAGTCACCTTATTTTCAAAATTGAAGTGTCAAACCTCGTATCTAACATATAGGATAAATTAAATTATACTACGTAGTTACGCGGTTTTGTCATTACACATTTCAGCCAATATCGAAAGTAATGTTATTAAAAATATTGTGCAAGAACCTTGTATCTCCAAAAGCCAAAAAAGAAACTCCAATTCTGTATCTTTCTTTGTGTTTTGAGTAATTATAAGTCGTGTTCACACGGTCGGACTTAAGTGAGATAATAAGCGACTTATAACCGGTAATAGTGACTTATTACCGGTAATAAGCGACTTTACAACCGGTAATAATGACTTATTACCGGTTATAAGTGACTTAAGTCCGACCGTGTGAACACGACTATAGTCTAGTCATGACTCCATGTAGCAAAGCGCATACAAAACATAGTTTCTTGACAAAAGAAGCAGTCATTGGTGCTACAATATCAATTGCCCTCCTGAACATTTTTTAGAACAAGGTTTTGTCATTACAGCGACGAATGAACTTATGGGACTTATTTATTTATTTATTTATTTATTTCTTATTTAACCTGGGGTGACCAATCAATGCACTGGCACTGTTCTCCCTTGGTTCCCAGGTGTTCTCCCTTGGTACTCTGCACTAGTCTGCAATGTGCATCCCTCCAACACTAGAGTTGAATTTATCACTCGCTGAGCGAAAAGCAGTTGGTATTTGACCAATGAGGTAGTGGCGCTTTTCCCAACGCAACCAAAAGCACTCCATGATGCAGTCATGTCTACAGTAAAATTCATCTCGACCTTTGCAGGACTTTACCCCATTAAAAGCTATTAAACCAAGATAACACTCATTGAAACAGCTCAACTGATTAAATCGGATCTTCTCTGGTTGTGCACAAGTGTCTGTTTTCATGTGCGATATCGCAATAAAGCTGGTATTATAGCTTCAGTTGGGTAACCGATTATAAAGGAAACGAAAGGAAACAATGGTATGTGTACCTTTGTTCACGAAATGAGACGAAAGGAAACAATGGTATGTGTACCTTTGTTCACGAAATGAGACAATGGTCTGCTTTTTGTAAACCAGCATTCTTGAAAATGAGCAACATAATGATTGTTGACTTAACACGGTTTGGAAATAATTTCTTCATATTTTTGGTGTTATCTGTCGTTTACATATCCTTCCTAAAACACAAAAGTGCGACCCTCTCCAAACACCTAAATTAGCTAAAAATTTAGGACATGTTACAAAACTATATTGTCTAGAATTTTAGAAGAGTACTTTTAATATTGGCCGGTTATTTTTCACACAGCGACGTTAACTAGGCAATGTACTATTACCTATAACATTAACTAAAACACCAAAGTACGAATATTTCCAAACATCTAAATTAGCTAAAAATTTAGGACATATTAAAAAACTATATTTTCTAGAACTTTAGAAGAGTACTTTTAATATTGGCCGGTTATTTTTCACACAGCGACGTTAACTAGTCATATCCCCATACTTTTAACGTAGGGCTATTTGTAGAGGTCACGCGTCAATGGGAAAGAGCACTGTGTATTGTGTATAGGAAAACGGACAGTAACTGCAGTATGCTACCTCATTGATTAAAACCAATCGCTGGCGCTCTGAGATAGAGTCATGGTAGTATAAATTCAGCTTTAGATGTTACAAGTATCTTAGTCAATTTCTTTGGCGGACAGTAGGCAAGAGATACCAGTATATGACCTCTCTTTGTTTGGATGGTCAATAATCATCCAGGCTGTGTTCCCTGACACTTGTCAAGTAATTCTTGTGATAGACCATCCACCTCGTCTGCTGTTGACACGTTGATCTTTCGCAGTAGCGGCTGACGAATTCGATAGCTTTTAAGCCCATTTCGTTCTCAGCATGCATCAAATCTGAGGAGCACGTGTGGCCGAGTGGATAAGGCGCCGGAATCATAATCCATAGGTTGCGAGTTCGAGTCCGTAATTCGTGTCAACGTGTTGTGTCCTTGGGCAAAGCACTTTTTCCTCGTTGCCTACGGGGATGGATGGGGTTGGATGTTTGTATAGTTGTTTGTTTCAATATTGCAATATTGGCGCTGATTAAGCTGCTGCCTGCAAAACTGCATTGTGTATGTTCAAGTATGTTTAACGTAAAATCTAGCAATTTGACATGCGGGTCACCATCCCGGTGGGTTCAGTCTTCACTGACAATGTGTACGCATGATGGTTCCAATTAGGGGTACTTTTCAAGAAATGTCCGCGGAATTTTCGAGGACAAAATTGTTGGCGATTGTCCAAATAAGGGGTGTTTTGGAGCAAAATTGTCCTTGAAATGAAAAATAGGGTGTATTTCTAGGACTTTTGTCCTTGCTTTACCACTACAGTTTTCGTTTTTTATATTTTTTCTGCCCGTTTTTTTAATAGTTCCACACAAAAATTGATAGGGTATTTTTTCCGATAAAAATTGTCCTCATTTCCCCGTGAAATAGGGGGAAATTCAAAAGCGTCCTTGAAATGGTAAAAATAGGGGTATTTATTTCGGAAAAATGTCCTTGATTCCTTGTGATAAGGGGGTGAAATGAAAATGCGTCCTCAAAATGATAAAAATAGGGGAGGTATTTGGGGGCAAATTTTCCTTGATTTCGCGCAAAATAGGGGGTAAAATTGCTACAAATGTCCTCGATTCCCCGTGAAATAGGGGTCATTTTCAAATCCTGGAACGGTCATACGTCCTACCTACAAATACAAACTGAACCCACCGGGGTCACCATTAGAGTTTGAAATAAAACCTTCCCTTCTCTTCAGCACGTGTGCCTATAGATCGCTATCAGCAATATCCCTTATGATTCAAAACAACTAAGGCAATAGAAACAAATTAGTTCTCTCGATCGACCATCGATGCTTGGCCGATCCTTATTTATGAAATCAATTAATTTACTATTGTTAATTGTGATAAAATAGTAATGTGTGCCTGTAAGGATATTGACGAATATTCTGATTAATTAGTTGATAGTTCATTAAGAAAAAGCATCGAATCAGCATCGACGGTCGATCCAAAGATCGAACATATTTGTTTCTGCTGCTATTACACATTTTAGAATGGGAATGGCTAAATTCGGGCGGAATTTTTCATATATGTTAACTACGATTAGTGTATTTAAAAAGAACGGTATTAATTACAAAATAGTTTGCAATCAGATAAGCTGGCATGCAATAAACATCGGACACTACAATGAATTTTAAAAAAACACAATGCCAACTCTTGCGTGTCGCCATTTTCTCCAGAGAAGGGTATTTCCATATTATTTGATGATACAAACTTGCCATTAATATGTACTTCAACTGTAATCTTCACCTTGAGTCGACTCCTACCCTCGTTAATGTTGGATCGAATGATTGTCTACAGAAAAAAACAAATGTCAGATAATCATACTTTTAAAAAATTGTTCAAAATAGTTAATGAAGAATGTGTACCATTACAGGAGGATGGTCAAAATTTTGATATCATTGGGAATCTCATATTTTTCCCATTGATCCTGTGAGATATTGGGCTATTCCAGTTGAAATCCACACTACCCCTGTGGAAGATTTTGGAAATATCTTCCACAGAGGGAGTATGTTTTTCAAATGTAATTGGTTAGACAGGATATTACAGTTACTTTTAGCAATACAAATACATAATTTTAGCATTATTTTTCTTGAATAACAAAATTTTATCTTCTATGATCAATTTTTGCTGAACCATGAAATGGTCTCAGCCTATATGAGTGTATGTTACTTACTTACTTGCTTACTTACTTGCTTACTTACTTACCCAGCAAACACAAAAACGTTTTAAAAACGTTTTTAATAAGTTATATTTTGGCTTTTGGTTTAGATAAAAACGTTTTAATAACATTAAAATGTCGGGTTATATAAAGGTCATGAAAACGTTTTAAAACGTTTTGTATGAAAACACACTACAACAATGTTTTTAAAATGTTTTCAAAAATGTTATTGTAAACTATTTTTGCAAACATTTTTTGCCAAATATTTTGTCAACACTTAAATAACATTATGTTAAAATATTTGCACCCTGCAAGCACAGAAATGTTCTTAAAATGTTTTTTTCTGAACGTTTTAATAACATTTAAATGTCGGGTTATATAAAGGTCATGAAAACATTTTTAAAACGTTATTGCAAATATTTTGGGCAAACGTTTTTCGCAAAATATTTTTTCAACCCCAAAATAACATTCTGTTTAGAATGTTTTGTATCAAGTTTTCAAGAATGTTTTTGGAATGTTATTAAAACGTTTTATACCCTTTATATAACCCGACATTTAAACGTTTTCTGTAAAACATTTTTGTTTGCTGAGCAGTAGATTATCAAAAATGATTTTTAATGTTATGAAAACGTTTTATACCCTTAATATACCCTTTATATAACCCGACATTTAAACGTTTTTTGACAACCTTTTATAACCTTTTGCGAATGATGTCGAAAACGTTTTGTGTTTGCTGGGTACTTACTTACTTACCAACCATTTGGTCTAAAATGGACATATCTTTAAATGCCACGAAGGTATGAACCCCCAAGTGGTGTCAAATGAAAGAGAAAGAAGTAAAGAATATGATAAAAATATTTCCTAACGTCAGAGGTCATCCAAGGGGTCACAGGGGTCAAAAAAGGTCGTTTTAACCAAAAATGCTCCCATTAAGCTGAAATTTATATGCAATGATCCTTATGACATTCTAAACATGTTTAAAATATTTTAATATTCATTTAAGGTCATTAAGGGGTCATAAAGGGGTCAAAGGTCAAGTTTCCAAAAATGCTCCAATTGAGCTGATATTTAAATGCAATGATCTTTAAGACATTCTAAACATGTTTAAAATATTTTAAAATTCATTTAAGGTCATTAAGAGGTACTACACCCTGCCAAATTTTGTTTATTTTTGCATTTTTCTCAAAATTATAGCGCATTAGGGACAAGTAAGATATGTATATTATAGGGGCAAGGACTACAACTACTGCACTGGAAATTTTATTTCAGCACATACAATAGTTGTGGAGTTACAGTCAAAAATGAGGGAAAACCAATATTTGATCAATAAATCAATAACTACTTGCTTGAGTTGCTGAATTTTCAGTACAGTAGTTGTAGTCCTTGCCCCTATAATATACGTATCTTACTTGTCACCAATGTGCTATAATTTTGAGAAAAATGCAAAAATAGGCACAAAATTGGCCAGGGGTGTAGTACCCCCTTAAGGGTTCAAGAAAGGGGTCAAAGGTCAAGTTTTCAAAATGGTTCAATTGAGCTGAAATTTAAATGCAATGATCCTTATGACATTCTAAACATGTTTAAAATAATTTAATATTCATTTAAGGTCATAAAGGGGTCAAAGGGGTCAAGTTTTCAAAATGCTCCAATTGAGCTGAAATTTAAATGCAATGATTCTTATGACATTCTAAACATGTTTAAAATAATTTAATATTCATTTAAGGTCATTAAGGGGTCATAAAGGGGTGATATATAATACATGTACCACAATATACTGCCAAAGCCCCATGGTTCAGCTATGGTGCGGTAACCGCTCTAGTTAATAAGTTGAATTAGACACTTTTTTGACCAATTTAATTTCAACAGTGATATTATTTACTCACCATGCTGAAAGTGTTGGCGATATCTCGCGCAAAGATGCGCAATGCTTCTTCTAGTGTGGCAGTTCGTACGTCAGTCGGTCCGATTGCAATGATGACGTCATTCTCTCTAGTGCAAAATATAAAGCACAATTTTTAAGGGCTCGGATAGCACCGTCGCGTTTGCACAGTATTTCTCTGGGAGATGAGAGGACAACAGACATATCGAATTGCATTCTGAATACGAGGAATGTCCTTCTGATATCAAATTTTATTTGATTTTTTTTTTGAATTCGCGATATAATACAAATTTTATAGCAAAATTAATTATTGATAACTTGATATTTTTTTATTTTTTTTTTTTAACAGTCCTCGATGTAAACTTAATTAATCTAATGATATGTATTTAGAGTGTATGTAGCTGGGAGGAAAAGCCGATGATTATTTAAAAATTTTGACCTTTCGTATTGAACGTACACATTTTTCCCCAAAACGTTTTTTAGACTGTCATATATCCATAATATCAATTTTTAATAATTTGACATAAAATTTGTAAAGAGATTTGTGTTGAAGGTTAATCCCAAATTTTGTTCAATTCCAGTGGCGGAGATACGGGTGGAAATGCCCCCCTCCACCCTCCAATATTTTTCTTGCCCCCCCCCCCAGTTTGCACCTCCCACTTTTGAGGCAAAACCCCCAAATTACGTAAATTCCCACTTTTTGCGGCAATTTTGGGCAAAATTGTCGATTTTGCCCCCCCCCGAAATTCTCTTTACCCTCCCAATACCCCCCAAAAAAAACAACAACATTCTGGTGCCGCCCCGGTGGGGCACTTCAATTTGAAATGGATATAGGTGTAGGGCTGGCACTTTCGCACTAAGGGGCATTCGGTGAGAGCAAAATGTAAAAAATATGGGGTCATTGGGTGAGAGCATGATTTTGGCATTCGGTGAGAGCAAATGTAAAAAATATGGGGTCATTGGGTGAGAACATGACATTTTTTCAAATGGAATCTTTGGGTGAGAGCCGAAACAGCGCCACAGAAACCTCGAAAATCGAATTTGTAGTTCTAAATGGCTTCAAATTTCTTGTTTGTTTTCAAAGTAATTGACAAAATCAGTGAGAAATGAAAGTTGCTGTTAAAATTGAACTTGCATGGGTCCTTGGGTGACAGATCAAATGAAAAAATATGGGGTCTTCGGGTGACAGAACATGTGAAGGGGATATTTTGTAAATGATTTTTAATCAGTCTGTCCCGTTTCAAACCTAAAACACAGGTATTATAGGTCTTATTAAATACAGTCTTAACAAAGAAGATATTGCGTATGTATCTGAAGGGATGGACTTACTCTAATTTAGCCTGTTCTGCAAGACTTCCTTGTTCCACCGTAACTATCATCTGTCCCATTCCTTTCTTGTTTAGTATTGGTTGTATACGCATACCCATTGGAACCATTTGTGTAGCGCCCTCAGTTGGATGAGATATGTAAACATTGTTCATATCTTCTGACGATTCCTGTATGGAAACGCATGTAGTAGGTTGCGAAGGTTAATAGTCAGTGCTAAGAGCATGGGCGTCTTAACAAAGGGGATGGATGGGATCCCCCAGTTTCCTGTTCATTTACCTTGCCTATGCCTGATCAATATATCTAAGTAAAATGATATTTTTGTGATACGGGGCCTACACCATGTGCCTTTTACGGTCTAACGGTCTCGGGTACGGAGCAGCCGACCGGTGATAGTAAGCCATTGGTGCGGCAGTTAACCGGCCAAAGTTCTTGTATGTGTAATTTCGGATGATTACGCACAATGGCGTGATTGGACCTTTTATCAGTGGTTGCAAATGAAACAATTTGACCAGTGAGCATTAGTTCGGGTTTCAATTCATAAAGGTCCACTTTTAAGCTCCCCCAACAAATACTTGCAACGAAACTGAATACTTTATTTTTTTCATGGCAATTTATCAACTTCGCCAAAAATGTCACTTACGATGGTCTTGCTCTCTTTCACGATTTTTAGATATCGTTACTATTAAGTTTCGGCGTAATAAACAAATACGACCGTGAAATTTACAACGACACTAGCTGTTCAAATACATTGGTGTGGAGCTCACTGAATGTGAAATTTTTTTGCTATCCAAATTGCGCTCAAAGTTATGTCGCTGGTAGCTAAGGGCTCATCATTTGATTTCTAGGAGGAGACAAAAAAAAAATCCCCGTTGATGAGGAACCAGAAAAAATCATCCATACAAATATGTATAATAAAAGGTATACTTTTAACATGAAAAAATTTTTAATTCGGCTGCCCAAAAGAGAAATTCCACTCCACCCCCCAATCAAATGGTGCGTCCCTAATATGCCGTACTTTACGACGGTCTGGTGTACTTCAGTATGTATACACAGGAGAACAGTTTCGAGTCGAATGCAGTAGCTAGGTCCGGGTTTCACAATTTACATAGGTGATGCTATCAAAATAGTTATCGATAAGGGATGAAACCAAAACTCGACTGGCGGTTGAACGCCGGTGCCGTCTGGTTCCGTCCTGTTTTCGTTGTTTAGAACAATATCATGACGGAACCGGCGGTAAACCGCCGGCCGAGATTTGTATTCATCCTTAAGTTTGTCTTACGCGGCCCATACACATTATATTTTATTGGGCAATATTAAAGACCCTAGATACAAAATCTACCATTCAGGTTTTGTATCTAGCGTCTTATTTAACTTTCAAGTTTCCAGTCGCTCAAAATCGGTACAACTGCTCAAAGTTCTCGATTGGCCTAGATGTTAACAATCCAAGCAACTTGCCCTGAATTTTCCAAACATTTCTGTTTTCTCCAATGTCACTCAAATGCTTTATTTAGAAAGTTCCTTTTAATTAAGAAATTTTACTTTAAACAGACATGTACCATATACGGGGACGTTTCGCAAACATGTGTATCATTTTTAGCCATTTGGTATATCAATGAACCCTTTTAAAGCAAATTTTTGGATGGGTCCGTTTTTCAAAATTTTCTCAATTTTAACTCAATCTAGCCCAAATTTGGTGAAAAAAAACCCGGTTTTAACCGCGGTTTGGCAATAACAGTTTTTACCAGTTTTTGCCGGCGAAAATGACAAAAACTAAAAAAAGCGATAAATAGTATACAAATATATACTGCCATGAGAGGTTCTGGTTAAACCTATGGGCCCGAGGTGAGATCAATAGTACTATTTTCCTGAGGGGCGCAGCCCCGAAGGAAAATAGTATTAATTGATCTCAACGAGGGACCATAGTTTTAACCAGAACTTCGAATAAAGGCAGTATATATTTGTTTTATATACTTCATTAATATGTTCTTTGTTCATTGATTTGTTAAAAGAAAATTATTTGACGTTTTGACTCTCCCGCTTCTATCCTAAGTGAACAGTACGGCTAATTTAAGCACAACCTACCCTTCAAAAAATCGAATAGCCTAAAATCGGGCTAACCAATTACAGCAGCGTGAAATGACGCTATGGCAGTTTCGCGTGCGTGAACTGTTCCGTCGCATCGAATGCGCGCACGCGGAAGGCATGGTCAAAAGTACTATTTACGGATTGGAGGTACTATTTACGGCTCATGCGGGACATTGAAAATACTATTTACGGCTTAGAGGTGCTATTTACGGATAGGAGTACTGATGGTAGAACTATTTTTGGTCATGTGATCCACTTTTAACCAATCAATGAACAAGAATATATTAATGAAGTATATAATTACGGTAACTTTATTTCCTCTCAAAACAAGTTATTAAGTTACAAAACTAATTTCCTGAAGGCCAAATTATAAACATATTAAAGGGGGTAACCCTATTGGTTTTGGATATGGATTGTCTTTAAAATTACATAATAATATCAAATATCGCCTCCTTTATGCTGCTTTGTGAAAAAACGAGAGCATTTTCAGCGTAAATGTGAATAAATAGCCAAATTTGCAATCCAATACCTTGGTATACGTGAATTGCATTCTGGGCAGGCAATGACGAATGCTGACATGCTGTACAATGCCCGGCCCGTATTGAACGGAAAATGTTTTTATTTTCGTACCGTTTCAGAAAAAAAGGAAACAAAATATATTTCCCCTTGCAATATGTACATTTCAAATGAATATAAAAAAAGTTTGGGTAAAATGGAGAGGAAAAAAAACCTTCCGAGACCGGGTTTTGAACCGGGTACCTCTCGGGTAAAAACAAACGCGCTAGTCAATTGAGCTATTCAGCACACCACGCTTACTCTTGCCGTTTTAATAACTACATACGGCAAACCGTCTCCTCAGCAGTTAATGTGGTTCGCTTTTTTCACAGAATGTGTATGACGCGAAACCAAAGTAGCTGTTGCGGTGACTGATATTTCGTTCATAATTCCCTCCCAGAATTCCAAAGTATTTACCATTGTTTACAAACTGGTATACCTGTAAAAACCGCTGTGATTCATGATTTCTCCGGAAATACATCGACTTGGAGCGTCAAATTTCAGGATAGTAATGAGAAAAATAGTATCTATTATGTGATACCAAAACCTCATCAACAATGAAAAAATCGGGGGGATGATACTGTCAATCGGGTTACGGACCTTTAAGGGGGTACTACACCCCTCAATAAATTTTTGACTATTTTTTCATTTTTCTCAAAAACTAATAACACCCTGGTAAAAAAAGTTATGTATATTATAGGGGCAAGGAATCCGATTACTACACTGGAATTTCAGTGACCCAAGACAAGCGGTTCGACACTTGTGATAGAAAATGAGGTACCGCTAGGATGTACCTCATTTCCTATCATATTTACTGAACCACTTGTCTTGATTCACTGAAATTTCAGTGTAGTAATTGGATTCCGTGCCCCAATAATATACATAACTTTTGTTACCAGTGTAGTTTTAGTTTTGAGAAAAATGCAAAAATAAGTCACAATTTACCACAGGGTGTAGTACCCCTTAAGATAAAGGCATGGGTTTTCATTGCTCTCTGGTCCATTTAACTGAAATGTGGAGCGTCGATCAAATGCAAAACTTTTCCATTTTAAGGACTGGATGAGACAAAATACATGTTGAATAAGTTATTAAAAGTAATGTCTTACTGTTTATGAACTTTCTGTGTTACTTTTTAATATTTGGCTGACTATATGAGATTTTGCCAGTTTTTGTCAGTTTTTGACACTTTGCCGGCTAAAACCGAACCCTACCTACCTGTGTATTAATGCTGACATTTGCCATGTCCGACGTCATATCGCCAGCTCCGATGCCGACTGTATCTCCAATATCTTCGGCCAAACGTCGAGCAGTCACTTCATTCACGTCCATATTCCTATGGTCACTAGTTTCGATATCATCAGCGACTTCATTGACCGCTCCATCCACCACCTTAACCGCGTCACCGATTATCCCATTCGCAGCCGCGTCCGTGTATTCGTCTTTGAATAAGACCGCGTCATCCTCATCATCAAAATTGATCACTAGTTCACAATCTGACGAGTTGAACCCATCCCCTTCACTGCTGTTCTGCCTGGAAGACCCTGTAGAAGTGTGTATGTCTGTTACCTGCGCTGATGAGTTCTTGTTCTGCTGAGCTGGTTTTTGGCGAGCAATGGAACCTACGCTTTGACTGTTTTCGAGATCGAGATCGCATTGGTCGACTGTGGGACCGATTTTATCTGACACAGATTTCTGCTCCAACTGCCGCTCATTTTTCTGCACAGAATCAGGTGACGAATCTCCAGCATTCATGTTTAAATCGAGTCTTTGAGATCGTTTACGGATATTGTTAACCCTTAGGAGGCCTGCAAATTATTAGCCCTTTTGTACAAAAAAGTCACAAGTCTGCAATGAAAATGGAAGCCCTCTGTAGAAGTGGTCGGACTGGCAGATAGATTAAATTTTCAACTCCACGCTCTTGAGGCAAACATACAACGTGCGCGTATTGCGGAAACCAGCTTAAGTCCCGAATATGATGCCCGTGCTGGCAGTAAGCGAGTTTCAGTAGTTATTGTCCGTCAATGTTATCATCAACAGGCATCTAGTAAGTCTATAGAATTCTTAAAAGTCTTAAACATACATCGATCTTTACACAAGTATATATAATGAAAGACAAAGATAAGAAGACTAGTTTGCGTCTGACGTCACTGTCAATCAAATTCTCTACGATCCTTGATTGGCTAATAGCGCGTATAAGGAAGGTCGATTCATCTGGCTGGTGCCGATCGGAGAAAAGGAATAGCAGTGAATGGCGAAAAATACGAACTCTTACAAGGCAAAAAGCAACTTTTCTAGGCATTGTGGACATGGTGCCTTCACCAAAGAAAGTTTCCTACTATTAAGACCTAACTTTTGAGATGGTTTGTATGTTTGCTGGTGCAAAATTAACAATAAGGCGCCCGGTTTTACCGCCGTGTTCAGCAACTCATATCCTCACGACACTTGTAAACAAACCGTGCTCGGAGTTTGATTGACAGATGACGTCAGACGCAAACTAGTCTTTTTATCTTTGTCTATCATTATAGCTAGAAGCACTGTCCTAGAAGGAATCTGTTCTATTTGATGTATCTAATATATCTAAATATCTAAACCTATTAAACCGGATCTAATTTAAGGTGGGTGGGTGGCAGGAGCTTAACCATCAGTGCCTACTTCCTAATATGAATACGTTGATCTTATAATCGCACATTTCGATATACTTCGTCTTGAGTTCAGGCCAATAACATGTTTTGGACGTTGCTCCTCTTGAGAAAAAATCATGTACGTGGGGCACAAATGATACCCCTAAAGCAAGCTTCGGTATCTCCTTTACTGAACTCATACTGTTCCGCTTGTGCGTCAGCTTTATTTATCCAAATATTTGAGTACCAATGCCGCTATGGCATGCACACCTCAGACCTGCCTTAATGATAAGTAATTCCAAACATATGATGCTTATCAATTTTGTGAGAGTTTCTATCACGTCCCTGGTATAAACACAAAAACGTTGCTTACATTACCTGGTCAGGACAGTGAGAGTGCATAATGGCAATGCGGGTGAATAGTCACATACTGGTCCTCCCTATGCCAAAATTAACTTCGGCTAGACTAATTTCCCTAGTCCATCTAGAAAAGGACTCACTAGGGTAGTCATGCTAACGCACGTGGACTAAAGATAGACAAAATATTTAATTAATTGAAAACCACACACTCGGCTATTTCTAAAAGGTAATCAGGCTTTCCAAGTCAGTGCATTAAATTAGCATAATTCTATTTTATTCTAAACACACTTTCTAGAAACATTTCATTTTGGCATATAGAGGCCCTGCATGGTTTCGCATGGGTATTGGTCAACTAGCTTAGGTTGTCTCATGGGGTAGTCTCCTCCGCATTCCATTTACTGTTCTGTCAGTCCTAACATTCGTCGGTCCTAACAAACTACATCTGGGTCCGAGACTACGAATTGACGAATTGGATTGCGAGGAAAAGTCCGAACTTCCATTTTTATCGAGGAGTATTTTGAAGAGCCCAGGTGAAGAGGCGATGGCTTTTTACACTTCACACACAAATTTATACTCATAGTACCCCAAAGTTTATTTCAAAAATTAGAAGATCAGATTACCATAAAAATGTAACAATATATGTAATCTTTAGAGGGGGACTTTGGAACTTTTATATAGATATTTAACCATCTTTTTGGTCTTCATTAATTGTACTAAATTGAACAAAAAACAATTGGCGTACCCTAGATAAAATTAGAATAAATACTCTGTCTTCTAAACCAGATCAATTGTAACGCGATTAGGTACCACAAATCGTTATATATGATGTACTGTTAATATTCCTTTATACACCGGATGCAACAGTTTTTACACAAAAAAATCTTTGATTAATTTCCCTCCTCACTTGACTATTTCTGAAAAGAAATCGGGCTTCCCTAGCCCGTGCATTAATTTTCTAGAAACACTTTTAGAAACTTCTAAGTATAGCGTAATACGGTGTATGATAAAAAATTACTTCATTGAGGTGCTAAAAAATATCACGACCCCATGTCAACTACCAAGCTAATAACCCTTCAGACTATCGAATTGTAGCCTAACCGTAGTAGACCTAACGACGAGATAATGGGGATGTAGTCCCAATGGTGAGTAAGGCCTCGTATCCATAGGCTGTTCCCTTGTGGCGTATGCCCTTGTTCCGTGCCATGTGACCTGCCACACAGACAATGAACCGTAGCGGCCACTAAGCAAAACAAAGGTTCGTTGTCTGTGTGGCAGGTCACATGGGAAAAAGTAAACACGGTACAAGGTCACGCGTCAATGGGAAAGAGCACTGTGTATTGTGTATAGGCGGACAGTATCCATAGGCTGTTCCCTTGTGGCGTGTGCCCTTGTACCGTGTTCACTTGTTCCCATGTGACCTGCCACACAGACAACGAACCTTTGTTTTGCTTAGCGGCCACTAAGCAAAACAAAGGTTCGTTAGAGGGATGTCACCTTGGTCTGAGGGCGGACATTTTAAAAATGAATTTAGAAGAGCAGCAACGACATCACTTGCATTACATTCCAGATGTTAAATCTACATCATATGCAAAATTTGAGGAAATTCGCACGAGTCCGTTTTATTTTAGGGCCATTTGTCTATAACTGGTCTTTACATGTAGCCCTATGGAGAGAGTACCCGTTGAGGGCGCTATAACCCCCATTTTAGGAACAAAAATGTGATTTAAAAAAAACGGACTCATGCGAATTTTCTAAAATTTTCAGAGTATGTAGTTTGAACATGTAGAAATATAATCAAGTAGTTGCCCTACCTGCTCTTCTCCGAAAAAATAAAAAGTCCTATACCTCAATGATAATGAAACCTAGGTGTAATGTAGTCCCAACGGTGAGTTAAGGCCTCGTATCCATAGGCTGTTCCCTTGTGGCGTGTGCCCTTGTTCCGTGTTTACTTTTTCCCATGTGACCCGCCACACAGACAACGAACCTTTGTTTTGCTTAGTGGCCGCTACGGTTCGTTGTCTGTGTGGCAGGTCACATGGGAAAAAGTAAACACGGAACAAGGGCACACGCCACAAGGGAACAGCCTATGGATACGAGGCCTAAGGGATATAGTTCCAACGTTGCGCACGGTTGTTTGATGTGATAATTTATATAACAAAACATTATATAATTTTCAATTCTATACCTGGAAAATACTAACCGCTATCATACTAATATACGCATATATTTTTTAGTTATTTTAAATATAGGATCCCTTTCTTTATTAAATTTTTCATCTTTTTCTGCCTTTTTTTTTTTTTTTGGTAATTTTTATTCTATAAATTGTATATTTGTGTGCAAATTGAGGGCGCTATTTACATTTTAAGTTTAACTTCGCCCAATAATAATAATTATTTCTTCATTTCATTACAATTTTTTTTTAATTCCTTGCATTTTTCGGAATTTTTAATGTCATTATACAAGTGTTATACCCCTTGTAAAGATGCAAACAAGGTTTAAGATAAACAGCGCCATCCGTGTTCAACTTTGCTTTAAAATGAATACAGTTCTACATACCATCAAACAACCGTGTGCTTTAGGAAGATGTGCTTTAGGAAGATGTAGTCCCAACGGTGGTGTAGTCATAACGGAGAGTTAGGGGATGTAGTCCCAACGGTGGTGTAGTCATAACTGTGAGTTAGGGGGACGTAGTCCCAACGGTGGTGTAGTCATAACGGTGAGTTAGGGGGATGTAGTCCCAACGGTGGTGTAGTCATAACGGTGAGTTAGGGGGATGTAGTCCCAACGGTGGTGTAGTCATAACGGTGAGTTAGGGGGATGTAGTCCCAACGGTGGTGTAGTCATAACGGTGAGTTAGGGGGATGTAGTCCCAACGGTGGTGTAGTCATAACGGTGAGTTAGGGGGATGTAGTCCCAACGGTGAGTTATGGGATGTAGTCCCAATAGTGAGTTGGGAGATAGTCCCAACGGTGAGTTGGGGGGGGGGGATATAGTCATATACGTTTGTAATACCCACCATTAGGGTTTCTCTACCGGGTGTCGATTCCTTCCATCATGGTAATACTAGGCGTATTGTATAACAAAGATGGATTAACCTCTAAACTGTATCTATTGTTATACAATTATGCCTATATATTACTTTATGGTTAGGAATAATCGGGTGAGAAACCAAGTTGTATATTAACTTGTTAAAATATCGGTCAAAGTTGACCTTTGAGATTGGAATTTTGAACTTTTTACGTTTCAGGAAAGGGCAAAGGAGTCTAACGAACCGCTTTCGTTTAGGCTATAAGACGTCATCGACCTTTTAGTTTGTTCCCTAAGATCAATAGGCCGAGAGAACCAGAGACAAGACTGTACATCAATGTTTTTGCACCACTTTTTCTTTAATTTGCAATCACAAAATGTAATAATACGTATGTTCATATCGAAGGCTTAGAGCAAGAACTAGCTACCTCCACAATTACATATTACTCATTTCGGCAACAAATGGATGATTATTAATAATAATAAATAAGTGACCTTGGGGTATATGCATGGTGACTTAAACAGTTAGCATGGTTAGTTAGACGCAAGTAACCATACCAAAAAACGTTTCAAAACGTAAAAAGGGGCCAAAGTTTAAAAAATCTTTCCTGTGTGGCTTTTCACCCTTTTTTAAACTTGGTCCAAATTTATGAAAGTTTCTAAAGACCCACACGAAGTCATCTTTAGGCTACTTGTTTGTTTTCTTAGTTGTCAGTGTTCATTTTGTAGAGTAAATGAATTAATGTTCGTGCGTGATTGACGTTTTTCCGTAAAGACGTTATAATGTATTTTGATTTAAGCAAAAGTAGCAAATACTCACTTTGTTAAATTCTTCATCGGCTTGTGTGATTCTGCGCCTCATGTACAGATATAGGTTGACAGACAGTCAATTTGCTAAGTATATATAATACTCTACTACTCTTTATGAACACGCAATATAATAAGACATAAACCTTCAAATGTTTTTGATAATACATTATAGCCTATGCTTTCGAACAGTCTTAAACCTAATTGTTGCATGTAGAAATTAGGACTCGTTCTTCATGCTATTACTACTTTACTGAATGGGACCAAGTTTAAAAAAGGGTGAAAAGCCACACAGGAAAGATTTTTAAACTTTGGCCCCTTTTTACGTTTTGAAACGTTTTTTGGTAGATATTAATTCTTTTTTTGAGGTTATATTATCGGATCATCTTTGACAACCTTCGATTAAATGGAGGTTGCGAGGAGGGCGCGATGTTTGATTTCTTAATATATACTCATGTTGCCCTTCAGAATGGCTAAAAATCTTCAAGATATTCCAATATTTACTAAAGTTATGTAAAATTTGGTAAAATCTGTATGATTTATCGCACATAATTTCTGCGTAGCTTGTTGAATCATTTTCATAGTATTTTGGTGACAAAATGTGATAATTTTAGGAAATATAGAATGCTGGAACAAACAAATGAAACATTTTCCTGGAATGTGTAGACCATACTCTTTCTGTTCCTATTGATTTGGATACTGAAATAATTCTTAAAATGAAGCTGTTGGGTGATTTATGTTGGCGTTTCTAGGGTGTGTCATTATTGGCAAACATCTAGGGATATTGTTGAGAGGGCACTCGATTCACGAGATTTCTTTTGCAAGAACGCCAAAATAGCACGAATTTTGTTGGTTTGCGACTGAAGAGTGTCCGCACTATAGATTTCTACCATGCTAATTAGCTTGTGTCAGTGGGTTAGATGGTGGCCTCTTTTGAATCGTTAAGACAAGCCACGCGCCGTCTTATAATCTTATGTAAAACTCTGCTGGGTGTTTCGATCATGTATTATGCGTGTTTGGTCAAGTGAGGGTAATTTGTAAAGCATCAACTTGTGAACAAGTCATAGAGGGTTTGATCATGCTAATGATGTTGCCATTTTGGACGACTTCTGTTTAAAGGACGACGAGTGTTTAAAGCCCAAAATGAATGAATAAAATCGTGTATGAGATATTTGCGGGGATATTTGGATGCAATGGGCACTTCTGGGTTGGGTATAATAGATTTCTATCTATACAATTAAGTATGATATATTTTCGATGGAATATATATTTTCACTTGAAAATTTAGTAGTTTTCAGAATTGCAATTTCTGAATATTATATAAAAAGCACTAATAAGACTATAAATGTAAGAGTATGGGATCATTTTGAATGTTAATAAATGCGAAACGCCGGCGGTAGACACCTGCAAGATCAGGGATTGCCGCGATTCTTGCAGTAGCTTTTATGAATAGAATACAATAGTGGATACAATAGCGGATACAATAGCGGAACAATAGAGCTCTCTCGCGTTTTGCTAAATTTCACTTCTTCTTTTTCATGAACTAACCGTTATTTTTTAAACTTGTGGCAAAACTTCGACCGAAGTTTTTAATAATAATACCCCAAAGTCACTTACATTATAGAGTGCAGAATTAACAGTCCATTTGTTGCCGAAATGAGTAACATGTAATTGTGGACATAGCTAGTTCTTGCTCTAAGCCCTCGATATATAGTCATACAATTAAATCATTTAGTTAATGTCTGTGTATACACTGTAAACAATCTGTACTGTAATTTTATAGAAATTTTCGTTACCGAAACTCTTCCATACACATCTTTTGAAGAACTATTTATTACATATTATTATGTATGCAAAGTACGACATTATTACAGTATATCTTTACAAACAGTTTGCTACTGTGCAATATTCATGGAACGACCTTTTCTGCGGAGCTCGTATTTTAACAATATCCATACACAAATTCGGTATGATTGTAGCTTACCCTCATGATGCCGCGATTCGACGAGGGTCAGTCAAAAAGTTCTGCTGCAACTTTTACAATTGTAATTAGCGTTTGATAACTATAGCGATTTTTGAATGAAACCCTGCGACTCCTAGTATGACTTGCCCTTTACCGTTGCGACACTACGTACGCCGCGTTTTCGGTTGCCCGCTGCGATTTTCAGTTGTCCACTACGGCCTTCTGATCTTTCCGTTCAAGTGATTGACTTTGTCCGGGGCTTTGTCATGCTTCTCGACGTTTTCTGAAACTTACAATCAAACACTAGGATCCACAACATGCTCATCTATCAGGGCACATTTCTTTAACCTCAATACATTAGTACATTCATTAAGCGACCTTTGAAAATTTGGATACATAAACTCATACTCTGCAATTTGAGGTCAAATCTTGCACTCTGATTGTTTAATTGAGGTTATTGAACTATGGCATTAGGATGAGGCTATTGTGGTACACAGTGATATCACCATGAGCACCAAACTCTATTATAAGTCTAAAATGTGACCCGGCAGCACAAACGAGCCGTAAATTCCCTAAATTGTATTCTGTGTTACGGTGTAAAATGTGTACGAAGGTCGAATTCATCGATAACTTAAGCTGGCCCGACATCCGTCTTATTTGATAGTCAAAAACTAATCAATAATCCTATTGTTGAAGTGGATAATAAGCTTCTACCTTAGATGGCCGGCTGTAGAACTTTTAATAGCTCTGGTCTTTGTTTGCTTTTGCTAAATCCTGTTCAAGTGGTGGGTTACCAGACATTGTATTTTGTACAGGTATGCATAACCAACTATTAACAATGAGAGAACTTTCTTAAACCTCGTTGACTTGGGGATGATTTGAAATGACCGCCAATTATGACTGTTTGATATATATTGCCAGCAATGTGGAAAAAGAGACACATGTAAAAACGTTAAAAGCTATAATTTTGTTGAAGGAGCAAAGTTTAACAAACCATAACCCCGCTTCTGGATATCGATCGTTTGAAGTCAAATGATATACCATTTTTAAGTTTATGATGTTTATTTTTTAAACACGAAATAAAACAAAATTGACCGGGGAGGAATTTACGGCCCATTCGCCGTGGACGGTCACAAATAGTCGTTGAACCACTTGTGTCTGTGGGAGATGCGGGAAGAATCAGAGTCTGAGGAAGAATCCGACTGTGTTGTTTGAGGCACTAATTTGAATCTGAATTTGGAGTCTGTCCCATTCACTAGGTCGCTTTCTGACTCGTATGCATTTTGACGTATCTTCAGTTCTCCACTCTCGACAGCAAGAAAGTGCCCTGAAACAAAATGAACAATGTGATGTACAGACTTGACATTGTGTATGGAATATTTCTTTACGAAGTGCCAAGACTAGTCTGGAAGGGGTCTTCATAAACCGCACGGGCTAAATATTGATTGAGGTGTGTCTGGAGATGGTGTAAAATAATTGTTTGATAGAAAATGTGCTTTCCATGAGTTTACATTATGGTACTCATAATCTAGTGCATTTGCCTAAAATGGCGGATTTAAGGAGGCTGAATTTAAACTTTGTGAGGGACACAATTTCGGACTTCATGCAACATTTTTCTGTTATTATCAAGGTTATTGTGGGTTTGAGGTGATATTTCCTAAACTTCGTCAGCAATAGGCATTCGTCAGAGCTAATATGCACTTGCAATGTACCACGTTTTTGCAAATGGGGGAAGCTTAAAATATGGCTCTTAAAAGTGATACGTACTCAAAAAGTTTGAATGTCCCCCACTGGGGTCAAATGTTTTACACTTACGGTACAAAAACAACTGTGTGGATTACTGGTTGTCCAATGAACTCACACTGTTTATTTGTGTACAATAAGTTAATAACACGTGGCCCCAGGGGCTTTCTGAGTACGTTTAAAAGTCTTTTTTTCTAAAAGCTCCTCTCACATTCAAAACTTGTATAGTACAAGTGCATTTCAGTTCTGATCAACACTTATTGGTATTCAGCTTCAGCACATATCACCTCAAACTGCACTAAATTTGATAATATCAGAACAACGTTCAGAAATTCACAAATGTACCCCCTCCCCAATCGTTTTCAGTCTCCTTAAATCCGCTATTTTAGGCTAATTAACTACATTTTGAGCGCCATAATCGTGATAATGTAAACTAATGGAAAGCACAATATATTCTATTAAAAATTATTTGATACCATCTCCCGACACACCCCAACAAATATGTAACCCGTGCCGTTTATGCAGACCCCTTTCAGATTAGTATTAGCACTTCCTTAAGAAATATTCCATACTTATATCTGTATACTTTTATGATAAATATGGAGGAAGTAAGGAGGGAAATGTAGAAGAAGGAACAAATGATAAGGATGATGATGATGATGATGATGATGATGATGATGATGATGATGATGATCAGCATCATCATTAAGAGGTTACTGATACTGATGATAATGCTCCTGATAATTTTACATTGATCGATGCCGATGATGATGTTACAATGATGATGATGATGTTGTTCCTATTGCTGATGATGATGCTGCTAATTGTAGTGCTATTTATGATGGAGTTGTTGTTCATGATGATGATGATGATGATGATTTTCAATTAAGATGAAGATGATTGATTATGATAACAATAACATGATGATGATAACGATGATGCCGATGATGATGGTGATGATGATGATAATGATGCTGATGGTGATGATGATGATGCTGATAGCGATGATGGTGATGGTGATGGTGATGATGATGATGATGATGATGATGATAATGATGATGGTGATGATGATGATGTTCATGATGATGATGATGATGATGATGATGATGATAATGATGATGATATTGATGATAGTAATGATATGATGATGATGCTGATGATGATGGCATAATTGTGATAATGATGATGGTACTGCTGTTGCTGCTGTAGTCAAGTGTTGCTGTTACAAGTGCTGCTGTTGCTGCCTATGCTGCTGATGATGGCGGTGATACCTTTAAATTCCACAAACCGCTCCCTTCCCTTGGTGTAAATAGTGATTGATTCCCAATTTACATTACCTTGTATCGTAGACGATTCCAACAACATATCGCTGCCGTTGTCTATCCCACCCCACGGAAAATGCAGCAGGAAATATCGATTGTCGGGATCCAATAACCCATCACTTGTCAGGCCGTCTGTCTCGCCCTGTGATATTGAAAGAACCAAATAGATAAAATGTGTACATCCATATCAAAAGGATGTACTTGTCGGCAGCTACATGTGTCTCTTTTTACATAATAGCTGGGAATAAATACCAGACTCATCTCACGGTGGAGGTCACTTCAAATCATCCCCAAGTCGCCAAATGGTTTAGGAATACAGAGAACACTCCTAAACCACGTGACTTGGAGATGATTTGAAGTGACCTCCACTTGAGATCAGTTTGGTATCACTAGGAACCCTCACAGGCGAGAAAGTACATATTTTTGGCAAAAGGTCCGAGGCTATACGAGAAAGGGCGAGGTAGCCTATTATAAAAGGCGAGGAATGGCGAGGTTGAGATAATTAATGTCTTGCTCAGATCCCGGGCAAGTTCGGCGAGGAAAGGTGAGAAATGGGGAGGAAAGGCGCACAGATATTTTGTTTGGAATATATGTAGCACCCAATTAACACCCATTGTTATCATATGTTGACTCAATTGGCCATAACCAATTTTATTACACTCAGCCAGAGAGCCCAGGAAGGTTATAGAAACGTATAGAAAAGCGCAAGAAACAAAAATGCACTTTTTGCGCATGAGTTTGCAGGGATAACCTCGTTTTCGTAGGAAGATGGCGGATCCGTGCAAAGGGAGAATACCATTCATAAAATCCGACGTTTTGCGTGAGTATTTCCGTTCAAACTCCCGGGTTCAAACTATTAGCCTTGTATCTGGCTTTGATTACCTCTAGCGTTTCGGAGACGAAACACGTATTTGCCGCGCCACCGCAGAAATAGGCAAATTGTCGTTGCGCGGTTCTTACCGTTCAAACGATAGTCTTATTTATGGCTTTATTTTACTCTAATGTTTCATTGAGGCACTGACACACTGACATAAGGCTAAAACGGCAAAATTATCGTTGTGTTTGTCGTAATGGCAAAAGACACGCAATACATTGAGCCGTAGGTACTTACCAGTGCGACTTGATGGATGTTGTTTTGTGTCTTGATTTCCAACGCTTGGTTACTGCTCACGTTACATACCGTATACGGACTAACAAAATAATCCTCCCCTTCAATAGGCCAGCAAACAGGTATATAATAATTCAATTTAAAATGATCTGAATAATAACGGGAAAAATTCATTATGTTTATCATTTAGATTCTGATTCATATTCAGTTATATTGCAGGAAATATTGCAGATTATAAACAGGCATGAAATACATATAAAATGCACATAAATTACAAAGTACCACAGATTGAAACTAATTGCATGGCGATACCAGGCTAAATAGCATTGTTATCGAAATTCGGGATGTACTGGAACAGGGAAGATACAGAAACCAGTGGTGGCTCAAGACCTGATTGATTGATTGATTGATTGATTGATTGATTGATTGATTGATTGATTGATTGATCGATTGATTGATTGATTGCTCGATCGATCGATCGAGTGTTCGATCGATTGATCGATCGATTGATCGATCTCAAATACTTACATTCAGATGTCTCCTCATCCTGTGTATCCATGATAAGCCTGCCATCTGTGACTTTCATATACCTGGGCAATTGGGCTTCATGAGCTATCAGCATAGCAGGGGGGTCAGTATCCTGGAATTCCAATTGAGTACAACGGATTTCTATGATCTTGATGGCAACTGCTTTATCCTCTGTTATAAACGAACATATGAAATATAGAGATCAATGTGAAGTTGAATGGTAAATGACAGATAACAGCAAAAACAGCTCCCATATCTGTCCATAACTTTGGTCAGTGCAGCGAGTCAGGGGATTTCAAGTGGGTGATTATTGATTGGCAAGTGCTATATTTGGTCATAAGTGCAGTCCATCATTCAATGTTGAGGATATACTTTATCTATTGATTTTGCTGGAGTAGTTTCCTGTTCAGGTTTAAGTACTGCAAAGGTCGAATCATGTTTGCTGTGCAGCATAACTGCACTATGCATAGTCTAACCGTACTGTTCTCCAGCAGTTTGTTTGAGATACAAGTCCGGCCGGCACTAACATAACTAACAAGGTGCTCTTGAGAGACCAATATTAACCCTAACCTATCAAAACCATGAAAAGCCTCCTATATTCAGCACCGGACAGGTGTCCGTCCTCTAAAAGCGCTGGCTGTACTGTCTACGGCAGTTTTGTTTGATGGAACTTTACTTTACTTACTAAGTAAACAAAAACACAGCTGACTAGACACGAATTGATTGCAAATTATTTTACAATCATTTAATTGTATGCAATAAACATCTGACAATATAGTAAATAAAGCAAAAATAATGACAAATATTTACGTGTCACCATTTTCTCCAGAGAAGGGCATTTCAATTTATTTGATGATATAACTTACCATTAATATGCACTTCAACTGTAATCTTCATCTTGACGTCCATATCCCTACCCTTGTTAATGCTGGGCTGCACACCTGTACCATCTATTTGACGAATGATTGTCTGCAGAAATACAAGAAATATCACAAAATCACACTTTTTGAAAAGTTCTTCAAAATAGTTAATGAAGAATGTGTACCATTACTGGTGGATGGTCAAGATTACTGAGTTTTGGGGTATTTTTCACTGGGTTGCTGTCATTTACTCATCAAGGCGGTCCACCGTTATTATAAGGACTATGCTAATGATTTAAAGATTGACATGTAGAGAATAAACCATACTTGATTGACGGAAAGTACTAAATGTGTACCTATTACGGTTTCGTGACACCCCTCTTGCAAATGCGACTAAGCCAGGGCGGCCTGGTGAAGCAAAATGTGCATTGGAATAACACGGGAGTTTGGATATAGATGGTATATTTCTTTCTCATACAAATGTATGGTCCCCCGTTATTAAAGGGTTGAAAATTCATATATTTTCAAAAGAATAAGTAATTGAAACAAAGAGAAAGTACTAAAATCATAGCTTTTATACTTTTTGATATATGACGCTCACTAGTTCAGCTCGTATATCTACAACACAGCGCTACCAGTAGGGTTCAATTGCCTATTGTGAGTGCCCCTGTGTTGTGTGCATACATGTTGTTAACAATAACTGCATGATGATTTGTCCAATTTTTCGCAATTGTTACAAGAATGGGGGCGCCATTATTTATCCTTAGCCCTGGGTGCCACAACCCTACGACACTGCGATAAATTGTTGAGAGTCACTCACGCTTTAATTCCGAAGTCCCGTGGTCCCATAGCCAATTGAAACTATTTTTTATAATGTTATGAATTTACATATTATGTAAATATGAATTTACATATTATGTAAATTCGTAACAAATCAGCGATCGATATTGTCACCAGACGGTTTAAGACTTCAAGTGACGAAGGAACACAAGCCGGTCCGCAGTTGGGACCAAAAGTCATCATCATGTACGGCAATCTGTCTATATATAAACAGCAATAGCCTCGATACAAGAACATCAAATTAACGCGTTCACGTACGGAAATCTAATCCTGTCTATTATGTACTCACCATGCTGAAAGTGTTGGCGATATCTCGCGCAAAGATGCGCAATGCTTCTTCTAGTGTGGCAGTTCGTACGTCAGTCGGACCAATTGCAATGATGACGTCACTCTCTCTGTGGAAAATATAAAGCAAAGGTTAACACGAGCGTATCAATGACATTATTAAGCAGTATAGACCTAATTAATATTATTGTGATTAACAAAGAAGATATTGCGTATGTATCTGAAAGGATGGACTTACTCTAATTTAGCCTGCTCTGCAAGACTTCCTTGTTCCACCGTGAGTATCATCTGTCCCTTTCTGTTCTTGTTAAGTATTGGTTGTATACGCATGCCCATTGGAACCATTTGTGTATCGCCCTCAGTTGGATGAGATATGTAAACACTATTATCTTTTGACGATTCCTGTGCAGAAACGCATAGGTTGCGACGGTTAATAGTCAGTCAGTCGTATTGGGAATGAGTGACTTAACTAAGGGGATGGGTGGGATCCCCCAGTTTCATGTTTATTCACCTCTCTTATGCCTGATCAATATAGCTAAGTAAAATGATATTTTTGTGATAGGGTCCTAGGGTCCTATAGGGTCCTATGTGCATTTTACCCTAACGGTTTACTAGAACGTTTTGACGAGTGTGTGGAGTATGGAGCAGCCGACCGTTTGACAGTTAACCGGCCAAAGGGGTCGTATGTGTGATTTCGGATGATTACGCACAGTGGCGTGCCTGGACTTTTTTTATAGGGGGGGTTGCAAATACAACAATTAGCTCAGTGAACATTAGTTCGGCTTTCAATTCCCAAAAGGTTAACATTTATTTAAGCTCCCCAAAAATACTTGCAACGGGCCTGGATACTTTATTTGATAAATTAAAATTATACAGGTTGTATAAAAAGTCTATAAAAATAATATTATTGGTACCCATCATACAGGCCTCCAAAAACCGCGGGAACGCGGGAACGGCGTTTCCAGAAAGGTCACAGAGGTCACAGAAAAAAAAAATTGCAAAAAAAAAAAAAAAAAAATGTTTTTTTTTCCAAAGTTTTCGGCGACCTTGGAGAACCACTGGACCTATTATGAAACTTCAGGATCATTCACAGTTAATTTAAAAAAAAGAAAAAAAAATCAGAAAAAAATTACAGTTTGTTATCCTGTATATGCAAACCATTAAAGCCATATTATTGTCACAAACCCCTCACGGAAATATCCTGCGCCTCCTCGAGCCACTTCCGGTCCTGCTGGGACTCGAACCCACGACCCTGGGTTTAAGAGGCGAGCGCGCTAGCGTATAGACCAAAAGAGGACTTCCCCGTCAGGTCTATAACACTAACGCACTTATACCTCCGTGACATGCTCCCCCTCCTCGTAAGGCGCGTCCTCGCGCCTTACTTCCTCTGTTTAAACTGGTCGTCCTTGATACAAGGCATACTCGGCCAGACTGGTCGTCCTTGATACAATGCATACTCGGCCAGCCATTTTTATGAACGCCTAACCCTTTCCGATGGGTGATCCCCCTGGTGTTAAGAAATACCAGGGACCACCGCTGCCACCATTTATGTCACAAACCCCTCACGGAAATATCCTGCGCCTCCTCGAGCCACTTCCGGTCCTGCCGGGACTCGAACCCACGACCCTGGGTTTAAGAGGCGAGCGCGCTAGCGTATAGACCAAAAGAGGACTTCCCCGTCAGGTCTATAACACTAACGCACTTATACCTCCGTGACATTATAACATTTGCTGAGGAAGACGCCCTCACTGAATTTTTAAAATTCCTTTTTTTACACGATTAAATTGTACTTTATTAAACCAATATACCCTGCAAAAATCAAGACTCTAGGTGCTGTAGTTTTGTCAAAATCCGAGATTTTGAATAAAACGCCGGAATCCGCGCTTTATTATTACGATGGAATTATTAGTCGAACGCATACACGATGTTCATAGCACACAGTACGTACGGCGTGCGGGACGGTGATATACACAACAAAGGGTCGTACCACAACATGACCGAAGGAGTGGTACGTATTGGCGAC
The DNA here is from genome assembly GCF_039555335.1 of Amphiura filiformis. NCBI lineage: Eukaryota > Metazoa > Echinodermata > Ophiuroidea > Amphilepidida > Amphiuridae > Amphiura > Amphiura filiformis. Next base: position 24,111,921 of record NC_092641.1, read on the forward strand.
ATGTGCGCTGGTAGTAAATTCCAATTTTCTTTGCTTTGCCGTAGTTGTTCGGCTCCAAATTAAAAGGGGATATATCTGACAGTAAAAGCTAACATTTTATGGCAAAGAAATGCTAATCTATTTTGTTTGAAAATGTTATAATATGGCTTTAACTAATGTTTATTTCTTCATCTATCACATAATATAGATGCATTGGTTTTCCATGCATTCATAATATGTCATAGATGAAGAGGTAAACATAAGTTAATGGTTTGCATATTAAGGATAACAAACTGTAATTTTTTCGTCATTTTTTTCCATTTTTTTTTTCAAATTATCTGTGAATAATCCTAACCCTTCAGAATAGGTCCAGTGGTTCTTCAAAGTTGCAAAATACTTCTAAAAAATGTTAAAAATAAATAAAAAATTGTTTTGAGTTTTGACAGTAATACTTTGAAATTTTAAGTTGTGTTTTTTTGTGAAAAAGGATGTAAACTTTTATAGGAAACAATTCCAAATTAAGGCTCAGATTGCACGAGAGAGCATCTAAACCCTGAGAGCTTCCAGGGCCCTTAAGCGGGCCCTGGACCCCGGCCGTTAGGATTTCGCGCTTCGCGCTCGTGATGTCCGCTACGCGCACATAGGCCTATTTCAGTTATTTCACAGAAAATTTTCAGCACTTGTCATTAAGTTCCCAGACAGCAGAAATTTTCTGGAGGCCTGCCCATCAATAGTGATATTTATTGAAAAGTCCGCCTCTTCCAAATGCAACTTTGGATACTCTTCAAATATCCAGAATGTGTAGTTCATGACTTGTTATAGAATTAATCTTATTATTTGGATCTTATGTTGAATTTTGATGAAAACTGATTTTGACATTTAAATTGTAAGTTTTCATATTTTCAAAAAATGTCACTTACGATGGTCTTGCTCTCTTGCTTACGATTTTTAGATATCGTTATTACTATTAAGTTTCGGCGTAATAAACAAAATACGACTTTGAAACTTACAACGACGCTAGCTGTTCAAATACATTGGTGTTGAGTCACCAAATTTTGAAATTTTAAATTACTCAATTGGCCTGGATATTAACAATCCAAGCAACTTGGCCTGAATTTTTCAAACATTTCTGTTTACTCCATTGTCACTCAAATATTTTATTTAGAAAGTTCCTTTTAATGAAATTGTACTTTAATTAAACAGACATATAACATACCGTAAAACCTCGATAGTAAGCATATGTGCTTACTATCGAGCGCTTTTAAAACATGCAAACATGCTAGCCCCACCCATAAAAGTGTAAAATGTTTTGAGCAAATCATTATAGTTATATACGAACACAAGTAAACTTGCAAATATGTGTGTTAACCCCATTAGCTCAGTTGGTAAAGCGCTGAACTTTGGTACAATTTCATGCTTTCAAAAGTGCTCATATTCTAAATATCGAGTTTTTACGGTATACGGGGACGCGCCGCACATTTGGTATATGGATGGGTCCGTTTTTCAAAATTTTCTCAATTTTTTTGAAAAATAGCCCAATTTGACCTCAATCCAGCCAAAATTTTCGAAATTTGCATGAAATTTTGTAAAAACTAAGACAATTTGGGTTAAATTCGACTGAAAATTTTGACTTTTGGTATATCGATGGGTCCATATTTCTTGAAAAATTGGAATATTGATGGGTCAGCTTTCACTTCTCGGATTGGTGTATATATCTCAAAACCCTTTGCAAATAGATGCGCAAATCGTCAATGCGCACCTCTGACTGGACAAGTGCGTAGTGATGTTCAGCGTTTGAAATAAGGCGCGTCCTTGCGTCAAATACCCGCGACAGTAGGCGCAGACCCGCAAATTTCCTACGGTACGAGTCCGCATAACCCGTAAAAATTGAACCAAACAAAGAGCAGAAAATTCTAGTTTTGTTGTTCCACTGGAAAATCTGGTTAACATAATACGTCCAGCTCCGTGAGTACACTTTCATTTTAGTTTCTCATCAAGTTTTCAACCCGGGTTTTCAATTTTCTACAATCTACATACCGTGATCGCCGTAGCTAATTCTAGTTATTGTTTCTATAGTCTACACCAACATTTTTAAATGTTGGGGTAGACTACTTCATAGTAGTCGGACCCTTGAAAATTAGAACTTTCAAAGGCAATGGTCCGGAGGACCCTTAGTTTTTTTCTTATTTCAAAGCCTGGTGATGTTGTGCGCACCGACGATGACGTAGTCTCGTTTATCAATCACAAAGGCTTTCGGGAGTCACCGAAATGGCCTATTACCAACGAGCGAGTGGCAAATTCGAGTCCTGTCAATTGTATCATGATTTCTTACCTGTGTATTAATGCTGACATTTGCCATGTCCGACGTCATATCGCCAGCTCCGATGTCGACTGTATCTCCAATATCTTCGGCCACACGTCGAGCAGTCACTTTATTCATGTCCATATTCCTATGGTCACCAGTTTCGATATCATCGGCGACTTCATTGACCGCTCCATCCACCACCTTAACCGCGTCATCGATTCGCCCATCCGCGTCCGTGTATTCGTCTTCGAATAAGACCGCCTCATCCTCATCATCATCATCCTCATCAAAATTGATCACTAGTTCACAATCTGACGAGTTGAACCCATCACCTTCACTGCTGTTCTGCCTGGAAGACCCTGTAGAATTGCGTGTATCTGTTACCTGCGCTGAGGAGTTCTTGTTCTGCTGTGCTGGGTTTTGGCGAGCAATTGAACCTACGCTTTGACTGCCTTCGAGATCGAGATTACATTGGTCGACTATAGGACCGATTTTATCTGACACGGATTTTTGCTCCAAATGCCGCTCATTTTTCTGCTCAGAATCGGGTGACGAATCTCCAATATTCATTTTAAAATCGAGTTTTTGAAATCGTTTAAGGAAATTGTTAACCCTTAGGAAGCCTGCAAATTATTAGCCCTTTTGTACAAAAGTCACAAGTCTGCAATGAAAATGGAAGCACTCTATAGAAGTGGTCGGACTGGTAGATATATTAAATTGTCAACTCCACGCTCCTGAGGCAAACATACAACGTGCGCGTATTGCGGAAACCAGCTTAAGTCCCGAATATGATGCCCGTGCTGGCAGTAGGCGAGTTTCAGCAATTATTGTCCGTCAATGTAATCATCAACAGGCATCTAGTAAGTCTATAGAATTCTTAAAAGTCTTAAACATACATCGATCTTTACACAAGTATATAGCTAGAAGCACTGTGCTAGAAGGAATCTGTTCTATAATGAAAGACAAAGATAAGAAGACTAGTTTGCGTCTGACGTCACTGTCAATCAAATTCTCTACGATCCTTGATTGGCTAATAGCGCGTATAAGGAAGGTCGATTCATCTGGCTGGTGCCGATCGGAGAAAAGGAATAGCAGTGAATGGCGAAAAATACGAACTCTTACAAGGCAAAAAGCAACTTTTCTAGGCATTGTGGACATGGTGCCTTCGCCAAAGAAAGTTTCCTACTATTAAGACCTAACTTTTGACATGGTTTGTATGTTTGCTGGTGCAAAATTAACAATAAGGCGCCCGGTTTTACCGCCGTGTTCAGCAACTCATATCATCACGACACTTGTAAACAAACCGTGCTCGGAGTTTGATTGACAGATGACGTCAGATGCAAACTAATCTTTTTATCTTTGTCTATCATTATAGCTAGAAGCACTGTCCTAGAAGGAATCTGTTCTATTTGATGTATCTAATATATCTAAACCTATTAAACCGGATCTAATTTAAGGTGGGTGGGGTAGCAGGAGCTTAAACATCAGTGCCTACTTCCTAATATTAATACGTTGATCTTATAATCGCACATTTCGATATACTTCGTCTTGAGTTCAGGCCAATAACATGTTTTAGACGTTGCTCCTCTTGAGAAAAATCATGTACGTGGGGCAGAAATGACACCCCTAAAGCAACCCTCGGTATCTCCTTTACTGAACTTACTGTTCCTCTTGTGCGTCAGCTTTATTTATCCCAATATTTGAGTACCAATGCCGCTATGGCATGCACACCTCAGACCTGCCTTAATGATAAGTAATTCCAAACATATGATGCTTATCAATTTTGTGAAAGTTTCTATCACGTCCCTGGTATAAACACACAAACGTTACTTACATTACCTGGTCAGGACAGTGAGAGTACATGGCAATGCTAGTCGACATTAATAGGTAAATTTTCACGGGAAAATTTTCTGGACACGTGACCAATGCGTATCAATGTGAGTGTAACCTCGAGCCTGATCTCTGACCCCCGGCGGTGACCTCGCTATTCAAGTCTTAATAATTTTGAATTGGAATAGTATTTTTGACCGCAATTTTGATAGAAATTTGTGCATTGCAAATTTTATTAAAGATTATGTTATCTTAATTTCTTCACAATATCATCAAAACGTAATTTCAAAAATATCTATCTACGGAAAAAATATTTATCTACGGAAACTCTTACCATAATATTATTGACTTGCGACAAGTAACTTAATTTTGCAAGAAGGAATTCTTCCTATTCAAATACATTGGACGAACACCCGCTGTGCTCGGGGTCACATTCCATAATGCTAATATGTCTGCGCCCATGGGTGTCACGTGTCCAGAAAATTTTCCCGTGAAAATTTACCTATTAATTCTGACTGAATGCCGGGTGCCATAGTCACAAACTACTCCTCCCTATGCCAAAATTAACTTCGGCCAGACCAATTTTCCTAGTCCATCTAGAAAAGGACCCACTAGATTAAACAACAACGTGGATGGTCATGGTAACGCACGTAGACTATTAAAAGATGGAAAAAATATTTAATTGAAAACCCTCACACTCGGCTATTTCTAAAAGGTAATCAGGCTTTCCAAGCCAGTGCATTAAATTAGCATTACTCTATTTTATTCTAAACACACTTTCTAGAAACATTTCATTTTGGCATATAGAGGCCCTGCATGGTTTCGCATGGGTATTGGTCAACTAGCTTAGGTTGTCTCATGGGGTAGTCTCCTCCGCATTCCATTTACTATTCTGTCAGTCCTAACATTCGTCGGTCCTAACAAACCACATCTGGGTCCGAGACGACGAATTGGATTGCGAGGAAAAGTCCGAACTTCCATTTTTATCGAGGAGTATTTTGAAGAGCCCAGGTGAAGAGGCGATGGATTTTTACACTTCACACAAAAATTTATACTCATAGTACCCCAAAGTTTATTTCAAAAATTAGAAGATCAGATTACCATAAAAATGTAACAATATAATGTAATCTTTAGAGGGGGACTTTGGAACTTTTATATAGATATTTAACCATCTTTTTGGTCTTCATTAATTGTACTAAAATGAACAAAAACAATTGGCGTACCCTAGATAAAATTAGAATAAATACTCTATAAATAAATACATATCATAAATATGTCTTCTAAACCAGATCAATTGTAACGCGATTAGGTACCACAAATCGTTATATATGATGTACTGCTAATATTCCTTTATACACCGGATGCAACAGTTTTTACACACACAAAAAATCTTTGATTAAATTCCCTCCTCACTTGACTATTTCTGAAAAGAAATCGGGCTTCCCTAGCCTGTGCATTAATTTTCTAGAAACACTTTTAGAAACTTCTAAGTATAGCGTAATACGGTGTATGATAAAAAAAATACTTCATTGAGGTGCTTAAAAAATATCACGACCCCATGTCAACTACCAAGCTAATAACCCTTCAGACTATCGAATTGTAGCCTAACCGTAGTAGACCTAACGACGAGATAAGGGGGGATGTAGTCCCAATGGTGAGTTAGGCCCTGTATCCATAGGCTGTTCCCTTGTGTCGTGTGCCCTTGTTCCGTGTTCACTTGTTCCCATGTGACCTGCCACACAGACAACGAACCTTTGTTTTGCTTAGTGGCCGTAGCGACCACTAAGCAAAACAAAGGTTCGTAAGAGGGATGTAGTCCCAACGGTGAGTTAAGGGGATGTAGTTCCAACGTTGCGCACGGTTGTTTGATGTGATAATTTATAAATTTTTCTAACAAAACATATAATTTTCAATTCTAGACCTGGAAAATACTAACCGCTATCATACTAATATACGCATATATTTTTTAGCTATTTTAAATATAGGATTCCTTTCTTTATTAAAATTTCCATCTTTTTCTGCCTTTTTGGGGGGTAATTTTTATTCTATAAATTGTATATTTGTGTGCAAATTGAGGGCGCTATTTACATGTATTTTAAGTTTAACTTCGCCCAATAATAATAACTATTTCTTCATTTCATTACAATTTTTTTTAATTCCTTGCATTTTTCGGAATTTTTAATGTCATTATACAAGTGTTATACCCCTTGTAAAGATGCAAACAAGGTTTAAGATAAACAGCGCCATCCGTGTTCAACTTTGCTTTAAAATGAATACAGTTCTACATACCATCAAACAACCGTGTGCTTTAGGAAGATGTGCTTTAGGAAGATGTAGTCCCAACGGTGGTGTAGTCATAACGGAGAGTTAGGGATGTAGTCCCAACGGTGGTGTAGTCATAACTGTGAGTTAGGGGACGTAGTCCCAACGGTGAATGTAGTCATAACGGTGAGTTAGGGGATGTAGTCCCAACGGTGGTGTAGTCATAACGGTGAGTTAGGGGGATGTAGTCCCAACGGTGGTGTAGTCATAACGGTGAGTTAGGGGGATGTAGTCCCAACGGTGAGTTAGGGAATGTAGTCCCAACGGTGAGTTAGGGGGATGTAGTCCCAACGGTGAGTTAGGGGATGTAGTCCCAATAGTGAGTTGGGAGATAGTCCCAACGGTGAGTTGGGGGGGGGGATATAGTCATATACGTTTGTAATACCCACCATTAGGGTTTCTCTACCGGGTGTCGATTCCTTCCATCAAGGTAATACTAGGCGTATTGTATAACAAAGATGGATTAACCTCTAAACTGTATCTATTGTTATACAATTATGCCTATATATTACTTTATGGTTAGGATATCGGGTGAGAAACCAAGGTGTATATTAACTTGTTAAAATATCGGTCAAAGTTGACCTTTGAGATTGGAATTTTGAACTTTTTACGTTTCAGGAAAGGGCAAAGGAGTCTAACGAACCGCTTTCGTTTAGGCTATAAGACGTCATCGACCTTTTAGTTTGTTCCCTAAGATCAATAGGCCGAGAGAACCAGAGACAAGGCTGTACATCAATGTTTTTGCACCACTTTTTCTTTAATTTGCAATCACAAAATGTAATAATACGTAGCCTATGTTCATAATAGTCATACAATTAAATCATTTAATTTAAATGTCTGTGTATACACTGTAAACAATCTGTGCTGTAATTTTATAGAAATTTCCGTTGCCGAAACTCTTCCGTACACATCTTTTGTAGAACTATTAATATTTATTACATATTATTATTATGTATGCAAAGTACAGCATTATTACAGAATATCTTTACAAACAGTTTGCTACTGTGCAATATTCATAGAACGACCTTTTCTGCGGAGTTCGTATTTTAACAATATCCATACACAAATTCGGTGTGATTGTAGCTTACCCTCATGATGCCGCGATTCGACGAGGGTCAGTCAAAAAGTTCTGCTTCAACTTTTACAATTGTAATTACCCAGCAAACACAAAAACGTTTTAAATAAGTTATATTTTGGCTTTTGGTATAGATAAAAACGTTTTAATAACATTAAAATGTCGGGTTATATAAAGGTCATGATAACGTTTTAAAACGTTTTGTATGAAAACACACTACAACAATATTTTTAAATGTTTTCAAAACATGTTATTGTAAACTATTTTTGCAAACATTTTTGCCAAATATTGTGTCAATACTTAAATAACATTATGTTAAAATGTTTGAACCCAGCAAACACAAAATGTTCTTAAAATGTTTTTTTCAAAACCTTTTAATAACATTTAAATGTCGGGTTATATAAAGGTCATGAAAACGTTTTTAAAACGTTATTGAAAATATTTTGGGCAAACATTTTTCGTAAAATATTTTTTCAACCCCAAAATAACATTCTGTTTAGAATGTTTTGTATCAAGTTTTCAAGAATGTTTTTGTAATGTTATTAAAACGTTTTTATACCCTTTATATAACCCGACATTTAAACGTTTTCTGTAAAACATTTTTGTTTGCTGAGCAGTAGATTATCAAAAATGTTTTTAACGTTATGAAAACGTTTTATACTCTTAATATACCCTTTATATAACCCGACATTTAAACATTTTCTGAAACCTTTTATAACCTTTTGCGAATGATATCGAAAACGATTTGTGTTTACTGGGTAGCGTTTGATAACTATAGAGATTTTTGAATGAAACCCTGCGACTCCTAGAGTGACTTGCCCTTTACCGTTGCGACACTACGTACGTCGCGTTTTCGGTTGCCCGCTGCGATTTTCGGTTGTCCACTACGGCCTTCTGATCTTTCCGTTCAAGTGATTGACTTTGTTCGGGGCTTTGTCATGCTTCTCGACGTTTCTGAAGCCTACAACATATCACCATGAGCAACAAACTTTATTATAGGTCTAAAATAGTCGTTGACCACTTGTGTCTGTGCAGGATATGTGGTCTGTGGGAGATGCGACCAAGTGTCACGTTGCTATGCTTAAGAAGAATCCTGGGAAGAATCAGAATCTGAGGAAGAATCCGACTGTGTTATTGGAGGCACTAATTTGAATCTGAATTTGGAGTCTGTCCCATCGACTAGATCACTTTCTGACTCGTATGGATTTTGACGTATCTTTAGTTCTCCACTCTCGACAGCAAGAAAGTGGCCTGAAACAAAATAAACAATGTGATGAACAGACTTGACATTGAGTATGGAATATTTCTTTACGAGGTGCCAAGACTGAAAGGTTGAGGTGTTTCAGGAGATGGTGTAAAATAATTGATAGAAAATGTGCTTTCCATGAGTTTACATTATGATACTCATAATGTAGTGCATTTCCCTAAAATGGCGGATTTAAGGAGGCTGAATTTAAACTTTGTGAGGGACACAATTTCGGACTTCATGCAACATTTTTCTGTTATTATCAAGTTTATTGGGGTTTGAGGTTATATTTCCTAAACTTCGTCAGCAATTGGCATTCGTCAGAGCTAAAATGCACTTGCAATGTACCAAGTTATTGGTATGGGGGAAGCTTAAAATATCGATTTTTAAGCAGATTTAATCCACCCAATTGGGCAGTAACAACACCAGTTTGGTGCAGACGGGACCCAGTAATGGTCGACTGAATTCTGACCATCACTTGGCTCGTTGGATTCGTGTTTAGATGTTACCTTTAAATTACTAGTGATTGGTTCCCAATTTACATTACCTTGTATCGTTGACGATTCCAGCAACATATCGCTGCCGTTGTCTATCCCACCCCAGGGAAAATGCAGCAGAAAATATCGATTGTCGGGATCCAATAACCCATCACTTGTCAGACCGTCTGTTCCGCCCTTTGATATTGAAAGAACCAAATAGATAAAATGTGTACATCCATATCAAAAGGATGTACTTGTCGGCAGCTACATGTGTCTCTTTTTACATAATAGCTGGGAATAAATACCAGACTCATCTCAAGGTGGAGGTCACTTCAAATCATCCCCAAGTCGCCAAATGGTTTAGGAATACAGAGAACACTCCAAAACCATGTGACTTGGAGATGATTTGAAGTGACCTCCACTTGAGATCAGTTTGGTATCACTAGGAACCCTCAAAGGCGAGAAAGTACCTATTTTTGGCGAGAAATGGCGAGGCTAGGCGAGAAAGGGCGAGGAAAGGCTAGGTAGCCTATTATAAAAGGCGAGGAATGGCGAGGTTGAGATAATTAATGTCTTGCTCAGATCCTGGGCAAGTTGGGCGAGGAAAGGCGAGGAATGGCGAGGAAAGGCGAGAAATGGCGAGGAAAGGCGAGGTACACCCAGCACATCCAGACCTGCCACAGATATTTTGTTTGGAATATAAGTAGCACACAATTAACACCCATTGTTATCATGTTGACTCAATTGGCCATAACCATTTTTATTACACTAGTCAGCCAGAGAGCCCAGGAAGGTTACTAGAAACGTATAGAAAAGCGCGAGAAACAAAAATTCACTTTTTGCCCATGCGTTTACAGGGATAACCTCGTTTTGGTAGGAAGATGGCGGATCCGTGCAAAGGAAGAATACCATTCATAAAATCCGACGTTTTGCGTGAGCGTTTCCGTTCAAAGTCCCGGGTTCAAACTATTAGCCTTGTATCTGGCTTTGATTGCGCCTCGGAGAGGAAACACGTATTTGCCGCCGCAGAAATAGGCAAATTGTCGATGCGCGGCCCATATGTGAGTGGACACTACGAATGAGCCGTAAACTCGGCAAATTGTATTCTGAGTTACAGTGTTAAATATGCGGGAAGGCCGTATCCATAGGTATCTCAATTCGGCGCGACAAGTATCTCATCAAACACTATTTAAACCAACCAATTAATTCTATTGCTGAAGAGGATAATAAGCTTCTACCTATTTCTATAGAATCCTTTAAATAGTTCTTGTCTTTGTTTGCTTTCCTGTTCAAGTGGTGGATAACAAAGCATTGTATTTTGTCTAGGTATGTATAACCAACAATTAACAATAAGAGGACATTCCTGAACCTCGTTGACTTGGGGATGATTTGAAATGACCACCAATTATGACTGTTTGATATTTATTACCAGAAATGTGGAAAAGAGACACATGTAGAACCGAAAAAAGTACAATTTTGTTGAAGGAACATATTTCAACAAACCATAGCCCCGCTTCTGGATATCGTTTGAAGTCAAATGATATACCATTTTAAAGCTTATGATATATATTTTCTAAACACGAAATAAAACAAAATTGACCGGGGGCCGACTTTACGGCTGATTCGTGGTGTCCAGTCACATATAGGTACTTACCGTTCAAACGATAGCCTTATTTATGGCTCAGTTTATTTTACCTCTAGCGTTTCATTGAGGCACTGACACAGTCACATATAAGGCTAAAACGGCCAAATTATCGTTGTGTTTGTCGTAATGGCAAAAGATATGCATTACAATTGAGCCGTAGGTACTTACCAGTGCGACTTGATGGATGTCGTTTTGTGTCTTGATTTCCAACGCTTGGTTACTGCTCACGTTACACACCGTATACGGACTAACAAAATAATCCTCCCCTTCAATAGGCCAGCAAACAGGTATATAATAATTCAATTTAAAATGATCTGAATAATAACGGGAAAAATTCATTATGTTTATCATTTAGATTCTGATTCATATTCAGTTATATTGCAGGAAATATTGCAGATTATAAACAGGCAGGAAATTAATTGCATGGCGATACCAGGCTAAAAGCATTTTATTACATTATGAAATCCAACAACAACTCAAGGAAACCGTAGACCAAGCAGACCAAGGACAATTTGGTTATCGAAATTCGGGATGTACTGGAACAGGGAAGATACAGAAACCAGTGGTGGCTCAAGACCTGTCTGGTAATAATGATTGGTTGATTGATTGATTGATTGATTGATTGATTGATTGATTGATTGATTGATTGATTGATTGATTGATTGATTGATTGATTGATTGATCGATCGATCGATTGATTGATTTATCAATTGATTGATTGATTGATTGATTGATCGATTGATTGATTGATTGCTCGATCGAGTGTTCGATCGATTGATCGATCGATTGATCGATCTCAAATACTTACATTCAGATGTATCCTCATCCTGTGTATCCATGATAAGCCTGCCATCTGTGACTTTCATATACCTGGGCAATTGGGCTTCATGAGCTATCAGCGTAGCAGGGTGGTCAGTGTCCTGGAATTTCAATTGAGTACAACGGATTTCTATGATCTTGATGGCAACTGCATTATCCTCTGTTATAAACGAACATATGAAATATAGAGATCAATGTGAAGTTGAATGGTAAATGACAGATAACAGCAAAAACAGCTCCCATATCTGTCCATAACTTTGGTCAGTGCAGCGAGTCAGGGGATTTCAAGTGGGTGATTATTGATTGGCAAGTGCTATATTTGGTCATAAGTGCAGTCCATCATTCAATGTAGAGGATAGACTAGACTTTATCGATTGATTTTGCTGGAGTAGTTTCCTGTTCAGGTTTAAGTACTGCAAAGGTCGAATCATGTTTGCTGTGCAGCATAACTGCACTATGCATAGTCTAACCGTACTGTTCTCATAGTGCACTTACGTCCACGGCGAATTCACCGTGACCTTTCCAGCCATAAACCCGCTTATTGAAGATTAAACCGATATATGCAGTACTAAACCATTATATAGTAATCTATTGTCCAATGCAAATTATTACCACCTGATAATATTGATCCAATGAGCGACCGAAATCAGCAATTTCTGATCATGTTGCCCGGGCCAACCACGTTATCAATTGGGATGATTCAAAGATCCTTGGGCGGGAGCACAACAAGAAGTCTAGAGAAGTTCGAGAAGCCATGGAGATTAGAAGAAGGGGGAGCAAGACCTTAAACAGAGAGGAGGGCACATATTTCCTTAGCCACGTATATGATCCGCTTTTGAAGACTGCGAAAGAGTCTAAGCCCAACCGGAAACCCATCTCCCGGGAAAGTGGATCAGATGACCATATCAGTCATACCTGATGAAGTCCTCCGACGTGAAGGACGAAATATTGTAGTGAGTTAATTTTCACTTGGTTTTGTCACTCAAAAATGTCTTGTTTATTTAATCTACAAACCTGATGAACTTATTCAATGTTGCAGCTGTTTGCTGTCATTTACTCATCAAGGCAGACGACCGTTATTATAAGGACTATGCCAATTATTTAAAGATTGGCATGTAGAGAATAAGCCATAATTGATTGACAGAGAGTACTACATTTGTACCTATGACGGTTTTATGACACCAATCTTCAAAATACGATAAAAAATGGCTGCCCGGTGAAGTAAAATGTGCATTGGAATAACACGGCGAGTTTGGATAGATGGTAGGATTTCTTTTTAATAAAAATGTATGTTCCCCCGTTATTAAAGCTTGTATCGGGTTGAAGATTCAGATATTTGCAAAAGAATATTTGAAACATAGAAAAAGTACTAAAATCATAGCTTTTATACTTTTTGATATATGATACTAACTAGTTCATCCCCAATAGCTACGATACAGCGCTACCAGTAGGGTTCAATTGCCTATTGTGAGTGCCCCTGTGTTGTGTGCATACATGTAGTTAACAATAACTGCATGATGTCCAGCAGTTTGTTTGAGATACAAGTCCGGCCGGCACTAACATAACTAACAAGGTGCTCTTGAGAGACCAATATTAACCCTAACCTATCAAAACCATGAAAAGCCTTCTATATTCAGCACCGGACAGGTGTCCGTCCTCTAAAAGCGCTCGTCGCTGGCTGTACTGTCTACGGCAGTTTTGTTTGATGGAACTTTACTTTACTTACTAAGTAAACAAAAACACAGCTGACTAGACACGAATTGATTGCAAATTATTTTACAATCATTTAATTGTATGCAATAAACATCTGACAATATAGTAAATAAAGCAAAAATAATGACAAATATTTACGTGTCACCATTTTCTTCATAGAAGGGCATTTCAATTTATTTGATGATATAACTTACCATTAATATGCACTTCAACTGTAATCTTCATCTTGACGTCCATATCCCTACCCTTGTTAATGCTGGGCTGCACACCTGTACCATCTATTTGACGAATGATTGTCTGCAGAAATACAAGAAATATCACAAAATCACACTTTTTGAAAAGTTCTTCAAAATAGTTAATGAAGAATGTGTACCATTACTGAAGGATGGTCAAGATTACTGAGTTTTGGGGTATTTTTCACTGGGTTGCTGTCATTTACTCATCAAGGCGGTCCACCGTTATTATAAGGACTATGCTAATGGTTTAAAGATTGACATGTAGAGAATAAACCATACTTGATTGCGAAAAAGTACTAAATTTGTACCTATTACGGTTTCGTGACACCCCTCTTGCAAATGCGACTAAGCCAGGGCGGCCTGGTGAAGCAAAATGTGCATTGGAATAACACAGCGCTACCAGTAGGGTTCAATTGCCTATTGTGAGTGCCCCTGTGTTGTGTGCATACATGTAGTTAACAATAACTGCATGATGATTTGTCCAATTTTTCGCAATTGTTACAAGAATGGGGGCGCCATTATTTATCCTTAGCCCTGGGTGCCACAACCCTACGCCACTGCGATAAATTGTTGAGAGTCATTCACGCTTTAATTCCGAAGTCCCGTGGTCCCATAGCCAATTGAAACTATTTGTTATGAATTTACATATTATGTAAATTCGTAACAAATCAGCGATCGATATTGTCACCAGACGATTTAAGACTTCAAGTGACGAAGGAACACAAGCCGGTCCGCAGTTTGGACCGAAAGTCATCATCATGTACGGCAATCTGTCTATATAATAAACAGCAATATTAAGGGCTGGGGTATGAACGTTTGGACAGTATTTATTTTGGGACATTAGAGCACATCAGATATATCGAATTGCATTCTGAATACGAAGAATATCATTCTGATATCAAATAATTTTGATTTTTTGAAATTCGCAATTTAATACACATTTTATGGCAAATCATTAAAAATTGATATTTTTGATATTTAACAGTACTTGAAGTAAACTTTGTAAATCTGATGATTTATACTTAAAGTGTATGTAGGTGGGATGAAAAGCCGACGATCAATTGAAAATTTTGACCTTTCGTATTGAAGATATGGATTTTTTCCCAAAACACCAAAAAAGAATTAGGTCTTTTTGGGAAAAAAATCCATATCTTTAATACGAAAGGTCAAAATTTTCAATTGACCGTCGGCTTTTCCTCCATGCTATACATACACTTTAAGAATATATCATTAGATTTATATAATTTACTTCGAGGACTGTTATATATCAAAATTTGAAAAATATCAAATTTTTATAATTTGTCATAAAATTTGTATTATATTGTGATTTTCAAAAATGTAAATTATTTGATATCAGAAAGACATGCTTCGTATTCAGAATGCAATTCGATAGGTCTGAGGTGCTCTCATGTCCCTCAAAAAATACTGTCGAAACGCAATAAACGCTCATTTTAGATCCCTTAACGCGTTCACGTACGGAAATCTAATCCTGTCTATTATGTACTCACCATACTGAAAGTGTTGGCGATATCTCGCGCAAAGATGCGCAATGCTTCTTCTAGTGTGGCAGTTCGTACGTCAGTCGGACCAATTGCAATGATGACGTCACTCTCTCTGATGGAAAATATAAAGCAAAGTTTAACACGAGCATTAGCTAGCATTTAAAGGTTTTCGTATCAATGGCATTATTAAGTCATAGATTTATACGCAGTATGGGCCGCATTAATATTATTGTGATTAACAAAGAAGATATTGCGTATGTATCTGAAAGGATGGACTTACTCTAATTTAGCCTGCTCTGCAAGACTTCCTTGTTCCACCGTGAGTATCATCTGTCCCTTTCTGTTCTTGTTAAGTATTGGTTGTATACGCATGCCCATTGGAACCATTTGTGTATCGCCCTCAGTTGGATGAGATATGTAAACACTATTATCTTTTGACGATTCCTGTGCAGAAACGCATAGGTTGCGACGGTTAATAGTCAGTCAGTCGTATTGGGAATGAGTGACTTAACTAAGGGGATGGGTGGGATCCCCCAGTTTCATGTTTATTCACCTCTCTTATGCCTGATCAATATAGCTAGGTAAAATGATATTTTTGTGATAGGGTCCTACGGTCCTATAGGGTCCTATGTGCCTTTTACCCTAACGGTTTACTAGTACGTTTTGACGAGTGTGTGGAGTATGGAGCAGCCGACCGTTGATAGCACGGTTTGACAGTTAACCGGCCAAAGGGGTCGTATGTGTGATTTCGGATGATTACGCACAGTGGCGTGCCTGGACCTTTTATAGGGGGGTTGCAAATACAACAATCAGTGAACATTAGTTCGGCTTTCAATTCACAAAAGGTTCACATTTATTTAAGGGGTACTACACCCATTGATTTTTTTTTTTGCATTTTTTGCATTTTGTGAAGAAATTACAAAAAAATTGCACAAAGTGGTATGCAAAATGAAGGGGCAAATCTTCTCGTTTTATTGGTGGCATCGGTATCAACGTAGCTTACATGCTTTTAAAAGTAGAAGCCAAAAGGTGGTACATCACTGATGATTTAAATTCACTTCATTTTGGAAAGCTTACTATCAACGGATTTCGTTAAAATTTTGGATATGTGTTGCTAACACGTTAGGGAAATAAAGTTGATATGTAAAATGGGAATAAGTGGTTCCTGATTTCTTTTATGACTTCATGAACTTGGTGCTCCACAACTATCAAAAAGGAACTGGTTAAAATGCTTCTATTTTCAATGTTGAGCTATATTTTGTATTTTTAACTTGCGACATTATTTCACTGAAACATAATTAAGCCCCAGGTAACAGGTTACCACAACCATACTGCAGCAATGTTGAAAAAATTGTATTTCTTGTCACCTATACCACCATATTGGGTAGTTTTCCGTAAGCTTAACGTTTGTGATTTTGGTAACTATTTTATATTTATTTGTGAAATCCATGTCAACTAGGCATTCTAAATTGTACTCACCATTTACATCCCAAGGTATATTAGTATATCCACCTTGCACTTCTCGATATATATCCAGTTAAAGACAGAATATCAAAATTATTCCTCATTATGATATCACAGACTCTTACATGTGTATTCAAAATTGATGCTTAAATTTGACCTGAAGTCCTGAACCAATTGACCTATAACCTGACATACGGTGACCTAATAGCCTTTTCTTCTCCTAACAACACATTATATAATTAAATTGACTAATGACTATTCATCCATTGTGTAAGTGTTTATTTAATTTATTCAGTGTTATATATTTTGCATGCCCCACTATAGATTTTCTATAGAGAGTATAACAAAGGATTTAATGTATTCTATCCATGTACCCTACTTGAACATGTTGAAAAGAATAAATTATAGTTTGTTATGAAACACAGATCTGAGTTACTAGGATACACAGTAAACAAAAAATATATAGGGCTAAAATGACTTACTACAATGTGTAAAAGCATTTTTTTCCTTCTTTTTTTTCATTTTTTTTTATTTCACATGATCCGTGCATATATCGCCTAGCTATAAATGAAAAAATATTTTTTAGACCAATCAAACCAATATATGGGTGTAGTATGCCCTTAAGCTCCCCAAAAATACTTGCAACGGGCCTGGATACTTTATTTGATAAATTAAAATTATACAGGTTGTATAAAAAGTCTATAAAAATAATATTATTGGTACCCATCAATAGTGATATTTATTGAAAAGTCCGCCTCTTCCAAATGCAACTTTGGATACTCTTCAAATATCCAGAATGTGTAGTTCATGACTTGTTATATAATTAATCTTATTATTTGGATCTTATGTTGAATTTTGATATGTCGAATTATCGATGAAAACTGATTTTGACATTTGTGCCACATGGCATCAACTTTAAATTGTGAGTTTTCATATTTTCAAAAAATGTCACTTAAAGATGGTGTTGCTCTCTTTCACGATTTTTAGACATCGTTATTACTATTAAGTTTCGGCATAATAAACAAAATACGACCTTGAAACTTACAACGACTCTAGCTGTTCAAATACATTGGTGTTGAGTCACCAAATTTTGAAATGTTAAATTACTCAATTGGCCTAGATGTTAACAATCCAAGCAACTTGGCCTGAATTTTTCAAACATTTCTGTTTACTCCATTGTCACTCAAATGTTTTATTTAGAAAGTTCCTTTCAATGAAATTGTACTTTAATTAAACAGACATATAACATACCGTAAAACCTCGATAGTAAGTATATGTGCTTACTATCGAGCGCTTTAAAACATGCAAACATGCGAGCCCCACCCACAAAAGTGTAAAATGTTTTGAGCAAATAATTATAGTTATATACGAACACAAGTAAACCTACAAATATGTGTGTTAACCCCATTAGCTCAGTTGGTAAAGCGCTGGACTTTGGTACAATTTCATGCTTTCAAAAGTGCTCGATAGTAAGCACATATGCTAACTATCGAGTTTTTACGGTATACGGGGACGCGCCGCACATTTGGTATATGGATGGGTCCGTTTTTCAAAATGTTCTCATTTTTTTGAAAAATAGCCCAATTTTATCTCAATCCAGCCAAAATTTTAGAAATTTCCCTGAAATTTTGGGGAAATTTTGTAAAAACTAAGACAATTTGGGTTAAATTCGGCCGAAAATTAAGACGTTTGGTATATCGATGGGTCCATATTTCTTGAAAAATTGGAATATTGTTGGGTCCACTTTCACTTCTCGGATTGGTGTAGGCCTATATATCTCGAGCGAGTGGCGAATTCGAGTCCTGTCAATTGTATCATGATTTCTTACCTGTGTATTAATGCTGAAATTTTCCATGTCCCGCGTCATATCGCCAGCTCCGATGTCGACTGTATCTCCAATATCTTCGGCCACACGTCGAGCTGTCACTTCATTCACGTCCATATTCCTATGGTCACCAGTTTCAATATCGACTTCATTGACCGCTCCATCCACCACCTTAATCGCGTCATCGATTCGCCCATCCGCGTCCGTGTATTCATCTTCGAATAAGACCGCCTCATCCTCATCATCATCAAAATTGATCACTAGTTCACAATCTGACGAGTTGAACCAATCACCTTCACTGCTATTCTGCCTGGAAGACCCTATAGAATTGCATGTATCTGTTACCTGCGCTGAGGAGTTCTTGTTCTGCTGTGCTAGTTTTTGGCGAGCTGTTAAACCTACGCTTTCACTGTTTTCGAGATCGAGATCACATTGGTCGACTATGGGACCGATTATATCTGACACGGGTTTCTGCTCCAAATGCCGCTCAGAATCGGGTGACGAATCTCCTATATTCATTTTAAAATCGAGTTTTTCAGATCGTTTAAGGAAATTGTTAACCCTTATGTACCGGGGTAGGCCTGCAAATTATTAGCCCTTTCGGACAAAAGTCACAAGTTGATCTGCAATGAAAATGGAAGCCCTCTATTGAAGTGGTCGGACTGGTAGATAGATTAGTTTTTCAACTCCACGCCAATTGCGGAAACCCGCTGAAGTCCCAAATATGCAGTCCGTAAGCGAGTTTCAGTAATTATTGTCCGTCAATATAATCACCAGCAGGCATAATAGTAAGTCTATAAAATTCTTAAAATATACATTGATCTTTACCCAAATAGATCGCTAGAAGCAGTGTGCTAGAAAAAATTACATTAAGTAATAACTTAGTTAAAGACAATCATGGCCTATATATATATCTGTTGTGTCTGATGTATCTAAATATGTATTCCTATTAACCCGGACCTATTAAGGTGAGTGGGTGGCAGGAGCGACATTTTTCCCGTTTTAACTATTCAACTGAAAACCTGCAGTGTATGCCTACTTCCTAATATTAATACGTTGATCTTATAATCGCATATTTCCATATACGCCAAGCCTTGTTGAGTTCAGGTCAATAACAAGAAACACAAGTTTTGGGCGTGTCAACTCTTGAGCATGTTGAGTAAAATGATGTAAATGGGGAATAAATGACACCCCTAAACAAGCCTCGCTATCTCCTTTACTGAACTCATACTATTCCTCTTGTGTATCAGCTTTATTTATCCCAATATTTGAGTATCAACGTCGCTATGTCATGCCTACCTCAGACCCGCCTTAATGTAATTAAGTAATTCCAAAAATATGATCCTTATCAATTTCGTAAAAATGTCTACCACGTCCCTGGTATAAACACAAAAACGTTGCTTACATTACCTGGTCAGGACAGTGAGAGTGCATAGTGGCAATGCCGGGTGAGAATTAAGTCACTGACTTCTCCTCCCAATGCCAAAATTAACTTCAGCGAGACCAATTTTCCAAGTTCATCTAGTATACAAATATTGAATGTTTATGAGTACAATGGTAAGAATATTAATAAGGTGAATATGGACTGTTCCATTTCAAGTAGGCTTTGACGAGTTGAATGGAGCAGTTCATATTTCACCGAATGAAAATATTCTTTCCATTGAACGAATAAAAACATTCAATATTTGTTTTATATAACTCATATAAAATTCTTTATCTTCCACTTAATTTTATAAATCACCAGAAAAACAAAATAAATTACAAAAACATTACAAACTGTATTTATTTTAGAAGCGACACCCACACCTATAATTGGCGAGTCACTGTTTGCAATATACGCCCGAGTCTGTCAACGTTGCCATGGGAGTTGCGCGCCAGTGCAATGGAAAATGGACTATTGCACTGGCGCGGAGTGCAATAGTATACAAATATATACTGCTATGAGAGGTTCTGGTTAAAAGTATGGGCCCGAGGTGAGATCAATAGTACTATTTTCCTGAGGGGCGCAGCCCCGAAGGAAAATAGTATTAATTGATCTCAACGAGGGACCATAGTTTTAACCAGAACTTCGAATAAAAGCAGTATATATTTGTTTTATATACTTCATTAATATATTCTTTGTTCATTGATTGGTTAAAAGAAAATTATTTGACGTTTGGACTCTCCAGCTTCTATCCTGAGTAAACAGCACAACCAATTTAAGCACAACTTGTATTTTGCCCTTCAAAAAATCGAATAGGCTAAAATCGGGCTAACCAATTACACCAGCGCGAAATCACGCTATGGCAGTTTCGCGTGCGTGAACTGTTCCGTCGCATAGAAAACGCGCACGCGGAAGGCATGGTCAAAAGTACTATTTACGGCTTGGAGGTACTATTTACGGCTCATCCGGGATATTGAAAATACTATTTACGGCTTAGAGGTACTATTTACGGATAGGAGTACTGATGGTAGAACTATTTTTGGTCATGTGATCCACTTTTAACCAATCAATGAACAAGAATATATTAATGAAGTATATAATACCGTATGTTTCTATAAATAGCACAAATATTCAATAGTAATTGACCAATCAAATGATAAGAATCTTTGTATGAGTTATATAAAAAGGACTCGCTAGATTGCACAACAACCGTAACCGTAGTAGTCCCAACGACGAGTTAAGGGGATGTAGTCCCAATGGTAAGTTGGGGGAATGCAGTCCCAACGGTGAGTTAAAGGAATGAAGTCCCAACGGTGCGTTGGGGGATGTAGTCCCAACGGTGACTTAGGGGGATGTAGTCTCAACGGTGACTTAGGGGGATGTAGTCCCAACGGTGAGTTAGGGGGATGTAGTTTTTTATAGAAATTTTCGTAGCCTCATGATGCCGCGATTTGACGAAGGTCAGTCAAAAAGTTCTGCATCAACTATTAAAGTGTATCCTCTTTGCCTTAAAATTGTACAATGTGTACTATTTTTCATGGTGTACACTAATATTTTCCATAGTTGTAACCATGAACATTTAATAGCAAGAGTATGCACAATGGGCAAGTGGACTACGGAGAAGTCTAGGTTGATCCCTCCGTGAGCACCAAATACAATAGTCGTTAAACCACTTGTGTCTGAGGGAGATGCGGCCAAGTGTCATGTTGCTATGCCTAGGAAGAATCCCGGGAAGAATCAGAGTCTGAGGAAGAATCAGAGTTTGCGGGAAAATCCGACTGTGTTGTTGGAGGCACTAATTTGAATCTGAATTTGGAGTCTGTCCCATTCACTAGGTCGCGTCCTGAAGTGTATGCATTTTGACGTATCTTAAGTTCTCCACTCTCGACAGCAAGAAAGTGCCCTGAAACAAAATGAACAATGTGATGTTTACATGTAAATACTTCATACTGCAGTTACTGTTCATTTTCCTATACACAATACACAGTGCTCTCATCATTGATGTGTGACCTCTACAAACAGTGTATGTTAGAGGTATAGGCCATTGCCTAGTTAACGTCACTGCGTGAAAAATAACCGGCCAATATTGTTTGTACTCTCTGAAATTCTAGAAAATATAGTTTTGTAACATATCCTAAATTTTTAGCTAATTTTGAAAATATTCGCACTTTGGTGTTTTAGTAAGGAAAGGCACGGCATTCCTGCAAAATTCCCTGTGTAAATCGAATGCAACTTTTAGTGACTGTCACTCACTTGTAGACCGCTCTCTTCCGAAGGGCATTAAAGCTAAACCACTTGACGGATATTTTTTGTACTTACTGTCAATCAAGAATAATGTATACATTACATGTAGGCTAAACACTGAGTAGGTGTGGCATCTGCAAATGTTCGTACTTCTCTGATATGTAAATGACAGATAACAGCAAAAACAGCTCCCATATCTGTCCATAACTTTAGTCAGTGCAGCGAGTCAGGGGATTTCAAGTGGGTGATTATTGATTGGCAAGTGCCATATTTGGGCATAAGTGCAGTCCACCATTCAATGTGGAGGATAGACTAGACTTTATCGATTGATTTTGCTGGAGTAATTTCCTGTTAACCAGGTTTAAGTACTGCAAAGGTCGAATCATGTTTGCTGTGCAGTATAACTGCACTATGTTCTATGATAAAGGAGAAAGAAGAGGAGCAGGAGAAGAATGTAGAAGAAAAGAAATCCAACAATAATGATGGGTGATGATGATGATGATGATGACGACGACGACGATGATGATGATGATGATGATGATGATGATGATGATGATGATGCAAGACATTCTCTAGCTAAATTGTATATATGTTACAAATCGTGAACACCTAATTTTGTTTATATGATACATTTTAAGGCATGCGCAATAGAAAGATTAAAATGTAAATATATTACATTTTAAGAAAAATCCGACTTCTGCGCATTTCACTGAAGTGATGATGATGCTTATTTTGTATATTTAGCACGGCAGTAATTAGCGCCCTCTGTGTTACATTAATGGTGCTGTTGGCCAATTTTATACATTAAGGTTACTGTTGGTCAATGTTACATTAAGGTTAGGGTTAGGGATAGTGAATTAGGGTTAGGATTAGTGGGTTAGGGTTAGGGTTAGGGTTAGGGGTTAGGGTTAGGGTTAGGGTTAGGGGTTAGTGTTAGGGTTAGGGTTAGGGTTTTGTTTGCCCTAACTTAGGGTTAGGGTTAGGGTTAGGGTTTTTTTTTGTTAGGGTTGGGTTAGGGTTAGGGGTTAGGGGTTAGGTTAGGGTAGGGTTAGGGTTAGGGTTAGGGTTAGGGTTAGGGTTAGGGTTAGGGTTAGGTTAGACTTGATCCACCAGTCCTTCAACTGCTTACGCACGGTCATCGGGTTGTGCTTGCAGGTGAGGACTGGTAACGATTGCGTTCGAAAATTGGAGCATTTATTAGCTCATGAATAATTAATTAGTTCTTATCACGTGGTCACAGCATCTCCTTTTAAGGATGTTATAATTTATTATGAATGAAATATTTGCATTGTTTACTATAATCATGACATTTGACATGAAATTATAAATAAATAAACAAATTTGTACTGCCTGAATATTTATTCATTCTAATTTCACACATCATTTTCCAGGCCGTTTTCCATGCATTTTTGAGTTCTTTGACTTGCAAAATATGCAATCCAGGTACTAACCGTTCGTTCGTTTTCCTATCTGTTTTTCATTTACAGTAAAGACTAAAAAGACTCAATTTGTTTTATTCTTTTATTCATATGCCTAGAATGTAAACTTAAATTAACCTTTTCTTGAATTCTATTTTGATATAAATTGCAAACGAAAAACTGCAATAAGTCGACTTTTTCAGTTTCAATTACGTTTTTCCTTTTTCCTTTTCACACATTCTTGTGTCGAAAACGGTAAACGACCGATTACTGTTTTTCATTTTCTTAAAATGTAAGAGAAAAAACAAACCCAGAAATATAACGTTTAGATTTCTGATTTTGAATTAGGAAAAAAGAAAATAAGTCATTTTCCATTTTCTTAATGAAACGAAAAAAGCGAAAACAGTCATTTACCGTTTTTTTATTTTTATAAATTCAAAATAGGAAAACGGAAAAGGATTGTTTTCCCTTTACCATTTTAATATGCAAATTTGATAGGCCTATTTGAATGTATTAGTCATGAATAATTAACATAATTGTGTCTGCAAATATTTCACTGCATGAGGGAATATCAGCTGACTCGAACCACGGACAACTTGATCTCAAACGGAAAACTGTTTATTTCTTTTTTCATTATTCAAAATCACAAGTCTAGATGGTATGTTTTTATTTTTTCTCTCTTATTTGAAGAAAATAAAAACAGTAAACAACCACTTACAGTTTTTTGACGCAAAGATATGCGAAAAGGATAAAGATAACAAACTATAATTTAATGAGAAAAAATCGCCTTGTTACTACTTTTCTTTTGCAGTTTAGATACTAATAAAATAGTTATTTTGAGTTTACATTCTAATTAAATCATAACTGAATAAAACAAATTGTGTGTTTTTAGTTTTTACTCTAAGTAAAAAGAGATAGGAAAATGAACGAACGGTTAGTACCTGGATTATATGCATTGTTTTTCCTTTTTTCCTTCATCATTTTTAACGAACGTGGGAAATTGAAAAAAAAAATATATTGATTGTAATACAATATTTCACTTTTTTTACTGTTTATTTTATTAATTGTTCAACTTGATTCACGTGTATTTTGTTTCTATGACCAGTGTGTTTGTTTATATTAGGGGGCTGTCATTTTCTTCGAAAGGGGGTGGGTCATGAATATACTGGGGATCATAGAATTTTTAGACCAAAAATAGAGGCCGTTATAATTTTTACCCCAAAATAGAATAGAAGGCTGATGACACAAAATTTGCCCAAGCTGCGCGTGCATTCTTTCAATTTACGCTCAAAATGTACGTACAATCTTTAGTTAATTCAAAATAATATATAATTCAAATTTTTTGCCGCTCCGCGCACCTTCTTTACGCTTTTTAACCCTATGATCAAAATTTTAACACGCTCCACACACTTTCTTCACATTTAAGTTTTGCATGCCTCGCTCCTTACTAGTTCCGGTGATGAATAATTTGTCGTCAGTCTGTGTAGGTGGGAGGGGGTCATAAAACTTTTCGACTCGAGATAAGGGAGTCGTAAAAAAAATTAGCCCGCGATAGGGGGTCATAAAAAATTTACTTAGATTATACCGTTTGTAAGTCATGTATAAATGTGCAGTTGGGAGTGGGGCTAGGACTACGGTACGGGATTGGTAGTCAGTATAGTGAACTTACGGTACGGTAGTCACAATGTTACGCAACTTACGTTGCGTAACTTACATTGCGTTGTTAATTTACGCAACGTGACACCCCTTTACGTTGCGTAACTTATGTTGCGTTGCGCAATTTACGTTGCGTTGGTTGGTAAGTTACGCAACGTAACTTACGTTGAATAACTTACATTGCGTAACCTACGTTACGCAACTTACGTCACACAACTTACGTAACGTAACTTACCTTGCGTTGCATTGTTAATTTACACAACGTAACTTACGTTACGCAACTTACGTTGCATTGCGTTGTTAAGTTACGCAACATAACTTACGTTATGCAACATATCTTACGTTGCGTTGTTAATTTACGCAACATAACTTACGTTACGCAACGTAACTTACGTTGCGTAACTTACATTGCATTGCATTGTTAAGTTACCCAACGTAACTTACAAACGTAACTTACGTTGCGTAACTTACGTCACAATGTTACGCAACTTACGTTCTAATAACGGTAGGTACACGGCTAGGCTGTAGACTACAGCAAGTCATGCAAGTGTAACACCGTGCATACATAACGATACGATGTGTGTATAATAGGTCCACATATTGCAAATATAATGCCTTTTTTTCTCATTGGTACGTCGTAGAACTTACCACAGTCTATGCATGCAAGAGTCAAATTACACGCACAGTGAGTGGAAAGTGACCAAGCACACAGGCAACGCACACTGGAATACCAAAGTCATCTAATTCAGAAATTTAACTTTTGCTTCTCCTAAATGATGATTGATCACCAAAGTTCTGTGTTATTCCCAAAGCTAACATCTTATATCTGTAAATACAAACCGAACCAGGTCAATACCCCATTTCTTTGCCAAGTTCTGACCTTGTAAAGAGAGAAAAATGAGAAAAATTATGACTTTTGACTCCTTCCTCCATAGAAAGTATTTCACACATGTTGTGTTTAAATCCAAATTTGCTACTCTTGAACTTTTGAGAATTTTTATCTAGCTAAAAGTACTGAATGTAAACATAACAAATTATCATTTATCGAGCAAACCAGATTGTTACCTCAAGATTTAAGAAAGATACGGCAGTTTTGGCACAGTATGAACGCGTTTTGGAGTGTCTGGTACCGTGCTAAGTAGGCGCTGGAAAAAGTCTAAGAGGCAAATGAGAAGGTATTTGCAATATGTCTTAGACTAATGTGGGGGTGCGTAGACGTAGACTACGGCAAGTATAATGCCCTGATGGTACGATGCATGAGGGCCCAGCCATAGACTACGGTAAGTGTAATGCCTAAATGGAGAAATGCGTGCAAGGCCCAGCCGTAGACTTGGAAAAAGTTAGGTAAATAGGATTACATGTACCGTACATAGTCATGGTACTACTAGCATATAAATACTAGGCCTAGCATGACCAGTATTTTGTCCTACATTCATGCAAAACATACCATGACAGGCTAGGCCTATCATTCTTCTAGGCTTACTCACATTTGAATACTTTGTGGCTAAGCCTAAGCCATGAAGCCCGAGCCTAGCCTAGGCCTAGTCATAATTGTGGGACTCCGTTTTTGGATCAAGTCTTTGTCAAATTGTAAAATTGAGTCTTGAGATCCAACCCATGATTTGGCATGAAGACATGAACTTACCAGTTTTTTAACATGAAGAATACCATCCATTCGATTTCAAGTGCAGTGCAGCGTCTGATGTAGGAGTCGTGCAGTTGCACAGCACAGTTCTCGGTGAAGCAAGTTACAATGTATTGACAGCGGGACTGACAGTCGTGCAATGACAAGCATACTCAGATTCAGACTTGACATACACTGTGACATCGTAATTTAAATTTGTAAACCAGCACCATCACGGTCACACTGTTCATGGTTTGATTATGACATCGAAGACCCGGGCGGGTTCAAGAACATGACAACATTAGCTCTTCGTGCAGCATATCTGTCAATTATGCATGTCTGAATCTGATGTACATGACATGTATGCCGTAGGCGCTACATGCCTATCATGCCATGGATGGCATGGTATGCAATCATCATGATCATTCATGACCATCACGACAATGAATTTCTTTGTCTGTCTTGAGACCGTGCATGACTTAGTAGCTTTCTGTAGTACTTACATGCTTAGCCGGTGCCTAGGCTACACTGATCAATGAATAACATACAAATTACGGTGTGTATACAATCCGTATAGTTGAATTTATCTGGCTGCTTGTTGACAGTGTACATACAATTCATGAATTGCAAACTAGAAAATACCGATCGCCGTTTACATGGCACAAAAATGCCTCCTATTTTGCTCTAAAATAACCCATGACTTCAGATAAACGGTCTAAAAGATAACTAGCAACGTCACCTTCAACTTCTCCAGCCAAAGTTTCAGCATTGACAATCAGGTTTGAAATTAAACATATTTTGTTGTTTTTTCTATGCACTTTTACACAGACAAGCTGATGGCATCTCTCTGCTCTGATTTCACAAAAAAAATTAATTTCATGAATAATTAATCACGTATCATCTCTTCTACAAGCCCTAACTGGCCGTACATCAAGTATTGCACAGGCGTCAACGATAATACTGCTGATGAGTTTGAGCTAGTTTCTACGTCATTGATTGAGCTACTGCGCACGCCCGACGTGTTTTCGTCGTGAAAACAATACAATACAAAAGAATTAATCGCCCCACTTTTTTGCACGGTTCGTTCTCAGGCCCCAAATCGAGAAACGGCCATTTTATTCCGCCATGTTGATTGTTTCGAGATCGGGGCCGAGGGACTCAGGCTAGGGTTAGGGTTAGGGTTAGGGTTAGGGTTAGGGTTAGGAGGTTAGGGTTAGGGTTAGTGGGCCAGGGTTAGGATTAGGATTAGGGTTAGGATTAGGGTTAGGGTTAGGATTAGGGATAGGGTAAGTGGATTAGGATTAGGGTTAGGGTTAGGGTAACCTTAAGGGTGACGGGCTGTCTCTACTAGGTGACGGGCTGTCGATAGCGAAAATGAGATACTGTTATCGACAGCCCGTCACCCATATCCATACTTAGAGACAGCCCGTCACCCATTTCACACTTTCTACTTATTTTACATTTTTACCCCGTAATTTCCCTCATTCTTCAGGCCCTGCCCTCTATCGGTGGCTAATTTACAGTTTAAGCTTGTTTGCTATTGTATTGGGAGCAACATTGTTTCTTTATAGGCCTGCGGCGCAACCTTGAACAATATTGTCCTTGTGCTAACGCCCCGTAGCCACCCCCAGCCAGCCCCATACCTCATTTCAGTTTTTAAATTAACAAAATTCTGCTTTTTACATTTTATAGTGTTACTTATTAACTCAAATATTAATTAACTCTCTTAAAAAGTAGGCCTTACTAAAGTGAATTTTGATCAACAGAGGGCGCTATTTACTGCCGTATAATTTGATGATGATGATGATGATGATCCTTGACTACTGCGCATCCATTCTTGCGCATGGTTTAATTTGTATCATATATACATTTTAACTGCTTTGACCATTTGTATCATATGTACAAAATAAGAATGAGAATGGGTTGGATGATGATGATGATGATGATGATGATGATGATGATGACGACGACGACGACGACGACGACGACGACGACGATAACGATGATGACAGTGATGATGCATCATCATCAAGCTATTGATAATACTGCTGATGGTGTTGCATTGATCAATGTTGATGATGATAATACAATTACGATGCTGATTTTGTTATTGTTGCTGCTGCTGCTGATGATGATGCTGATTATAATGCTATGGTTTACTTTAATTTAATATAATTTAATTTAATTACATACATACATACATACAATAACAACAGTTAATAAGGCGCCTTTCCAACTTGATCAAAGCGAAAGCAAAAACAAAAACAGAGTCAATAGGATGGATAAAAATGAGACTTCAAAACCTTCCACAGAGTGTGGGTGCCGAAACATAAAACGACATGTCCAATGCGATTTTTCCCGAGATGCGCGGTGAAAAGAGTAGTATCAGAAGATGAACGTGCCATGGGTCCTGTAGCAGGTTTGAGTTTATGAGCGAGAAAGTTTGTAAGATAAACTGGTGCATTACCCTGAAGACATTTAAAAACATACATGCATATCTTGAATTTGATGCGTTCCCGTATGGGCAGCCAGTGTAGAGTGTCCAGTAGAGGTGATGGGCTATCACGTCTGTCAACACAGCAAATAAGTTTAGCGGCTTTGTTTAGGAGAGATTGTAAACGGTCCATGTCCTTTGATTTGGCTCCATACAGGAGAGCGCATTGGCGTAGTCCAGACGCGAGAGAATGAGACAGCGAACGACATGATGTTTTGTGTCCTGATCAAGATATTTAGCGATGCGACGTATGTTCCGTAAGTGAAGAAAGTTGACAGAAAAAATATGACTGTTGATGTGCTTAGTCATGGACATTATGATCGTCTAAAATTTTCCCCAGATTGCGCACGGAAGTGCTAGGTTTAATCCGTTCATTACCAACTTTGAGTTCAACAGGACATAGTGTCATAGCCCCGGTATCTTCATGGAGAAAATCGCCATGATGGTAGATCGAATCCACTTGTTCTTCAATAGCCACGCATTTTGTTCCGACCTGTTTAATAGTTTTGAGGGGTGCAGCCCGTCACTCAGAAGACCCGGTTGTTAGAAGACCCGCTATTCAGAAAACCCATTATTCAGAAGGCCCGCTAGTCAGAATTTTCTGAGTAGCGGGCCTTCTGAATAACGGACTTTCTGAATAGTGGGCTTTTTGTTGAATTTTTATGTAAAAGTCCCGCTACTCAGAATTTTTTTTCTGACTAGCGGGCTGTATCCAACCCTAACCCTAAACCCTAACCCTAACCCTAACTCTAAACCCTAACCCTAACCCTAACCCTAACTCCTAACCCTAACCCTAACTCTAACCCTAACCCATAACCTTATTATGTTATTTCAACACATATATTCAAGTGCAAGCCTTAAAATTGGCTTCTTTAGAAAGCAAAAATTACGGGAGATATTCATCATTTTCTACCCCGGTATCCGAAGATTTATCGTCTGAATATCAAATCGTGCATAGCACATACACGTGTATCGATCCCGGGTATTGATTTAGTTTCCCTGCTGTACAAAGTAATTATTTACCAGGCGATGTCGATGTGCAGGAGAGAGTTCAGAGTTTGTTCAGTCCTTGGGTGGTTCCAGCAATGAAAAATTTAGTTTGCTGTGATTGAGTCTTAATTTATTCACAGTCATCCAATTGCTGAGTTCAGTGATGATACACAGTTCAAGTTTTGAAAGAGCAGTAAGACATAATTCTGGTATTCTATGATTAATAACATTAAATGTAGTGCGTAGGGCCTACCCATTGAAATCATTAAATGTTTCAATGATGATGATGACGATAAAGATGATGATGAGAATAATAACATGATGGTGATAATGGGATAATATGATGATGATGATGCTGATGATGATAATTATGATGATGATAATAATAATGATGATGATGATGATGATAATAATGCTGATGATGATAATGATGATGGTGATACGATGATGCTGCTGATGATGATGAAAATAATGATGATATATATGCTGTGCTGCTGTTGTCAGATGCTGCTGCTGCTGCTGCTGATGATGATGATGATGATGATGATGATGATGATGTCAATTTAGTTCATTTTTCCTCAATTTACATTACCTTGCGTCGTTGACGATTCCAACAACATATCGCTGTCTATCCCCCACGGAAAATGCAGCAGAAAAAATCGATGGTCAAAATCCAATGGCCCACCACTTGTCAGACCATCTGTTTTGCCCTAAGGAACAAAATGAGATAAATCGTCGTCCGTATTCCATAGTGGCGTATAGTGGGGCGCCGCGAATAAACAATTTTTCGAGAAAATCGGGTTTGAAGAAATGCCAATTTAAAATCGAGTTGTGTAAATCAGACATTCATTATATTTTGTAAATGATGTGAAATTCCTGTAGTAAACTAAATAGATTTTATTGTTATATATTTTTCAAAGAAATAAATACAAACTATTGCTGGCAAACTGAAAATAAAACTATACGTCACTATGGAAAACAAACAAAACGCAATACCCTAACCTAACGTTATAACCGTACGCCACCTCGGTCGCCGTGTAATCCCTATGGCGTTACTTTTCGTCGTTCGTATTCCATAGTGGCGTATAGGTCCGATACGCGTACGCCACTATGACATACGATGTTTTTCATTTTGCCGATATTTCATAATTATAAAATGTGTATAAAAAGTGGCGTATGGTCGATACGCCACTATGGAATACAAAAATGTCACTTTGTAACTATACGCCACATTTAATTAATTAATTACTAATTAATTAGTTAATTATGACTGATGAGACTTAGAAAAAATGAAAGAGAACATCATTAAAAACATATGTGCCAATTTTCAAAAAAATGACCCAAAATCACTATACGCCACTATGGAATACAGCCGACGAAATGTAGATTGAGTCATTTATTGATTATTTGAGTGAATAAATGGTTACTTGAATTATTGATTGGTTGACATGTTGGTTGATATATTAATAATTGATTGATTGATTAATTAATTGACTAATCAATTAATTAATTGATTAATTGATTGATTGATTGATTGATTGATTGATTGATTGATTGATTGATTGATTGACTGAGCATTTTTGTTAACGACCTAATGTACGATCTCATAATAATTATGAAATTGATTAATTTTTTCCAAAATAGCCTAATGGATTTTTTTCATCTTACCTCGTTATTTTGACTTGAAATGGATAGAAACCATTCCTGATAGTTATAATTAATATTGATTCAAATTCGAGCGCTGAAAGTCGGAACATCGGATGTTGAACGTCGGAAATTAGGAGACTGAACGTCAGAAGTTCGGACGCTGAACGTCGGAAATTCGGACGTTGAACGCCTCAAAAGCTGAACGTCCCAAAAGCTGAATGTCCCTAACCACCTGTTTACTACTGACTGACTAAAAATAGAATCTGTGTTAATTTCCCCCGCCTGGGTCATTTCCCCCCACCCCCTTGCCCCCCCCCCTGCTCACACTACTGACTGTCCTCGCAGGTTTTCCCCGGATCCACCGGTTTTCCTCCTGCAAATTCGGAAACCTCTTCCCATATTCCTGTACCGTACTATCCAGTTTACTTCGTTGTGTTATAACCAGTGGCGTACAAAAAGTGTAAAACTCTTAAATATCAGCGCGGCCAGCATACCCCCGGAGCATACCATGGGGAAGCAAGGGGGGGACGTCTCAAAGGAGGGGTAGCTTCCCCTTTCCTCTACCCTTGGCTAAGCCCGTAGCTAAGGGGGAAGGGGAGCTGCTCCCTTTAAGTCTTGTCTCCCTCTTGCCCACCCCAAGATTTTTTTGCCAAAACTTTTGCCCTCCTTGAAAGGTGCCTTACCCCCGTGCCCTCCTTCCAATACCCTTTGAAAAAGTCCTGGCTACGGTACTATTTCGGTCTACTACGGTCATATTTCCGAATCACCTACAACCTACAAATCTTCAGAAAGGACAAAAATACACATGGAGGAGGAGTTTTATTGCAGTCAATAAAGATGTTCCTTGCTTCGAACGAAAGGACCTCTCCCATGCTGATATTGAATCACTGTGGTGTGAAGCTTCGTTGAACGACCAGACATTCCATATTGGTGCCTTTTATCGTCCATCGAGTGAAAAAAAACTGCTACTGAGTATTGTGAACCTGAATGAACGTTTGACCTTGGCGGCGATTTTAACGTACCTGGTCTTACCTGGAAACTTGGAGAGACTACCGAAACTGGTGGTTGCTTGAGATCGCTAATGCACTTTATAAATGATAACCACCTAACGCAAAACTTTTCCCACTCGACGTGATGCAAACGGGACTGAAAATACTTTTGATCTGCTGATAACGACACATCCTTCTCTGATTTATGATGTCAAACCACCGGCAGGATTCAGCGACAACAGCATCGTCCAGGCAAGAGTTGCCACTAAGCTTAGACAAGACTTTCTCAAAAACCGCACCGTAAGATTCTTCATTGGAGGAATGTTGAACCGGAGAACTTTAAATCTAAGGCGAATGAGATGAAGAATGACTACTTTGAGCGCACACCTAAATCTATGAGAACTGGAGTTGGTTGCGGGATTCCTTATGCAATATAGTATCAGATATTGTTCCCCACAGGCCAGCGTGGTTTTCTTTAAAGTTAACCCCATGGACACTACTGGTCATCTAACAGCATTTCTGATTGGTTGATAGCTTGAAATGCTCATTTCATATTGCCAATTATGACTAGGCTTCAAGCTACTTATGGTCAAACATGCATTTGCAGATGATCTTATTAATGCCCTCTTTGATTGGTTCAAAATTGGACACAATATTCGTTTTGGCCAATCGGCAGGTAGTTGTCATAGGGTTAAAGAGACTCTGCAGCAAGAAAGAAAAGCATTATAACAAGGCATCAACTCGGGTAAAAAGAGTGAGTGGGGCAAGTTCAACACCATCATGTAACAAGTTGATAAGGCTATTAGAAAAGCCCATAGAGACTATGTGAATGACATTATGGAGTCGGACAACTCAAAAACTTTTTGGCGTTACATCCGAGCCCGTAGGAAAGACACCACTGGTATCCAGCCGCTGAAAATTGATAACAAACTCCTTACAGATGACCAGGATAAGGCTCAAGCATTGGCTGACCAGTTTGAGAATGTCTTCATCAAGGAAAACTTGGACCCACACTCCATGCTGTCAATGTCTGGCGAAAGTTACCCTAAGATGCCACCCATTGCCATTGATCTGGAGGGCGTTACGAAGCTACTCTTGAATATTGACGTGTCAAAAGCGATTGGACCAGATATGATCCCAAACCAAGCTCTGAAAACGGCAGCAGTTGAACTGGCACCAATCTTTCAGCACTTGTTTCAGCATGCAGTCACTAGACACAGGCGATTAACCGTTAGCATGGTTAGCCTGGAGGAAAGCAAATATTACGGCAATTTACAATTAAGGCGACACCGTAGACCCGGCAAACTAGAGACCAGTTTCGTTCACACATACCTGTTGCAAATTACTGGAGTACATCATTCCAACAACCAGCATGCCTTTCGTAACCGGCCAGATCATACGAGTCTCAACTAATCTTGACAACCAACGACCTTACCAAGCACCTGGACGACGGACTTACTACAGACATGGGTATCCTCGACTTTTCAAAAGCTTTTGACGTCATTCCCCATCATAGACTTCTCATACTTCTACGATATCCGCTCTGCGACAAAGAACTGGGTTTCCTCCTTCCTCACAAAAATATTCCAAAGGGTCGTCGTAAATGGAAAATCCTCCGAATGGGTACATGTTCTTAACGGAACTCTACAAGGTACGGATCTTGGACCTCACCGTTTCCTCCTTCATATCAATGGCATCCAAGATGGAGTGAATAGTACAACAAGACTCTTCGCGGACGACTGTCTTATCTACAAGACCATCAGATCTCCAGAAGACGAGCGTGATTTCCAGTCCGACCTGAACACAATGGTAAGTTGGTCCACCAAGTGGGGCATGAGATTCAATTCCAACCAATGTAAGACTATGCGTATCAAAGAAAAAGAAATCCAGCCCCTACCTCATATGAAATGATGGCTGTTGACCTGGAAGAAACCAATAGCAGCCAGTGTCACAGCTTTGAAAAATTCCCTGAACAGGCCGCTTCTTCAAGACAGACGCCGTAATGGGAGACTGACCTGTTTCTACAAGGTCCTTAACGGGCAGATGGACATCAACCACAATAACTACATCACCCTAAAATAACCCTTCCTGGAGAGGTCACAACAATGAATTCCAAATAAACCGGACCAGGGACGACGCATACTCAAACTCATTTTTTCAAAGAACCGTCAAGGAATGGAACTCTCTTCTACCTTCAACAATCAACCAACCATCCATAGCTACTTTCAAGAATTCCCTGACAAAATGATTGTGCTCGACCACGCCTCAAAAATGAGCTCCGCTCTCACCACACGTCCAGTTTAAACTCCCCAGGAGTATTTCGAAGGTTTAATCATCCAAGGTCCATGACTGGTTGTAATGCATTAAATTGCGCTTCACATCACTAGCAAAAACGCACACGAAAACGTTGGCCTATAGAACATTGGCCCATAAGCACTTACCAGTGCGACTCGATGGGTCTCATCGTCAATCTTGATTTCCAACACTTTATCACTCGTCATGTTATGAACCGTATACGGATACGCATAATAACCCCCACCGACAGGTTGACAAGAAGGTATATATGAATTCAATTTAAAATGACCTGGATAATAATGACAAAAATGAATTCATGTTAGTCATTTTTGCCGAACTGACTTACCAGTGAGGCATAGTAGAGCCCAGCAAATATGTGACTTCATCAAAAATTAAGGAGAACTACACTAGGGGCGTAGGAAATGATTGATAAGAGCCTTCTTTATCTGAAATTTATATCGAATTTTAATTGTGATGTTTAGAGTGTGGTGCGCAGATTCACTGAAATATTAATTTTATTACTTGTAAGTTTTATATTATGAAATTTGATTTTCTCGAAAATCAAAATTTATTCGATATGCGTTAGAATCTTTTTCAGCGTTGTATGATATAGCCTTAACATTCACATTCTATGTAACGGTTGGGTACTGGGAAATGTATTTTGTGCCCTATTTTCCTGTACTGCACGAAATAGAGCCAAATTCGTACCTCGGATGCATCTTCGCAATTGCACAATGCTTTTCATAGTTCCTAGTTTATCATGTTTATAATGTTTTTTCATAGTTTTAGAGTTTCCCTAAACAACTGCATCCGATATGCGCCAGTTCGGCCAGTTTTTTTCGAAGACCGTGTTTAGTTAGATTTTAATTGTGTGCATTTGGGGAGCCATATCTTTTTAGCTTTTCTCTTCTATTGTCTCATTGTTCTCTTCTCATTTCATCCTTTTGTCATGTTCTTCTCTCCCCCTTTTGTTTTTCATTGGGGGATCAAACAATTGATCGACTGATCGATCCATCCATCCATCGATCGACTGATTGATTGATTGAACGATCGATCAATTGATTGATCACCGATCGAGGGATGGATCGATCGATAATACTTACATTCGTCCGTATCCTGTGGGTGCATTATAAGCATGCCATCATCGGTGACTCTCATATACGTCCACATGTGCTCCGGGGTTTGACCGGGTCGGTGTTCATGATGTGCAATACGAATATTAGTCCGGGTGTTTTCCTCCACGTATGTCAAACGTTCACAACGGATTTCTAAGATCTTGATGGCAACTGCATTATCCTCTGTTATAAAAGAACATGTGACACATAGCTAGAGATCAATGTGAAGTTGATACAATTTCATACTGTTGTCATTGTTGTGTATAAGATACTGTATGGCACATAACTGGGATGTCCAGTTTTTCCTGATGATCACGCAATATATTCCTTAACCGTTCTATACTTACGCCAGGGTGGGAGTTTGACACACAAAAAAAAATAGAAAAACAATTTCGCGTGTCCCCCTCGACCTCTCGTCCCGGCTCAATATTTTTGGATTTCTTACTCGTTTTCTCCTTTTACTCCATTTCAAACTTTACTTTCCCCCTCATGGTTTAAGTAAAAAAATCAGATTCCCCATCAAGTAAAATTCCCCCTTTAAAACTCCAATCCCCCTGGCGTAAACATTGAATGTTCCCTTAGAAAGGCTGATTTTCAGGAATTTCATGAATGGCCTTGAACTCTCAATGACCCTAAATATATAAAATAAGGTACGCTAAAGTGTATTTAATATTTAAAACTTTATCAGTGTCTTTCCAGAAACCATATGTCGTTGTTTGATAATATCGCATGTTTTGCCTCATTCTCATTTTGATGACTTACAGGATTATAATAGCTGGATACGAAGAAATACAGTGGCGGCGGAAGCATTAAAATTTAGGGAAGGGGTCGAACATATTTTGTTCTCGTTTAGTTTTGCTACTTGATGGGCCAGTGCGCGTGAAGCTCACAAAATTGTGCAATGTTATCCTATGGCCCAAAACACGGTGTTTTGGAGACAACCATATCAATTTGTAAGCGCTCTTTAGCAAAGTCATAGTTCATTGAATTTACAACCGTATGACAAAACAGGCGAAAATCGTTTTTGCACAAGATTTGCAATTTAAAGAGAATTGGTCATTGCTCATTAAAATGAGGCTAGTATGTGGACAATATAAGTGTGCTCTTTCATTTAATGACATAAAATTTGAAAAATATTGTAAGGAACACTTGAGGTTTTGACTTTTAAAACCTACATTTTGGTCAAAAAATGTGCTTGGACAGGTAGTTTTCAACAGATTTACCACATTCGCCTTGCTATAACATTGAATTTCGTTATCTGTTGACCTAATGAGGAAAAGTGTTTTTAGGGGAAAATGTTAGCTTTCGTTTGATGTTAAAAAGATTGGATGAAGGGAACACTTGAGGTTTCGACAAAAACCAATCACAGAGGCCTGTTTTCCAGCTAGAAGCTCACACACAGCTCTGACGATGCTATGCACTCAACCGTTTAGTGTAATCAAAGACTGTGTAGAGACATTTCACTGCTTGCTTGGAAGCTCTTGGACGAAAATGTGTGCTCAGGTGTATCGAGGTGGAAACCGTGCATAGATGGTTTAAAGAGAATCGCTTTTGTATACAAACCTTTCCATATGAAAGGAAGATGCACAGGGCAAGTATTGCTTTTTTTGTTCTGTTAGGATTTTTTAGGGTGGGGACGGTACTTTAGTGACGGACGTGTCCCCCTACCACACCTCCACCCCACCCCCAACCACCACCACATTCCGCTTCAGCCGCCTATGGGCCTTTATTTCTGACAACGGGTAATATTAAATTTATGGACCTGCGACCTGAGTTAACGGCAAGTCTCCAAAATTTTACTTGGAACCTATAAAACAGCCTTACCCTCAATTACTTACCATTCATGTGAACTTCAACTGTGATCGTTTGTTTAACAAGAATGGGGATGTCGTTACCCGCTATTGTCTGCATACGACGACTGATTGTCTACAAAAATAAATAAATAAATGATTTGGTTCACCTCAAGATTGCTAGTGACGTCAATACTCTTTCGCGGTTGCGGCGCAAGCGTGTCGACAAACCTCCCTTGTATGCGTGTGTACACGCAGGGCGTTTAACTTCACGCGCGCGATTAGATACCGGTACTGCGGCGAGCGAAATACGCACGTACGTCACTACCGAACTTGAGATGAACCAAATTTTAGACAGAAATATGTACCAAATACATTGCTGGAAAGCATAAAGAACAGAGATTACACTGACTCAAACCTAAAGTTAATATTTTGGGTGTACTAGAAGATATACAGGGTGTAACAATTAACTTTTTAATGAATATGTGGTATAGTTTGGGAGTGCCTATTTCTTTTCGGGGGTATTTACTCAATTAATCTGAGGACCACAAAATCAAACAGAACTTGAAAAGGCCCACTAGAAAATATAAACGTTATATAGGGTGCGATGCTTGCTTCTATGTATACAGGGTGATAAAAATGTACTTCATTATCAGACCTTAATTAATTCTTCGAAAGGTTTACTTACTGCTTACTGCTTACTGCTCCCTTAACCGGCTTGGTCGTCGGGGCACCACTGATGACATCTTAACAATCTCTCTCCATCTGGTCCTGTCTTCCACTGCCCTCTGTGAGGTGGCAAAGTTCAGGCTAGTCCATTCTTTTATGTTGTCTTCCCATCTCTTTTTCTGTCTTCCTCTCTTTCTTGAACCATTCACTGTACCCTGCAGGATTGTCTTTGCTAAACCGGAGGAGCGGGAGGTGTGGCCGTACCAACGTAGTTTACGTTGCCTGACTGTTGATAGTAGGTCGTCATAGGGACCGATAGCTTGTTTTACCCTGGTCCGTACCTCCTCGTTGGTCACATGGTCTTTATACGAGATATTTAGTATCTTACGGAAACACCTCAACTCCAGAGCTTGTACCCTCCTTTCCAGGTCAACAGTCAGTGTCCACGATTCGCAAGCATACAGGAAGATGGATATGGCGAGGGTGCGCATTAACTTGATTTTTGATCCCAAAGATATGTTCTTGTCATTCCACAATGGCTTTAATTTCGCCATGGCACCGGTTGTTTGTGCGATCCTGGAGAGCACTTCAGGTTTGGAGCCTTCGTCTGATATCATCGCACCAAGATATTTGAAACTGGTTACTGTGCCTAACCTTTGCTTGCTTATTTCCACAGCTCCACTGATACCGGATGGATTGTTGGTCATCAGCTTGGTCTTTTCTGCGCTTATTTCCATTCCATACCTCTGTGATGATTGATGGAGATTGTTAATCAGGGACTTCAGTTCTTGCTCACTACCAGCTAAGCCATCTATGTCATCAGCGAAGCGAAGATTGGATATTGCTCTGCCTCCAATGCTGACCGTTCCCTCATGGTTCTCAAGCGCATCAGCCATGATTCTTTCAAGGAATAGGTTGAAAAGCGTTGGTGATAGCAGGCATCCTTGTCTAACCCCCACTGTTGTTCGAAACCAGTCGCCTATGCTTCCATTAGCCAACACTGCACTCATGGCATTGCTGTACAGCTGTTCGATGGTACGCACAAGTGTTGGGTTGATGTTATAGGTTCTCATAGTGGCCCAGAGCGCAGCATGCCACACCCTATCGAACGCCTTCTTGAAGTCAATGAAGACATGATATAGGTCCTGCTGGTGTTGTAGATATTTTTCTCATAATATTCTAAGGTTGAATATCTGTTCAGTTGTGCTCCTACCTGCTCTAAAACCTGCCTGTTCTTCAGCGATGATGTTCTCTGCCAGAGGTTTCAGTCTGTTCAAGATGAGTCTTAACATTATCTTGCTGGGGTGGCTGATGAGGCTGATTGTCCGGTAGTTTTGACAAAGCTGGAGGTTTCCTTTTTTTGGGAGCGTGATCACTAGTGACTGTGTCCAAGGTGTAGGCCAGTTGCCTGTCTTCCAAATGTTGTTGCATATCTTGGTAAGTACATCAACAGCTGCATCACCTGCTGCTTGAACAAGCTCACCTGGAATGTTGTCTACGCCTGGTGCCTTGCCCTTTTCAGTGCGTTCACAGCAACTTCCACCTCTTCTCGCAAGATAGGCTGACTTTCCTCATTATCTGGGTAATGCTGTGGGCAGTCTAGGATAGACGGATCGCCTTGTAATTCATAGTTGTACAATTCGGAGCAATACTGTGTCCACCTGTTAAGGATCTCTTTTTCTTCCACTAAACACTTCCCGTCCTTATCCTGGATAGTGGCAGATCTACTGTTCTTTACAGTGGTGAGGTTTTTTACCAGTTGATATGCCTTTCTACTGTTGTTCTTGTTCAGGCTGGACTCCACCTCTTCACACTGCTGACCAATCCAGTTTTCCTTCGCTTTCTTAATGCCATTCTTAACCAGCTTGTTGGCCTCCTGTATTCTCTCGCACCATCTGGATTGTATCGTTTACACTTTAACTCTCTTCTCCTGTCGCAGAGCTTCAGCACTTCCTTTGTGATCCATGGCTTCTTTACATGGCTGTGTTTGCCCAGAAGCTCGGAGGCAGTCTCAGTGAGAGCTGTGTTAAAGGTTTCAGTTAAGGAGTCCAAATCCAGGTCTGTATCATTCAGGCAGATCAGCGGTGCAAATTTCCCTCCGACGTTAGCTGCAAATTCTTTCGCCACGTCTGGATCCTTTAGTTTCTCAAGGTCAAACTTGACCCTGATTTGCTTGGGTTTCTTGGATTTTTTCAGTCTCGTTCTGAAGGTCATCATCAGAAGATCATGGTCGCTTCCTACGTCAGCACCAGGAAAGCTGCGATGTAGTCGATCTGGTTGTGATGATTCCCATCAGGGCTGTGCCATGTCCATCTTCTAGAGGCCTTATGTTGTCCAAGGGTGTTGGCTAGCACAAGGTTATTATAGGTGGCAAAATCCAACAATCTGAGGCCTCTGTCGTTTGTTTCTGGGTTGCAATAAGGGCCACATACATCCTTCCAATCTGGCTGGGCGTCCTCTCCTACTTTGGAGTTCCAGTCTCCCATTACTACTAAGATGTCCTTCTTTGGTGTTTCATCCACAAGTGTCTGAACGTGGCTGTAGAACGACTCCATTTCATCATCTCCATGACTTGTAGTCGGAGCATAGACTTGAATGATGGTGATATTAAAGGGGGAAGCTCTCATGCGAAGAGAGATGAGCCTTTCTGAAACTGGTTTGCAGCCCATGACGGCATTTACGGTATCTTTGTGGATGATAAACCCCACTCCATGCTCATGCTTCATTTCACTTCCACTGTAGTAGAGCTTATGACCTTCATCTGTGCACAACTCGCCATGGAATTTCCAGCGTGCTTCACTGAGCCCGATGATATTCCAGCGATACCTATCAAGCTCATGGGATAATTCCTCTAATTTTCCATTAGGTCTCAGAGTTCTAACATTCCATGTTCCAATGGTGATGTTGTCTCTACCTCGGATCTTTGTCGCACCAGTAGCATACTTAACACCTCTGTCCTGGCTACGCCCAACAGAAGGCGCGGTCATTGGTCCGGGCTGCGACCGATCCGGTATGTTCAATTTACTAATTGTCATACTGTCATCAATTGGTGAATCTTAGGCAATATTACAGTTTGGCGGAGCCTATCCCTCTCCAAACCGTCGTCCTGGTCTGTCCGCCACCTGCTGAACAAGTCAGCAGGCTCACAACCCCCACCAGTCTTGAAGGTAGACCAGGGCGCCTTACCCGTTATCTCACAAGTCGGTCGTCCCCTCACACTACATGCTACACTAGTGCTACAACTATGTTATTATCTACACTACATGCTACATGCAAGATGCTACTAG
Source organism: Amphiura filiformis (assembly GCF_039555335.1). NCBI lineage: Eukaryota > Metazoa > Echinodermata > Ophiuroidea > Amphilepidida > Amphiuridae > Amphiura > Amphiura filiformis. Next base: position 24,154,002 of record NC_092641.1, read on the forward strand.
GGACGGTCTCCTCCTTGTATGGTCCATCATAACAAGTATGATAAGAGACTACAGATCGTTAGCTACAGTGCCGGAACACTGTAGCAAAGGTTTAATTAGTGCTAATTAGCTAATTAATTAGCATCGATGGAAAATCCTGCATTTGGTGCCAAATTAAAATGAAAGAACTAAGCTTTAAAACAAGACTAATATGAAGGGTGTAAGTATTCATCTTCATTTTGAAATGAAAATGTCATTTATTTTTTTAAAGAAAAATGTCACGCCGCTTGCCTTTTGGGGGGTGCCAACTTGTGACACATGGCTGGACATATAGAAAAATGGAACTAATTCTAGTTTTATTAAGGCTTGGGGTATTGACGAACTTGAAGTACAGATATCTGGAGAGGGGAAGCAACGAGTTACTCCAAATCACAGCGGCAGGTAGTGACTGGGCCGCCGAGTGCTAATATATATTTATTTTGGAAGGTTCGTGTTTGTTTTAAATGTTGGGGTGTTTTTCCAAAATTTTATATTTTTGGTGATATTTCAAAAAAGCGACATGCCAAAGATAAATCTTTGGGCACATACTTTGTTATTGTTAATGCAGTTAGTTTCCACATACCTACGTTACCATTTGCTTTTGTGATTTACTAATATTATATATTTTGTGACTGCAATTTGGCGTTTTCGATGCGTTTTAAGCTTACCAAGAAATTAAGAAAAATATCTGGTCATGGTCCTTTCAGAATTTCATTCTGATCGTCGGCTTTTGCAGGCAACAGAATGCAAATTGGCTCACGATCGATGGCGTATTCCTCTATGTGGGTCCCTTGATGATAAAATTACTTTGAATTCCTTGTAACAGCATGCAAATTTTCGTCTGGAAACATGGTTTCATTTTTATTATGGAAGAGCTCTAGTCTTCGGCGCCGTATCAAATCTCATAAACAGGACACGACTGGTGAGTATGTTTTTATGTTTCCCGCAATAAAGCTTGCGTCTACATATATACTATACTTCTTTGGAAACGTTGACCTTTGACCATTCTTTGTATAATGCTTTGCTATGACCTTGATCTGTACGCTTGATTGGATACTGTTATAGCATCCACTTGTTTAGCACTTGGTCAGTAGATAATCCTACAGGGATACAGTAGTTTAACTATGTAGTGAACATGGTGAAAGACCAAAGTCCTTAATTGAGGCGTAAGGATGAAAACAAACATTGGTTCCACTAATGTAGCAAAATAACACCCAAACACAAAGCGCCATATACTTACCATGCTGAAAGTACTCGGGATTGTCCCGATGATGTCCAGTGCCTCTTCTAGTGTGACATTTTGTACATCCCTCGAATCAATTGCAATGATTACGTCACTCTCCCTGTGTGGTGGAGGAAAACACAATTTTTATTTTTAATGCACACCATAACTATTGCAATAATGCAAGAGACAAGTCTAAAATTCTTTAAAAACACTGACTTATATTTTTATTTTGCATTTTACGTCGTATTGTGCCTAATAAAATTGTCACTATATGTGATGCGATCAAGCAAAATCGGTCGGAACTCGGAAATATTGATTTTGCGATATAGCCAAACAAAGGAAATATTTCTGTTTGTTTTGTATTGGTTTGGAAACTCTTTAGTTGCTCATATCTTTGGAACTTGTTGTTCAATTTGAATGGAGTTTTCTGAAAAATGCAGCTTTTTAAATGCTTTTCACTATCCTGTAAGAAATTGAAAATTTAATATTCCCGAATTCCGACTGATTTTACTTGATCGCATCACATATGTATAGTTCAGTGGTTATCAAACTTCTTCCATAAGGGGTCGCGGGACTTGCCGGCCGGACAAAATATTTAAAAAAAATACATCTCCTAACATGCCTAAGTGCAGGGTACCATCTTCATGTAACCCCATTTTGACCCATTTTAGCATTAAATTGCACATTTTCGCGCGCTTCGGGCGAATTTGTCCCGAAAAAGTCTTGATGGGTAGCGATTTAGCGGCACGAATTGGAAATTGTGCCACTTTGGAGATTTTGCCCGGATCGCCGCTGATAAGTATCGGTAAGAGCATTTGTATTATGCTGTGAGTCGCGCCATATTTTTCTTATAAAATTTGGGTCACAGGAAAAAATGTTTGCGAAACCATGGGATATATGTACGATAAAAAATCAATAAGTCAAGACGTATGAGTCCGACCATAAACAGTATGACCATACATGGATGGGCTTATTTTAGGTAAATTTTTAGATCCCCTTTTTGCCTTGGTCCTCCCCCGGCTATTCTGGTTGAAATACATACACCCCTATTATATGACTTTAAGGGGTGGGGTATGAACGTTTGGACAGTATTTATTTTGGGACATTAGAGCACATCAGACATATCGAATTGCATTCTGAATACGAAGAATGTCATTCTGATATGAAATAATTTTGATTTTTTGAAATTCGCAATTTAATACACATTTTATGGCAAATCATTAAAAATTAAAAAGTAAACTTTATAAATCTGATGATTTATACTTAAAGTGTATGTAGGTGGGATGAAAAGCCGACGATCAATTGAAAATTTTTGACCTTTCGTATTGAAGATATGGATTTTTTTCCCAAAACACCCCAAAAAATTAGGTCTTTTTTGAAAAAATCCATATCTTCAATATGAAAGGTCAAAATTTTCAATTGACCGTCGGCTTTTCCTCCCTGCTACATACTCTTTAAGAATATATCATTAGATTTATATAATTTACTTCGAGGACTGTTATATATCAAAATTTGAAAATATCAAATTTTTATAATTTGTCATAAAATTTGTATTATATTGTGATTTTCAAAAATGAAAATTATTTGATATCAGAAAGACATGCTTCGTATTCTGAATGCAATTCGATATGTCTGAGGTGCTCTCATGTCCCACAAAAAATACTGTCGAAACGCCATAAACGCTCATTTTAGATCCCTTAATCTTTTGCACAGGTAGTGTGAATTTCAAATGGGGTTACCTGAATTGATAACATGAAGGTCATGTCTTCCATGGAGGTGTGTATGGATTTTAACTGGAAGAGCCAACATTTCTTTTTTTTTTTCACCGGGTAGAACAAAACGCCGGGGAAGGTAAACTTTCCAAACGGCGTACGCAAAATGGCTTCCCCCTTTTTGGTACTTGCCAAATTTTGAGGAAACCAATTTGCAAACCTTCTATACCAGACCAGAATGCGTAATTTTAACGTTTCCATCGTTCTATGTTTTCCTAAGCATTTTTAAAGCGTTTATGTAAAGGGTGTACTCAAAATTTGTGCCAAAAACCACTTGTCTACCCCCTTTTGACTTGCCATAAATTGCCCCCCCTGGGCATATCCCTTATTAAACTTACTCTAAGTGGGCCTGTTCTGCGAGTTTCCCTGGTTCCACCATGCAAGCCATCTGTCCCGATCCTTTCTTGAATGTAACTGGTTGTATATGCAGACCCATTGGAACCATTTTAGCAGCGCCCTCAGTCGGGTGAGATATGTAGACGTTGTTACTAGGCTTTTCTTTTACAGAGTGCTGTGTATAGAAAAGCAGGTTGCGACGGTTAATCATCATAATCAGTGGCAGAAGGGTGTACCACACCATCCTAGTGGCTTAAAGGGGCTATGTGAGATTCCATCACGCGTATGACCTTTTTTTTATAACCGATGCGGGAAAAGGGTATTACCCCCTCCCCCGGTCTTGATACTGGCCTGGATGGCCCTAAAGGTCCAGGCTGATCACCTATTTCAATTGATCCCGTTAAATAATAGCATCTTAGAAATGAATGAGCAGTTTAAAAGTCTGCATATTTGTTGCGCTGGGCAGTTGCATATATTGGTGCTCTGTACAATATTGTACTAACTTTACTAAAATAATTAATTCTAACTTCTATTGCTTAAGTTTTTGATATTTTATATACCTAGATGACTGAGAATATACACAAATATAAAGTTTTTGTACGTTTTCAGAGTAACTTTATTATCAAAGAGCGAACATTTGAGACAATGTTTCATATAAAATTGGTCGAAACACGGACAATCCTAATAATATAATGCCTTAGGCGCACAGGACGGTGTGTCCCTTTGCTCTCCCGGTAAGACAAAGTAGATGCAGTCGTCAAACCAACAACAGTACCTTTCACTCGACGCTTCAACTACAAGAAAGCCAAGTGGCAGAACTTTACTGACGAGCTAGATCTGCAGGTGAAACATATTAAGCCAACAGCAGGTAACTACGACCATTTTATTCAACTAGTTAGGAAGACTGCTAGAAGATACATCCCACGAGGTTGCTGAGTAAATTACATCCCTGGACTCTCAAAGGAAAGTTCTGAGCTCTATGTCACCATGTTTGAGACAGTCTCCTTCTCTGACGAAACAACTTTTAAAGCAAAGAAAGTGATGGAAAGTATCTCTCAAGAGCGCCGCAAGACCTGGAATGCCTTGTTTTAGTCAACAGGCATGTCAAAGAATAGCAAGAAAGCTTGGTCGACTATCCGCAAACTCAGAGATGATCCCAAAGCAGCTCCGCCACACTCCGAAATTACAGCAAACCAAGTCGCACACCAACTACTCCTGAATGGTAGAAGTGGAAAAAAGCAGAAAAAGATCAAGCTTAATCGTAAAAAGTACAAACAGGGCCGTGGTTTTACAAGACCTTTCACCATGGAGGAGCCAGAAGCAGGAATCTCCACTCTAAAACCAGGAAAAGAACCAGGAAAAGTGATAGGTTTAGACAACATCGCAACTGAGCAGATCAAAAACTTTGGACCTGGAGCAAGGAAGTGGCTCCTACAGCTCTTCAACCAATGTCTGGCAACACACAAGCTCCCGAATATCTGGAAGAAAGCTCAAGTGACAGCACTTCTGGAACCTGAAAAAGATCCATCAATTCCAAAGAACTATCGCCCAATATCACTTCTGAGTCATTCATACAAGCTCTTTGAACGCCTAATACTCAACAGAGTCGCACCTGTCATCGATGAACCTGTCATTCCTGAGCAAGCCGGCTTCCGCCCTGGCAAGTCAACAACCAGGCACCCAATACATCGAAGAAGGTTACGAGAAAGGAATGGTGTCTGGGGTTGTGTTCGTCAATCTATCAGCAGCTTACGATACAGTCAACCATCGATGTCTCCACAAGATCCAGGAGCTGACTAAAGATATACAGTTAACAGAACTGATAGAGAGCATGCTTAACGATAGACTCTTCTTTGTTGAGCTGGATAGCAAGAAGAGCAAATGGCGTAGGCTCAAGAATGGCCTTCCACAGGGAAGTATACTTGCACCACTCCTCTACACGAACAACCAACCAAGAAGTGAGAACACTGTTCGATTAATCTATGCTGACGGTCTTAGTATTGGAGCTCAAGATCTAGATTTCACAGTTGTCATGTTGTGGAAGAACGCCTCTCCAAAGCTCTGGATGAACTCACACCATACTATGAGGATTAACACCTGTGAGCCAACTCATCAAGACACATGTGTGTGCCTTCCATTTACGCAACCGTGAAGCCAAACGCCATCTCAAGGTCACCTGGTCTGGCACAGCTCTTGAACACTGTGAACACCCTGTTTATCTTGGAGTTACTCTGGATAGGTATCTCCTATAAGAATCATTTTCAGAAGACAAAGATGAAAGTCAGTACAAAAAACAACATCTTGAGGTAAGCTCACCGGAACAAGCTGGGGTGCAAGTCCTCACACTCTGAAGGCAACTGCCTTGACTCTATGCTACTCAACAGCACAGAGTATGCATGCCCTGTATGGGAGAGATCGCCTCATGCAAAGAAAATGGATCCAGCCCTGAATGCTAGCTGTCGCCTGATAACAGGTTGTCTTCGAGCAACACCAACTGAGAACCTATACACTCTAGCAGATATAGCGCCGCCAGATGTAAGACGTAATGTAGCAAGCATGAAAGAACGCCAGCGCCAAGCCACTGATGTAAGACATCCCCTGTTTGGACATGTCCCTCCAGAAAGTTGTCAGAAATCCAGAGATAGCTTCCTCAACACGGTAACTCCACTGGCAACATCAGCCAACAGTAAACGAGTGGCAAAATGGGAGGATCTACCAATCACCCAACAAAATTCCTGTTGGCGAAGAACTACCACCTGGTGCAGATGCAAGTTGGGTTGAATGGAAATGCCTCAATAGGTTAAGGTCTGGTGTAGGAAGATGTAAAGTAAACCTCAGCAAATGGGGATATCAAAAGAATGCAGATGTAGCCTGCGATTGTGGAACAGAACCACAAACAATGGATCACCTACTATGTTGCCCTCAACTGGAGCAAACACGCACAACTGCTGACTTAGCAGTTTACAATGAGAATGCTGAAAATGTGTGCAGCACTGGCTGAAACACATTTAATCTTGTGCCGTGGACACGCTTAGAAGAAGAAGAGTGAGCTTCTAAAGTCTGTCAAGTGGAACAGAAGGGATTTATGGAAATTGCGTTGTGTGTGCTGTTATGTAAATACAGTATCCGCAAGCCAGCCATATGAATAACGCCGGGGCATAACGGAAGAGATTTTGAGTACACGAAGTTGCTTTTTAACCTCCCTAAAAGCTGAAGTCTGGTTTACTAAACAACACATCTGTTAATGTTATTGGAAACAGAGCGGATATGGAGGCATGTCTGTTTTCCTGAAGATACGGTGGTGAAAACCAATCGCTAATAGAGTAGTGATACAGCTATGAATATATATACAGGTTAAACCTAGTGCTGCCTAGTGTCACTCTATTGTTGAAGGTCGAGCGGAGGTCGAGTCTTTCAATGGTCTGTAAACTCAGGGACAATAAGATCACATTCCTATTTTTAATATTGAGATGAATTGATTTTATTCCTATTTACAGGGTGTCCCAGAAAAAATTACCGGGTGAATGAATTTGGACATAAGTCGAGAAATAAGCATCAAAATCCACATATTTAAAAAACATCGTGTAGCCCATCTCATTATACATCTTATACGTTAATTTTACTTGAATCGGTTGACTGGTTGCGAAGAAATGAGCGATTACATAACGCATGCGTCAATTCACTTCATTCCAAGTTTGAAAGAAAGATCATTTTGTGTTAAAACACAATGCGCACTGGTGGTTAACTGTCGATGGGCTTTATATTTTGTTTGGTGAAATCCTTTTCGTTCTTTTTAACAAATATGTTTCTTGCAAAACATTTAAATATGTTTTATTCAAATTTGAAAGACTGCACGATACTGAAAATGAAAGCTTGCATGTAAGATCATGCTCGGTACTTGTAAATATCTTTTTTAGTTTATGTTGATATAATTATCAGAATAATTTGCATAAAGAATTATTGTATAAAGAATTCTAGCTGGCTAAAAAGTTTTCTCACAAACAATGTTTTCGGAATATTTCCAAGAAATGGTAATGCAAAGTTTAAAACTTTTAAAACTTCAACATAATATTGCATGATATCAAAAATCACACGTAAAACTGTAAGCACTTGATCAAATGTTATTTGGAAATTTAAAATATAACACATTTGCACAACAAGAAAGATTAAAGCTGTGAAGCTTTCAAATGCAGAAAACAAAGTTTTCTCGGACAAACTGTTGTTCATCTTCAGTGAGAGCATGAATAACATAACACCATCGGATTATAAAATAGATAATAAGGAATACATTTAATTAGATACACAAACTTTAGGAAGGGGAGAGAGAGAGTATGAAAAAACCCTGTTTATCAAACTTGGAATGAACTGCATTGATATGCGCATTATGTAATTGTTAATTTCTTCGCAACCGAATCAAATAAAATTTGAGTATATGATGTACAATAAAATGAGATATGCACTACATTTTAAATTTAGATTCCAATGTTTATTTCTCGACTTATGTAAAAATTCATTCACCCGGTAACTTTTTCTGGGACACCATGTATAATGAAAATAGACTAATGGTGTAGATTCTTTTGATTAAAAAAAATTATATTCTCGAACAGTTGAATACATCACATTATTTTCGGTCAATTTAAAAACCTTTCGGTGGAATTGCAGTTAAATATATGTGTTGAAAGAATATGATAATCGTATCATATTTAAAAACGTGTCATTTCAGCTAATGAATGGAAACGATGTGGTATCTCATATCGTTCACGTGATGTGCTTAGCCTGAGTCGCTCGGCCTATCTCGAACAAAATCGCCATGCGTAGCTGTTGAAGAACTAGTGGATTCGCCATATTATCACGGCAATTTTTGACACGAAGATATAGGGATGATGACGCTGTGTAGCGTTCATTGGAGTACCGGCAGAAATTTAATAATAGCTCATAATGACATTACTGGGATAAACGCGCGCGAAGCGCGAGAAAATTTGCAATATTAATCAAATTAGTTATACCAACCGTAACTTTTGGAGTTTCGTTATCGTCATACTCATCGTTTATTTGCGTTGCAGTTGCCCGATTATCAGGCGGTACAACTCTCGAACCATTTGCTTCCGAGGCTTCCCCCATTGCAGTTGCCCGATCATCAGGCGGTACTACTCTCGAATCATTTGCTGCCGTGGCTTCCGCCATTGCAGTTGCCCGATCATCAGGCGGTACTACTCTCGAACCATTTGCTGCCGAGGCTTCCACTATTGCAGTTGCCCGATCATCAGGCGGTACTACTCTCGAACCTTTTGCTGCCGTGGCTTCCGCCATTGCAGTTGCCCGATCATCAGGCGGTACTACTCTCGAACCATTTGCTGCCAAGGTTTCCGCCATTGTCGAATAAAAAACCGAATGGAAGACGGCTACAAAACTTTCTTCATCAACTCAGCACAAGTTCAAGCTCGTCAATACAAGTCAATATTTCGCAAATGAAGAATTTTGACGATTGTTGTTGTGATCAAATGTTGTAAGTCTTGGCTGTAAATAGTTGGTAGATTTCACGTACTTTAAATTAATTATTAATTTCATAGGAAACCCCAAGTATGCAGTTGATGTGTCAGTTATAGTAGGCCTAACCCATGCACAACTGCATACGCTAAGGATAAACCACAATAGTGTGACAACCACATACATACATAATTTATTCAGTTCGACTGCCTGCCCAGGAAACACTGCTGGACCAGCCAGCATGTTGCCTGCGCAGACAACATAGGCCTTCGTAACTCTTACTTTTACACACATGAGCTACATCTAATTTGACCATTTTCAACAGGAAAATAATTCAAATAACAAAACAAGTTCAAACGGTTTTTGAAAATTTGATTTAACGTAGGCCTATACTTCAATTAAGTACAATTACCGAATAGGGTGCAATTGGCTAGACTTGAGTCCAGTCCTCGTTTACGGAGTTGATGGTTAGGGGTTATGGTTGGTGTAGGGCAGTCTTGTAATAAGACTAGTAGAGCAGCACCCTATTCGGCAATCGCTCCAAACTTGGTGGATGTAATCACAAAGCACCAAAATTGTTCAAGGCATGTCAAGGTCATCTGCGGTCAACTGTTGGATAGTCATGAAACTTGGTGGATGTGATCACACAGTTTTTCAAGGTCATTTCAAGGTCAACTGAATATAGATATTTTGATTGTTGTGGAAACTAAATTTTGGTGCTTTGTGATTACATCCACCAAGTTTCATGATAATCCAATAATTATGCTCCGTTGACCTCATATGACCTTGATGTGATCACATCCAGCAAGTTTCATGACAATCTGACAATCTATACTCACTTGACTCACTTGACCTGGGATGACCCTTGACCTGACTTTGAACATTTTTCGCGTTTACTTTAAATAAAACCTTATTTCAAACCACATTTTTTCATTGAAACGGCAAAATTAATGTTAAGAATATTATTTAGTTCAATTTATTACACTTTCATACACTCTTAGAACCACATAGCCAATCAGAAAAGCCGTAAGAAAAATACGCGGGGTGCATAAATATTGTATAATTGCAAATATATGTGTTGAAAGAATATGATAATCGTATCTTAGTTAACTGAACTTTCAGTGAGTTAATTGAAAACAAAAAAAACTGATAACAAATCGAATTTTCTTGTTTTGGCAATGTCAAACAGGATAATGAGCATGCGCAGATCGTAAAACGTGTCATTTCAGCTAATGAATGGAAACGCTGTGGTATCTCATATCGTTCACGTGATGTGCTTAGCCTGAGTCGCTCGGCCTATTTCGAACAAAATCGCCATGCGTAGCTGTTGAAGAACTAGTGGATTCGCCATATTATCACGGCAATTTTTGACACGAAGATATAGGGATGATGACGCTGTGTAGCGTTCATTGGAGTACCGGCAGAAATTTAATAATAGCTCATAATGACATTACTGGGATAAACGCGCGCTATCAGTTGGCCTCATATGACCTTGATGTGATCACAACCACATAGCCAATCAGAAAAGCCGTAAGAAAAATACGCGGGTTGCATAAATATTGTATAATTGCACGGGCGAGCACTCCGCGTACTACGCGCAGTCCTTTCGCACGCGTTCGCATCGCGTAGGATTGATTCACTTTTCTTGCGGGTTGATGCATTTATATTTGCTCGTATTTTTAGTGGCAATTTTGTTATAAAAATAGTAAAAATCACGGCTTTTTTCTCGTGTATGAAATAGGTTAATAAATGCATATTACTTGTTGCTCGAGAAATTGTACAAAATAATGCACTTGTACTGAGATGTTGATGCGTCTAATGCACTCCCCCCTTCGGGGCTCGTGCATTAGACGCATCAATAATCAGTACGCGTGCATTATGTTGTACAATTTCACTCTCAACAAGTGATACGCAGTTATTAACCTCTAATTAAAGTACTTTTAACCAGCCGAATCACATCAATGTTCTATCACAAGACGTTTCGCCTACATCTAGTTGGACCAAGATCACGATAGTGGGAATTGTTTATCTACCATTATGTGTTCTGGCTATGTCGGGGATTTTTGCTAAACCATGAAATGGTATCAGCCTATATCGGTGTATGTTACTAGCTTACTTACTACCTTATTAACTAACCTTTTGGTCTGAAATGGACATATCTTTAAATGCCAACGGAGAGGTAGGGGGATGTAGTCCCAACGAGGTAGGGGGATGTAGTCCCAACGGAGAGGTAGGGGGATGTAGTCCCAACGGAGAGGTAGGGGGAGTAGTCCCAACGGAGAGGTAGGGGATGTAGTCCCAACGGAGAGGTAGGGGGATGTAGTCCCGACGGAGAGGTAGGGGATGTGGTCCCAAGAGCACAATCTCTCTCGACTGAAGTTTATTTATGTTTATTAAATTTAAACACACTTCAATCGAGAGAGATTGTGCTGAGGGAACACTCCGTGAAAAGATTGAAAATTTCACTCTAAAAAGATCGAAATTTCACTCTTTGCAGAGTGAAACTTTTACTCGTATGGAGAAAAATATGTGATTTTCACTCTTGGTAGATTGAAATGTCAATCTTTTCGATTGACCCGAAGAGTCACTCCGAGGAGGATTGACTTTTTCACTCTTTGGCATTTAGAGAGTACGTTTGTAATTAACTAGTTACAATATCGGTCAAAGTTGACCTTTTCACACTTTTTACACTTACATAAAGGGGGAGAGGGGTCAACCTTCTAACGAAAAGACTTTCGTTTATATAGACGTCATCGACCTTTTGCTTTGTTGCCTAAGACAAATAGGCCGAGACAACAAGAGCCGAGACGGTACATGAATAAAAATGTTTTTACACCACGAACTTTTTCTTTTGCTTTATTAAAATATCAGAGTCAAAATGTAATTATACCTACATTCATAAATAAGTAAACATACAATTAAATGATTTAATTAATGTCTGTACACATACAGGACCGGTCACACTCAACACAAAAGTTGGTAACCATGTGTGACACCAATCTTTCAAAGGACCCCCCCCCCTGCAATGATTTTTCATGCAAAATCGAGGACAAAATTTGGCAACCCCTCTTTCTTTTCTATTTTTGTGGTTTTCAATGACTAGAATTTCAAACACCTGTTTTCAATGTAAATAATTGACACAAAATAGGCTTTTTTAAAACCACGCCCAATTGGGAGATTTAATGGACAAGTTACTAGGTCAATCTTATAAGTTTTTTTTTCTGAAATATCGCAGATTTCTTATCTTATATGCAATACAATTACCGCATTTTCCCAAAGTACCCCTTTTATCTAAATTTCGCGGAAATTACGAATTAAATACCCCCTCTTTTACCGATTGCCATGACTTCGCGGTCCGCGCTACTGGTCAAAAAATACCCCTTTTTCGCGATATTTGGTAACATGCATGGTAACCAACTTTTGAGTTGAGTGGGGGAGGGACCAGGGCATTCACTGTAAACAATCTGTACTGTAATTTTATTCGGAATCCGTTGCCGAAACTCTTCCGTACACATCTTCTGTAAAACTATTAAGATATACGTTTTTCCGTAAGTTAAGTATACAAATTTCTACAGAATATCTTTATCGAACAGTTTGCTACTGTGCCATGTTCATAGAACGACCTTTTATGCGGAGCTCGTATTTTTGCAATATCAATACACAAATTCGGTATGATTGTATATAGTTTAGCCTCATGATGCCGTGATTTGACGAAGGTCAATCAAAAGGTTCTGCGTCAACTTTTAAAATGTCTCCTCTTTGGCTTAAAATTGCACAATGTGAACTAGTGTACATCACTGTACATTGATATTCTCCATAGTTGTAACCTAGGCTTGTAGATGCATAAATCGCATGTATCTTGTTGCAGTGCCGTTTGATTTAAAACTGAATTAAGATTCAGTGCATCAAAAAGTGTGGAAAAGTGTATAATTATTCTAATAACGGCCACAAAGAGTACACTTTCAGAACTACGTGGTAATTTTTGACCACGCGTCACTATTAACATGATCAAATACTGACATATTTTGCGGTCAAAAATTTTTGTGTCGCAATTTTGACAGTGACGCGGGGTCAAAATGACTACCCAGTTGTAAGAGTGTATAGAATAGCGTTGTATAACAATTTACACAATATTATTTACACTAGCAATTAACAATTACACAACTTCCTTAAATTTGTACAAAAATAAAACAAGTTGGGTAATATTAATACAAATAGAAGTTGCTATAGGTGTATAGTATAAAACAGCCCTATGTATTTTCAAAACAACATTTAAGGGATCTAAAATGAGCGTTTATGGCGTTTCGACAGTATTTTTTGTGGGACATGAGAGCACCTCAGACCTATCGAATTGCATTCTGAATACGAAGCATGTCTTTCTGCTATCAAATAATTTTCATTTTTTGAAAATCACAATATAATACAAATTTTATGACAAATTAAAAAAATTTGATATTTTTCAAATTTTTGATATATAACAGTCTTCGAAGTAAATTATATAAATCTAATGATATATTCTTAAAGAATATGTAGCAGGAAAGAAAAGCCAACGGTAAATTTAAAATGTTAACCTTTACGATTTAAGATATGGAAATAAAAAAAAAAAAGACCTAATTTTTTTTGGTGTTTTGGGAAAAAATCCATATCTTCAATACGAATCGTCAAAATTTTCAATTGATCTTCGGCTTTTCATCCCACCTACATACACTTTAAGTATAAATCATCAGATTTATAAAGTTTACTTCAAGTACTGTTAAATATCAAAATATATCAATTTTAATGATTTGCCATAAAATGTGTACTAAATTGCGAATTTCAAAAATCAAAATTATTTGATATCAGAATGACATTCTTCGTATTCAGAATGCAATTCGATATGTCTGATGTGCTCTAATGTCCCAAAATAAATACTGTCCAAACGTTCATACCCCACCCCTAACAGTAAAAAGATTTGACTCTCTCCTATCTTCCTCTCTCCCTCAATCTACCATAATATTTGGGAACCACAATTAATTTTAAGCAGCATGTTAACCTTGGTTTTTTGTCAAACTCAAAAGCATGCAAAAGACATGGAGACCACTAAATTTCAAGTGCTTCGCCTTCTTGTGACCAGATCAGATGTTAGTGTTTGTTCCAGCCACATCGTTCTCCTTCGTGACGAATGAGCACAATCCAGCTTGGAACCGGGACTAGCAATATTTACGCACATTATGAACTCGGTATAAACGCACAGTTAACACAACATTAATGGAATATCGCACGAGTTCCCATATTTACAAGCTTTTACATATAAATTAAGCTTAATGTACATGCAGGTATCTTATCATTTTTCTGTAAAAATAATTATAAACTGCAAATACTAAAGTTATAAAAATACATAACATAAATAACATTCATGATTCGTGATTCATATGCCCATGAGCAAACACAGTCAGTGTCATCAATATCAGCGCTTGCCGTACCGCAACCCGACTTGAAGTCAATTTTGCCGCTACCATGCTACAGCGACTTAACGCAGGTAGCGATTGTGAATGCGCTTCCAGCGTTTGATCAGAATAGCGACTTTTGAATCGAACGCTGCGACTGCTAGTATGATTTGCCCCTCACCGTTGCGACACTATTTCGCGTTTTGGTTGCCAGCTGCGATTCTCGGTTGCCCACTCACGGTCTTCTGATCTTTCCGTTCAAGTGATTGACTTTGTTCAAGGCTTTGTTATCCTTCTCTACGTTTTTTGCAGCGGAGCGAAAGAAGCTGAGGCTACCTTTAGCCGCTGAGGAAGACGCTGACGAAAAATATAATTTCTGTTGAACCCTGCAATTTTATCTCCGTGAGCACCAAATACTAAAGTTTTACATGACGGGTATTGCTCTTCTGTTCCAAGAGACTTCTATGATGGGACCAACATGACCAATGGCTTAATATTATGACTTCTGAATCATGTGTTGTTACATGGCTACTTCAAGCAGCACGGAATCAGAATTATTATGTCTCAAAATGGTTAAGAAACACATACATTTCAGTTGGTTTGGACCTGATTTTGAAGGAACATCAAGATAACTTTTTGTGAAAGATTGCCATCACGTGGGATCGAACCCATACCCAAAAATTGTGCTTGACTTGCCCTAACGTCTTCGACCAAGTATTGTAATAGGGAACAGATCGGCTTCCTCGCCGCCACTCAAAAAAACTAATAAATGACATTTACCCTGGTATTTTATAAATACCAGGGTAAATGTCATTTATTAGTCCAAAGTTTTTTTGAGTTATAATTATAATGAATTATAATAACCTGAAAAGGTTATTATAATTCATTATCCATTTATAAATATTCACATCCCGCAATTCAAATAATCAAAATAAATGTCTTTTAGGGTTCCATACATCGTTTACACAGAAGTTGAAACATGCTCAAATTAACACACAAAAAACGCTGAGGTCATGAAGTCGGCGTTCGCAAATACGGCTGATTTTGTAGAATTGTAGGCAATTGAATCCACAGAGGCCACAAGTGGTATGATAAGTTCGGTTAAAGCCTGCACTCTTATCTCCGTGTGATCACCAAACACTATAGCCTTATATTGATGAAACTTGTTGTTTCTGTGTGAGATGCCTAAGAACTAATCCTCTTCGCAGGAACTCTCTGAGGAACTATGTTGCAGGAGCTAGTGTGAATTTGAACTTAGAGTCTGAGTTTCGCAACTGATCTTCTGAATTGTATGTATTTGGAAGTAGCTTCAGTTCTCCATTCTCAACAGCAAGAAATTGGCCTGCAACAAAAGGAACAATATAAACGTTCTGAAAGGGAGGAGAATAGGAAGAAGAATGTTGAAGGAGAAAAGAAGAAACAAAGAATAACTGTAGCTGTAACTCTGCATCGCACCATTATCACAGATGATTAGACATAATGACATGGATCGTAATTCTATGGAAATTTCATATTATGCAGAGTCCATGCACGTTTCACTCGCGCCTGTGCGATTAGTATCTTTGAAAAGAGCGGTATTGTATTCAATCTATGATTGCGCGCATGACACGTGATGAGTTCAGCCTGTACTTACCCTGACCGAAATTTGACACAATTTTGACATATGTCAAAATTATGTCAAACAAAAACGATAAGAATTGGGACATTTATTTGACACAAATTTGACATAAATTTGACATGTCAAATTTGTATAAAAAATTTGACATATTTTGACATAGTTCTATGTCAAAAGTGTGTCAAATCACATTTGTGTCAAAATCATGTCAAATATTATTTTGTGTCAAAATTATGTCAAACAGGATCATATTTGACATACTTTTGATATGTCAAATATGTGTCAAAATATATTTGATACATATTTGACATAGTACTTGGTTATGTTAAAATTGTATCAAATCGTGATCATATTTGACACACTGATGTGAATGCAGTGGTGGAGCTGCCGTTGAGGTGAGCCAGCACAGGGAATCCTTTTCTACCCTGTTGCCCAGGTGCATGCACAGCTTCCAGTCAGTGCCAAGTTATTGGAAATCACACTTGAGGGCAAGAAAATGCCACCAAATATTCAGATTTGTGCAAAATTGTGTCAAACAGGATCATATTTGACATACCCCGGTACTTTTGATATGTCAAATTTGTGTCAAAATAAATTTGATACATATTTGACATGTAGTTCTTGGTTATGTCAAAAGTATGCCAGAATGTGATCACATGGCTGCACCACAAAGGTGAGGGGCACGGAGGGGCTTAATTTTCCATTAAGCTTAAGTTTTGCCCAATGAAAACCAAAAATCACTGAAAATATTGATGAAAACATATTAATGACAGAATTGGATGCTTTACACCCAATATTTATTGATATACTATTTACCCGACTACCTCTCAACCAATATTTTTAAACTTGTTGCTTGACCTGTAAAATATTTTGCGAGTAATTTAATACCAAATTAAAATTCAAATACGGTATGCAAAAACAAACACATGTGACCTTAATACAGATTATTTCACATAAAGTTGTTGTGACCTTAATACAGATTATTTCACATAAAGTTGTTGATCGGTCGGAAAGAGCAATCTGACTTTTTGGGGCCAAATAGTGAGAAAAATAGTCTTAAGTTTGCCACTCATGTATTCTAAACAATAATTAGTACGACACATAATTAGTGCGAAGTTTTGACGGATCCATTTGAAATATGAATCAGAAAAATGGTCTTTAAAGTTAAGTTTTATGTGCATGATCCAGATCTGCATGATCTTTAACAGTCCGAGTCAAAATTAGCAAGGTTCTTTTTTCACATTCTTCTTTGCGTAAAATCTGAATTCTGAACTCCTCATTTTGCATAACTGATATGTACAGCATTTTCTTCTTGATGAGTCGCCATTGATGAGTTGCTATTCCTGCCGCATTCGGATCCCTTTTCAATAGCATCTGAAAGCAAATTGAACATAAAGTTACAAATTAAATAAGCTTACACATTTGGTAGTTTTCTGAAACAACTGAAAAAAATATTTGGTGTCATCAACAAGAAATTCAGGATCATCAAGAGTATATGGTTGGGCAGGTATTTCCACATTACTTTTTAGAAATTAGAATCCATCAGGAAGAATCCATTACCTGGGATTTTTTCTCCCAGATTGACCCAAAATACATTTTCGAAGCTCTCAAGCATGCCTAGTTCTCAAGTACCGTAACTATTTCTATTAAAGGTATGATAGGCAAACCTTAGTTAACACATTTGCTATACTCATGCAGCCAAATTGGTCCAAAAATACAATACAAATTTTACATACAGCACGGGTATACATAGAAAATTAAAAGAAAAGATTTTTCAAGGAAACCTGCATAAATATGTACGGTGCGTACGTTACCGTACCTTAATACACACCTATGACGTCGCGCTATTGTTTTACCGCTCCATTATTTTCCACGAATGGAGCGATGATTACAATAACACGCCATTCGTAATGCCTTTCACTTTTTTCTGAGACCAAATACTTCTCAGGGAAAGAGTACTGGCATTTACGAATGTAGTGTTAATAACAATTGCACTTTCGAAAAGCAAGTATTTGCGAAAAGTGCAGTATTGTTATCATCACTTCATTCATGCAAAACAATGATACGAAAAACAACAAGACAATGATTTTCATTAATACAATAAATTAAGGAAGCGGATAGCAACATTTGCATAGTATTGTTACGGGACCTGAAAGCACATCAGACATATCGAATTGCATAAGGAATATCCTTCTGATATCAAATAATTTTGATTTTGTGAAATTCGCGATACTAGTAATACACATTTTATAGCAAATTATTAGTCCTCGAAGTAAACTTTATAAATCTAATGACATGTAATTAAACTGTATGTAGCTGGGATGAAAAGCCGACAATCAATTGAAAATTTTGAGCTTTCATATTGAACATAAACATTTTTCCAAAAAGACCTACATTTTGTTTAGTGTTTTGAGCTATTATCTACAATAATGAAGGTCAAAATTTTCATATGATGGACGTTTGCTGTTCACCCAAACTTCATACTCTTTAAGTGCATATCGTTAGATTTATACAATTACTTTGAGGACTTTTGAATTTCAAAACTATAAATTTTTAATAATTTGCCATAAAATGTGTATTATATCGCGAATTAAAAAAAAAATCAAAATTGAGGACATTCCTCATATTCAAATTGCAATTCGGTGTGTCTGATGTGCTCTCAGGTCCCACAAAAATACGTGAAAACGTCGCTATACGAGCCCTTAAACATAAATTTACAATGCAATCTGTGAAAAGCAAGGCAAGATCATAACGGGCAGGTTAACTTGTTGGTTAAATTGTTGGCCAAGTTGTAGGCCTACTTATTATGCAAGATATGTTTTTAGCCTCACTTTGGAAAATACTTATTTTAGGCTTCATTTATTAGACCCGTATACTTTTAATTATTTGGACCTTTCTTTCCACGCTAAATTTAGGTAAAAAAGGGAAGTTAAACATGTTACTGCTTTTATAACATTTTTTCTTCTTTATATTTTTATACAACGTTTTCAGTGTCTTAATACAGAACTATTTTTTTTGAATAAAAAAAATATTGTCATATTTTGCCAAATGAAACATAGCTAAATCCTAATCTTTAGCTAGTCCTAACTGGCAATAAAAGTCAAATTTCAATATTTGGTCAATTTGAGGTAAAATGGTCCCAAAACATGCAATTTTGCATGTTTTCTTACAATTGTAGTGACAAAATTGTAAGACTTGGCACAAGTCTAAGCATTCAAAATCTTGAGTATAGGCTAAGAGTTAGCTCATAATTTTAATATCACATGTCATTTTTGCTAATTGGATATTAAAAAGATTGGAAAATGTGTTTTCCAAATTATTAGAATGCATGAACTTGAAATTAGTCTTTGTTCAAGTCTTTGGGCCTGACTGTCACAGAATACGAAGAAGGTCGAAAAACACCCTAAAAATGTTTTTGACCCTCATTTCCAAAAATTGACCAAATATTAAAATTTGACTTTTATTGCCAGTTTGGACTATAACCTAAAGGATTAGGATTAAGCTATGTTTCATTTGGCAAAACTGGATAATATATTTTTAATCCAAAAAAAATATGTATTTTTCTGGAATGGGGAGTAGGTCCTACGTATAATTTGTTATTTGGGCAACATATTGCTACATTCTGTAGCTATGCATTTAGGCCTATGAATCTGTTTATTTTTTAATTGTTTGCTTTGGGCACGTTTAATAATGATAAAAGCCACAGTAGGCCTATTTTCTGTATAATTTTTATTTGGCTTTCGTACAAGCTGCATTTTGTTTCATCTGACGGTATTTTGGCATGCTTGAATATCGATCAGCATGATCAGTAGGCCCATCCAATAATTAATTTTATAATGTTACGGATACTCCATTGGTCTGGAAGTTGAGGTCGGAGCTTTTATTTCGCGTCGAAGGCGGTGAAAATTGTTTGTAATACATATAGGGCCAACCCAGTTGTAGTACTTACAAATTTCGAACATTTGAGGACTTTAAACTCTAAACACTAACAATGCTTAATATTTAAACATGGCGTTTAAGAAATCGTTTATATCGTTAGTGTTTATAACACTTTGATGTGTGTAAGTGACTTTAGAATGCGATTATTTGAAAAGGGAATGAAAGTGTTAGGTTTTATTTTGGATTTGTAAGGGGGACTGGAAGTTGAAGTCTGGGCTTTTATTTCGCGGCGAGGGCGGCGAAGGTTTTTTTTGTTTTGTTTTTTTTTTTTTTTTGTTTTTGTTTTTGCCGCCGAAGTTCAGGTTTTTCTAGGTAAAATGGGTTATAATAGTGCCAACCAAATAAAACAAAGTTTACACATTTACAATTCTCTTACCTTTCTTCGGCCAAAAGAAGAATCATGCCCGATTTAAGTCCTTAAATGCTGAGAATCAACGATTATATCCTCGGAATAGTTCCATCATTAAAATTATCCAAATTCAACGAAGCTAAAAAAATAGTGTTCACAACTGCATGGTTGCTCAGGTATAGCAGCAGGTCTGGCTTTCTTGAGGTACACTACTGTTATGACCATTTTGCCACTTTTCCTTATTATGCAAAATAGAGACCTCAACGCAGCTACTTCAATAGTTAACACATTAGAAGTGGGCATAAAGACCTATTGATGGTCTAATCACTTGAATGATTTTGCGAATCTACGTTTATTTAATTTGTGTAACAAACATTTTAAATCTTTATATTCAAGAGGGTGGTTACGGATGATTTGAACTAAACACCTGGATCGTGATGGGTAATTCTATAGAAATTTTACATAAAGCTAAGTCAATGTATTTTTCAATCGCACCTGCACAATCATTTTTATTATTACGGTATCAATCTGCAATTGATCAATTTGTAAATGAGCAACCTATTTCTATAACACTCCATTCGTGGAAAATAATGGAGCGATAAAACAATAGCGCGACGTCATAGATGTGTATTAAGTCGGTTAATGGCCGCGGATTAGAACGTGAGTGAATAAGAATGGCCTTGGCGCTATCGCGCCGCGGCCATTCTTATTCACTCACGTTCTAATCCTTGGCCATTATCCTATACGTAATACTTCAATGAATAACAATGCAATAAATGTACTTATCTTACCATTGCTAATTAATATTTATCAGTCCATATGAAACAAGTTTGGTAAATTAGATAGTGTCATTCAGTTTACGCTTTCTCAGATTAGGTGTCCATTTTCTATCTTGCTCCATCACTTGCAAGACATTTTGATATAAATGAATTATAGGGGGGGGGGCAAAGATTTTTTGCAGGCCAAAAGGGGGGGGCAAGCATTTTTTGGCAGGTCGAAAGGGGGGGCAAGCAATTTTTGGCCCAGATATTTTGGGCCCCGTTTCTATATTACGCCCTAAAAGGCGTAGGAAAACATTAAGAACACGTTCAAATATGCAAAATTTCCAGCTCGCATTATATGTTAAGACAATTTAAGGTTTTAAATTCGGGGTCCCCAAAATCTTGTATGTGTAAGGGGGGCAAAGATTTTTGGCACGTCAAAGGGGGGGGCAAAGGTTTTTGGCACGTCAAAGGGGGCAAAGGTTTTTGGCACGGCCAAAGGGGGGGGCAAGCGATTTTTGGCAGACCATTTTGAGAATTCACCCCCCCCCCGGGTACACATAATTATTGCACCACCCCTAACCTGAGAAAGCGTAAACTGAATGATACTACCTAATTTACCAAACTTGTATCATATATGGACTGATAAATAAAAAGCAATGGTAAAAGTACATTTATTACATTGTTATTCAAGGCAGCCACAGTGATGTGCAGTATAACGTAATGAAAACTAAATAGCTGCCTGATTTATTTGTCATTAAGTTAAAAACACCTACCATGCACAAACTTCAAGCTTGTAGTGCGCGATGGACCCATTTTCCATGCAGAAACGGCTGTAAACAGAGAAACATGCACATGGCAGCTATTATTATAACGTCAAATATGTCTGAAAATAGCTGCCTTTGTGATTAGTTCAAATGGATTTGCATTTTATTGAGTATTGTCTGAGATTTGAAGTACTATAAAACTTTCACTAAAGGCAGCTATTAATGTGTGTGTATAACTGTATACATAATACAATAGCTGCCAGCCGGACTTTAGCTGCCGGTTGCCTCTGTCCGAACTTTAAGCTCACGTGGACCCCCTTCCCGACCTCCGATTGAATTTAAATTTGGAGGGGATGATTTTCTAGTTAAATGGTACAGTTTGACACTAGGAGCAAAAAATATGGTTGAAATGAGGGGCACTTGATGCACCGGTACAGACTACAGTGATACATGTAGTGATGTACTGTAGTCATGTGTATAAGTAGAAGTATAGGTAAGCTTAAAATACATTTTTTAATTTTCAAAAATGTTGACTGTATACTTACCATGTGCTTTTTATCCAGTACATACAGCATCCGATGATGCAGTTTAGTCTTAAATTGATTGGTACTCAGTAGCAGCATGAACAGCCAAAACTAAAATCTTACTCCATTGTCCCACCATGCTGCATGCATTCATGATTCACGTCACACTGCAGTGCAGTCATAAGATTCGTTTACTATATAATAGCTCAAGCCTGTCCACCGAATCACACATTGTATATAATGTTCATGACTAGATGATATTGATGCATTCCTCCGTTGGCATGACAGACTGGCTTTAAGCTTTTAAAACGAAAATTGAACCGTTAAAATTCAAATCCACCACCACAAGCTGCCATTTTCTTTTTCTTCTTCTGAATGGAAGTTCCTCCTTTATGTAGGAGCACCGAAACAAGAAATTCCCTTGGTTTAATGGTTAGCTGCATTAGCCCAGTGCATTAATGCCCTGTTAGTAATAGGGGGGCTGTCATTTTTTCCCGAATGGGGGTGGGGTCGTGAAAATACTGGGGGGGGTCATAATGTTTATGCCAAAATGGGAGGGGTCATAATTTATTTACACCAAAAATAGGAGTTAATTAAAATATTTATCATGAAGAGCGCAAAATTTTGTCCATGTTCCGCTCCCTTTCCTGACACTTACTAGGCCTATAAATGTTTTTGCACGCTTCACCCTTAGTTCAAACAATGGATTGAGTCTGCGTGGGCAGAAGGGGGGTCATATAAATTTTCACCACGAGATTGTAAAAATTCTGATAGCACATCACTCAGCAAGACGGCTCTTAGGAATGATCCGTTTTTCATCTCGAGCTTATAGCTATAAACTAGTAATGCCATCCTTAAAAATTATGTAAATCATAATGAGTAGGCCCGGCCAGCTCTTCCGATGATGCCTCAAAGCAACTTAATTCATGAGACTTCCTGGAGCTGGTCCCTACACGGTCCCTACCTGACGGGGGGAACTTTATAAGTGAAGGTATGTGCCTACTGGCATCACGAAGTAGGGGCCTATCGGTACAAAATATTGGGGGCAGGGGTCATTGGGTATAGATATCAAATAAGGGGTTATTGGCTAGAAAATGTTGAAAAAATTGAGCAAAATTCTATTTCATTGTTCAAAATTTTCCAAATTTCAATACAAATTTGCTGAAATAAGAGAATTTGAAAGTTGCTGCATTATTTTGTGGCATTTTGGTGATACCATTCTAGAAAAAGGGGGTCATTGGTAGTCAAAAAGAGGGGTCATCGGGTATGACTTTTTCAAAAAAAGGGGTCATCGGGTATAGTAGACTTCAAAAGAGGGGCCAATTGACAGGCACATAATACTGTCACTTCTAAAGTTGAGTGCCCCCCGGGCTGGACACACCAGAAGCATACTGACCGGGGACAGAAGGAAGGGGGAACAAGTTTGCTCCATCTGGCTCGAAATACTGGGACAAAATTGCAATGACCAAAAATCGTAATTACTTTTATCTAGCTGCCTCAAAAATGGAGCAAAATCCTATTTCTTGTTCAAAATTTTCAAAATTTCAATGCAAATTTGCTGAAATAAGAGAATTTGAAAGTTGCTGCATTATGTTGTGGCATTTTAGTGATACCATTCTAGAAAAAGGGGGTCATTGGGTAGTCGCAACTAAAAAAGGGGTCATTGGGTAGCCGCACCTAAAAAGAGGGGTATGACTTTTTGAAAAAAGGAGTCATCGGGTATAGTCAACTTCAAAAGAGGGGCCTATTGACAGGCACATACTATCACTTCTAAAGTTGAGTGCCCCCGGCCTGGACACACCAGAAGCATTGGGCACACACTGGGTCACATAATTTAATTTATACAAAAAAACATTAAGAGTCCCACGTTACATCGCATGGTAAAAAGTGAAAAGAACGATGTTTTAATATAAAATAATTCACTGACGTTTTGTACGAAACGTCAGTGAATTATTTTATATTAAAACATTGTTGAACAACGCCTTTTGTTCAGTTTCTTTTCACATTATACAAAGCCTTATATCATGTCAGATCTTGATCTTATGTCTTGATATGTAGTTTCAATAAACCATGATAAACAGTAAATATTCTATGCGGTCATTAAATTCATATTCTCTACTGATCATGATGTTTGATTCTAAAAATTCAATGATGCTAAAAAATGATAAAACAATGTTTCATTTTACAATGTACATGCATTTGGTCAGTAAAATGTATAAGTTGGATTTGACACAATTTTGACACAATGAAATTATCAACAAAATGGCTAAGTAAAATTTGACACAAATTTGACACAATGAAATTATCATGAAAATGACTAAGTAAAATTTGACACCAATTTGACATACAAAAAATTTTTCTGAGTTGGATTTGACATAATTTTGACACACTGAAATTATCAGGAAAATGACTAAGTAAATTTTGACACAAATTTGACATACAAAAATTTTTAAGTCAAATTTGACACAGATTTGACACAATTTTGACACAAATTTGACCCTCATACTTTTCATTTGAGAATCTAAGTTAAATTTGACATAGTTTTGACATACTTCAATTTTTTTGACACATATTTGATACAATCAAATATATGTCAAAATCTATTTGACATAGTTTTGATATATCAAATTTGTATCAACATGCCATTTAACATATTTTTGATATACTTTTGATATATATTTGACATAAAAATTTCTGCGTGGGTATAGTGCAGGGCAATACATTCAAATATTGTTTTCACCAGTATTGCTATGGTAATTAATCCTGTTATATCACTACTTATACGGCGAATAAAGAATAGGCAGTGGACCTTCCTCGCTAAATTATATTGATCAGTTCCTCGATTGGGCTATTCCATTTAAAATCCACACTACCCCTGTGGAAGATTTTTGAAATATCTTCCACAGAGGGAGTATGAATTTAAACTGGAACGAACACATTATGTAGCTCCATTTTAATTTCATACTCCCGCTGAGAAAGATTCAACCCGAATCGTCAACTGAGTGAGGGTGGGTTTCATATGGAGCTGCAACTGTATTCATTCTATTTGAAATTCATACTCCCCCTGTGGAAGATATTTCCAAAGTCTTCCACAGTGTATTTCAAATGGAATAGCCCATTTTACCTTTCATGGAATCCACCGACGATTCGAACAACATAATATTATTGCCGAGAGAATGCATCAAGAAAAATCGAAGGTCAACAGCCATAAGGTCATCAGTTGTCAGATCGTCTGTGATACCCTAAGTTAGGGAAAGAACAAAATAATGTAGATTGATTAATTGAATTATTGATTGATTGAATTATTGATTGCATGAGTGGTTGGTTGGTTGGTTGGTTGGTTGGTTGGTTGGTTGGTTGGTTGGTTTATTTTTATCTTCTAACAAAAATTAAAGGATCGTTGACGAAAAATCGATTACATTCGACGTCGAATAATTAATACCATGTCAAGAATACTGTTTTCGTCATAAGTTTTTGCCGCAGCAGAAACAGGCTAGTACGACAAAATTGCCGTGTGTTTGTGGCAATGGCAAAAAGCACGCCAAACATTCATCTTTACAATACGGTCGATTCACAATACGATGCGCCTCCAGCGTTTGCTGGGGAGAGGTCAAAATACGCAGTGCATAATAATGGGAACCGAAATGTCGACTTCCAAAGACGGCGTAATACGACGACAACACAGGAGAATAATGTTACTGTGTGTTTAAATGACAATAATGAAGGTGTTACACGCGAATACGAAGTAAAACTATAATTTACAACTATGATAGGTCCATTTTCTTTTATTTATCACACGGAATCCTTCGTGGTACTGTTTTAAACATTATTATCATACTTGCGCGAAAACCCAATGGTGGCGATGTCAAAAATTGGACCAAGCAGCCACTGGCGGCCCAATGTATTATGAATCGCCAGAATTGGCAGACCTGAGAATTGGCATAGGTACTTACCAGTGCGACTTGATGAATGTCGTTTTGTGTCTCGATTTTCAACGCTTGGTTACTGCTCACGTTATGCACCGTATACGGACACACATGATAATCCTCCCCTTCAATAGGTCGGCAAAAAGGTGTATAATAATTCAATTTAAAATGACCTGGATAATAACGGGGAAAAACATTGTGTTTATCAGTCAGATTCTGATACATTCAGATTATATTGCATGAAATATTGCAGCTAATAAAAAGGCATTAATAATATAGGCTATATAAAATACACATAAAATTACAAAGTAATATCCGCCAGTCCTCATACTATCTCCGATCGACTGGTAACTCGCTTGTTATCCCCAGAACCTTCAAACTGGCTGGGGATACTGCCTTTTCTGTGGCTGGCCCCAGTCTTTGGAATAAGCTGCCAATTGTCATCAGAATGGCCCATAGCACTGGGACTTTTAAAAGTCTCCTTAAAACTCATCTCTTCCCCCAAATATGATGTTTCCCTTCCTTCTGTCTTCTTCTCGCGCCTCGCATCCCTTGGAAATTTGTGCGCGTTATAAGTTCTGTATTTATTATTATTTATTATAAGCCTACCAGATTAATTACACGTGATGCTAGGCCAAAATCATTTGAATACATTATAAAATTCAAAAACAAATTAAGGAGAGCGGAGACCGAGGACAAGGAGGTTATTAAGATTCGGGATGGACTGGAGCAGCGCAGATACAGAAACCAGGGATGGCTCAAGACTTTACATCTTTGTGGTTTTCTCCAGTCAGGCAGAATGTGCAGGAATGCATACCGGTACACAGTATCATCGACCCTATATCTTCATGGCATAAATCGCCATGGTAGGTTGAATCCACAGCCACAATTGGCCATTTGGTTCAGAGAACTTCAGACCTTTGAAGCTCTTTGAGACGAAGAATTAGTCGAGGGACATGACTATAGGCTACTCACAATAGCCGGGTAATTGATCTTGGTTGTGCGTGAATAAGCTTGTATACCCCATTGAGGTCAATGGTCATCGACTTTTATACTGCCTAGTAGTAGGGATGACCATCATAATTTCATGTTGCCCCTTTTGCTACAAAAGATTGTTTTCTGGAAAGAACTCATCAACAGAAGTATTTTGGTGGTTAAATGGTCAAAATCGGTCAAAAACTTTTCGAATTATGAATTTTCAAAGTTTCCCATTCTGACCGGTCATTGGAACGAAATAAATTGACAAAGTCTAAATATAGCAATGTGAGCAAAATTGGTATAAGCATATATTTACCTTTTATATTTCTTTATTTTAATATATATGCAAACATGAAACAAGCATATTGTGAAAGTATCTGAGGGGCTTCTTATGATATGGCACTTTACTAGTCAATAGCATTAAGTATTTCTTCAAACCGAGGCACTGAAATCATGCTTTTAGAAAACATTTGCCAAAAATCATCCATAATGGCCAAAGTGGCACAAAATCAAAAGTCCAGGTGAACTTTTTTTCCACAACAATATACACTACACATAAGAAAAATACTAATGTACTACAAGGGATTTTCAACATAGGAATCCAAACAATCAAGTACCAACATGCACAGCTTTGTCCTGATATCACTTCTGGGGTTTTAACAAAATGTTTAACCTCTATTGTGATTGGCAGCAGCATAAGGTATCTCTTTGATAGCTGATAATGCCCAGCCATTCAGCAAGTGGCTAATAACTGACCTTGATAGGCTTGAATGCATACTGTCATGTGCTACAAAACCATCACACTCCAGGGACTGGTCACTCCATATGCTACAGGGAGCACAGTACTTTAACAATGGAGTGAAAGACTCATTATTGATTAGGCGCGTATTTTAAAAGTACAGCTCCTGTGCGTGTATAGCAGCAAGTCAGTGCAGATGGTATAAATATAAGAAAATGTTTAGGGTTGAGATCAGGTGAATAATACAACAAATGAGCATGAAACTTCACATTTATGTTCAGAAAGGTGTCTATTTAACATGATTCGAAAGGTGTTTGGAAATTCCAAAGGGAAGCTGGTGATTTAATTTTAACTCGAGATCTACTTGTCCGTTTTTTTTTTTCCTTTTTACAGAGGGTATGATAGAGGTAATAACAACAACTCTGCCAAATTACAGCTCAGTAGGTCAAGGTGTTCACCTGATCTTTTCATCTGAATATTTTGTGCCATTCTGAGCAGTGCTGCACTGGGCCACTGGCAATTAAGCGCACTGTGGCGATGGACCAATTTTGACTCACACTTACAGAAAAACCAAATAAGTTATGATGCTGTAATTTGCAGGATAGTTACAAAACATAATTGGCATTAACATCTCCAATTTTTACATAAAAAATTTTGAAAATTAAAAGAATGAGCTCAATTTAGAAATGTCTGTGCAAGCAGTGCACAGTTGAGCTCCCTGCATGTCTATGGGAGTGTTCTAATCAAGTTGATGGTTCATTGGTCATCCCTACTAGTAGTGAGTGCAGCTGTACTACACGCTGTAGTACCACGCTACACGCTACAGGACCAACGCAATATAAAATTAGAGATTTGGTCAAATTTTGAGTTCAAAGCGCACGGCCAAAAGTCCAAAGCGCACGCCGACGACTATCATATCTGTTCAACACGTATTTTCAAGTGTATGAGACCACATCTGGTTTCTTGAGAAAAAATCATTTACGGGAGATATTCATCATTTTCTAACCCGGTATACGAAGATTTTCGTCTGATATCAAAATCGTGCATAGCAATTCACGTGTATCGATCCCGTGTATTCATGTTAGTGTCTCTGCTGCACCAAATAATTATTAGCCAGGCGGTGTCGGTGTGCGGTACTCTTTGATATTGATTGATTGATTGATAGATTGGTTGGTTGATTGATTGATTGGTGATTGATTAATTGATTGATTGATTGATTGATTGATTGATTGATTGATGGATTATTGATTGATTGATTGATTGATTGATGGACGGGCGGGTGGATGAATTGATGGATCGATCGATTGATTTATTGATCGATGGAACGATTGATCGCAAATACTTACATTCACACGTCTCCTGTGTGTCCATGATAAGCCTCCCAGCATTGGTGACTTTCATATACCTGCACAAAAAATCTGGGGGTTGACCGGGGTCATGTTGGGCTTCATAATGAGCAATCAGCGTAGCAGGGGTGTTGTACTGGAATGTCAATTGAGAACAACGGATTTCTATGATCTTGATGGCAACTGCATTATCCTCTGTTAAAAGAACACAATTATGAAATATAGAGATAAATGTGTGAAGTTGACACAACAGATTAAAGAGCTTACGATGTTCCAAACGCCGTACCCCTTGCACCCGTTCATTCACCCGTTCATATGCCCGTTCATACCGCAAGATGATACTGTATCTCAGTTATACGACTTTTGATTCGACTATAAACCAGGTCTAGCATGCCACTTTAATTTGCCACTTTAACATTTTTATTGTATTTCAGTGCTTCCTGAAAGTGCTTTCGACAAGTGTTCAAAATTTTACTTGGAATCTACTTAATAAAACTTCTCACTTCGTGGTCTATTCCAGAAAGTAGATGCACACCCTCTTTAGAGTAGTTCAGGTTTCCGCACTCTTTGTCCAGTCGTGATTGTTGGAAATCCAGACTTTTAAAAAAAGTGTCCAAAGGCGAAAAAGTTCAACTTGAGAGCTCATTCGGGACATTTCCGTGATTTACATTAATTTCCCAGCTTTTTTCCATATATCGGCAACTGGAATTCCAATCATTTTAAATTCAGGAAGCAAACTTAGAAATCCAGACATTTCTTTCATTGAAAAGTTGCTCCTTTCTAGGGGTGTGCACTTATTTTCTGGAATATCCAGTGACGTAACAACTTTACCCTCAATTACTTACCATTTATGTGAACTTCAACTGTGATCGTTTTCTTAATAAGAATGGGGATGTCAATACCCGATGTTGGCTGCATACGACGAATGATTGTCTGCAACGATAAATAAATATAAGAATAAAATGAGAATGAAGTGTGTTAGGAATAGGGCTGATAATGGAGATATTAAAAGGGCCTCATACTGCTCCTTGCCCATGGGCCCGAGGCTCTTGCTACGCCCCTGAATTGTTACCCTGATTTTTAACGTACAATAACTGAAGGGGAGATTATGCGATTAACAAAAATATCAAAAAGAAATTTCGTTTTTAAAAATTAATTAAGTATAAACTATTATTCTAAAGTTTTGATTTTTGAGGGTTAATGCCTGTCACTTCTTGTCTTGTTAATGCCGCCAGCAAACTACAAAATATTGTACAGAAAACGTTTAAATGTTATTTAAAGTGCCGACAAAATAATTTTCAAAACTGTATACTTTGAATTTCAAAAATGTTATTGAATACAAAATACAAATTGTTATACAAATTTTTTTAAAGATATATATATATATATATATATAAAGGGTATTAACGTTTTAATAATTTGCAAAGTTCTTACCTAATGTTCTTTAAGTGTTGAAAAAATATTTTGTCAAATAAAAAAATTGTTGGGAGGGTATAGGTACTGTGGACAGACTTACCATACTGAAAGTGCTCGAGATTGTCCCGAAGATGTGCAGTGCCTCTTCTAGTGTGGCATTCTGTACGTCCGTCGTATCAATAGCAATGATGACGTCACCCTCCCTGTGGTTAAGGAATACACAACAGAATGTAGGCAATTTTAATACATATCACAACCCGAATGATAACTATTGAATTTGTACTCTGTGTTGGCATGCAAGAAACAAGTCTAAAGTTCTGTAAAAACACCGACCCCGGTATTTTGATAAAAATTGCCATGTTCAGCAGTTCCCAAACTATGCGTCGCGAAACATTTGGGGTATCGGCCTCTTCCAATATTGGTCGCGGAACATAAAGGTTTGTACAATGCAGTGGGTGTCAGTGTGTACTATTTGTGGAGTGATGAAGGGAATGGCGGTGTTAGCTCCAAGAACTCTCTTAAATTGGCCGATTGAAATATATATGTCAATCTTTTAACGATTGATGATAGGAATCAATCTAAATAGGTTGAAATATAGATTGAAATGTTTTTTGTTTTCAATCTAAATCTCCCTGTAGACTGATTTCACTATCTAATCAAGTGCCCAGATCAAGTGTTACTCCTAATGTACAGCCAAATGATATGTGTTGCATATATTTGGAATGAGATTTCAAACTGTGTTAGAGTGCATGCGCGGATTTAGAGGGGGGCACAGCCGGCCCGTGCCCCCCCTTTTGGCGGATCCCAAAAAATAAAAAAAAGAAGAAAAGAAAGAGAAGAGAAGGAGGGAAAGAAAAGAGGAAAAGAAAAGAAACGGAAAAAAGAAAAGAAAAGAAAGAAAAAAGAAAACGGAACAACGTAAAAAGAAAGAAAGAAAATCTTCGGGCCTATAGCCTAATAAATCTGTAGTGAGTAGGCCAGGGGCTATTTTAACGTGCCTCCTGGCACGTTTGTGCAGTGAGATTAAAATTTCGTGCAGTGAGAATTAAAAATCCGTGCTTAAAATATTTCTATGCAATTCCACAAACTCAATCGGATGCTTTAATAGCACCTAAAGTATGGTCACTTTCAAGTAAAATTTCAAAATTTTTACGCTGCGCGCACTTAACATCACCCCTTTCCTCATGTTTTCATGGAAGATTTCGTGTGTGATTTTTTTACTGTGTTCAAAAAGTAACAAAATAACAGTATTTGCAAGTTTGTTTGCAAATTAGGCTTAGCGTTGCTTTATAATTCAAAAGTGTCAAGTGTCCAAACCAATACGGTCAAAAATGAGTCACTAAAGTTTAAAAAGATTTAAAAATCTCCAACCAGGGGCGTAGCCAGTTTTTATTCGGGGGCTGAATTTGAAAAAGGGGACCTTTTCCCAAAATGTTGGACTTTTATGACCAAGAAAGCATGAGGAACCCAACATTTTTGGCCTTTGGTGATTTGGGGGGTCATACCTACGCCTCTGTCTCCAATATCCACTCCGGCCCACAAGCTCGCCAACGTGCAGTGACTTTTTTCTCCTAAAATAGCCCCTGGAGTAGGCCTATCATACACCGGGGTGGCACTCTCCAGGCGCGGATTCAGGGGGCGGCGCCCCTTCCTCCCCCCCCCCCCACCCCGTCCCAAAAAAAGAGGAAAAGAGAGAAGAGAAGAAAAAGAGGAAAAAAGGGGAAAAAGAGAAGAGAAAAGGAGAAGGGGAAAGTTAAATTGCACGTAATTAGTAGGCCCATGCCAAATAAACCGCACAGTAGCTCACAGTCTGGTCTATCAAAAGTAGGCCCCTAGGCCCTATAATACTAGTATATAGGCCGGATTCTTTTAGGCAGTACTTGTTGATTTCTGATGGCCCGTCGATGATGCAGGGCCCGTCACATTTTGTCACCAAAGTCAGTATTAATAAGATCGAAGTCAGCACTTCATGCTGACTTCGATCCATACATGCTTTAAATTGCGAATCTCCGAGTCTTAGGCTAAAAGTGTCAGTGTAACATTTTACAAATTCGGGCCCTGTTTTGTTTTAAAAAGCAATGATATACTCTCGTATAGTGTAAAACAGATGCATGCAAATGGCTTCAATTGGACCTTCATTTTGCAAAATTTCCAAATTTCGGAGCCTGACACCCCCTGCCTATATAAACAACTGCCCGTTTTCGCTTCTGTATTTCACACCCAGCACTCTGAATTTATACAATAACAGTGAAAAAAGGTGGCTTCAATTGGCCTGTCATTTCGCAAATTTTATATTTTCGGCTTTTTCAAACTCAAATTTTACACCATAATAGTGCCAAAATGGTCCACCAAATGGCTTCAATTAGGTTTTTATTTTGCAAATGTTTCTCATTTCTGAGGGGGCATCCCCATCAGACACCCCCCATGTCGCGCAACGTTATGGGTACATATAAAGCAATAATTTTACAATAGAGGTCAAAACTTGTCCACAAATGGCTTCAATTGGGCCGTCTTTTTGCAAATTTTAGGCTTTTTCAAACTAAAATTGTACACAATAATGTTGACAAAATGGTCCACCAAATGGCTTCACTTGGGTCTTCATTTTCCAAAAGTTTCTCACTTATGAGGGGGGCACACCCCCCCTCAGTCCCCCCCCTGCGTCGCGCAGCGGCTCCGGGATGCCCGCTTCGCGGCCATTTCTTACATTTTTTTTTCAGGAGTGTGCCCCCCTTTCTCAAAATCCTGTATCCGCCCCTGTTAGAGTGAACATCTCCAATCTTTTTTCAACTGGAAATTTGGGACGGCAAAAGATTGACAAACAATGAAAATCAATCCTTTCCACTGAAAATTCAATTTGCCCCTAACTTTAATCACTAAAAGATTGTAAAAGATTGAGAATCACTCCTTTTGATTGAAAAAAAAGTTTGAAAAATTCAAATCACCCGTCTGAATATACAGTCGAAAACGATTTGTCCCTAATTGAAAATTAGGCGACATTGAAAATTCAATCTTTTTGATTGAATATTAGGCAATTTAAGAGAGAAGGCCTATTTAGTCAGATATGGAACCGAGCATGTTAGGCAGTCTAAATTATCGCACTCATCCCCCGGGACACAACCCCTTATAATAAACTTACTCTAAGTGGCCCTGTTCTGCGAGTTTCCTTGGTTCCACCATGCGAACCATCTGTCCCGATCCTTTCTTGAATGTAACTGGTTGTATATGCAGACCCATTGGAACCATTTTAGCAGCGCCCAAAGTCGGATGAGATATGTAGACATTGTTACCGGGTTTTTCTTCTACAGAGTGCTGTGTATAGAAAACCATGTTGCGACGGTTTAGTCATTTTGTAACACAATCAGTGGTAGAAGCGTTTACCACACCATTAAAGACTTTTTTAGTGGCTGAAAGGAGCCCTGTACGATTTTATCACACGTACGTAGCCTACACTCTTAGAAAAAAAGGTTCGATGGAACCAGGCCCGTACGCAGGATTTTTTTTGGGGGGTGCTGATTTTGAAAAAGTGGACTTTTTTCCAAAGGGGGGGGCAATTTTGTGAAAAGTGGAGTTTTCCCCTAATTTGGACCTTTTTGACCAAAAACCGTAAAAAACTGAATTTTTGCTCGCTACACTCGCAAATTCTTAAATTTTGGGACTTTTTGTATACTTTTGCAAATTTGGGGAGGTGCGGTTGCACCCCCGCACCACCCCCTGCGTACGGGCCTGGATGGAACCCTCTTTCAAATAGTTCTAATAGGCACAAAAGGGTTTTTATCCTTGAAAACATGGGAGCTGTAAAGTTTGGTTGTAAGAGGTGAAAATTGACTTGATTATATTTTAAGCCTGTCACCCAAAGACCCCATATTTTTTTACGAACACATGCTCGCTCCGCGCTCTGTCACCCGAAGACCCCCTATTTTTCCATTTGATCTGTCACCCAAAGACCCCTACAAGTTCAATTTGAACAGCAACTTTCGTTTATCATTGATTTTGTTACTTATTTTGACAAAATAAAGAAATTTGAAGCCATTTAGAACTAGAAATTCGATTTTCGAGGTTTTTGTGGCGCTGTTTTGGTTTTCACCCAAAGATTCCATATAAAAAAAAAAGGTCATGTTCTCACCCAATGACCCCATATTTTTTACATTTTGCTCTCACCTAATGCCAAAAATCATGCTCTCACCCAATGACCCCATATTTTTTACATGTTGCTCTCACCGAATGCCCCTTAGTGCGAAAGCGCCAGCCCTACACCTATATCCATTTCAAATTGAAGTCCCCCCCCCGGGCTGTATAGTTTGTTTAATTTGATCGATATCTGTTAATAATCATAATAGTGACACTTTATACTACAGAGCTAAACATTGAGGCAATCATATAGCGTAGCATTCGGTTTGGCTGTTTCTGCGTGTGTTGCTGTACAAATTTCAGTTTAAGTTTATTGTAGCCATTAATCAGTTATCACGCGAAATTGCGGCTGTAAAAGGAAGGAAATTGTGGTTTTATAATCTGTGGTCTGGCTTTACTATATTTTACTTGAGGTCGGACCTTCCCCGAATGGTGTCTGCCGTGCATATCGTAGTATGAAACTGAGAGTTTGGCCTAAACTCGTATTGAACTTGCTGATCAAAGTACACAGTTCGTGTCTGCATTTTTTTAACCACGGCCATTTATTGTCTTTATTAAAAATGGGAGATCACGCAAAATCGAACGAATTGCTGTTACTTGCATATAGAAAAAAAAACGTTGAAGCAAAATTTTGATAAAGCACATGACATTGAGATAACTGCTTCAAATTCTGACGAATCTGCTAAAATAGTGAAAAATTGCTTGAAATCGCATAACAGTGTGTTAAATGTTGACAGATAACGATACACATCTTGCTCAATTTTGACACTGCAAATCCTGCTAACTTATTATAAAGTTTCCCCCTTGAAAATTGTCTTTTCCCATGCCTTCTCTGAAAAAGTGCTGGCTACGCCATGACAATAATGATAATAAGCTAAATGACAGTACGGCTTACCTGTGTACTGATACAGAATTTCATCACCCCTGTCGGCATATTCACTACGTCTCCGATCAAATCCAAGCCACCTTCAACAGTATCCTCAATATCCCCCGCCATGTGCTT
Source organism: Amphiura filiformis (assembly GCF_039555335.1). Taxonomy (NCBI): domain Eukaryota; kingdom Metazoa; phylum Echinodermata; class Ophiuroidea; order Amphilepidida; family Amphiuridae; genus Amphiura; species Amphiura filiformis. The sequence goes on from NC_092641.1 coordinate 24,189,757, forward strand.
AACAGCCCCTCCTAATATGTCTACTGTGGCATCGACAACCGTTTCAATATCATCAGCCACCGATATAGCCACTTTCTTGCTCTTTTTACCCACTGCCTTAACCGCATCACCGAGCCGCCCATCCGCGTCCGTGTATCCATCTTCTCCCGCGTCAGGGTTGATCTCTTGATCTAAGTCTAACGAGTTGAACCCCTCACCTTCACTGCTGTTCTGCCTGGAGGACCCTGTAGAAGTGCATGTTTCCCTTGCCCTGTTGTTAAATGGATTCTTATTCTGCTGAGCTGCGGCATTTTGGCTAGCTAACGAAGCTAAGCTTTGATTGTGTTCAATATCAACATGGCATTGGTCGAGTATGGGGCCGATTACATCTGATATGGATTTCTGTTGCTGGAATGGCCGCTCATTTCTCTGTGAATCTGGTGACAAATCACGTTTTCGAGACATTTTGGTGTTTTTAACGCTGAAGAAGCAAGCAAAATGATTGAGTCCTTAATTGTACCGAAATAAACTTGGTTGGACCGTTCTCCGATGACTTTTGTAGAAAAAAAGTTTAGTCCCAACGATTTAGTCCGTGCAGGCCAGGAGTAATACCTTAAAACTTCACAACCATGAGTTGAAACCAAGTCACAGTAACAAGATCCGTCTAGTCACTATAGCGTAGGCCTATATTACTTGTATAGTATCTAATTCTAACCTTGATCGAAGACTTTAAAACTTATCACTTGAAGATATTACATGTATATGCAAATAAACTAATGACTTTATCTTAGACGATGCCTGGCCTTATATCTGCTGTAGAACCGGAGGTAATAATGGTGCACAAAATTTTGTGACGCCTACTTCCGCCTATAGAAATGAAGTCATTGCTCGAATTCACTTTTTACGCCACTCTCCGGTCCCGGATAACTCGGATAACATAATATAATGTTCTTTTCTTTATCACTACACTTAAGAACTCGACAACAAATTTTAAATAAAATTCCGTTTCGGGTTCCGTTCGTACCGTGGTTGGTTCGCATTTCGGATTCTCTCGGTCGGGTCTGTTCCATCTATTGCACTTACCCAATTCTCGCGTCTGTACCCTCGCGAAATCAAATCCCCATTGGTTTTCTCAGCACAGAAAATACCAATCTGCCTTATCTTTGGTAATTATTTAAAGGTGATTTCCCTGATAAGAAATCGAACTTTTGGAATTCTTTCATCAAGAGGTATTTATTTTATGGCATGTTTTGTGATTACCCCATTGCGTGCAACGGCAAGCGTCCCCTTCGTGTCCGAGGGAGCGAGATGGAACAGAAAAATCTCGGCAAAAGCAACCAATGAGAAGAAAGGATTGATCGCAAGTGACGTCATGCCGACCGACAGAACTGTGCTATTCCAGTTAAAATCCATGATATCAGATGATATGATAAACCCCAATGAAAGACTTCTACACATGGAGTGTGAATTTGAAATGGGGTTACCTAAGTGAGTGACTCCCGCGGGGTGACCTCATTTGAAATATATGATACACCCTCTGCGTGAGAGATAAGGTTATGCCTTCCATGGGGGTGTATGAATTTTAACTGGAATAGCCCAATTTTCTCATCTGAAACTGTTTTGAGAAGTTATTAACATATGCCTATTTGGCGGCGCTTTACTGTAGGCCTATTATGATGAACAATCTGGAAAACATACCGCCATAACAGCTCAGGAACGGGCACTTTTGTTCAAAATATATGTCTTCATATTTGATCATCATACAGGTAGCCATCTTAATTTTTTTCCCTGAAAATAAAATATTGTAGGGAGAAAAACCATAGTGCATCTAAAGCTATCCCTTGTCTGTCTTATTTTGAAATCGGAGCACTTCACAGTTTTTGACTTCTAGCTGTATATATATAGATACGTCGCAGTTATGTCAAACTACCCTTTACCCGAATGATTAGGATGAGAAGAATATTAGTAGCTTGCTTTGGTTTATTTTGTAACAAAAAAAAGAGCAACTTTGAATTTGACTTCTGTATTACCTTTGATTGAATAGCCCACGCTTTGGCGAGTAAGAAATAGATTTGTGAATTCTGCGCGGTAGTGTAGCCAGGATTTTGGTGTCATCGTCAAAGCCAAATTTTCGTCCCCATTTGTCAATTTTTTGTCCCATTTTTAGTCATTTTACGGACACTTTACTCTTTGCCGTCCCCATTTTATCCCTGAAAAACTCTAATTCTGCGGAAAATTCTGAATAAGAGCTGATGGACTCCAGGGGGGGCGCACTTAACACAAATGACCATACGGGTATGTTCCCCCGGAAAGACCCCATTTTTGGATTCCGCAGCTCCGAAAGACCCCCTGTATTTGACCTCAGAGAGCTCAGAGAGACCCTTGATTTTGATAATTTCAGCTCTAAAAGACCCAAAAATTGCTCATTCTTCATATTTCTGTTTTTTTCAGGCGATTTTCAACCAAAAAGCCAAAAAAGACCCTTGATTTTGACTGTTCGCAGCTCCGAAAGTCCCCATGTTACTTGTTCGCAGCTCCAAAAGATCCCCTTCTACCGGTACGCCGTCAGCTCCAAAGACCCACCACCTCAAAATTCCGGGGGAACATACCCACCAAAAGTTTTTGATGTACCCCCCGATGGACTATCAGTGACTATAGATTGAGGAAAACCTTTCTGCTCAACTGCATATAACAGGAGCATCTCGGAGCATAATAACAACATCTTGTTCCTAGTTAGACTACCTTTTGAATAGAGTGCTCAATCCCAATAAGGGGGAGCGTATAAAAATTCAAAGTTTAGACCTTCCGGAGCAGAAGTCGTTACTCTGAGTTTCACGCCTAAACTATCTATTTAGGCGCAGGTCGACTCTGGAATACTTTGGCTGTTGACATGACACCATGGAATGTAAATTCCATCATTCCAATGAGATGGTTGTCCAGCCAAATTTTCTCCATCGTGTCGTCTGACGATCGCCTTTAGGCGTGAAACTCAGAGTAACGACTTCTGTTCCTGAAGGTCTAAACTTTGAATTTTAATACGCTCTCCCTTTTTGTGATTAAGCACTCTACTCAAAAGGTAGTCTATGAACAAGATGTTGTTATTATAATCATGATAATAGTGACTTTTCATTTCATTGGGAGGTGGCCTTTTGCATGGAATATCTCAAACGGGGAATCCCCATTCAAATGGGGAACTCCCTTTCAGTACTTATATAGTGTTTACTTTACAAATCCGGTCACCATGCATAGTTACTGCACTAACGGTCTGCTTATTATATGATTTTGTTTCGCGTTCCTGTAAATTTCACGAACCAAATCTCATATCAGTCTGAAAAGTTGAACAACTTTTTACATTTTGTTTGTTTGTTTTTTTGTTTTACTTTGAAAAGGAAGTGTTTGAATATTATAAAACTTTTATACATTTTTAAAAAGGTCGCGAAAATGGTTTAATGTATAATTTACGTCCGTGAAGACAACGAGTTGCGATATAAGATATGATGATATCGTTTAGGTATACCGCTACACAACTACTATGATTTAAGTGATAGAACAAAAAAATGAAATGAAGTCATTGTAAACGTGTATTTTATAATAAAGTTCCAACGGTGATATGGTTCCAACGGTGATTTAAGGGATGTAGTCCCAACGGTGAGTTAGGGGCTGTAGTCTCAACGGTGAGTTAGGGGGATGTAGTCCCAACGGTGAGTTAGGGGCTGCTGTCCCAACGGTGAGTTAGGTTCCAACGGTGAGTTAGAGGATGTGGTTCCAACGGTGAGTTAAGGGATGTAGTCCCAACGGTGAGTTAGGGGCTGTAGTCCTAACGGTGAGTTAGAGGGATGTGGTTCCAACGGTGAGTTAAGGGGATGTGGTTCCAACGGTGAGTTTAAGGGGATGTGGTTCCAACGGTGAGTTATTGGGATGTGGTTCCAACGGTGAGTTAAGTGATGTAGTCCCAACGGTGAGTTAAGGGATGTAGTCCCAACGGTGAGTTAGGGGGATGTAGTCCCAACGGTGAGTTAGGAGCTTTAGTCTCAACGGTGAGTTAGGGGGATGTAGTCCCAACGGTGAGTTGGGGGCTGCAGTCCCAACGGTGAGTTAGAGGGATGTGGTTCCAACGGTGAGTTAAGGGATGTAGTCCCAACGGTGAGTTAGGGGCTGTAGTCCCAACGGTGAGTTAGAAGGATGTAGTTCCAACGGTGAGTTAGAGGGATGTGGTTCCAACGGTGATTTAAGGTATGTTGTCCCAACGGTGAGTTAGGAGCTGTAGTCTCAACGGTGAGTTAGGGGGATGTAGTCCCAACGGTGAGTTAGGGGCTGCAGTCCCAACAGTGGGTTAGAGGATGTGGTTCCAACGGTGAGTTAAGGGATGTAGTCCCAACGGTGAGTTAGGGGCTGTAGTCCCAACGGTGAGTTAGGGGGATGTAGTTCCAACGGTGAGTTAGAGGGATGTGGTTCCAACGGTGATTTAAGGGATGTAGTCCCAACGGTGAGTTAGGAGCTGTAGTCTCAACGGTGAGTTAGGGGGATGTAGTCCCAACGGTGAGTTAGGGGCTGTAGTCCCAACGGTGAGTTAGAGGAATGTGGTTCCAACGGTGAGTTAGAGGGATGTGGTTCCAACGGTGAGTTAGGGGCTGTAGTCCCAACGGTGAGTTAGAGGGATGTAGTTTTGCTATTTCTTACTTTAGGATAAAGGTTGTAGGTACAGGTGGCATTACCATCAGCCCACCTGTCCCTAATCGCCTCTCTGTAGTTACCCAACCCCACGTTCTCGAAGATTGCATGTCAATCGCGTATCACCTGTTACGGCTCAGAACTTTTTCTGAGTTAACAGACGGGGCTCTGGGGGCAGTGGACTGTAGCCTGATAGGTTATTGGAGTAGCCTAGATGACTGCAGGACACTGCTTTGTCTGCATCCATCGTGAGACTAAGGGTGAGGTAACCCGGACTTCAACCTCTACTGACAACTCGCCCAGCCAGCGCGTCAGTATATGGCTAAAACCCTTTAAGAATCAATATGGAAGTGAAAGTAAAAAAGAGGCCGTAATGCCCGAGGCCAATACGGGCGCAACCACCAGAGAAAAGATGGTTGCAGATTGCCCAGTCATGACTCGGAAGCCAACACTTCGTATGACGTTTTGCAGCCAAAGCCGAAAGGACGCTGCAAGATTGATGAGAGCCATATGAGTGGACAAAGAAGTATTAATATATGTACATATAATACCAGAACTTTAAGGACCGAAGAATCTCTGGAATCACTTATAGATGAACTGAGAGATCTCAAGTGGGACATTATAGGACTGTCAGAGACAAAGCGTGCTGGAGAGGGCATTGAAGAATTGAAAGGAGGAGCATGGCTTTATAATCATGGGAAAACTGAGGACAACAGGAATGCGAAAGGAATTGGATTCATGATCCATCCAAAATTCAAAGACTATATCAGAGAAATAAAATACTACTCAAATAGAGTTGTTTCACTTGATGTACAACTGACAGCAAACAATCACCTATGTGTAGTGCAAGTGTATGCACCTACCAGCGAATATGAGGATGAAGCAGTAGAAGAAATGTATGAGGATGTGAGTAAGGCGATGGAAGAAAGTAGAGCAACCTACACCATAGTAATGGGAGATTTCAACGCCAAGATAGGTAGACGTCAATCCGGAGAGGAATCAATCATGGGAAGGTATGGAATTGGCGAAAGAAACAGAAGAGGAGAGATGCTACTTGAATATGCTACACAACAAAACCTGGTTATTGCCAACACTTTCTTCAAAAAGAAAGAAAACAGATACTGGACATGGGAAAGCCCAGGAGGAAAGATCAGGAATCAGATTGATTTTGTACTAAGTAGCCAGAGAGGCATACTACAGAATTGTGAAGTGATCACGAATGTGGACATTGGCAGCGATCACAGGATGATTAGAGCTAAGATACTACTGAACAAGAAACTGGCAAGACTCAAATTCATCAAGAATTCTAAAAAGAGCAAACTAAATATAATGCGGCTGAAAGAAAGGAGGGAAGAATTTCAACTAACACTCAAGAATCGATTCACAGCACTGGATATGGAAGATATGGATATAGACTCGAGATCTACACTTATATCCAGCATAGTGACAGAGGCTGCTGAAGAGATAGCACCACAAGAAAGAACAAAGAAACAAAAACCAAAGAAGATATTGAGATTGAGGAGCTAGATATTAAAAGAAAGATACTCAGAGAAATCATAGACAAAACTACTACTCAGAAAGTAGAGTACAAGGAAACTGTGAAGGAAGTTAGAAAGAAGAGACGTCAGAGAAGTAGAAGAAAACGAAGAGAACAAATTGAGTCCATCCTAGAAAGTGGTAAAGGACCAAAACAGATCTCCAAAATGAACAGTAAGAAAACTAGAATCAGCCAGATGAAAGACAAAAATGGTATTCCTACATCTAGTAGAGAAGAAATACTCAATATCTGTGCAGAGTTTTACCAAGACCTATATAGCTCTCATTCTAACCAAAGTAAACCAAACTTCCTGTCTCCAGATCAAACAGACATACCAAATGTAACTGTTAGAGAAGTAGAGACAGCAGTAAAACAAATGAAAGACAACAAAGCACCTGGCACTGATGATATATCCAGTGACGTGTATAAGATAGGAGGTGCGGAAATCATCACTCAATTGACAAGACTTTACAACCAAATATTGACAGAAAAGAAGATACCAGCAGCCTGGAAGGAAGCCAAGATTATTCTTCTACATAAGAAAGGAGATAAAGAGGATATCAAAAACTACCGACCTATTAGTCTGCTTTCACATGCGTATAAAATCTTCACACGACTCATTCAGAATAGAATCAAGATAATATTGGATGAGAATCAACCTAGAGAGCAGGCAGGTTTCAGAGAGGGCTTTTCAACAACTGATCATCTGCATGATTTGAACCAACTGATTGAGAAAGCAAATGAGTATCAGCTGAAGCTTTGTATTGGCTATATAGATTATGAGAAAGCTTTTGATTCGGTGGAACACAGTGATCTATTTGCAGCCTTAAGAAGGATTGGAGTTAACGAAGGGTATGTTAAGGATTCTAGAAGACATCTACACAAACGCCACAGCTACAATCCACATCGATAAGGATGTCTCCAAGCCTATCCACATACAGAGGGGAGTACGGCAAGGGGACACAATCTCTCCAAAAATATTCACAACTGCAATGGAGCAAATTTTCAAACAACTAGATTTAGAAGAAAGAGGCATCAACATTGATGGAGAATGGTTAACTGACCTGAGGTTTGCAGATGATGTAGCCCTTACATCACCATCAGTCAAAGAATTAGAAGTTCAGCTAAATAGTTTGAACACTGAGAGCAGGAAAATTGGACTAAAAATGCACAAAGGGAAAACAAAATACATGACCAACTTTGACACTAGAGAGTCCATTGAAATTGACAACGAACCGATTGAGAAAGTAGATAGTTACAAGTATCTGGGCAAGACAGTCAAAATGGAGGACAACACAAGAGAGGAAGTTTTATTGAGAATCAAGGCTGGCTGGTGTTGTTTTGGCAGGTACAAAGACATCCTTTGTGACAAAAAGCTACCAATGACATTGAGGAGGCGTATGTACGATCAATGTGTGTTACCAACCATGACCTACGGCGCTGAAACCTGGTCGACTACCAAAGATCTGGAACAAAAACTCACCACGGCACAGCGAGCCATGGAGAGACGTATGTTAAACATAACTTTACGTGACAAAATCAGAAACAGTGACATAAGAAGTAAAACGGGAGTCAAAGACATCATGCAAAGGATAGGGGAAGCAAAATGGAGATGGGCGGGACATGTGGCAAGAAAAAACGACAACAGATGGACAAAAAGAGTCACCGAGTGGCAACCAAGAACAGGAAAGCGTAGAAGAGGAAGGCAAAGACGAAGATGGCGAGACGACTTAACAGCATATAGAGGCACCACCTGGGCAAGGGATGCGCAAGACAGACAGAAATGGAAGATTCTTGAAGAGGGCTTCATACTACAGAGGATGAAACAGCCTAGGTGAGGTGAGGTGAGTTCCAACGGTGAGTTAGAGGGATGTGGTTCCAACGGTGATTTATGGGATGTAGTCAGAACGGTGAGTTAGGAGCTGTAGTCTCAACGGTGAGTTAGGGGGATGTAGTCCCAACGGTGAGTTAGAGGGATGTAGTCTCAACGGTGAGTTAGAGGGATGTAGTTCCAACGGTGAGTTAGAGGGATGTGGTTCCAACAGTGATTTAAGGGATGCAGTCCCAACGGTGAGTTAGGAGCTGTAGTCTCAACGGTGAGTTAGGGGATGTAGTCCCAACGGTGAGTTAGGGGCTGCAGTCCCAACGGTGGGTTAGAGGGATGTGGTTCCAACGGTGAGTTAAGGGGATGTAGTCCCAACGGTGAGTTAGGGGCTGTAGTCCCAACGGTGAGTTAGAGGGAACTGTGAGTAAGAGGGATGTGGTTCCAACGGTGAGTTAAGGGGATGTGGTCCCAACGGTGAGTTAGGGGATGTGGTTCCAACGGTGAGTTAAGGGGATGTGGTTCCAACGGTGAGTTAAGGGGATGTGGACCCAACGGTGAGTTAAGGGGATGTGGTTCCAACGGTGAGTTAAGGGGATGTGGACCCAACGGTGAGTTAAGGGGATGTGGTTCCAACGGTGAGTTAAGGGGATGTGGACCCAACGGTGAGTTAGAGGGATGTAGTTCCAACGGTGAGTTAGAGGGATGTGGTTCCAACGGTGATTTAAGGGATGTTGTCCCAACGGTGAGTTAGGGGCTGCAGTCCCAACGGTGAGTTAGAGGGATGTGGTTCCAACGGTGAGTTAAGGGGATGTAGTCCCAACGGTGAGTTAGGGGCTGTAGTCCCAACGGTGAGTTAGAGGGATGTGGTTCCAACGGTGAGTAAGAGGGATGTGGTTCCAACGGTGAGTTAAGGGGATGTGGTCCCAACGGTGAGTTAGGGGATGTGGTTCCAACGGTGAGTTAGAGGGATGTGGTTCCAACGGTGAGTTAAGGGGATGTGGACCCAACGGTGAGTTAAGGGGATGTGGTTCCAACGGTGAGTTAAGGGATGTGGACCCAACGGTGAGTTAAGGGGATGTGGTTCCAACGGTGAGTTAAGGGGATGTGGACCCAACGGTGAGTTAAGGGGGTGTGGTTCCAACGGTGAGTTAAGGGGATGTGGTCCAAACGGTGAGTTAAGGGGATGTGGTTCCAACGGTGAGTTAGAGGGGTGCGGTTCCAACGGTGAGTTAAGGGGATGTGGTTCCAATGGTGAGTTAGGGGATGTGGTTCCAACGGTGAGTTAAGGGGATGTGGTTCCAACGGTGAGTTAAGGGGATGTGGTTCCAACGGTGAGTTAAGGGGATGTGGACCCAACGGTGAGTTAAGGGGATGTGGTTCCAACGGTGAGTTAGGGGATGTGGTTCCAACGGTGAGTTAAGGGGATTTGGTTCCAACGGTGAGTTAAGGGTGATGTTTTCCCAACGGTCAGTTATTGGGAAATGTAGTCCCAACGGTGAGAATAGGGGCGATTTAGTCCCAACGGTGAGTCAGGGAGGTGTATATAGTCTTAAGGGGATGCGGCCCGGTCCGAACGGTGAGTTAAGGGGGATGTGGTCCAATACCCTTGTAATCAGCTAAGTTAAAATATCGGTCAAAGTTGACCTTTGCTTTCCGATTGGAAATTTCTGCTGTTTACACTTACGTTTCACGAAAGAGGGCGTGGTCAACCTTCTAACGAACAGACTTTGTTTAGGCCTTTGATTGCCCTTTCCTAACTGACCCAAAAGATCAAAAAATCACAGTCGTCTGTTTTTTTCAATAGTAGCTTTTTAAACATTTGATGCAGTACTCGGCACCAATAGTTTGATCAGCTCGTAATCGCGGATTAATATAAATATATTTTATTTCGAGATTGTCTTTTGACATCTCGCCAGAAGTATCACAAATTCTTAATTAAAAGTCCTATACTCGATCTACTTTATTTAACACGCACAGAATAGATCAGATAGGCCAACTCTATCACTCTTAATGTTGGTCTACTTTTCGGCGTAGTGGTAAAAGCCTAACAATTCCCGCCGATTACGAGCTGATCAAACCATTATTAGTGATCACCTATATAAACGTCAATAAATGCTGTAAAACAAATACTGATCCACCGCCGTACTCGGGGAAATATCAGCTGGATGTATATAGAGAATTTCCTACCGGGATCATTGTAAATGCTTTATTATGCAACATAAATTCCACCAAGCTTTGATATAAAGTATCAGAACAAAATTCAGAACAATTTTCACAAATTTAGTATGTTCCAATGGGATTTTAGCACTTTTTCGGATCTTTCAAAAAAAGACGTCATCGACCTTTTGGTTTGTTCCCTAAGATACACAGACCGAGACAAAAAGAGCCGAGACGCTATATCAATCAAAAAAATTTTACATCACGAGGTTTTTCTTTTATTTGCTTTATTAAAATAGCAACGAGAAAATATAATAATACGTATGTTCATAAATATTTATATAATTAAAAGGGCATTTCGTGATCCACAGCCTCATCCCCCCACTTTTCTAAAAAAAGTTGAGATTTTTATATCACTGGAAACCTCTGGCTACATAATATTTATGTACAAAATATTTATTGTAGATTAATTCGTTTAGCAAAGATATCGTGAAATTTGAATTTCGTTCTGGTGCACCAGAACGAAATTACAACGCATTGTCTATGGAGCAGTGTAATATACATAATCATGCATAACTCGCGAACGCAAAATCGGAATAAACTGAAATTTTGGGAAATAGGTTTTTTCGTGGATATCTAATGAAAAATGACATAAATAGAGGATGCTAGGATCACGAAATACTCCTTTAAATGATTTAGTTAATATACAAGTGCTGTAAACAATCTGTAAACATCTTCTGTAAAATTATTAATATTAATTTGACAGTAAGAATACTAGTATACGAATTTACACATTATATTATGCAAAGTTATTAGGCCATTCAGTGATTTGCTCATCCGGACGATCGTAAAAATAATAAAAATTCAGATTTTGGTACCTTTGTCATTGTCATAGATGTGTTAACATAGCCTGCTAGCAGTGGCGTAGCTGCCGGGGGCAGGGGGGGGGCGATCTCCCCTGGCAAAAATTGCCTATTTGGGCCCCGCCCCCTAGTGCAAGGAAAAAAGAGGAAAAAGGAGGGAGGGAGAGAGGAAAAAGAGAGAGAGAGAGAGGAGAGGAGGGGAAGAGATATTGGACTCCATACGATATGCAATACTATACGATTATTATCAATAAGCCTGGCAAAATTGTCTATTTGGGCCCCCGCCCCCTAGTTTGGGCCCCCGCCCCATACAGGCTTGCCCCCACCCCACCCCCCACCGCCCTGGAAAAATACATACATAAATTCGATTTGATTAAAGTTTAGCCTCATGATACCGCGGTCCGTCAAAAAATTGTGCATTCTGGGGGAGCCAGAGGAGTCCCCTGATTGTTTTCCTCTTCTCTCCATTTAAACTTAACATTCCCCTTATCTTACTTATGGTTCAAGTAAAAATTCAGATTCCCACCTAAAGACCCCCAAAATCGGATTACCCCTTAAACTCCCACTCCCCCCTGGAGTCAATATTGAACGGTCCCTGCAAATAAGTCCAAGTCTAATTTTATCTAAACCAAAACCCAAAATATAACGTACATGTTTAAAACATTTTTGTGTTTGCTGGGATAACATTATGTTAGAATGTTTTCCATCAAGTTTTCAAAAATGTTTTCTGCATGTAATTAATCGTTTTATTCAATTTATATAAGTAACCCGCAATTTAATAAGTTGAACCGAACTTTCCGACACAACGTCGCGTTTTTGGTTCAGCTATCCAATGCGGCATTAGCCTTTTCGAAGCTCGAAGAATAGCGTACGCAATAGGAGCCTGTAGTATTCAATATCGGCAAAATCCACCAAATCAAAGAGGCCGGTCGAGTGCAAATCCGTCGGAACACGCTTTTCAATACGGAATAAATGCTAACCTCATCGTGACATCATCCAAGCAGCAAAGTTCATTTCCCATTGAAAAAGCGTTATCCGACGGATCTGCAGTCGACCATTCTGCAAAAGCCTCTACCCATTTTGTGCAGCGCCACAAGACTGATTCGAAACAGTCGTATACACTGCGCATGTACTGTGTCATGCTTCGTAGCGAAGATTGACGAATGAGGGCAGCAGTCTAGCAGCGCCATCCTATTGTGTCCGCCATATCTCAAGAAGGCTAATTATAAGTGATTTGCTTTGTCCACGGTTTGTTTTCCTTCTATACGTTTTTTGTTGCGGTAAAAGACGAGGCTAACTTTAGGCACTGAGGAAGACGCTGACGAATATCATTTCGATTGAACCCTGCAATACAATCCTCTCTCTGCGAGCACCAAACTGTAGGCTATTCCTTAAACCACTTGTGTCTGTGATGAGAGATGCGACCAAGTGTCATGTTGCTATGCAAGAATCACCAGACGAACCAGAGTTTCAGGAAGAACTCTCCTGTTGTGTTGGAGCTGGAGGCACTAATTTGAATCTGAATTTGGAGTCTGTCCCATTCACTAGGTCGCTTTCTGATGTGTATGCATTTTGACGTATCTTCAGTTCTCCACTCTCGACAGCAAGAAAGTGCCCTGAAACAAAATGAACAATGTGATGTTTACATGTATATACTCTCTATGATAAAGGAGGAGGAAGAATAAGAGGAGGAGGAGAGAAGGAAGAAGAAACAACTGATGGCAATGATATTATGGTGTTGATTTTGATTTAAATTTTGATCCAAACACAAGGAATTAATTCCTACCTCGGAATTTTCAGATGGTACTCCATCTTTCATCAGCGAGTGACTGACTGTATCAGGTCGTGATCCTTTTGACCTTTGACCTGATAACAGACTCGTAGACTCCGGAGAGTTTGAACGGGTACCGGCCCCGTCTTTGTTGAGAGATGGTTGGTTGACTTTGATGTGAACTGCTTCCTTGACTCCACGGTTCAAACTTTCAGGAGTCTACGAATCTGTTATCAGGTCAAAGGTCAAAAAGATCACGACCTGATAAAGTCACTCACTCGCTGATGAAAGATGGAGTACCATCTGAAAATTCCGAGGTAGGAATTAATTCCTTGTGTTTGGATCAAAAGTTTAAATGAAAATCATGATTTATACCAACACAGATGAACTTTCATGAATATTATAGTGTTGTTGTGATGATGATATCATGCTGCTGCTGCTGATGATGATAATGATAATGAGGAGGAGGAGGAGGAGGAAAATAACAATGATAATTATGATACTGATGTTGTTGCTGCTGTTGTCAGATGCTGTTGTGATGATGATGGCGACGAGTTTCTTCTTTAAAAGTTCAATTTAATGTTCCTTTTTTAACAACAAAAATTGTTTCTCTTGGAAAGAAAATTCACGCTTTATATATTTTAGAGGTTCCCTCTACAATTCACCCACCCGCATGGTGTTAATAGTGATTGCTTCCTAAATTGCGATATTCCAGCTGAAATCTATACACCCCTACTGAAGACATGACCTTAATCGCTCACACAGGGAGTGTAAATATCAATGGAGTCATAAATTCAGGTAAACCTATTTGAAATTCACACACCCTGTGATCTTCCAACAGGGGTGTATGAATTTTACTTGGAATAGACCATTTTCAGTACCTTTCATCGTTGACGATTCCAACAACATATCGCTGCCGTTGGCTATCCCACCCCACGGAAAATGCAGCAGGAAATATCGATTGTCAGGTTCCAATAGCCCATCGCTTGTCAGACCATCAGTTTCTGTTAAGCCCTAGAACAAAATAAGATAAAATGGTCATTAATTGACTATTTGAGTAATTGATTAATTACTTGAATTATTGATTGATTGATTGATTGATTGATTGATTGATTGATTAATTGTTTGATTGATTAACTGATTGCTTGATTGATTGATTGATTGGTTGATTGATTGAAAAACAAAATTGGTTTTGGTAAAATTTTCGTCAAATTCCCCTCCATGAAAGTTGCCTTTTCGCCGTGCTCCCTCCCCTTCCCCCCCCCCCCCCCCACCCCCAAGTACTAGCTACTCTGCACCGGCTACGTCACTAGTTATAATAGCTGCATAAAAATTGCGCTTCACATCACTAGCAAAACGTTGGCTTATTCGCCGTATAGAAGTGATGATGTAACAGGGTTAACTACCATAGCAATAGATGAATACAATTTTTGAATACATCGCCCAGCACTGCAACTTTCACGCGTCACGCGGTCCCTATACATTAAAATGTCAAAGAACAGGGATAATGACCTGGATCTTAATTCTATAGAATATTCATAGCATACTGATCATACGCACTTGTAAGATTAGTATCTTTGAAAGAGCGATATTGTATTCAATCTATGAATGCAGACATAGGGACCTACACTGGTGATGAGTGCAACCTGCTTTTAGTGCAGGGCGTTAATTCAAAAATTGTATTCATCTATTGTTATGGTAGTTAATCCTGTTACATCATCACGTCTACGGCGAATAGAATATTGGTCCATAAGTACTTACCAGTGCGGCTTGATGGATGTTAGCGTCGTCTGTCTTGATTTCCAATGCCTTTTCACTTGTCGTGTTCTCACGCGTCACTGTGCACGTCACCGTAAACGGACACGCATAATAACCGCCACCGACAGGTTGACAAGCTGGCGTATATGGATTCAATTTAAATTGACCTGGATAATAATGACAAAAAATATTTCATGTTGGCCATTTTCGCCGGGCTTGCTCGGCAATTTGATTCGGGAACATCTTTGTTGACATAAAAGATAATGATTTTAATAGATGACCTAGCCCAACTTTGTGGAACATCATAATTTTTGTGGTGAATGTGTCTGCAAGTAATACTATTCAATTTTTGAGAAAAAGATAGTACGGTTTCATGTGTCAATAAACATATATTTGCAATTACAATCCACAAGTTTAATTCATAACACTTGAATTAGGATCAACCATCAATCTTACGATTCTGCTTAACAAGATTCTATCTCAACCGACCCCGGCTTTCCCTTTTAAACGGACTTTTTATTTAGTTCTTTTTTAGGTGAGCCATACACATCGTCAACACCAGGTGAATAATTATTTTGTATAGACGAATCCAACGAGCCAAGTCATGGTCAGGATTTGGTCGGACATCTTTGGGTAGCCGCTAGCACCAACCTGGTGTTTTGAGCGTCCAATGTGCAAATAAAAGCCACCTAACACCCAGGGAAGATGCAAGGACGAGGAGGGTTAATATAATAATAGCTAATAATATATAATGGAGATAATTCCGCAGGTAATCCCGTCGCATCTATTCATACATAGTCCTTTTGTTCGCAAGTACATCAATGCATAGATACCGCGTGTAGTTAATCCGATTATTATGTCACTTCAACAGCGAATAGACCATGTAGAAGCTTGTAAACTTTAATCATTCTTTTGTCTACCTGTGTTTTCGCGGAAGGTGTAAAACGGGTGATGGAATGCAGTTTAAAATTTCCGCCAAGGCCGAATCATTTCACATTTTGGGTGGATTGTAGCCGACGGCTACCCAACTAAAGGCTGCTAGTCAGGTGTAGGAGTGCGTGGATTTGGATTCCTCTATAGGCAGTGAAACGAACCTGCAGCCTTATGGGCCACAGGGCCCGAAGAGGATAGGTAAGGTAAGGTAAGGTAAGGTAAGGTAAGGTAAGGTAAGGTAAGGTAAGGTAGTGAAACGGACTGGTCTATAAATGCTCCGCCAGCTGCCGAGGGTCACAAACAAACTCCGCGCGGTAAGCGATTGGTATTGATATCGCATTGGCTAAAAACGCCGGCTAAAAACTAATCCCTATAGCTCATGTTATTAATTTAGCTGTTTGAGTTGTCTTTCAAAATATACAGGCAAGATTGATTATTCTATTGTTGAATGTCGGACAACAAAGCTTGTATTTACACAGTCTCTATAGAATTGATAAATCAATGAATAGTCCGAACCGTCTCGCATTCCTGAAGCACCTATTGGATTGATATGAATTCTGTGACCCGACGACGCTACTATTATAGCTACATAGGCATATGCTGGTGTGTTCACTATTGATATGATAAAATCTCAAATCCCTGCATATATCATTATTTTTGCTATTTGAACAAAATTTGGTAAATTTTGCACATGAATATATGTGTTGAAAGAATCTGATAACCTTCACTCTGCGTATTGAATTCCCCGCTGGCATCTTGAAAACAAGATTGACAAAACTGACAAAAAAAAGCAAATTTGCTTGAGTTAGAAATGATAAATTGATTGATTAATTGATTGATTGATTGATTGATTGATTGATTGATTGATTGATTGGTTGGTTGGTTGATTGATTAATCGATCGATCGATCGATTAATCGTCAATTAATTGATAATACTTACATCCGTTCGTATCCTGTGGGTGCATTACAAGCATGCCATCATCGGTGACTCTCATATACCTCTGGAGCTCCGGGGTTTGATGTGCAATGCGCATGTCAGTAAGGGTGTTATCCCTCACGTATGTCAAACGTTCACAACGGATTTCTAAGATCTTGATGGCAACTGTATTTTCCTCTGTTATGGAAGAAGATGTGACATACAGAGAGAAATACATGTGAAATTGATACAAATTGTGTAAGATACTGTATAGGCCTAATGGCACATTAAAGTGGGGATGCCAGATTGTTTTTAGAGGCTGCTGATTGTCCACAATATTCCTTAGAAAGGCTGATTTTGCAGGAATTTCGAGAATGGGTTTGGTCTCTCAATGCAAATAAGATAAGATAAGGCACCCAGTGTCTTTCCAGAAACTATGATGCTGCTTGATAATATCGCATGTTTTGCCTCATTCTCATTTTGATGACTTTGACTTACGGAATAGAAAACACGGTCGTGCAAAAACCAACTATAAAAGAATCATACGACGAATTATAATGTTCGACTAAGAAAGTTCTTTCTCAATTTTCCTGGTCCAACAGAGCGTAATATTAAAGGCCTATTCAGTGCCCAGCAAAAGTGCGAAAAAGGGTGTTTATAAATTGCCTAAAAGTGAAAGATATGTCATTAAAAATTTTCATTATGTTTTGTCGAAATGAATAAATTTGGCAGAAAACAGCAGTATTGAAGCAGTTGAACCCCCATTCAAATACAGTAGAGAAATGTCAGATTCATGGATATGTCTCATTTTGTCTATAATAGGGTCTTAACAGCTTCCGGCTTAACCACTAACAGGCTATGTTGGCACATCTATGACACTGCACTATATTAAAACATAGGTGCCAAAATCTGAATTTTGATGATTTTTACGATCCTCCGGATGACCAAATCACTGAAAGGCATTTATATTTATGGACCTGCGGCCCTAACTTAACTTACCAAGTCTCCAAATTTTTACCATAAAACCTTTAATATAACTTTTCATTTCTTCCATTGCTATTCCCGAAAATAGATGCACGCCCCTATATAGGAGTTCAGATTTCCTGGGTTTTTGTCCAGTCCTCAGTAGCTCTCAGTCTAGTCGTGATTGTTGGAATCCAGACTTTTAAGGGTGGGGTATGAACGTTTGGACAGTATTTATTGTGGGACATTAGAGCACATCAGACATATCGAATTGCATTCTGAATACGAAGAATGGCCTTCTGATATCAATTATTTTTTGAAATTCGCAATGTAATACACATTTTATGGCAAATCATTAAAAATTGATATTTTTGATATTTACCAGTACTCGAAGTAAACTTAATAAATCTGATGATTTCTACCTAAAGTGTATGTAGGTGGGATGAAAAGCCGACGATCAATTGAAAATTTTGACCTTTCGTATTGAAGATATGGATTTTTTTCCCAAAACACCAAAAATTAGGTCTTTTGGGGAAAAATCCATATCTTCAATATGAAAGGTCAAAATTTATAAAATTTACTTCGAGGACTGTTATATCTCCAAAATGTGAAAAATATCAAATTTTAATAATTTGTCATAAAACTTGTATTATATCGTGAATTTCATAAAATGAAAATTATTTGATATCAGAAAGACATTCTTCGTATTCAGAATGCAATTCGATAGGTCTGATGTGCTCTCATGTCCCACAAAAATGCTGTCGAAACGCTCAAAACGCTCATTCCAGTTCCCTTAACCAATTCTCCAAATTTTTACCATAAAACCTTTAATAAAACTTTTCATTTCGTCCATTGCTATTCCCGAAAATAGATGCACGCACCTATACGCCGTAGAAGTGACGTCATAATCGGATTAACTACCATAGCAATAGATGAATACAATTTTTGAATAGACCGCCCTGCACTACAAGCAGATTGCACTAATCACCTGTGTATGTCAGCAAACATAGATTGAATACAATACCACTTTTTTTCTTATCTTACAGGTGCTAGTGATTAGCTTTTCTTTGACATCTATGGTTCAATGCATCAGTACCGCGTGAACGTTGTAGTGCAGGGCGGTATAGTCAAAATTGTATTCATCTATTGCTATGGTAGTTAATACGATTAACTACGTCACTTCTACGGCGTATAGGAGTTCAGATTTCCTTACTTTTGTCCAGTCCTCAGTAGCTCTCAGTCTATAGTCGTGATTGTTGGAATCCAGACTTTTAAAGTGCCCAAAGGCAGAAAACGTCCAGTAGAAAAATAATTCAAAATCGGAAATCCTCAATTTGAGAGATCGTTTTTGATTTTTTCATTGATTTAATTGCATTTCCAAGCTTTTCCTATGGCAACTGGAATTCCTATCGTTTTCAGAAAGCAAACTTGGAAAGCCGGACATTTCTTTTTCATTTATTTTCTGGAATAGTCCATGGCGCAACAACTTCTGCAACATCAAATACTTACCATTTATGTGAACTTCAACTGTGATTGTTTTCTTTGTAAGAATGGGGATGTCGATGCCCGCTATTGGGTGTATACGACGAATGATTGTCTACAAAAATAATAAACATGATAAAATATTAGCTAGAATAAGTATGTCCTTTTATGTAACCCGACAATTAAATGTCATTACAACGCTTTGACTAAAACCAAAACACGTTTAGCTTATTACGTTTTAAAAACATTTTTGACTGTCTTAAGTTAGCTGGGTACAGGCAGGCCATATGATTGGTATTGTAAAAGTTTGCCAAGTTAAAATGTTTTATACTTCTTTGTTTCATATGACACCCCAAATGTTGAAACCCCAAAAGTCTATAGATGACAGTAGGCTTTACCTGAGGGGCGTAGCCATTAAGGGACCCGGGGAAATTGGCCATCCCACAGACAATTTTCAGGGGTAAAATGGGGACGGCAAAGAGTAAAATGTAATGACTAAAAATGGGACAAAAAATGACAAATGAGGACGAAAATTTGGCATCGTCTTGTTTGTTTTTGAACCCGGATAATAATTGATATGGACCTATATATGGTTTTTCTCATTTTTTAAAAAACTTGGTATAGGGTATAGGTCTTTGGACAGACTTACCATGCTGAAAGTACTGGAGATAGTCCCAAAGATGTGCAGTGCCTCTTCTAGTGTGGCATTCTGTACGTCCGTCGTATCAATTGCAATGATTACGTCACCCTCTCTGTATATGGTGAAGGAATAATTAGGCATTCATCATACAAGTATCGAATTTATTCTCGGCGTTAAGAGATGGGGTATGAACGTTTGGACAGTATTTATTGTGGGACATTAGAGCACATCAGAAAGAATATATCATTTCGAGGACTGTTATGTATCAAAAATGTGAAAAATATCAAATTTTAATAATTTGTCATAAAATTTGTATTATATCGTGAATTTCAAAAAATGAAAATTATTTGATATCAGGAAGACATTCTTCGTATTCAGAATGCAATTCGATATGTCTGATGTGCTCTCATGTCCCACAAAAAATACTGTCGAAACGCTCAAAACGCTCATTCCAGATCCCTTAATGGCACAAAAGTTCTTTTAAAACGCCAACCCCGGTATTATTGTTTTGCATTTAACGTCATACGATACAAGTGTTAAAAGTGTGCTTCTTAACACTATCTTGTCTCAAAACATAAACATCATCATATTTTTACGTGTTTTAGTTTATACACCCCTATACCTTCACTGTACAAACCAGCCATTGAAGTGTTCAAGTTAAGTGTTTATTAAGTGTTGCTCTGCTGTTTTTGCAGTGTATGTCTGCTTATTCGGAGATGGAACCAGTGGCGTAACCAGTGGGGTGGCCGGGGGGGCAAGCTGCCCCCCCCCCGGGCACAAAAAAACTGGGAAGAAGAGCAAAAAATTGGGAAGGAGAAAAGGGGGAAGGAGAGAAAAAGAGGAAAAAAAAAGGGGAAAAAAAAAAAAAAAAAAGGGGAAAAGAGGGAAGAAGAGAAAGGGAAAGAAGAAAAGAAAAGAGGGAAAAGGGGAAGGAGAAGAGAAAAGGGAAGGAGAAGAGAAAAGGGAAAGAAAGAGGGAATTTGAAATTTGTACTCTGAAACACTGATTTTTTAGCTTATAATATGCCAAAAACCAGGAGCTTCAGGGGGCTCCGCCCCCTTGGCCCTCGCCGGGGCTTTCCCCCTGGACCCCACCAGGGCCCCTAAGGCGGGCCCCTGGACCCCACCCGCTTAACGCTTCGCGGCAAGCCGCTCGCGACTTTTGGTCAACAATTGGGAATTTTTTCAATCTTGCCCCCCCCCCCCCAGGTCAGGTCTGGAGAGTGTGGGACAGTCCCAGTGGGCACAACTGACGTTGAAATCACGTTGAAATCAGGTTGAAATTTCGACGTCAAAATCAATTTCGAATTTTGAAATCAGGTTGAAATCACGTTGTATTTGCAAATGGACCTGTATCAACGTTGAAATTTCAACCCGATTTCAACTAACGTCTAGGTTGAAATCAAGTTGAAATCAGGTTAGGTTGAAACTTCGACGTTGTATCAACGTTGATTCAACGTCGAAATCCTAACCTGTGCCCACTGGGTTAATTATTTCACTCATCCCTCGCTGGTTATATCCCCTATTACTTACTCTAAGTGTGCCTGTTCTGCGAGTTTCCCTGGTTCCACCATGCGAACCATCTGTCCCGATCCTTTCTTGAATGTAACTGGTTGTATATGTAGACCCATTGGAACCATTTTAGCAGCGCCCTCAGTCGGATGAGATATGTAGACATTGTTACTGGGTTTTTCTTCTACAGAGTGCTATGTATAGAAAAGCATGTTGCAACGGCTAATCATTTTATAATATACATGTAATCCATGGCTTCCCAAATTGTTTTTCCCTTGACGCAAAGTTCATAAGAAAAAACAATGAGCACAGCGCCTTACAAAAGTTACAGGCAAAAATGAAGCAAGAAACATACAACCGACATTAATACAAATGCGTTTTAAGCAAACGCTTGACACAGACACCGCCTCCCTCACTGGACTGGATTGCCCTAAAATTCCAGACTGATCACCAATTTTAACTGATCCAGCTAAATATAGCATCCTAGAAATAATTGAGTATTAGATGCATATTTATTGCGCTGGGCATGTATTGGTGCTCTGTACCAATTTTACCAAAATAATACATTCTTCATCAAACTTCTTTTGCCATACGGTAATGTACGATTTCGGTCAAATTTAAATTTTGTTATTCTCTGCCAAAAATAGTTCGTAATATTAGTAAAAACTGTCAAAGAGTTTTTCTGATAATTTTAAACCGAACATGTTGTATGCATTTTCGACTCAATGAATTTAATCGAAATGAACAAAAATACATTTTGATTCAATGCATTGAATGAAATGAAAGAATATAAACATTTCGATTCAATGCATTGAATTGAAATGAAAAAACAAAACAACCAGCATTTCGATTCAATTCACTGAATTAAATGAGGATTTTGTGATCCTAGCATCCTCTTTTTATGACAGTTTTCACTAGATATCCATGAAAAAAGCTTATTCCCAAAATTTCAGTTGATTCCGATTTTACGTTTGCAAGTTAGGCCTATGTATGATTATGTGTATTACACTGCTCCATAGGTCACTGTTGTAATTTCGTTTTGGTATACCAGAACGAAATTCAAATTTGACGATATTTTTGCTAAACGAATTAATCTACAAGAAGTATTTGGTAGATAAACATTATGTAGCCAGAGATTTCCAGTGGTATAAAAATCTCAACTTTTTTGAGAAAAGTGGGGGGATCACGAAATGCCTTTTTAAAATGAAAAATGGCCAAAATCAAATTCAATTCAATTCCTATATAGGCCTATTCCAATGCATTGAAATACCGGGGTAACACTAGTGTAGGCCTATTGCAGTAGGCCTACAGTGTACTTTATTCAGTCCAAGTTTATTGTGGCTGTGAAAGGAAGGAAATTGTGGTTTTGTTATCTGTTTTTGGTCTGGCTATATATGAGGTCTCGGACCTTCCCCGAATGGTATTACCTTTCCTGAAGCTTCCTGAATGGTATAACCTTGCATGGCACGTACCGTGCCGTATGTTATAAAACCATAACTCGCGTTGAACTTGACAATCAAACTAGGCCGGTTCCTTTAGAACTGCAATTTTTAACCACAAACATTAGGCCTATTTGTTTGTACCGGAGGCAGATTTAAAAAAAGATATATCCACAATGCAACATTTGGATCTTTGGGGACTTATTTTTATACATTTGCAAGTTTGACACCCCCTACGGGCCTGAGACCTAATTGTGGACCTGTTCCAAAGTCGTGGACGAAATCTGCCATATGCGGGGCCATATGCAGGTTAAAGTCACGTATATAGTAGCCTTGTTCAAGGCCTTCTAAATTTCCTCCCTCATGACCACCACTTGAATCCTATCACTACTTTTGGGCTCGCCAAGTCCATGATATGAGGGCCACAGACTGCGGCTGCTTATAATCATGCGTAAGTTGAACGATCGAACTCGGATTGAGCACCTTCAGGTGAGATTTTGACGAAAATGCTCAAAACCGGGCTAAAAAGTACAAAAAATGTCTAAAAATAGTAATTATCAGAGCTGCAGCATCCTGCGGGGGTAGTGGGTGGGGTGTGCTAGTTGGTGCAACAAGTTGCTCCCTTTCCCTACCCCTAGGCTACCCCCACTACTACGGGGCCCCAGGGATGTGCCATGTAGAATTGGGATACATCATTTATCAGGTTTATGGTATGCTTTAGAGACTGCTTTAGAGATGAGATGTCACCATTTTCTCCAACAAGCTGAAAAACGGATAGATTCTTGATTTTTTTTGCCAAAGTTTCTGTAAATTTGAACAGAAATAATCGAACATTTAGATTTATTTTGTGTAAAATTTGATATACTGTAGTTTGGGGTTATTGTTTTCGGAATCTCAGTCGCACATCTCTACAGTGGCGTAGCCAGATATGCAGGGGGCAAAGGAGGTAGCTGCTCCCTGTGAGAAGATTCCACAATTACCCCATGCGGGAGTTTTCCCCTTGAAAATTGCCTTTTCCCCCTTGCCCTCTCAGAAAAGTGTTAGCTATTATAACAAATTTAAAGTCAAGATACCCTGGCAATGACAATATTAAATACAGGCCTATTCTTACCTGTGTACTGATACAGGATTTCATCACCCCTGTCGGCACATTCACAACATCTCCGATCAAATCCAAGCCACCTTCAACAGTATCCTCGATATCCTCCGCCATGTCCTTAACAACCCCTCCTAATATGTCCACCGTGGCGCCGACAACCGTTTCAATATCATCAGCCACCGATATAGCCACTTTCTTGCCCTTTTTACCCACTGCTTTAACCGCATCACCGAGCCGCCCATCTGCGTCCGTGTATCCGTCTTCTCCTGCGTCTTCGTCAGGGTTGATCTCTTGATCTAAGTCTAACGAGTTGAACCCCTCACCTTCACTGCTGTTCTGTCTGGAAGACCCTGCAGATGTACTTGTTTCTGTTGGCCTGGCAATGGAGCTCTTATCCTGCTTTGCTGCGGCATTTTGACTAGCTAATGAAGCTAAGCTTTGATTGTGTTCGATATCAACATGGCATTGGTCGAGTATGGGGCCGATTACATCTGATATGGATTTCTGTTGCTGGTATGGGCGCTCATTGTTCTGAGAATCGGGTGACAAATCACGTTTCCGAGACATTTTGATGTTTTAAACGCTGAGGAAGCAAGCAAAATTATTGAGTCCTTAATTGTACCGGCAAATGCCACAGTATAACTTCTTCTGCACTGAAACACGTTATAAAATTGGTTGAACCGTTCTCTGATGACCTTTTGTACAAAAAAGTTTGAGCCTCAGCGATACAGTCTGTGCAGACAGGAGTAATGCCTTAAAACTTCACAATCACAGTCGCAATCCAAGTCACATTCGTCTAGGCCTATTATAATGTATCGAATTCTTGCAGCCTTTCTGAACAGATGAAGACTTCTACATAAACATGAAATGTAAATAAACGAATGACTATATGTTAGACGATACGTGGCTTTATATCTGCTGTAAAATCGGAGGTAATAGTGGTGTACAAAGCTTCCGCCAGATGAAGTCATTGCCCGAGTTCACTTTCCGGACCACTCAAGAACTTACTCGAGCCACAAACATATAATGTTTTTATCACTACACTACAGAACGCAACAACAAAATTAAACGTTCCGTTGGTACGGGCGTTGGTTTTGGGTGTAAAGATGAAAAATTAAATAAAACAGTAATCTTTGGCGCGGTTTTGTGTAATGTTTACATAGATTTTTCACCAGCATGGCAGTTTTCATTTTCACTAAATTCAAAAAAATCTTTTGACGTATATAAAATTCAAATTAAATACTCTGACTTCTAAACCACATCAACTGTACCACGATTGGGTATCACAAATCGTTATATAATATGATGTCCAGTTAATATTCATACATTCTTTTAAACATAGGATGCTTCATTTTTACACAAAAATATTTCATTGAAAACCCTCCCACTCGGCTATTTCAAAAAGGTAACGAGGCTTCTTTACCATGTGCAATAAATCAGCATTAAAATTAACCTTATTCTAACAGCATTTTAGAAACACTTGGATTTTGATGTACACTTCTGTGTTTATGACCAACTCATTGTTATGTGCATGCCCAGTGGGCACACCCGACGTTGAAATCACGTTGAAATCAGGTTGACGTTTCGACGTTGAAATCACGTTGTATTTGCAAATCGACTCTAACCTGATTTCAACCCGATTTCAACGTTGATTCAACGTCGAAATTTCAACCTGATTTCAACCTGAATTTCACGTTGTATTAACGTCGAAATTTCAACCTAATTTCAACCTGAATTCAATCCGATTTTAACCTAAATTTAAATATAATTATTATATAGTAACAAATTTATACGTACCCACGTGTAGAACCTCACCGCTGTGGTCCGTCTGGGAGAATATTATCATGAATTCATGATTATAGGCTAGGCTTGGTATCGCCCTGGGTAACTGGTATCGCCGTCGTTGACGGTGCAGAGGGCCGGTGCATTCGGCATCCATACGCGGGATGCAACCGGGTGTGGAGTCGTGGTGAGCCGCGCGCAGTGGTCGGTGCAGAGGGACGGTGCAGTCGGCATCCATACGCGGGAGTCTACCGGGTGTGGTGTCGGTTGGCCGCGTGCAGTGGAGCATGCGTCGGAGTCGGAGGGCCGGTGCAGTCGGCACCGCAACGCGGGAGGCAAACGGGTGTGGAGTTGGACCCGTGCGCACATTTTTGACCAAAAATCACATTTTTGACCAAAAATCAACAGTTTTGACCAAAAATCACATTTTGACCGAAAATCCTATTTTGACCAAAAATCACATTTTGACCGAAAATCACATTTTGACCGAAAATCACATTTTTGACCAAATATCACATTTTGACCAAAAAAACACATTTTTTTACATCACATTTTTACCAAAAATCACATTTTTGAACAAATATCACATTTTTGACCGAAAATCCTATTTTTAACCAAATATCACATTTTTGACCCCGGACCAAAAATCACATGTTTTGAAAAACAAACCCATATTTTTTTTCTTAAATCACATTTATGACCAAAAATAACATTTTTACCAAAAACACATTTTGTCAAAAATCAAAATTTTGCCCAAAAATCACGGGTTTTTTTCAAGATGGCCACCGCTGAGTAAACATGCAACTTTGGGCAATCTTCTTAGTATTCGATTTTGCTTATTTCTCACCTTTTTATATCAGTTTATCGTAAAAGCCTCAATTTGATGATTTGACCTATTTTTAACCTTCAAATCCTAAATAGCCTTCCATAGATTTTACGTGCAAAGTAAGCGTCGCGTTTTAGGCCATAAGTCGAGTTATCTTATTTTTGATATCATCATTATATCAACTTTTCAACGTCGTCGTAGAACCTGCAAGTTGAGTTGCCCAGCAAACACAAAACATTTTACAGATAACGTTTTATTGTTGGTTTATATAAAGGGTATAAAAACGTTTTAATAACGTTCTAAACACTTGAAAAATAGATGCACGATATTTTAGCATGTTATTATACAGTTGACAAAGCATTTTGTGTACCTTTATAATGCAAGTAATAGTAATACAGCAATACTGAACAATTCTGGTTTATTTTTTCAAGATGGGTCGCCATATTCAAATGGCCGCTGCCTTAGCTGAAAACAACAACAACAAACACATGTACATACAGGACACTTCTTTCACCTATTATTGGTATAAAATCAACCAGGAATATTATATAGTGCTCTAGCTGCAGAACAATTTTGGATATGAGGTAATCCATTATTTTTTTCAAGATGGTATAGCCACTTTCATAGTGGCTGCCGCCTTAGCTGGAAAACACAAAAAAAACAATTAAATAGTTTTGTGTGTCTTAAAAAACTGCATATTTAAGTTCTAAAGACACAAAACTAGAAACAGTTCTCTCAATCATTTTTGAATAATCAAAATATGGGTAAAAAAGGATCAAAATTGGACTTTTTCCACAAATTTAACCAAAATTGGGGATATTTTAAGGTCCTTATTCAAGAAATTTAGAAAATTGTTTCTAATTTTATTTTGTGTCTTTAGAACATAAATATGCAATTTTAAGGGATCTGGAATGAATATTTTTGTGGGACATGAGAGCACATCAGACATATCGAATTGCATTCTGAATACGCAGAATGTCTTTCTGATATCAAATAATTTTCATTTTTAAATTCACGATATAATACAAATTTTATGACAAATTATTAAAATTTGATATTTTTCACATTTTGATATATAACAGTCCTCGAAGTAAATTTTATAAATCTAATGATATATTCTCAAATTGTATGTAGCTGGGAGGAAAAGCCGACGATCAATTGAAAATTTTGACCTTTCATATTGAAGATATAGATTTTTTCCCAAAGGGACCTAATTTTTTTGGTGTTTTGGGGAAAAATCTATATCTTCAATACGAAAGGTCAAATTTTTCAATTGATCGTCGGTTTTTCATCCCACCTACGTACACTTCAAGTATAAATCATCAGATTTATGAAGTTTACTTCGAGTACTGTTAAATATCATAAATATCAATTTTAATGATTTGCTATAAAATGTGTATTACATTGCGAATTTCAAAAATCTAAATTTTTAATATCAGAAGGACATTCTTCGTATTCAGATATGTCTGATGTGCTCTAATGTCCCACAATAAATACTGTCCAAACGTTCATACTCCATCCCATAATAGAGCTTGAATTCAGGGTAAGTTATGGTTTCATATTTTGAAACATATTCCAAATCCAAAATAAAATCAGCTCCGTCCTTTTGATTTTCAAGTTACGTTACCATGGTTACATGTATCATATTTTGATACAATTTGTATCTAAACGCATCCTAAACACGTATATCCCGTCTTCAACACTGCTAACGTTTAGCTAAGTGACATATGTAAGATATCTTTAACATAATTATGGTTTCTAAGTCCTGACATTTACACGTATAACTAAACTGGAAATTGTTGACAGATTATACAACTGAATACTTCTATTTTTCTCATCGAAGAACTTCACAGAACTTTCTTAGACTGATGATCAGATCATATACAGATAGTGTGATCAATAGCTTTTGAAGTGTTCTGCGTTTGCAATCCACCCTTCAACGTATTCAAAGGATCCTGGTCGTGCTCAGTTTTAGCTGAAGGAGATAAGCATCGAAAACGTCAACCCTATCAGTAGGCTTATATCGCATTGATGATGTCATCAATACCAATATCAAGAAAATCTAGACCAGAATCTGTATTTGCTTGCTTAGTTCTTTCTAGGTCAAGACAAGGCAATAACAGCTGTTATCATTAAGCTGATGGGTTTGCACATTTTTGACCAAAAATCACATTTTAACCAAAACACTTTTTGAAGCTGGTTCATTTCACTGTTTCTGGAATGTGAGGCGTGAGTTCATTCCATCTGCGGGCTATATGGAATGAATGATGACTAACAACTTAAGTTAGATCTTGAACGGATGAGTAGTATGTGGCAGCAACTGCTCAACGATGGACTTTATTCAGTGTAGGAGTTGGTCCATGCCATGCCGTGCCAGTTTACTCCATCGTTGATTTGACCATGCTCTTGTATTAAAATTGTGGCTCTCTCAAGTTGTCAGTTCATCCGAAATCTTTGGCTGCATCTAAACTTTCTAAGTTAAGTCAATTTTCTTGATGCTTTATACATTGTACATTGTCATGGGCTATAGTCTGTCTATTGCATGGCCAATCTTGTTTTGATTCCATTGTCACGTGGCACAACAACACGTCAGCTGTAACGACAAAAATAACAATTTAGGGATTTAAAAATACAACTATTTCCATAATTTACACATACAAAAACATTATATTTGACATAGACTTGCAGTACGATTAATATGCTTAATGTAAAATCAGGCCTGAATAGGCGTAGGCCTACTGAAGGTAGACCTGTTACTCCTGACTGTTTAGGGTCATTCTGCTGAACAATTCTTAGGGCCATTCTTGGGACCAAAAAGAGGGAAAGTATAACTTATTTTTGCTCCTTTAGACACATGCTTTAGACTAGAGACATTATTTGGGGATGTGAAATCTTCTGCCTAAAAAATCTGCCTAAAAAGTGTTCAACACTAATTGGCTCATGCTTGCACATGTTTAAAGTAAGCATACTCAGAGAACATGATATTTTTGACATAGAGTAGTGATAAGTTTAATGAAAAATTAAAAATAGCCTCACTTTCTTTCTAGAGAACTGCAGATTGCACCTTAATGTTGAATCTATTTGAGGAAGATCTTTACGACCTTTAATAACTTGAAGGTATAGGCCTTATAATAGCTTTAAGGGCCTAAATCTCGTGAATACAAATACTGAATAAAGTTCATAATTCATTTAGCCTATTAAAAACGAAGATAAGTAGATTATTAATATTAGGGTCCTATGATGTATATCTTTGTAATTTAACGTTAAGTCTCTCAGAAAAGATTAGATATAGGCCTACCCGTTATGTTTTTCTAAACGGTTGCAACTAGGCCTACCAAGGAAGCACAAGCGAACATTAACATGATTAATTTTGAATAGGGGGATGTCCTTCTGATATATTTAATAATTTAAATTTTTTGAAATTCGCGATGCAATAAAAATTTTGGGGCAAATTATTAAAAATGGCAATTTTTGACATTTAACAGTTCTCAAAGTAAACTTAATAAATCGAATGATATCTACTTAAAGTGTATGTAGCTGGGATGAAAAGCCAACTATCAATTGACAATTTTGACCTTTCATATATAGATTTTTCTCCAAAAGACCTAAATTTTGTTGGGGAATAATCTATATCTTCAATAGGAAAGGTCAAAATTTTCATATGATTGACGGCTTTTCGTCCCAGCTACATACACTAAAGTATATCATTAGATTTATAAATTTACTTCGAGGACTGTTTCAAAAATATCAATTTTTAATATTTGATACCGTACTAGAAGGACATTCCTCGTATTCAAATCAAAATGCAATTAGATATGTCTGATGTGCTCTCAGGTCCCACACAAAATACGTGAAAACGTTGCTATCCGAGCTCTTAAGCTCTATCTATTTGAAAAGAACTTTATTTCCACAAATTCCACTAGTCTAGTCCTAAGATTACTAACTAAATATTACTGGTACTACTATTTACGCCTAGCCATATTTTATAGGCCCCTGGGGCCCTGTATTCTTCATAATTCTGCGCTTATTAAAATATCATTTTGTCAGTGGGATGTGGACTTCCACAAACTTGGTATCACTATCACTCAGTATATTATTTTTAAAAATCATTGTCATTTTGACATTGAAATTCATGTCAAATCATTTAAGACACATCTAGTCTGTCCTATCAATGTCTAAAAAAATACACTAGAGATAATGATTTGCGCTCACAGAGCGCAGACAATCGCAAGGCACGTAACTCTTTAATGACCATTTGACCTGACCTTTGACCTTAATGTTTCCCGGGTCACGAGGTTTGTTGTCACCGAAATTGAGCCCCCATATCCATTACAGAAAATGAAATTACGGTATTAGATTTGACCCCAGTTAACCTTTGACCTGACCTCTGCAAATCGTTCCAACATATCCCCCTGGTCATTAATTTTGTTGTCACCGAGTTTGAGCCTTGTACCCCTTACAGATGTCCAAAAAATGCATTTCTAAAATTTGACCTCTGCATGACCTTTGAACTCACTGACCCCTGCAAAATGTTCCCCTGGTCATGAGATTTGCTGTCACTGAGTTTGAGTCCAGAAGAAGAAATTATAAGATTTGACCCAAGATAACATTTGACCTGACCCCTGCAAAGTGTTCAATATATTCCCTGGTCATTAAGTTTGTTGTCACAGAGTTTGAGTCCCGTACCCCTTACAGATGTACAGAAAAAAAAAAAATTGACCATTGACCTGACCCCTGTTAAATGCTCCCCTGGTCATGAGATTTGTTGTCACCGAGTTTGAGCCCCATACCCATTACGGATGTCGAGATAATGCAATTGTAAGATTTTACCCCCTTAATGACCTTTGACCCCAATTGACCCCAACTTTTAGACACTGGCTAAGGCGATGCAGGTATGCAAGTGACGTCATTGTATTATGTAATTTGCGGAAGATGAAGCATTTTAGTGAAAATCACATTTTGGCCATAAATGACCTATGACCTTTGACCCCCCGAGTTGGACACTGGCCTAGAGCATATGGCTACGATGGCTCGTTTAGGTTTGACAGAAGAAAGAAAGAAGAAGAACTGTCCAAAATGACCTAGCACATGACATGAGCATTGCTGCACGATATAGGGCTAGGCCTTGGGGCCTAGTTTCTTAATTATACAATAAACATTTGCATTTCCCCCAGGCCCGTAGCCAGCACCCCCCCCATGCTAAAGCAAAGGCCCACAAAGTTCCCCCTTTTTTTAACCCAAAAAGTCCCATTTGCGAGCGCAGCGATCGAAAAATAGAGGTTTTTTATGCCTTCTTGATCCGTCCAAAAATGTCCAAATCCGCTCAATCCAGACTACGGGCCTGATTGCCCCCCCCCCTCCCAGCAAATATTCCAAACTGGCATGACTGGGTCTTGTACAAATACAAGTCATTAAGCATGTCAACTTCAAGGCATTGTTTCGTGTCTGTCGAATGGTGCATTCATGATTGTACAGCATGCATGTCATGTGCAGCAGGCATGTCAATTTAACTGCTCAGTAAGCTTAACTATTTTAACATATCCTGATGATACAAAATGGAAAACCAAGTTGAAATATACATCCAGCAATGTGTCCAAAAGTCAAGTAGACCTTTAAAGAAAATTTAAATGTTTACTAACCTGTTTTATTTGCAAATTTAGGCCTCAAGTTCATGTTCGTCACACGTACGCGTACAACTCCTTTTGCTTACTGATGTACATTGGGCAATATCCGTTCTGGAAAAGTGTTGGGCGAAAGCGATACTACTACAATTTTAATCCAAAATTGTTTTAACTTTTGAATATCCAAACATGGTGATCTAGGATTAGAAACATGTTTTTAGGTCAAAATGCGACCAGAACTATCGAATATCCATGAAATTGTTTTTCAACATGTTTCAGATATAGGCCTAGGCCGACTAGCCTACAACTCTAGCGTGATGCAGAATTCACTGCTTGCCTATCCAGATCCAAATCCAGATCCTACATCAAGTTCAAACAAACGGACACATTCAAGGCATTATGTCATTGATTGATGCGCCATCCCGCTCGTGGCAGTGGCATCAGTTTTGCACTCGCGTGTGCGTAGGCCTACCCATTAACACTTGTGAAGGCACGTGCGTACTCACAAACACTTGTGCACGCGCGTACGTACCTTCAATAATTTGCAAATGTGCGCGCGTACCTATAAACACTTGTGAACGCGAGTGTGCACTTGCAAACACTTGCGAACTCGCATGCGTACCCGTAATAAATTTCGCGTACCCATAAACACTTGCGAACGGGCATGCGTACTCAAAAACACTTGCAAACTCGATTGCGTAACGTACTCGCGTGCGTACCCGCAATAACTTTCGAACACAAGTGCGTACCCATAAACACTTGCGCATGCGTGTGCGTACCCATAAACACATGCGCATAGGCTACGCTTGCGTACTTGCAAACACTTGCGAACGTGCATGCGTACGCATAAACACTTGAGAACGAGTGTATTCACGCAAACACTTGCGAATGTGCGTGCGTATACTCCCAAACACTTGGGAACGGGCATGCATACCCGCAACGTGCGTTTGTACTTTTTGCAAACACTTGTGTATGCATTATGTGTACTTGCAAACACTTGCGAACGCGCGTGCGTACCCGCAATAACTTGCAAACGCATGTGCGTACCTATAAAGACTTGAACATGTGCATGCGTACCCATAAACAATTGCGCACGCGCGTGCGTATTCTCAAACACTTGCGAACGTGTGTGCGTACCGGCAATGTACCCAAGCGTACCCACGAACACTTGTAAACATGAGTGCGTACTCGCAAACATTTGCGAACGCTTGTTAACACAATTGTGCACGCGTGTACGTACCCACCCACAATATCTTGCAAACGTGCGGTATAGGCCTACCTATAAACACTGGCCGTCCCCATGAAAAAAATTAGAGAGGGCGTGCCCCCCCCCCCCCTCTAACTCTCCCCTGCTTTTCGACAACATAGGCCTATGATGCGGCCGGCCCACCCACTCCCGCACCCGGTTGCCTCCCGCAGTCCCACGTAGGGCCTATGGGTGCCGACCTCGATCTGCCGACCTCGTAGTTATTGACGCCGGCTATGCCGCCGCGGCGATACCCGGGTTAGTAAAATATTTAGAAGATATGCGAATAGGCATATTAGGGACCGATCACAAACACTTGTTAGGGGGGCTGATGCAAAAAAAAAATCATCGCGAAAGTTTTTCGCCCCCTTTCAGATCTCTAAAAATCCAGCCTCCCCCCTTTGACATGAAAATTATGGGTCAATCCCATAGAAAAATCATACTCAATTTTCCTGGGAAAATGTTTGGTAATTTTTTCAAGGCCCCTCCTCTACCCCTAGGAGGGTCCAAACTAAAGCCCCTCCCCACCCTTTTGCATCAGCCCCCCTAACAAGTGTTTGTGAACGTCTCTTGCACCAACTTCACCATGTTGTAGGAATTCCCATATCAACATCAGCCCGCCAATTGAGCGGCGACGGGGCCGTATAGCATACCCCGTACCACCCGGTGTTTTCGCGGAAGTATTTGAGGTAGTGCACGCCGCGCGCCACTTGAAGAAGGGAACGGAAGTTCGGTTTAAATCGTTAGATCATGCAGCCTGGATAATATATATAGAAAAACTTGGGTAAAATTTCAATGCTATCGACCTTTAAACATGTATTATACTAGGCATATGCATATTTCGTCCTAATAATATTTTATGTAAGGTCATTAAGTTGTGCATTGAAACATTGGTTGAAATCAGGTTGAAATTTCAACGTTGTATCAACGTTGAAGTTTCAACCTGATTTCAACCTCCTTAATTTTTGCATTGAAAGTTGGTTGAAACATGGTTGAAATCAGGTTGAAATTTCAACGTTGTATCGACGTTGAAATTTCAACCTGATTTCAACCAATCTCTAGGTTGAAATCGGGTTGAAATCAGGTTAGGTTAGATTTCGACGTTGTATCAACGTTGATACAACGTCGAAATCCTAACCTGTGCCCACTGGGTGGTTTGATATGTGTTTACCCCATCTCTGACACATTTCCTAAAGAGGCCCATTTCCTACTCACCCCTCTCTGCTCTGTCTATCCCCTCTTTCGTTTCCCTCTCTCTTTCCTTTTTCACGAATCTCACAATGTATTTTTATTTATGATGCCTGTATTTTGTTGTAGATGGTTTTCTAAAATATCTGAACGTAATTACAATTATTGTTACCTCAATTCTGAAATTGGAGACATAAGTTTTTGGTTCTATATATATATATATATATATAAATAAATCCAAGTAAGGTAAATCATCCACAGTAAAGTGCTCAACCAAGAAGGGAGCTGGAATACATTTATATACCATATATATATATATCACTAGATGACGTTACTACACAGAGCCGGTGTGCTGTGACATTGATATGCTTTGCATTGATCGAGCTGCTAGCTGCTTACCTATCATAAATTGTTATGGTAGAAGATATCATATTAAAAACACTAGGCAAAATGAATGAACCAGGGAGTTTTTACTATGTATGTGAAAACGACAAATTTCTCTGTAACTTTTAACACATTATAAAAAACATATTTGAGTATATTTTTGAAGTCATAATAAAATGCTGAAGACAGAAATTATGTAATTTCATATTGCTATCTAATGAAGACAGTATAAGTATACAAACTTACACTGCTATCTACCTACTAAATTAGACATTAATAATGTAATTTAATTTCCTTTTGCTATCTACTGAAGACAGTAATTATTTAATTTATTCGTATCTATACCATTGTATACTGAAAACGGTAATTATAAACATATGTGACGTGTCATGTCAAAAGGAGACACTTTTGGGCAGGATCGTAAATGGAGAAATAGCCAAATATCTGCCCGGGGAGATTTTTTCACAATTTGGGTTTGTTGCAAATTTGTAATGTTCTTAACGTTTAAAATATTGTCTGATAGTTTCAGACCGGAATATAACTGGCATCTTGTATTTTTTAAGACATTTTATTCAAGGCAATTGCTACTCTCAACATTGTTAATGATATTTTTAAAGGCCAATATCTCAATTTCCAATTTTATGATACCATAACTTACGAACTCAATATCTTCACTTAGGAATGTCCGATTTCATTGGGGAAAACGGCATTGTGGAGCAAAATATCTCTATATTTAAGATATTTAAAAACCTCAAAATTGATAACCTGCCCAAAAGTGTCTCCTTTTGACATGACACGTCACATATTATGTTTATATGTTATTAAATACGGTCTCAATTATTTCATTTGGAGTCTGAATTAATTCTTGGTATAGGCCCTAAAGGGACATTTTGGGGTTACTTTAGGGTTATTGGTTTAAGATCGCTTTGGCGCCAGGGGTGGTTACTTTGAAGACATACCAATTGTGGTCACTTTCTGGGGTCACTATATATGGTGCCAGGATGACCTTGGGGTCAGTGGTCACTTTGGGGTCGTAGGGTTTAAAAAATATTATTACTATAAACAGTATTTATAAACTATATAATTACTATATCTAGGCCTACTAAAGACAGTGATGATTCAATTTATTACTGATATCTACTGAACAGAAGACAATAGGCCTAATTACATGAATTATGTAATTAATTATTCTTGGGGCTCTTCCACTTGGTTCTTCAAAGCAATCACACGATTGCCGAACAATTCTGCAATGTGTTCTGTCAATTACTGTAAATAAAGTTTCGAAACATGTGATTTTCATGTTTTGATTTTAATTGACTTTGCCCGACAAAAATAGCCACTAAGTCCTTACTATAATAATAGTCACACGCCAGTGATCTTGCAGTTGTGGGAGGACATGTTAGATGTTGATTAAGAGCCAATCTCCCTTATTATGTACGGATTTGCGATACAAAAAAAAATAGAATTGTCTCTAAAAAATAATTTTGGTACATATTAGCACCAACAACTCACATGTAAAATATGAGCGTGCACAGCGCCCTCGTTCAGCTTGAAAAAATTCTTGAAATTTCAGCCTCTTTGAGCCTTACTTGCAAATGGTAAACTTTGGAGGTGCATAACATTGTGCGCCATCATCATCCCAACCTGCATTTTGCATTTTTTTAAAGTACCAAATGGTTACATTACAAAAACCAAGAAAAAAAATTGGGATCTTGATGGCGCACAAAATCAGCAAATCAAATGATTTGATGAAAAGCGCCCTCGTGCAAACTTCAAAGCATCATAACGGGCTGCGCCATCAAGATCCCAAGTCCGAACAAGTTTGAAATTAAAGACCTCCATGGCAAGTTTCATTTTTCAGCAAAAAATTTTTGGGATTTCGTTGGCGCACAGAGTTAACACACAGTTGTTTGATTGGATCATTTATTAGTTTTTCAAACAAAACATCATGTATAACCAAATTGTAGGCTTAAACAGCTAAAACTGATATCGTGCTAATGTATTCAGATGCTTTTGAGTCGTTCTCAACTTTAATTTCCCCTCTTTTACAAAATTATTCACTTCTATAGTATTTTTTTAAGCTTTTTCGGATATAAAATGTATTTATTAATGACAAAATTGGTGGCGCTATTTAGTTACTGGAAATTACCCTTTCAAGCTTTTAATACAAATAATTCCTTTTATAGTTTGATAAAATATGTTTATAAAATTTCCTTGTTGCTTGTTTCACCTATTCCAGCTGTTTTAATGGCGGTATTAATCACCTAACCCTTGCAAATAAAGAAATATGATTTAGGATAAATAGCGCCATCTATAGTTTGCATTTAGTTAATAATGAAGCCAATTCTATATACATCAAACAGCCGTGAACAGAGGTCAAAGGTCAAAATTTTCTATTTTCGCACATTTTTGCACGCCTGTATTATTGCGCGCCAACGTCACCTGACTCTCCGAATAGGATTTCATCAAAGAAGAGGTAATTCTCTGCAAGAACTGAAAAAATTAGCTTGGGATCTCTTGATCTTCATATTTTTCTGATTTTTTGAAAATGGACTTAGCCTCATTTTGGAGGTCAATTTGACCTCTTTTTCCCACTCGCTGCACAATGTGGGCTTTTTACTGCATCACAAAAGATGCGCCAACAAGATCCCAATTTTATTTTTCATCGTCTAGCTTCTTTGGCGACCAGTAGACAAAAACAAGCAACAGCTAATTGGGATCATGTGGGCGCACTAATATAAAAGAGGTCAAAGGTCACGCTTTGTGCCAAAGTGATGCATATTTGCCTATGTGCAGCACAAAAGTGGAACTTTGACCCGTAATAAAAATGTGCGCCAACAAGATCCCATCTTACTTTTTGGATGATTGGATAAAGGGGCCTATGTATAACTGATAACGAGTAAAAAAAAAGTGGGATCATGTGGGCGCACTAATTCAATAGAGGTCAAAGTTCATACTTTGTGCCGAATTGGCATTACTTTGCCTATGTGCAGCACAAAAGTAGAACTTTGACCCGCAATAAAATGTGCGCCAACAAGATCCCATCTTACTTTTTGGATGATTGGATAAAGGGGCTTATGTATAACTGATAACAAGTAAAAAAAAAAGTGGGATCATGTGGGCGCACTAATTCAATAGAGGTCAAAGTTCATACTTCATACAAAATTAACCGATTTTTAGCCTAAAGTTGCCGAATTCAGCAACCTTTCACTCAAATTTTGCAAAATATGACTAAGTATTTTGACAAAATTTTTTTTTACTCTCACCAACTACCATTATGGAATCAGCATCATCTGAAATGCACTCACACAAGTTTCTATGAGACATGTCTGGTGATCCCCATTGAAAAAAAAATTTGGCACAAAGTATGAACTTTGACCTCTATTGAATTAGTGCGCCCATATGATCCCACTTTTTTTTTACTTGTTATTAGTTATACATAAGCCCCTTTATCCAATCATCCAAAAAGTAAGATGGGATCTTGTTGGCGCACATTTTTATTGCAGGTCAAAGTTCCACTTTTGTGCTGCACATAGGCAAAATAATGCCAATTCGGCACAAAGTATGAACTTTGACCTCTATTGAATTAATGCGCCCACATGATCCCACTTTTTTTTTTACTTGTTATCAGTTATACATAAGCCCCTTTATCCAATCATCCAAAAAGTAAGATGGGATCTTTTTGGCGCACATTTTTATTGCGGGTCAAAGTTCCACTTTCGTGCTGCACATAGGCAAATATGCATCACTTTGGCACAAAGCTTGACCTTTGACCTCTTTTATATTAGTGCGCCCACATGATCCCAATTAGCTGTTGCTTGTGTTTTATCTACTGGTCGCCAAAGAAGCTAGACGATGACTAATAAAATTGGGATCTTGTTGGCGCATCTTTTTGTGATGCAGTAAAAAGCCCACATTGTGCAGCGAGTGGGAAAAAGAGGTCAAATTGACCTCCAAAATGAGGCTAAGTCCATTTTCAAAAAATCAGAAAAATATGAAGATCAAGAGATCCCAAGCTAATTTTTTCAATTCTTGCAGAGAATTACCTCTTCTTTGATGAAATGCTATTCGGAGAGTCAGGTGACATTGGCGCGCAATAATACAGGCGTGCAAATATGTGCGAAAATAGGAAATTTTGACCTTTGACCTATGTTAACTCGGTGCGCCAACGAAATCCCAAAAATTTTTTGCTGAAAAATGAAACTTGCCATGGAGGTCTTTAATTTCAAACTTGTTCGGACTTGGGATCTTGATGGCGCAGCCCGTTATGATGCTTTGAAGTTTGCACGAGGGCGCTTTTCATCAAATCATTGGATTTGCTGATTTTGTGCGCCATCAAGATCCCAATTTTTTTTCTTGGTTTTTGTAAACCATTTGGTACTTTAAAAAAATGCAAAATGCAGGTTGGGATGATGATGGCGCACGATGTTATGCACCTCCAAAGTTTACCATTTGCAAGTAAGGCTCAGAGAGGCTGAAATTTCAAGAATTTTTTAAGCTGAACGAGGGCGCTGTGCACGCTCATATTTTACATGTGAGTTGTTGGTGCTAATATGTACCAAAATTATTTTTTAGAGACAATTCTATTTTTTTTTGTATCACAACCCCCCTTATTCATGTACATAATAAGGGAGACTGGCTCTTAAGATTTCAACTAGTGTATTTTGACCAAACACCTCACCTCATACTTTTTAATCTAGTGGCATTTTTCAAATTGTTGACTTTATTTTGATACATACACTCCTGTAGGTTGGACCCCTGATTCATACACATTCCTCAGTGTAGGTTTGACTCCTGAATACACACACTGCTACTGCATACTAAAATAGCGACTTTTCATTGGGAGGTAGCCTTTTGCATAGAATAGTCAAAAAAGGGGAAGTCCCTTTCAGTGCTTTAGTGTTTACTTTACAACTCCGGTCACCGTGCATAGTTACTGCACTACACCGGTCTGTTTGTCACAATCAAAGTATTTATTTTTAATATTCGCGTTCATGTAAATTTCACAGACCAAAATGTCATATCAGACTATCGGTCATTTTTGTCGCTTCTTTTTTTATTTTTTATTTTTTGAAAAGGAAGTGTTTGAATACTTGAATATTACTCGGGAATATTAACCAAATTTTTACATTTTTAAAAGGTTGCGAAAATGTTTAATTTAAAGGAGGATTACGTGGTCCTATAGCATCCTCTTTTTATGACATTTTTCAGTAGATATCCACGAAAAAAGCTTATTTTCAAAATTTCAGTTGATTCCGATTTTGCGTTTGCGAGTTATGCATGATTATGTGTATTACACTGCTCCATAGAATGTGTTGTAATTTCGTTCTGGTGCACCAGAACGAAATTCAAATTTGGCGATATTTTTGCTAAACGAATTAATCTGCAAGAAATATTTGGTACATAAACATTATGTAGCCAGAGGTATCCAGTGGTGTAAAAATCTCAACATTTTTTGGGAAAAGTGGGGGGATGAGGCTGTGGATCACGAAATGCCCCTTTAAGAGTGAACACAGACTTTGCGATGTAAGATATGATGGCTTTATCATAGGAATATCGCTACACAATTACTATGGTTTTAAAAGCGATAGAAAAAAATATGAAATGAGGTGATTACTTGCAATTTATTATAAAGGCCTGTAGGGAAATGTATTGACATTGACATAAATATAATGGAATACTATAAGTAGTTACTAAATAAATAAATAAATAAATAGATAGATAAATAAATAAACAAGTGATTACTTGCAATTTATTATAAAGGCCTGTAGAGAAATGTATTGACATTGACATAAATATAATGGAATACTATAAGTAGTTACTAAATAAATAAATAAATAAATAAATAGATAGATAAATAAATAAATAAATAAATAAATAAATAAATAAATAAATAAATAAATAAATAAATAAATAAATAAATAAATAAATAAATAAATAAATAAATAAATAAAAAAAAATAAAAAATAAATAAAAAATAAAAAAAAAATAAATAAATAAATAAAATTAAAAAATAAATAATAATAAATAGGCCTAAATATATAAGTGCATACAACTATGATAAGTAAGCAAAGAGAAGAAACAGAGTTCAAGGAACTATTCCCAAGCC
This sequence comes from Amphiura filiformis, assembly GCF_039555335.1. Taxonomy (NCBI): domain Eukaryota; kingdom Metazoa; phylum Echinodermata; class Ophiuroidea; order Amphilepidida; family Amphiuridae; genus Amphiura; species Amphiura filiformis. The sequence continues at coordinate 24,230,457 of NC_092641.1, forward strand.
ACCTTCACTAGAAGAAACTACAATGGAGTGCTCATCATAAAAAGGGTGAAATAAGGCTCCGAATATGAAAGCGCTGCATTAGACCATTAACATGAATTATGTGTTTATTAAGTGTTGCTCTGATAAACACAATATGGTGTTTAAATATAAACACTTGTTTTTGCAGTGTAGCAACCGCTTAGGACTAGCGGATCCACCCACACAAACAGTTCCAACTTTTTATAGCAAAAAAGGTTTACTTTTCGACTACGACTCTTGCTGAAAAGTTAACTTTTTCATGCCCTCACAAAAACACACGCAAAAAGCCTACTTTTATCAACATCGTCACCCGCAGAAATCACTGTCACATAATCGATTGACCAGTCAATCGTTAGATCGATAAAGCGGTTAGTCAATCAATCAATCAATCAATCAATCATGCATGGTTATGTAGTCTCCTTCACAGCCAGTGTTTGTCGTTCCTGCAATCTAGGCCCGAGACTACCGGTTTAGACACCTTATTTTGTTTTGTTTTAGTCTTACAACGAGGAATATCCGGGGAACAGGGAGAAAGTTTTGAAGAAAAACCAAAAACAAAACACCAACAAAACCCCAAAAAACAAAAACAAAAAAACCACCATAAAAATGGAGCTTTATATGAGTCACTTAACTGATAAATCGATGATAGCAGTTGTGCTTTGTTGTGTTGCATTAACTAAAACAAAACAAAGTTTAAAGCGAACCTATAGAGTACTTTTCGATAGAATCCGGCATGAATTGTTAATTTCTATTGTTTACCTAGCAACCACCTTAGTCAATTCATGGTCGTCCATGGTCAATTGCATCTATACAAACAATCATACCTGGATATCAAGTATTAATACAAATAATTTTGTTGAACTTGAAGTAAACTGGTGATCTAAATTTTGGTGGGAATTTCCCAGATGACTTTCAGGCGGATTTTATTGGGGGATTTTACTCAGTGTTTTGCTAGCGTTTAATGATATCTCATCATTTATTGTATAACTCCTGGTTGTATCTTGTATCGAGACTTCATCGTGGAAGCTTCTGGTAAAACTTTTTGTTCTTTCGAAAGTGCATCAACTCTATATGAACCGACCTTCGTCCTTTTTGTACAAATATCACCATAGTGACACGGATTTCTCGATCGTGACTAAAAGTCGTACTATATACAAACGGAGATTTGCAATAGGAACAATTGTTTAACTAACGGAGTTTTATGTTCTTCGACTTGAGTCACATTGCATAAACACAGAACAGCAAGACCGACATAACATTTCAGCGGCTTAATGATTTCTCAATAATCGCTATAATTTCTCAACAGAAGGCCTATAAATTAATCGCGGAACTTCATATTTTGTCTATAGTAGACCCCCGGAGTAGACCTACACGTGCGGCGTATTGACTGATCAGTCTGAACTTCAACCCTGTATTTGAAACCACAGCTGATCGAATTCAACTGGACCAAAACATTCGATATTGGCTATTAAAAAATCAACTCGTATTATGGAAACGTTAAACGGTGTTCGCCAATTGGTCATCGAAACTGGACAAGAAATAGCCGATGATATCCAACGGGAAGTCGTGTCACTGGCCAGCTGCACCGATGAGCGTTCTGAGGATGTCCACGAAGTGACCCGAAACGGCAAGAATTTGGTCGGTGAGCAGGTGGATAGATTACAAGGGGTGGTGTCTTGTGGACTGAGAGAACTCTTATATCCAGTAAGTTTGTGATGTCATACAAACGTGCCAAAAAAAATCCGTTTGCTACTCCTGAGAACGCAAATTGTAGAAAATCATGTTGTGTATTACTTGACCGTTTTTGTACTATTTCTTAGGTAGGCCTAATTACATGCCTTTTATATTGAAAACGTGACCGAAATATCCATTTCCCCCTTTTGACCTGCCAAAAAAGTTTTCACTTAAGGGGTGGGGTATGAACGTTTGGACAGTATTTATTGTGGGACATTAGAGCACATCAGACATATCGAATTGCATTCTGAATATGAAGAATGTCCTTCTGATATCAAATAATTTTGATTTTTTGAAATTCGCAATGTAATACACATTTTATGGCAAATGATTAAAAATTGATATTGTTGATATTTAGTTATAAACCTGATGATTTATACTTAAAGTGTATGTAGGTGGGATAAAAGCCGACGATCAATTGAAAATTTTGACCTTTCGTCTTGAAGATATGGATTTTTTTCCCAAAACACCAAAAACAATTAGGTCTTTTTGGGAAAAAATTCCATATCTTCAATATGAAAGGTCAAAATTTTCAGTTGATCGTCGGCTTTTCCTCCCAGCTACATACACTTTAAGAATATATCATTAGATTTATAAAATTCACTTCGAGGACTGTTATATATCAAAAATGTGAAAAATATCAATTTTTAATAATTTGTCATAAAATTTGTATTATATCGTGAATTTCAAAAAATGAAAATTATTTGATATCAGAAAGACATTCTTCGTATTCAGAATACAATTCGATATGTCTGATGTGCTCTCATGTCCCACAAAAAATACTGTCGAAACGCTCATTCCAGATCCCTTAAATGAACACTTTTTGGTACACCAAAAATCATCCCATGGTACACATAATTATTGCATTCACCACCCCACTCGGCACCACTTAGGCCAGACATTTTTACAGGGATGGGGCGAGACGAAAAAAAATCCCGGTTGTATCATTTTCACCCGGTATTATCGATGAGATATACTGGTTTTTTTGTACTTTCCTCTTTAATTCTTCCTTTTTGTGGGGGAGGGGGACACCGCTGAACTTCTTGTCATTTATGTATTTGTTTAAAATATCTCGAGATGCTTTTAACAAATGTATAATCCTTTATGCAAATTTTAGGGATCCAATGGGCATTTCGTAATTGTAGTACACTCTTTACGAGTATTCATAAAAAAGCTCGTTAACAAAAAAGGTGTTTCCCAAAATTTCAGTTGACTCGGACAACGGGCAGGAAGTTTTTTAATATTCTATTGTTTCCTATAGGTGTGTTTCTACACCATTTCAGGGTGTAGGCCTAATATCGAAACGGCGCGGTGCCCCAAACATCTTACCCTCCTCCTTTTTGGTCTTCAACCCCACCCCATACATAAAATTTTGAAAAAAAAAGGGATCATGTGGTATAAAAGTTTATACAAATAGGTCATCTGGTAAAAAATGTCAATAAAATGGAGTAAAATTCTATTTTTTATTCCAAGTTGCAAATTTACAATTCATATTTGCTGAATTATTAACGGCATTCAACACGTTGGCTTTCTTTAGCCACGTTGAAGAGAGTAGTGTCTTTTTATATTTAAACCCTTTGTGGTTTTGAATTCAGGATTCAGGTTCTGTCCAGGGGCTCGAGGGGCCCGTTATTCTTTTAATTCTTTTTGAAAACACATTTTGTGATTAAAAATCTTTTGGAGGTGACTCGACTTGAATCATATTTTATATTGTTTACATTTCATTGCAAACAGAATGATGTTGATGAGGACCCTACTGCAGAGATTCGAGTTCGCCATCCCAAAATAGGTGATATGATATCGCTAGGATGTAAGCTATCCATAACCAAACATGGTCATCACGTGATTCACAACATCCAATCAGGGTCTTTCGCTCACAAAATAAATTTGAAGTAAGTGGCAATTTTTAAATGATTAAATAGGCCTAATAAATGGTTTAACACACTTTTTGGCTTACAAAACCCAAAAAAAAAACCCTAATATACAAATCTAGGGGTCAGTGACGCAAAGACGTAACTCCATTTTTTTGCGAGATTTTGAAATGAGATTTTGATATCAAAGTTTTCAGAAACATGAGCACTTTACAATAAACACATACGTATGTTTGTATTGGTTTTAAAGTTGGGATGATTTGGTGGACAATTCCAATGTTGATGTATTGGGGAGGTTTCTACTTTGAAGTGGGGGAGGGTCATTGGAGAGTTTAAATGTGGTGAGTTTTCACCTTCACCAAATTTGAAGTGTTATGTTTGGAAAACTTGGGGTGATGGTGTGTTCTGTTGATGCATAAATTGGGAGAGTTTGTGCACCAGGATGTGCACTAAGTTATCACCCACCTACAACGAATTGAAAGAGTTAAAAAATATGCGGGAGTTATATTTTGTAAAAGTTGCAATGTGGTACCTGTATGTCATGTTGATGTCTTGGGAATGTTTGTACTTTAAAGTGGGAGAGGGTCATTTGGAGAGTTCAAATATGGTGAGTTGTCACCTTGTGCATATTGGGAGAGTTGTGTAGTAATAGGATGTGGTTTGTAAACATAAACTCTTCCAATATGCTGAAGGCAGCTCTGCATTTTGAACTCTCTAAATTGCCCTCCCCCACTTAGAAACCTTCCCATTACATTGACAAAACCAACTTTACAAAGCAAGCTTTTCCAATATGCTCAAGGTGACAAATCACCATTTTGGAACTATCCAAATGACAACTCACCATAGTTGAACTCTCCAATTGACAACTTGCCACATTGGAACTCTCCAAATGACAACTCACCATATTTGAACTCTCCAAATAACCCTTCCCCACTTCATAAAACTCCAACAACCATGACAACATAAGTAACACTTTTCACCTGGGTTAAACAAAACAAAATTGACATGGTTGCGACCAGGCCCGTACGCAGGGGGGGGAGGTGTGGTCGCAAATGTGCAAAAGTATACAAAAAATCCCAAAATATGACAATTTGCGGCGTGCGAGCAAAAAAAAAATCGGGTTTTACACTTTTTGGCCAATAAGGGTCCACATTTTTGAGGAAAAGTCCACTTTTTACAAAATCGCCCCCCCCTTGGGAAAAAAGGTCCACTTTTTCAAAATCAGCACCCCTCCCCAAAAAAATCCTGCGTACAGGCCTGATTTCGACCAACATTGGAGAAAGGAGAGCATTAATTTGTAAAGAGGGTCAAGTGTACAGTAGGAATATTAAACTTTTTTTCAGGTTTGGAGTTCAAATAAACTGATGTCATCCAGCACTGATGAATCCTAGAGAATCCTATAAAAGGTGCATTCCGAATTCCGATCATGGCAATTGGGGTGAAGTCTGGTTAATATTTCTGGCTAATATTCTGTTTAATAATTCTAGCTAAAATTCTGGCTAATTTGTTTTGGCTAAAATTTCAGGCCTGACATTAACATTTCTGGCTAATCTCAATTAAATATTTCGGCCCTTTTTCAGGTTAGTATCAGGCCTGATTTCATTTCTGGTTAATATTTCTGGCTAATTCTCTATAATAATACTATAGCTACAATTCTGGTTAATTTTTTCTGGTTAAATTTTTCTGGCTAAAATTTCAGGCCTGATATTAACATTTCTGGCTTATCTCATTTAAATATTTCGGCCCTTTTTCAGGTTAGTAGCAGGCCTGATTTCATTAATTATTTCAGGTTTAATTCAGGCCTGACACTTTGGTAAGGGGTAACTCCATTTAGCACCCCATTGAAATCAATGGCCAGTGAAACATAGATTTTTTAACTACATAAGTCAATGTGGACCATTATCTTTAAACTCATTTTTTCTCAGAATGGCCAAAATGAAGTTACGTCCTTGTGTCACTGACCCATCGAAATATAATTTTTTTATTTCGACCAAATTTGAGAAATCTTCACAAATAATCATAAAATTTCAATAATTTTTGGTCAAGTTGATCAACATTCAAGAAAGTTTTTAAAAAAGTTTCCTAGATAGCATCTAGTTTTTAAATAATAATAATTATTACTGAAGAATTTTTGTTATATACCTTAGACCAACAATTTAGCAGTTATGAAGCCCAACACTTCCATAATTCCAGGGTTAAGACAAACCTTTAAGGCGAGTGGGATGTTATATAAAGCTCTATGCAGGAGCCATATGTTTGGGTGGAAATGGCACCCCTTATATCAAACCTTAGGATCATTTTTATAGAACCCATACCATACCTCTTGTGTGTCCATTTATTTGTCTCAATATTTCAGTGCAAACACCGCTAGGTATGACCCACCTTAATACCTACTTCTTTACTTTGTATTTGACAGAAAGATGTTCCGTTTCAAATTGATGAAGAGCGTAATAACTATTTTTCTTGTGTGTCAGCTTTATTTGTGTCAAAATTTGTTATTTCAAAGATTTACCATACATACCTTAACTTCTTATTGACAGGGAAATTTTCTGTTTCAAATTGATGAGAAGCGTGATAACCATTCTTGTGTGTCAGCTTCATTTGTCTCAATATTTAAGTCCACACAGCACTAGGTATAACCAGCTTTAATATTTACCATACATACTTTGACTTTGCATTCGACAGGGAAATGTTCTGTTTCAAATTGATGAGAAGCGTGATAACCATTCTTGTGTGTCAGCTTTATTTGAGTCAATATTTCAGTACAAACACCACTAGGTATGACCTGCCTTAAGATTTACCATACATACTTTGACTTCGCATTTGACAGGGAAATGTTCTGTTTCAAATTGATGAGAAGCGTGATAACCATTCTTGTGTGTCAGCTTTATTTGAGTCAATATTTCAGTGCAAACACCACTAGGTACGACCTGCCTTAAGATTTACCATATACTTTGACTTTGCATTTGACAGAGAGAATGTTGTTTCGAATTGATGTGGAACGTAATAATCACAAATCTCTTGTGTGTCAGCTTTATTTGTCTCAATATTCATGACCTGCTTTATTATTTACTATACATATATACTTTACTTTGCATTTGACAGGGACAATGACATTCTGTTTCAAATTGATGAGGAGCGTAATAACCATTCCTCTTGTGTGCCAGCTTTATTTGTCTCAATATCCATGACCTGCTTTAATATTTACCATACATACATCTTTACTTTGCATTTGATAGGGAGAATGACATTCTGTTTCAAATTGATGAGGAGCGTAATAACCATTCCTCTTGTGTGCCAGCTTTATTTGTCTCAATATCCATGACCTGCTTTAATATTTACCATACATACATCTTTACTTTGCATTTGATAGGGAGAATGACATTCTGTTTCAAATTGATGAGGAGCGTAATAACCATTCCTCTTGTGTGCCAGCTTTATTTGTCTCAATATCCATGACCTGCTTTAATATTTACCATACATACATCTTTACTTTGCATTTGATAGGGAGAATGACATTCTGTTTCAAATTGATGAGGAGCATAATAACCATTTCTCTTGTGTGCCAGCTTTATTTGTCTCAATATCCATGACCTGCTTTAATATTTACCATACATACATCTTTACTTTGCATTTGATAGGGAGAATGACATTCTGTTTCAAATTGATGAGGAGCATAATAACCATTTCTCTTGTGTGCCAGCTTTATTTGTCTCAATATTCATGACCTGCTTTATTATTTACAGGGAGAATGATATTCTGTTTCAAATTGATGAGGAGCGAGTTAATATGTGGAGTCTGGCTAACGTTATACGCTATCTGGCAGAGAGAGACATAACATTCACACTGGTATGTAGTTATGTAAATTATAGCTGCTATGTGTCGTATGTGTACAATGTAGAATGAAGAAATTATCAGATGTCTATATGGCAGCTATTGCAGACAGGCTGGATCCAGGTTTTTAAAGTTATACGCTACCTGGCAGAGAGAGTAGTAATATTCACACTAGTATGTAAATTATAGGGAGCTTAGAGCTAGAAGGCCTATCACATCCGCAATAGCTGCCAATTGCCATGTGTACAAAGCGAGGGGTCGGTGACACAAAGCTAAGACGTAGCTCCATTTTTTGCGAAAATGAGATTTTGATATCAAAATGTTCAGAAACATGAACACTTTCTAATGAATACATAGAGTCATGCTTGCGTATTTTTTTTGGGGGGGTTTGGGCGCCAGCCCTGGGGTAAAAGCAGGGGCAGCGAAAATGAAGGGGCAGCGGAAGAAGGGCGGCAAAAACAGGAGCGGCAAAAAAGAAGGGCGGCAAAAAGAATTAGTAAATAAAAAAAGGCGGAAAAATTTGATAAAGCATAAAATTTTTGAAAAAATGGTACTATACATCAAAATGTGCTGCTTTTAGAGGCGCTAGCGCCTGAAACCCTTTTTTTTTTTTTTTTTTTTTTTTTCTTCACTTTTTCAAACGGCCGAGAAAAAAATTGGGTCAACCTTTTCGGGCTGTTGAGGAAGGGGCGGCAAAATTGAATTTTCTTCAGCCCCCGGGTTGGGAAGTAACTGGAAGTAACTCTATTTAGCACTCCATTGAAATTAATTGTCAGTGAAACACAGACTTTACTACAAAAGTCAATGTGGACCATTATCTTTCAACTCCTTTTTCTCAGAATGACCAAAATGGAGTTACGTCTTTGTGTCAATGACCCCTCTAAATAAACAATATAGAATTTGTCAAATGTTTATAGGGCAGCTATTGAAGACAGGGTGGATCCAGATTTTTGAAAGGGGGGGGGCACTCAAGAAACATTTTCCAGGATGCTTTACTTGCCCAAATTTTACATCAAATATGATTCTATTTAATCATTCTATTAGCCATTCCCCTGTCTCCTCTCTTTTTCCCTCTTGCTCCATTTCTCTCCATCCCTCCCCCTCTCTCTCTATCCATATCTCTCTCTCTCCCCAAGCTATTTCATTTGAATGTATACATAAGTTTTACATGCATGTATATAAAATCATTCCACATATATTCTATGCAGTAACTTTATTTCGTTCCTGTTTTGTTAGCATTGATTTTGTAGTCAAAAGTTCAGAACCCCAGGAAGGGGGGGGGGCACTCAACTTTAGAGTGACAGGTATGTGCCTAGGGGAGCATGGAGCTATCGGTACAAAACATTGTTTTAAATAAAGGGGGTACAAACAAAATGAAAAGGGGGTCATTGCATATAATATTTTAAAAAACAGGGGGTCACTGGGTATACAATTTCAAAAACGTTAGAAGAATTTTGCTGAAATAAGAGAATTTGAAAGTTTGCACATTATTTTGTCACATTTTGATTATTCAATTCTAGAAAAAAAGGGGGTAGTTCGGTGGCCGCACCTGAAAGAAGGGGGGTCATCGGGTATGATTTTGACATATCAGGTATATTTGATTTTTAAAAAAGGGGCCTATTGAAAGGCACATACTGTCACTTACTCATTTCTAACGTTGAGTACCCCCCACTTCCGGGTCAGAACCATATCAAAGCATGGAGTGATTTATGTGAATCCATGTGTATCCTTACAGGTCTTGAAACGGAGGAAACCAAACAGTGATAACGAATATGTCTATATAGCCATTAAAGTCAAGCTCTCACTTGAAGGTAAGGTACATGTATGTGAAGGGGGGGGGGGGTGTTGGGGGTGTAGGGGTATGTGCATCACAGTCAATCTTAGGGGGGACCTTTTCTGTAAAATGTTTTGTGTTTGCTGGGTGCATTACCAATACAAAAATGTCTTTAAAACCTTAATGTACTCCCACATATACCTTGTTATTTTGCTTTTACAAATTTGAATATAACTTATGAAGAGCCATACCTTTACCACTAACATGACTAAAACAATATTTAAAAAGGGCATTTCGTGATCCATAGCCTCACCCCCCCCCCAAAAAAAAAAGGTGAGATTTTTATACCACTGGAAACCTCTGGCTATATGTTTACGTACAAAAAAAATTTCTTGCAAATTAATTCGTTTAGCAAAAATTTGAATTACGTTTTGGTACACCAGAACGAAATTACAACAGTGGCCTATGGAGCAGTGTAATACACATAAATCATGCGTAACTCCCAAAGGCAAAATCAGAATCAATTGAAATTTCGGGAATAAGTTTTTTTGTGGATATGTAATGAAAAAATGTTATAAAGAGAGGATGCTAGGATCACGAAATACTCCTTTATGATATAGGTTTCTTACGTAAAGGCTTCTATCTACTGAAGATAGCATGTTCTTTAATTATATTCACCATCCTTCTTGGTCTAGTCCCAGCTTCGTACGTACACAGTCTGTTTGAGTTCAGAATTCAGTTTCTTGACCAGAGCTCTAGACATCATGTCCACCAGTGGGTTGAACACCTCTGGGGTCAGCAAAACAACTGACCATGCTGACGAGCGGTTTCATCAGGTCAGATTCGGTAAGAATCTGCTTGATTGAATCTCTCATGTCATCATCATTCATGCACATCATCAGGCTCAGACAGACTTGGCATCTGTATTTCCAAGGCTCATAAGGGTATCGATTTTCGAAGGTGCAGAATTCTCCTCCTTGTCATTCTCAGTCAAATCTTTCTTGGCGAGCCATGGTTGAAAAAGAATGTTTCCTGATGATTTTACCTTGTAGCTTAAAGTGAGATTTTGGTTTAATTCCTGGAGCTCACTTTCACTAGGCCTATCATTACAAATCTAGTTTGGTGTTTCTAGAAACATATCACTGAAAACTATATTGATCAGAGAATCTGCTATCTACTGAAGATAGCATGATTTGTTTCATATCTGCATCAATCTATTTACAAAAATAAAGACTATCTTCTGAAGATAGTATGATCTGTTTTATAACTAATCAAATCAGTGAAAATCATATAGGTTGGGTGCTGCTATCTACTGAAGATAGCATGATTTGATTTTTAACTAAATACACCATTAGAACACTACTGGTTCTGCTATCTACTCAAACAAAATGCTACCTTCATAAGATAGCAGACTTGAACCATTATTGTGTTAGTTGTGTGTTTAGTTATAAATCAAATCTTGCTATCTTCATAAGAGAACAGACTATATTTGATACTAAACATAGCACTGAAAGTTATATTGGTTAGGGGCTGCTATCTACTGAAGATAGCATGATTCAATTTATAACTAAACACACCACTGACACAATATTGGTTAGAGTCTGCTATCTTATGCAGTGGCAGCACCAGGAATTTTTTTGGAGGGGATTGCAGGGGGAAAAGTGAATTTCAGGGAGGGGGGCAACGGCAAATGTTGCGCATAATTGCCGCAAAAAGTGGAAATTTACGTAATTTGTGGAGTTTTGCCTCAAAAGGGGGAGACTGGGGGGAAAGAAAAATATTTTAGGGGGGAGGCCCCCCTTGCCCCCACCCTCCGTAGCACCGCCACTGATCTTATAAAGATAGCATGATATGTTTTTTTACTAAATACATCAATAAAAATTCTATTGGTTGGGGCTGCTATCTACTGAAGATAGCATGATTCGCTTTATACGAGGGGGTATCCAAAAGTTTTTGACATCATCCAGAAGAAAAAGAGCTATATTGATGAAATTTTGTCAGTGTAATCACTGGTCCTTATGTACATTATGGTCCAAAATGGTCTCATAAGTATGTTTACTTTCTTTACAGGTGGCGCTAGATGGGCAGTAGGCGCATAACCCGTAAGGTAGTGAAAATTGAGGCACGCATATTGATTAAGTTTCTGCATTTGGAGGGTTAGGCCTACAATACTCAGAAAATCTATGATGAAATGAAAGCTATCTGTGGTGATGATTGCCCATCATATGGCACTGTTGCTTTTTGAAAAAGGAATTTCCAAACTGGCCGCATGTCCCTTACAGATGAGCCAAGAAGTGGGCGTCAATCATTTACGGATGATGCGCCCACAGTGAAGAAACTCAAAAAGTGGAGGATCTTATCATGAAAAGGTTATGCGCCTATTGCCCATCATAGCGCCACCTGTAAAAAATTAAACATACTTATGAGACCATTTTTGGACCATAATGTACATAAGGACCAGTGATTACACTGACAAAATGTCATCAATATAGCTCTTTTCCTTCTGGGTGATGTCAAAAACTTTTGGATACCCCCTCGTACACATACTATTGACAAAATATAGGATAAAGTTTGTTATCTTCCGAAGAGATAGCATGATTTGTTTCATAACTTTGTCAATCAATTTAAAAAACAGAGACTGCTATCTTCTGAAAATAGCATGATCTGTTTTATAACTTAACATATCACTGTAAATTATATTGGTTAGGGCTGCTATCTACTGAAGATAGCATGCTATCTACTGAAGATAGCATGATTTGATTTATAACTTAACATATCACTAAAAGTTATATTGGTTAGGGGCTGCTGCTATCTAGTGAAGATAGTATGATTTAATTTTTAACTAAACATATCACTGAAAATTATATTGGTTAGGCTTGCTATCTACTGAAGATAGCATGATTTGCATTATAAATACTAAAACTATGTAGTATAGAGTCTGTTATCTTCTGAAGATAGCTTGATTTTTTCATAACTTTACTAATCATTTGAAAAATAGAGGCTGCTATCTTCTGAAGATAAAGATAGCATGATTTGTTTTATAAGTAAACATATCACTGAACATCATATTGGTTAGGGCTGCTATCTACTGAAGATAGCATGATTTGATTTATAACTAAATACACCATTAGAACACTACTGGTTCTGCTATCTACTTAAACAAAATGTTATCTTCATAAGAGAGCAGAATATGTTTTATACTAAACATAGCACTGAAAGTTATATTGGTAAGGGGAGATTCGCTTTATAACTTAACATACCACTAACACAATATAAGATAAAATCTGTTATTTCCTGAAGATAGCATGATATTAAAAAAAATATAGAATGCTATCTTTAAAAAAATAGCATGATTTGTTTTATAAACATATCACTGAAAATCATATTGGTTGGGGCTGCTATCTACTGAAGATAGCAAGATTTGACTTATAACTTAACATACCACTAACACAATATAGGATAAAATCTGTTATTTCCTGAAGATAGCATGATATTAAAAAAATATATATAATGCTATCTTCAAAAAAATAGCATGATTTGTTTTATAAACATATCACTGAAAATCATATTGCTTAAGGGCTGCTATCTACTGAAGACAGCATGATTTGATTTCTAACTAAACATATCACTAACACAATATAGGATAAAGTCTGTTATCTTCTGAAGATAGCTTGATTTGTTAAAACACTAACCATTAAAAAACACAGGCTGCTACCTTCTGTAGATAGCAAGATCTGTTTTATAACTAGGTTAACATATCATTAAAAGTTATGTTGGATAGGTGCTGCTATCTTCTGAAGATAGTATAAATTGATTCGTAACCAAACACCGCTACAACAATGTAATCTACATATATTGCATGCTATCTTCTGATCAAAACTATCAAAACAATATTTTTTTCTGGTGAAAAACTTTAAAACTTCTTTTATTACTTTGACAGGAGATGTAGTTGAGGCAGAGATCACAGGGGTTTTCTACCTTAAACCAAGCCCTGTGTACGGCTCAGGGGTAGAGCTACAAGTAACTGGCAACAGTTTTGATGCATATGTCTACCAAGAAGCTAGAAATTTCCCTACACGATTTGTCAACATTCAAATGAGCACCCCCTATGTAACAACTATTGGAAGTAGCACACAGGATCTATGTGAGTTAACTTACACCGGACTAATGAGTATATACTCAGAATGGGCTATTCCATTTAAAATCCACACTACCCCTGTGGAAGATTTTTGAAATATCTTTTACAGGGGGAGTATGAATTTCAAATACAATGAACAAAAGCAGCCTCCATTTGAATTTCATACACCCTCTGAGAAAGATTCAACCTGAATCTTCCACAGAGGGAGGGTGAGTTTCAAAAAGAGTTGGTTAATGTGCTAATTCTATTTGAATTCATACCCCCCCTGTAGAAGATATTTCCAAAATCTTCCACAGGGGTAGTGTGGCTTTTAAATGGAATAGCCCAATGGTGTTTTAAAGCAATACTATAACATTTCCATAAAAATTATTTTATTTTTTTCCACAAAATGTTACATGTAGTTTTCACTATATGTCCTCTTATAATTTAGAACCAAACAAATTTGATATGACAAAGAAAATTGCTATTTCATTCCAGCTCCTAAATCGTCAATATCAGTCTGTTGATTGTTAATCAGGTCAACCGGCCAAACATAATCATGTCTCCAAGATTGTATCCTCTATTATATTGGATTTGAATGGGATTCATCACTCCAGATATGAATAATACTGTGTCTAGCTTACTGTAAATGTGGAAATTTGGGTGCGATTAATTTTTTTGCGCATTGCCAATTATGAACTGTTTCCATAGTTTTTGATTTAGCAATGTTAAATTTCCTTACATTGACCTTACACAAAAGGAATATATTCGCGAGATGTTATTGTCTCGGTAGCAGGTTGGAATGCAAAAAGCATGAAAACAAATCTTATGCAAAAATGTCCACATTTAGAGTATTCATTGTTGGGTTTAGTTAAGTTGTGGGAATAGTTAAGTTCAAGATTGACTGATTTTTTTTTTGTGTGTGTGTTTCTAGATCAATTCAAAGTCCACCAGCTTCGAGGTTGGGGCAGGACAGTGTTTGTTTTTAACAATGTGACAGTGAACAAATCTATACATGCTCCAGGGCCATCTGGCAACGCATCACTTACGGTAAGTTGACAGTCGCATAGCCAGCGGGGGACAGAGTGCCCCATGACAAAAAATGAAAGAGAAAAGTACCTCTCTAACAAAAATTAATAGAGAAAATCAGGAAGGCAAAGGAAACGAAAAGGGGCAAGGAGTCCATTTCCTGCCAAAATTCACCCCGATCATGGGCCGAAAGTTTAAAATACCACATTTGTGCATGCTACGCACACACACAGTCCCAATGAAGCCTTTTTTGAAGCTCAAAGACTTTATGTACAGTCTAAATGGTATATGTATATAGCCCACCACTAATACCGGGTTAAAATGATTCAACCAGGAAATTTAACCAAAAATTTTCTATCCCCACCCCTACCAAGAAAACTGGCTACGCCCCTGTAAGTTGGACAGTACTCTGTCACCCAAAGGCCCTTATTTCTCTGTGGATCTGTTACCTAAAGGCCACTTTTTTCAACGCTATGGCAATTTCAAATCAACACTGCTTTAGCACTTTTACATTTAGAACTAACATTTAGATCTAGCTTCTGTGAGCTGTTTTTGACTCATGTTCTCATCATTGAGTGAAAGCCACTGGGCAATTCCAGTTGAAATCAACACTCCCCTGTGGAAGATTTAGTAAGCCTTACAAAGAGGGAGTATTGGTTTTTAGAATAGACAATTAGGTAGACAAATAGACAAATAAATTATCTTCCGCTCTTCTCCAACGTGCCTCTTTAGCTCAGTTGGTTAGAACGTTGTGCTAGTAATACGAAGGTCGCTGGTTCAAATCCGGCCGGATGCACTGGTTTTTTTTCTTTCAGCATTTAAGTGCACTGGCCTACTCTGGGGAAAGATTAAAATTTGTTCAGACAATTAGGTAACTTCCATTTGAATTGCTCTAGTTATGGAAGCTATTATAGGTAAAGCAGTATACAGGGGGAGTATGGGTTTAAAAAATAATTGCCCCTAGCCATTTGAAAAACTTTCTCCCTCTGTGGATGGCATTTCTTAAATCTTCCAGAGGGGTGTGGCAGATAGAATAGCCCATTTCACTGTTTTTTTAAATACCATTTCAAATTTCATCTTCATCTTATTTTACAAATTCACATTCTTGTTCAATGCGTGAAGCTTGAACTAAACCTGTGTATTGTAGTGAAGAGCAGGGCCGGATTTACCTGTTTGGGGGCCCTGGGCCAGGCCAAAATTTGGAGGCCCCCAACTCATCGTGAGGAAGGCATGTGCCCTCAAGTGGCCAAGTTTTTCGATTTTACCAGGACATTTGCGCGCGTAGCGAGTGAAAAAAATTCAAATTTAGACTATTTTAGCCCAATTTGAAGCTGAATTTTGCTATATACCAGATCAGTGCACGCGAAGCGCGCAAAATTTTGCAATTTTTGTACCCTATTTTGGCCCAAAACATAATGTTTTCGGCTAAAACGGAAAATGCACACTGCACAAGGCAATTTTTGGGGCCCCCAAAATTTGGGGCCCTGGTAAATCCGGCCCTGGTGAAGAGAGCAAGAGTGGGCAGTGGACCTCAAAATATTAGACCTGCCTTATCCTAATATGCCACATATTGTAATTGCTACAAGTTAATCCAATCTGTCATAATTACAATGCAGGACCAAGCTAATGATGACTTAGTAGGACTCATCCGGAATGCCGACATCATCGCTGACACTAGGATGTTCTATGTACATGTACCTTCTAGTGGGCACTACCAATATGAAAGCGTCATTCATGGGGGTAAGTAATAAGCCCCCTAGGGGGTGGGGGAGTCTGGTACCACTACCCCAAGGGCAGGGACAACTCTGGGGCAGGGGGGGTAGACATCTTTGATGATGTTTTATAGAAACATACCATCCAGTGGGCACTACCAATATGAAAGCGTCATTCATGGGGGTAAGTAATAAGCTCCCTAGGGGGTGGGGGAGTCTGGTACCACTACCCTGAGGGCAGGAACAACTCCAAACTTAGGGGATGCGGAAGAGGCAGACATCATTGTTGATGTTTTATGTAAACATACCTCCTTCTGGTATACAGTTTGAGCCCCTAGAGTAGACCACTACCCCGAGGGCAGGGAGAATCAATAGCAGCGACAGACATCATTGTTGGGATTAGTACATATACATGTACCAATATGAAAGTATGTTGTAGGGGAGGGGAAGGGGGAGCCCTGTACGGGGTGGGGAAGTGTGACAAACAACACTAGGGGCAGTGACAGACATCATTGCTGATGAAAGGATGTTAAATGTAAACACACCTTCCATTGATTACTGTAAATATTAAAGTGACATCCATGGTGGTAAGGGGTGGGGAAGTCTGACACCACTTCCCATGAGACAGTGACTGACCCAGGGGCTGTGGTACATATCATTGCTGACCTAAATTAGGAGTGTGTAGACCTGATTCCACCCTGATGTGTCAGTGAAGTCACAGCATTGAGGCATCTGTTTCGTGCATGCATCTATGCGCCATCTGTAAGCGTGTGCGTGATGTGTACACCAGAGCTTTGAGCGAACACTAGCGATTTGTAGCTGCGCCCAATGAAATGCGCACTGACGTCACTGCCACATCAGGGTGGAAAATGCTTTATAATCTTATTCACAGCCAGGGAGAGCATCATTCAGTGGTGCGAGGGTACTCATCTCTGCTGTATGGGTTCAATCCCCAGCATAGAATAATTGCCGTAATTGGGCTATTCCGGTTGAAATCCATACAACCCCTACATAAGACATGATCTTAATCTCACAAACAGGTGATGTAGATTTCAAATGGAGTCACACATTCAGGTAACCTTCATTTGAAATTCAAACTCCCTGTGTGAAAGATTAAGGTTATGTCTTCCACAGGGGGTGTATGAATGTCAACTAGAATAGTCCATTTTACTTACAAGGCTCAATTCAAAAACTTGACATCCGGGCAATTAACTCTCCCCCCCCCCCCCCCCACCCCTACTCACACATTTACAACTTGTAATTTGCACCTGGTCAAGTGTTCAATTCAAGCCCTGCTATACAGTAAATCACATATTTTTAAACTTTTTTTCTTTCAGGAAGTTTCCTGGCATCTGAGAATGGGAGATTAGTCCTTGTTAGAGATTCTAGCCGCTCCCACACATGGTTCAAAACTGTGCAGACAGACAGACTGGATCCATCACCAAACCAAACCGATCCAATTTACACTAAACACAAAAGCATCTACTAAACTAGGACAAATCATGGTGTATTCACACAGGTTTGGTTCAAAATGGTTCCAAACTGATCTGGACTAATCTAAACTACTGTTCACTTAATGTCCACACAACAGCAGATATGTGAATATCAACTAAAACAGAGACAAATCATGGTGTATTCAGAGAGTTGATTTTTTTCAAGATTGGTTCTGAACCAATCTGAATTGATCTCAATTCTGATCAATTTTGTGTGAACACACGGTCTATGATCTGAGCCATGCATTGAGACCAAGTGTAATGAGACTAAGTGTGTAACATAGCAAACAAAAAGACTTCTGCAAGATGTAAGGAAAAGCCTTGTCAGCTCTTGTCAACCATTTTCTAAAAGCATCTGCTATGAATATGTTCTAGCCACTATGGACCACAATGGCCTCATCCCAATGGCATAGTTCAATAACCTCAATTAAACAATCATAGTGCAACATTTGACCTCAAGTTGTAGAGTATGAGGTGTCATTCAATGATATGAATGTACAGATGTGTGGGGTTAAAGAACCATGCCCTGATAGATGAGCATGTTGTGGATCCTAGTGAGCTGCATCCCAATACCAACTCTTGATTTGGTAGCTTGCCCAATTGGTTAAGTATTGTAGATTTTCATTGTAACTTGATTTCCTATCCTATAGTAACCAGTAGTTTGGGTAACTTTAACATTGGCTAAAGCAATTTCTCTGTAAAAATGTCTACTACACGGGGACAAGCCACTAAAATCTGTCTTATTTTCAGTACTTGGATAGTACTTTTTTTGTGTGAAAACTGCATTATATTTAGATGGATCAAATTTCAAGAGTCACATCCCAAAGAAGATATCTGACACTTCCCACAATGCATTTCTTCCATTTCAATTGTCTGTACTGACTACCGATTTGTTATCTAGCGCAACATGGGTTATTAGTGACAAAAAATACCTCAATGAACAGGGCACATCCAGATCTTGCAAAACTATGTTTATATCTTGACTATCGACCCATATTTAGCCAGTCTATTCTCAACATGAAAACAAAGGGAACCTGTACAATGTAAGAAGAGTGTCATTAGTTGTAATGAGGTGATGTGTCATGTTGAAAAGGATTCTGGGAAGGGAAACATATCTTCTCTGTTATGTCCCTACCCTAACCAAACTTGAGTACAAAAAGAAAAATTGGGGCAATTTTTGTTGAATTATATTGACCTGCGATTTGGGCTGAAATTTTATTTGGCAACCATGGTAATAATACAACCCTGTACATAATTATTTTGTATGTTATTTAAACATAAGTGTTGGAATGTAAATGTTTTATTGTATTGTTAATGTATGTATTTATCTGAAATAATTTCAACAGTGAATGATTAGTGTAAGCATTCTTGAGGTCTGTTTTGTTAATTTGCACAATCATCGAGGGCATAGATGATGACGGTACATTGGACAAACTGTGTGCCTGTAGGCCTTGCCAAAAATTCTTTAACCAGGGCAGCCCATTCAGTATTTGGTACTGATCTTCAAGGCCCTGAATAAACCAATGTTCAAATTCTTGCTACATCTATTAGGCCACAATATAATTTTTGACAAAACAGAACAAAATGACCAAAATCATACATTATGGCTTTAAATTATCAATATATTAATAACTTTAAAACCAACTCAACAATGGGGCATATTTCACTGTTTGCATCGGAACTTTTCACAACAATAGCATGATCAAATACAAATACATGTGTATATCAAAACTTGGATATTTCCCAAGTAGTACAGGAAGTAACACTACAGGTATACCTACTCTAGAGCATGAATATTTTAATGGGGTTCATTGTATCATGCAAATAATGAGCAGCTTCAATAGTTCATAAAATGCATTAAACCCCATGGATCCTGGGCATGGATCAAAAATATGTTTATCATTTTTTATGGCTTTTTAAAAATGTCCAGTTCTGAAATTAGCTGCATGAAAATAAAACTGCTACAAATATTATGCACTTTAAAATCATTATCGTACTTTATGAATGCACATGAACTTTGCCAGAGTTTCTACAAAATATTAAGGTCATGCGAACTTGTAGACCTTGATCATTATCAAGTGCCATTTCTATTCAGTGATCCCAGTTTTGTAAATGTTGCATGTAAAAATCTGTTTGCTGCATGTAAAAAGTGGACTTTAGCCCTCCTCTCAAAAGTGGACATTTTGGGTATACAGTGGCGTGGCTGGGGGGGGTAAAGGGGAAGTTTTGCCCCCCCCTGTGGGATGCTGACCACCCTGATATTTAAGATTTTAGGCCTTTTTTTGTACCATTTTGTCAAAGTTTGCCTACCCCCTGAAAATTGCCTTGCCCCACCCTCTTTGGCCACCCTCTGAAAAAGTGCTGGCTATGCCACTGCAGGTATAACTTACCATTTTGAACCATATCTGAATATTTTTGCAAATTTTGACATTTTTAGCACCTATTTTAGAATGTGACCACAAAAACAAATGTACTGATTTAGACACTAAATCAGACCCGTTAATATACATGTATGGCATTATGCTTTGGAATGTTTAAAAAGAGGAATAAATTTTAGCGGATATAACAAGGTTGCCATTTTTTCCTTCTATTAATAGTACCAGTGTAAAAACCACAAATTGTTAGTGTTGCAATCTTTGACAGTAACCACCTGGGGTACAGCCCCCATCCACCAAAAACTACACCTTTTTTTTGTAGTGGTTGAATTAATCATGAATATATCATGCAATTAAAAACCGCAGGTTACAATACAAATTCACTGGTGTGGAAAAACGGATAGTTGAAAGAGGAACTACTGCCTGTATATTGTTTCCTATTGGGCTGTTTTATTTGGAATCAACACCCCCTATGATGGAAGATTACAATGCTATTTCATTCCAGTTGCATCACATGATCAATTCAGCTGGCTTTTTTTTTTTTTGCTTCTTACATTCTAGCCTGAAATGAAAAAAAAAAAAAAAAAATCTGTTCAGAAGTTCACGATTGGGCCTCTATTTGAGAAATTTTGTTCGAAATTCCAATAAAAAAATTTCCCTTGTTTTCGATGAAATCGTGAAAATTGTTGGGCCTAAAATGACTTAAACTGTGTGATAAAGTTGGTAGGAGTTTTAAAATCTTCCTAATGGATGTGTGGTTTTCAGATGGAATATATTATAGCCAGTGTTGCAGCTATGGTAGACGGCAGTGCTCCACCATCCACTCACTTCTGGAGCCCACCACTGAAGGTTCATTTTGATGCTAGAGCCCACCACTCAAATGGAAAAAACATGTATATTTTACCATATTTATCATTGAAGTATCCACTTTTGTTGAAATCTTGCTAATTCAAGCATATTCTATAACTCAAATTCAGCTACAATCCCGGAAAAAATGTGTTTGAACACTTACTCTAATTCCATGTTCTTCTATATGAGTGACTGGAAACTGAGAATTATAACAGTGTTGTCTCAATGTTCATCTTACGTGTACTCCCTCCCCTTTCCCCACCAAACAATGTTGGTAGAAGATACGGTGAAGATGGGCATTTGGGCATGCCAACATTGTACGCGGTAGAAGGGGGAACATTTCAATTAAAGGAGTATTTCGTGATCCTAGCATCCTCTTTTTATGACATTTTTCAGTAGATATCGACGAAAAAAGCTTATTCCCAAAATTTCAGTTGATTCCGATTTTGCATTTGCGAGTTTTGCATGATTATGTGTAGGCTTATAACACTGCTCCATAAACAATGTGTTGTAATTTCGTTCTGGTATACCAGAACGAAATTCCAATTTTACGATATCTTCGCTAAACGAAATAATCTGCAAGAAATTTTTTGTATATAAACATTATGTCGCCATAAGTTTCCAGTGATATAAAAATCACAACTTTTTGGAGAAAAGTGAGGTGATGATGCTGTGGATCACGAAATGCCCTTTTAATGGTAAATAATAATTAATAAAATTTGGCGGGCTCATTTTTAGAATATATCAGACTTTTACATTAGAAATCTGTTTTTGACAATTTTATACAAAATGCAGAATGGACAATACAATGTGTTTTTTTCTGGCCCAAGATTCAGCAATTTTAGAGTTGGTTGTTCTTATAATTTGAGCTGGATCAGGAGGCTAACAAATTACTTTTGTGTATTTTTACAGTATTATAGGTTATAACATATATCTCAAACTTACTTCATGTCTTTTTTTATAAATCTTTTATTATACAATTTATTTTTATATCCTATAGTTTCTTAAACATTTTAGATAACAATTGTACAAGTTCAGACTAAAATACCTACACATTTTAGTCTACAGTGTAAGTTTTGAACTTTAGCAGTATTTAGCAGACACAAGGATGAATAAATAATACCTGGATATTGACATTGTTTTGTTGTACATGCAGTTCATTTTCAACGTAGACTAAACTTGTTTAGGGGTCAATGGGTACTATTATGTCCAATGGCAGTAATGACAGTCTATGGGGGGGGTCACTGACCATGATAAGGGAGCACTGGGTCTGATTAGGGGGGGGTGTAGATTTCAAATGGGAGTCACCCATTCAGGTAATCCCATTTGAAATTCACACTGTGTTGATGAAGATGAAGTCATGTCTGTCATAGGGGTGGATGGATTTCAACTGGAATAGCGTTTTGTGGATACTGGCTAACTGATCAAACATCAGTCACAACATTTGGAGGGAAAAAAAGTTCAGTTTTCATTACATCCATGTGCACCACGTACTGACAGTGTATAATAAGTTACTCATACCATATGTGACAAGTGTTTGGCAAAGTCCAATTTTGAGAAACATGATCGGGTCCACGTACACCAAGTGGGCAAGTTGAAATTTCAACCTTGGGCTATTCTAGTTACAAACCATACACCCCCTGTAGAGGACATGACCTTAAATCTTTCACACAGGGAGTGCAAGTTTCATATAGGTTTACCTGAATGGGCCAACTCCATTTGAAATCTACATTGGGAGATTAAGGTTATGTCTTCCATAGGGGGTATATAAATTTCGGAAATTTTGGAATAGCCCAATCAATGAATTGTAAAAGGGATACCAGAAATTTCCATGTCGCATTATACTCCAACTGCAGTTTTTCAGTGGCTCCGAAACAGAGGGGTGAGGGGGGGGGGGCTGGCCACCCAATAATTTTGGTGGTTATACTGGCTATGAAAAAGTACCTTACCAACACAGATGAACTTTCATACTAGAGGTCACATTTATGTTCAAAGAAAATTTCATTTTATTGAGTCGATTTTCTATTTTACTTTTAGCGTACTTTTGGCAATTTTATTAAATAGTCCATGATTATCCATTAATTAATATACATTTGGTACAGAAAGCAGCATGTAGCCATTAAATAATAAGAAAAAATGAAATAAATACATATCGCTTAATGTCTTACAGTACGATTGCCTTTACAAGGTAGTGATCTGAATCAATGGGCTATTCCAGATGAAATCTACACACCCCCTATGGAAGACATGACTTTAATCTCCCAAACAGGGAGTGTGGATTTCAAATGGAGTTACCTGAATGGGTGGCTCCATTTGAAGTCTACACCCCCTGTGTGGGTAATTAAGGACATGTCTTCCATATAAGGTGTATGGATTGCAACTGGCACAGCCCAATCAAATTACACATTGATTAAGTCAAATGTTTCATTAATAAAGTCAAGATTTTAGAAATTAAGATAGAAAGATAAGAAAAAATAAATTATTTACATATTTCATATAATACAATGTCCATTTCTTGTGACCATTCGTCACATAATCATAAATTCAATTAATTAATATACCATATTATATGTCCTAAGAGCCATTTCACTAAACTTTTTACCCTTTGTGTCTTAAGTTACAGTTCGCAAGTTACAAATACCCTTTTACAAAGGGTCCCTGTAATAAATCCCTATTACTTATATACGAAGGGTACCGATCGTAAGTCAGTTTAGTTAAATGAATTTTACAAAGAGTCGTAAGTTATGATTGATTTTGAGACTTACAAAGTTTAGGCCGTATAAAATTAATATTTTGGTTCTCGTCCAGAGGATTTTCATGAATTGATGAGGGAGGGAGGTGTTGTTTTTTTTTCAGTGTAAAATCAGCATTGTCTGTAGTTTTCGGTCTTTTCCAACAGTGCTCGAGGAAACGATGAGGCACTTTTTTTTTTTTTCAAATGTGAGATTCTGAGATATAAACCCCCTAGAGTACCACAAAAAGACTTGGAAGTGGTCCTTGTTCTCTAATAAACTTATTTATAAGTATGAAAAATTTATAAATCATTCCAAAGTCTAAAATAATTGAAAAATCTAAAAAAGAAAAAAAATCTGACAAATCCCAGAAATTGAGGAAAAAACCAAAACATTAATTTTATACGGCCTTAGTGAAATGCACCCCTGGAGACCTTGATGCCCACATACCTCTTATGTAAATTACATGCAACGTGTGCTAGAGGGTATGGTGAAGGCATGATTCAAACAAAACAGATAGCTGCACTTGCCAGAGATCGATATGCATTGAGAAATCTTGTGGTCGTCTCCACCGCAGCCAAAAATAGTGATGATCAGGGTCTTAGGATTTTACAAGCACCCGTCATTTTCATCAAACCTACCTGTCCTAAATATGAACCTGAAATCATAAACCACACCTCTGCCCGGGGGGGGGCATATTCAGTTCAAATAGCTATTGCTATATCCTTGATTTAATGGTCTGGTCTTGTTTTGAGTTCACAGAACTTATTTATTCAAGCATCACTTTTAGAATTTAGCACACCTCATAATGCTTAAGTACATGTATGCCTTAAAGATAAGGCAGGTATAACCATAAGTCCATAACATAAAAGTGTTACATTATTACTAGTTTAATCTTTACTATATTTGGTGAAATTTCACATTTTACCCTTTCACACCACATCCATTTCAAATCCTTTGTCTGAGTACATATTTGTTTATGAGGGTTTTATATAATAATGTTCCCGAATGGCCATGACCGTGCCACTGGATATGTGAGATTAGCAATTCTGTACTGTACAATAAGGTGCCCCACCCACGAGCTGTGCTTAGCAAAAATCATAGGATGTCTAACAACAGTGGTGCACTGTGTTTTGTACAAAGTGCTCTGTGAGATTTTCAAAGGCATCATATACGGATCCCAATATCCCATTTCAAGGACAGCACAGCTAAATTTGTACAAATCTCCAAATAATATTAAACATGTGCACAAATAATCAATCTTCCATTGCTAAAGTTTGTACGGCTTATTATAAGGTGGAAAAATAAGACTCATATCACCGTGTATTGATATAGAATGGTGTGCACACAGTTGGGGGCAGTGCTTACGCTAGTTGGGCATTGCATAATGAATTTATGTGAGCGTGAGTTGGGACTTTTTTTGACGCATGCACCAACAAAAGCCGAAATAATTTTCACCCTATAAGCCGAACAAACATTACCAAAAGTACTTAAATAATGACCTGCTAAAAAGGATTACTATGAGCAAATCTGAAGGAAGTGGAACCAATTACTTTAAATCACAAAGTTGTTGTTCCAAAATACAGGAATTATTGAGCTATTTTTTAAATTTATTGTTTTATATCATATCTATGCATTAACAGCAAAAATCTAGGAAATAATGCTGATGAAACTTCATCCAAGTACAAGTGATCTGGTGAAGGGGGTCGCTGTAGATAGCTGGTCGGGGCATTTTTACAGGACAGGCCAGTGTAGCCAACAATCTGGCATACTACCCTGATTGAAACCAACTCAGTATATAGTTGTGAGCGGATATATCTTGTATTTGATGCGACAAACCTCAAGGACAATTCCGTACTCAAAACTTGGCACTTTTTCCAATTGATTTCAACTGAAACTCGTTATGAAAATGACTTAGATAAGCTGACACTTGATATGCAACATTAGTACATTACCATACGATAAAAAACCATGAGGATGTGCTTTCATGTGATTTTAACTGAAGGACATAATACAATAGAAGTTTCAATTCCTGCAAATCATGTGCTGTTTTCATAGTGTCAAGTTCATTACTATTAGTTCTAGGAAACAGATGTTATCATCATTATCTCATTTTGATACTGGTTGGTACAAAACATAAAGCTCTAAACCATCAGTGCAAGTTTCCATGAACAAAAACCAATAATCCGGTGCAAGTTTGTCTTTTCTTATATAATGATACCATACTGACCTGGGTACTACTACATTATAGTTTCAGCTTGAAACAGGTTATGTGGTGTGAAATAGGGCAATGCCATTTAAATACACACCCCCACTGGCATCTCAATTCCAGTTGCACCATTATGTTCAATCAGGCTGTTGGTTTTTTTTTCTTTCTAATTTTACATTAATGCTTTGCATGCTAGCCACAGACTTCAACATTAAAAGTCCATATCAAGAGGAGAACTCTTAAGAACCACTGAACTAATACTAGGCTTGCTTGTACTCATTTAAATGGATTTTTCATGCTGTTTCCTAATATGGTCATAAAATCGTACAAAATTCTGAAATTTTTTAATATTTTAAGAAAATTTGATACTTGTCGTCTGCAGTCGACACCCACATGGAGAGTTTAATTCCAGTTGAAAATTGCAGATATATATATAAAATCCAGTTGAATTTTGCACAATTTTGCCTCAAATTCGATAATCTTGTTTAGAATTCTAAAATCTAATGCATCTTTCCCACTTTTTACTGATTTACTGATGAAAATGGTTGGATCTGGAATCTTCAAGCAGTTGCGGCAAGGTCTTATAATGAAAGACAAAGATAAAGACAATTTATCACGTCTGACGTCACCTGTCAATCAAACTCGAGCACGGTTTGTTTACAAGTGTCGTGATGATGACTTGCTGAACGCGGATTTATAACCGGGCGCCTTATTGTTGATTTTGCACCTTTCGACATGCAAACCATCTCAAAAGTTAGGGCTTTATAGTAAGAAACTTTCTTTGGTGAAGGCACCATATCCACAATCCCTAGAAAAGCTGCTTTTTGCCTTGTAAAAGTCACGAACTTTTTTCGCCATTTGCTGCTATTCCTTTTCTCCGATCAGCACCAAATAGATCGGTCTTTTACGCGCTGATTAACCTGTGTTAACCAATCAAGGATCGCAATTGACAGTGACATCAGACGCGATAAATTGCATTTATCTCTGTCTTTAATTATAGCTAGGATTTGACAAGTGCCTATCATTTTCACCAAAACTGCCTGTCCAAAATTTGACCTTCATAACCCAGCCCTTTGCTCCATCTGGGGGTTCAAATATCTATTGCTATATAGCCTTGAATTATTAGTCTGGTCTTGTTTTGAATTCACAGAACTTGAACAAGTATTCTTTTTTAGAACTTAGCATCTGTAAAATGCATTAATCTTGCCCATCCCAGGAACAAACTGTCTGTCCAAAATGATGGGCATACAGGTGGCTAGCTAAGACTCTGGGTGTGGTTTTCAAATGGAGCAGCTTTGAGCACACATTTTGGAGTGTCAGGGAGGGCCTGTCAGGGTCCCCTTGGCGCTGAAAAAGTGCTAAAACCTGTATCTAACATAGAGATTTGAATGACATTGCTGTGATTTTCAAATTGCAAAACATTTATTATTATAATAATTCCTCAATTATTCCGATTTCTTTTTGCCCAAGTACTGTATCATCATACTACAGCTAACAAAATCCTCCACATGTTACTATAAATTTTATTGCTTTTAATTAATGTGTTGAAAATGACGACCACTCAAACAATCGTGGACTTTCTTTTTGTGACGTGTTTAATATTACAAATTGCACAGTTATCCCCTAACTTGACTGTGGCCCTTGAACATGTTTAAAACAAAACTGCCAAGAGATTACATGGACAGTTTTGTTTTAAACATGTTCAGGGGCCAATGACACATACGATATTGGTTACGTCATACTACCAGACCATTTATGTAGATAACTGCCCCATCCAGCTGAATCACTTGCACCTGTGTCTGCACCATCATCACCTGTAATGAACGTACAAATAAAGGAATCCAGAATAAGATTATTGTCGTAAAAATAAAGGAATTCACAAAAGATTATATACATGTACATTTACAGTACATACATGTGTGTAGTACACTAAGCAGGTTTGTCACCAGCCCAAATTGAGTGCCAAATTTACTTACAAGAAAACGCCCATCTGGGACATGTGTGTTAAACAACAACGATGGCGCACCATGCCCGATGAAGTGAATGTTACGACGGCAGTGTATGTCGCTGGAAATTGCAGTTTCATATGCATGTGCATATTTTTAATATTTACTCAATTCTGTACATAATCATACAATAATATTTTTTTGTTGATTGAAATCTCTGCACTACTTTGTAATTTTGGGAAACATAACTTTGTTAATTTTCAGATTTTTGCCCCTTCAAATGTTCTTTTCTCCCCAGAAAAAATTCCCTGTGTTGCCCCTGTCTGCAAGTCATCCATATGGAGTGAGGGGAACAAAGACACACAATTAGATTTGGATACTATTTACTATTAATACTCATCACAAAAGTGACACACTTTACAGTTGCAAATAGATTGAAAAAAAAAATAGTGAAAGCTTTCCTTCTTGGTATACTTATGAGTGTATTGAAAAAAAAAATCCCAACTACACATGAGTTCATCAGTAAGGCCAAAAAAAAATTGTTTGTTTGTCCACGTCCGACCGACCGTGTGCCCTGGTCCCGACCGTTTTTTTTGTTGTTTTTTTAAATTTGCGTTGAATGTGCTAGTAAAACAGTGGTTAGTATAAATTTAAAGAAAGAAAATGTAAAGAAAATGAACAGTATAACATGCAGAACCATCTTAAGAGTTAAACCAGTAAAGTGCTGTGTGTTTTAACTTATTTACCAGTCTTCAAATTGTCAGTTTCAAGTGCAATATCTGTAAAAAAAAAAAAAAAAAAAAATCCGACCTACCGACCCAACTGTTTCATAAGTCTCTATGGACAAACAAACCTTTTTTTGGCCTAATCATGTGAATTTGTGATCAAACAAATCAAGTTTTGGCTTTCTCAATTTAAAAAGGCCCTCCAAGCTTTTTTTAAGGGGAAGCTGCACTGAAAAAAGTGATTTTCTAAAGTATTTGACCTGTGCACTTGTAAATTGGTGGGAATGTGTGTGCTGATCAAACTTAGCGATTCCAGCCAAAAAATGATCGTCGTTATAACGGTTGCCATGGTAACGGCAATGCCATGTTGGATTTTCACATGATGTCGCTAGCGTCATTTTTCTCAGTCGTTCTTTGGTATTTTTTCTGAAATTTGTTTTATTTGACAAATTTAGGTCTAATTAAAAAATGTATAGAGGAATTTTCAAAAAAGGTTGTATGCAGTTACGCTACGGTGCATTAAAATTGGTAAATTTAGCATTTTGGCGGAAAATTTACAAAAACGGTCGTTCCATGGTTACCAGATGTTTTTCAAAATTTCCTTCTATAAATATTTAGATACAGGTATGTCCAACATACTTGCCAAAAATAAGCTTAAACAGATACACCATTACCAAGAAAAGTGACGCATAAGGTAAAAAATGACGAAACAACATCTGGCAGAAAATGGCATTTTAAGTCTAGAAACACTTAATATGTTAATTAGGCAGCAATTATGCATATCAAATGTTATAAAATCATGTTTCTGACAACAATAACATTTATACTAATTATTAGCACTCTTTATAGACAATAAACATATTACATTATTCAGAAATTAATTTTTAGCTGGAAATTCCTTAAATATAAGCCTTGAAAACAATACAATACATAAGAAATACATTACGTGTATTAGTATAGGACAGAATTCAATTAGCGACTTTTTCAGCACACGTTGTTCCTTTGATTACTTGCAACTTCTGAACCAAATGTCCGATTTGAATCAAATAAAAAGCAAATAAAGGCCCAAATTCTATAGATTTTTAATTTAGAAAAAACATAAAAAGACTAAAATACCCCTATTTCACAACAATCCTGGTGCAGCTTCCCCTTAAATTGAGATACAAAGCCAAAAAGGATTAAGATTACGGAGCGAACCTCACACACACAGATTAGAGTACAGATAAAGACTAGGATTAATGAGAGATACGGATTATTGTGGATGACAACTACATTACATAAATAAGATAAGTTGCCCCAGATGTTATCACTTCCAATTTAACTAAAGCACTGGCTGACACAGATTTTGAGACCTGGATAAACAACACTACAATTAATCATTTTGCATACCCTCTTTTGCATAAAATCCACATCGTCCAAATATGGAGGTGTTCTTCAAATCCCAAGGAAGCATAAATCTATACCGCATGTCCAAATATGGATATGACTATTGTTTACACCTTATTACAAACATTTGCATGCTAATCATACATCCTTTTTGCTAAAATGTAATGTTACAGAAAGTTATCGAAAAGGCTCTTTATCACCACATTTTAATGTTACGACCAGGAATTTTGTCAGGGGCATTGGAATAGGGGCAAAGTGAATTTTAGGGGGGCAAAATCAACCAATTTTGCGCAATTTTGCCAAAATTCAATTCAATTTTCGATGAGACAAAATCATATTCAACAAGATCTACTTATCATCAATTACATTGAATTATTGACAACATGTTAAACAGATAATTTTATGTAGAAAAATATGCTTATCATTTGCATACACACCCCTACCAGTCATACCCCCTACCAACCCACTCCTACAATCAAACCCACATGTTTAAGACTTTCACACAGCACGATACTCAAAACACATCTAGGCCTACATGATGAAAATAATTGATCAGCTGAAACATCAAACATGTAGGCCTACATAATAAAAATTATTACTTCAAATGTTCTTTTTAAAGATTTTAAAAAGTGGAAAGAGAATTTGCTGAGCAGACAGACATAGAGAATTTGTTCCACAAATAAAGCAAGGATACTAAGACAGAATTGAGATATGCATTTGTTTAAGGGGTTAAATGAAGATACCTATCCTTGTTTACCACACAGAGGGAAAGAAACACTCAAGAAAGGAAGTAATGCCCAATTGGTTAACCAGTTTGAAACAGGGTTAGGGTTAATTTGAGTTTAATATGCAACTAATACTGTTTCTACATCCTTTTTATGGATAGTAGTTCAAGAGTATCAGTTAATCATACAACAAGCTAAAATTTTGCGGTTCTCGGATTGTGTGCGGTCGGCCACAATGCCTCCACTGACCTTGACATGCAAAATTTAAACCAGGGCAATTTCACTTGGAGTTGGGGCAAAAAAAAAATGCAAATAAGCTACCAAATTTGCACATTTTGCAATGAAATCCTACTGGAATTTAAAGACTGTCAATTGCTACTCCTTCACCAAGTCCACATCACTATATGCCTCACCAGTTCTGAGAAATTGGACAAAATGATATTTATGCAAATGAGCTACCAAATAAGCATATTATGCGACAAACACCTACTGGAATTTGAAGATCACTGAAATGCCACCCTTCCGCCAAATCGCATCACTCTACTACGCCTTACCCGTACCAACAAATTACACTTGCAACCTCGGATGGCCGGACGGACAACCAGGAAACATAATACCTCCGGTGGAGGCATACTAAATATCATATTGGTCCAACAAGATATCTTTAATCGCAAGGCAAAAATATGACCTACATTGATAACATTAGTTCAAACTAATAAAGCAATTGATACAGGAACGGACATTCCCCTCATATACAGGACACAACAACACAACAACCATCATAAACTGTTATTTGAGCAAACAGGAACAAAAGCCAGAATTGATTGATAAATTAATACTTTCCTGAAATACAGGACAAATTCTTATCAATTACACTATTAACACCATAAATTCTGTTATTTGAGAAAACAACAAACAAAATTTGAACCAGGATTACAAAATCAAGAGATACAAGAACGCTTTCCTGAAAAACAGGATGAAAGTGATAAATTCCGTAATTTGAGCAAACATAAAAACGGCCAAATTGGACCAGAAACATTATTAACACATTAATTTAGACCTAATGCTTCCTAAAACACCAGGATCAAGTATTATCAATTACACTATTGGCACAGCAATTCCGTAATTTGAGCAAACAAAAAGCCATCCAAATTTCAAAGCAATGAGTTTTTTTTATCATAATTAAATGACCTATAGTTTCACTGTCCTTATCTAGTTCCCTTTCACAGAAAAAAACTAACATCATGTTGCTAAATATAGGTATGACAATGGGAACATTAACAAATATCCGTTTTTCCTACATGGATAGATAGTTTTTTTACATAAAAATTCTCGATATACAAAGTATTACGCGCCTGTCTTATTTTGCAGAAATTGCAAAAGAAAGAAATATATATATCCAGGTGTTGGCACCCAGAGGGCAAGTCAACAATTTTTTTAAAGGCTGATGGCTAGACATAGCAAACAGGTTTTTATCATCAATAGATAAATCTTAATAAGTTATATAATCTATTCAACTTTGGTCAATTTTCACAAATAAGCTCCGTAATGTCAGATATCAGTTGTGGTTTTTATATAGGTCGTTGAACCCCAAGGTTGTTTAATGGTTGTCAAGTTGAAAAATGGTGGAATTGAATACAAATGATGTTGCCAAATAAATGTATTACTGCTGTAGAAAATGTTACATAAAACATGTTGGTCTAAAGATGTAAAAATATTTGTCTTTCAGCATTTTTAAGACAATACAAACTTTTTTCAAGAAAAAATAAATTAAAAAACACTTTTTATAATTAGAGATTAATGACTGTGCATCAGTTATTTTGAGAGTATTGTTAAAAGTTTTAACATTTTGCTTTTGGCTTTTGGAACTGAGGAATATCCTGAGGGGCACAGCCCCAAAGGATATTCCTCAGCAAACCTGTTTTTATTTTCCTTTAAATAATTAAATAGCCAACAGTGCTTAATCAAGCATTGTACAAATACGGTAGTTGCGTGTGCATAAATTTGTGTAGACGGAAGTCTACTGTTGTTTATTAGTAACCGTGCATCGCGTTCTGGCAAATAAACAAGTTTGATTGGGTCTTGTGCATCGCGTATTTTCATGAGGTTATAAATTGATAATATTGCCTGTCAAGCATGGCTCCTTTCTTAATAGCAATCCTAACTAAAGGGCTCACAAATTCCAAGTTCCCCCAAAGACTTTTAAAAGTTGTTGACAAAATTTAAAAAAATTATTGGTATTTACACACCTGGTTCATATTAAACTTTCACAAAGTATGAAAAATGTAATCTTAAAGTTTAGAATATTTGGCATGCTTTTCAAATGATTTCAAATGGAGTCACCCATTCAGGTAAACCCATTTAAAGTTCACACTCCCTGTGTGGAAGATTAAGGTCATGTCATAAGGGGTGTATGCATTTCAATTGGAATAGCTCTATAGGAACTTTATACCCTGAATTTACTTGCAGATAAAAACTGCTTTCACATGAACAATTTTAAATGCATTGATAACAAATTAAGAAAAAAATCACATGTCTATGTCTTCAGGGGGTATATGCATTTCAACTGGAAGAGCTCAATGGTGTACATAGTAACCCAATTCCCTGTATTTACTTAAAGATAAAAACTGCTTTCACATGAATAATATTAATGCATTGAAAACAAATTAAAAATTAATCACATATCTGTCTTCAGGGGGTGTATGGATTTCAACTGGAATAGCTCTATGGTGTACACAGCCCTTATTCCCTATATTTACTAATAGAAACTGCTTTCACATGAACAATATTAATGCATTGTTAACAAATTAATCACATGTCTATGTCTTCAGGGGGTGTATGCATTTCAACTGGAATAGCTCAACGGTGGACAGGAACCTTATTCCCTGTATTTACTTAACGATAGAAACTGCTTTCACATAAACAATATTAATGCATTGCTAACAAATTGAAAAATAAATGAATCATATGTTTCTGTCTTCCATAGGGGGTGTATGCATTTCAACTGGAATAGCTCAATGGTGCACAAGAACCTTATTCTCTGTATTTACTAATAGAAACTGCTTTCACATGAACGATATCAATGCCTGATAACAAATTGTAATTCTACCCATGCTTTATTGCTTATCAAAACATAT
The DNA here is from genome assembly GCF_039555335.1 of Amphiura filiformis. Taxonomy (NCBI): domain Eukaryota; kingdom Metazoa; phylum Echinodermata; class Ophiuroidea; order Amphilepidida; family Amphiuridae; genus Amphiura; species Amphiura filiformis. Next base: position 24,264,123 of record NC_092641.1, read on the forward strand.
CTGATCAGGACATACTGGTATCAGAATATTGAGTTGCAACTTCCTATTTACTTAAAGATAATAAAAAACCTGCTTTCACATGAACAATGCATTGATAATCAAATACTCTCGACATGTCTTATGTCTTACAAGTGGTTAACGCTCTGCATGATAGTCAAAATAGGCTTCAACATAAAAAGTTTTGAGATATTTTCTCAAAATATCAAAAGAGCTATCTTAAGAACCACTGAACCAATACTAGGCTTGTTTGTACTCATTTTAATGCATTTTTCATGCTGATTCCAAATATGGTCTTGAAAATTTACATTTCCGAAATTTTTGAATTAAAAAAAAAAGCGAAACTTGTCGTCTGCAGTTGACACCCGCATGGTAAATGTTAATAAATGATTATTTCAGTTAGGGTGGAATAAAACTAAAACTTTGAAGATCAAGATGAGCGAAACAGGAAGTTGGTTTCGATTGAAGATGCAAAATGTGCTGTATCCAAAGCTGCCTTAAATTAATGTTATTTTATGTTATGAAACGCTTTGCAATGGCTAATGTAGGACCCACAATTTATTCGCTGTCATAGTGCACATTAGAATATGAACGTTGCTAGGTCTACTGGATCACGCTTTCCTTGTTGTGAACTACTGATCGAATGATCACAACACAAAGCATATGTGGTATATCAAAATTTGGAACAGGTGTATGAGCCCAGGCTTGGAACAATAACCAATGGTTACTAACGTGCACTACGACAGCGAATAAGTTCCCCAGCTAATGCTTTTTGAAATAAATCAACAAACATTTTATGAAATGTAAAAATCTAAAAATAAATGTGTGGCCTTATATGTTTTACACCAGTAGACCAATTTATAGCATCGCGTGTCATTGCCTTCAGTCACAATGGTTCATTATGTAAAAGAGAGGTAGTTTTAAAAGTTGAACCAGTATAGCCTCTATAACCCTCTAAATACATGAGTCCATAGCAGTAAAGATTTTCCTTTAATAACAAACACATGAATAGGCCTGGCCTACTGTATTGTTTGAGAGTTACAATTGCTTCACTCCACCCAGGTGTAAAATAGGGAGCTGCTGGGGGTAATCACAATCTAAGTCGGCTGAGAGTACCTGTGCATCAGTTACGGACTTGGTGAAGCAGAAATGATTCTGATATATCCTAATGGCAGTGGAATAATTTTGATGTGTGTTGGTACTTAGGTGTGGCGAACGTTAAATCACCCGACATTTATTTATTTTATTATACCAATGTCAATAACAATATTGATGATAAAAAAAAACACAAAGCAGCATTGCTTTGTGAGTGAAATCTTATAGTCTAACAATTTATATGAAACAATTACGAAAAACCATTCAAAACTGTGGATAAAATTAGGGGAAAACACATATCCTGGTTCGGTATCAGTTGATAAATTGAATTTTATCTTTTCGATCGCAAAGTCTTCCGGATTTGTGAGTGAAATCTTATAATCTAGCAATTTCTAAGATACAATTATGAAAAACTATTCAAAAATTTGGATAAAATTAGGGGAAAACACATATCCTGGTTCGGTATCAGTTGATAAATAGAATTTTATCTTTTCGATCGCAAAGTCTTCCGGAGTTGTGAGTGAAATCTTATAATCTAGCAATTTCTAAGATACAATTATGAAAAACCATTCAAAAATGTGGGAAAATTTAGGGGAAAACACATTTCCTGGTTCAGGTATCAGTTAATAAATCAAATTTTATCTTTTCAATCTGAAGGTTATAACAGATATTGTAAAGTTAAAGTACAACAATTCTTTTGTTAGGCAATGCAAAAATAAAACCTCTGTTCTATGGGCTGAACTGACCCAGATTTTGTGTTCTAACAATATAATATTTTTGCAGTATCTGCAGCTAATTGTTGAAGATTCATAACATAGCAGAACCATAAAGAATAGTTAGAATGGTGTACACACAGTTGGGTATAGCACCTACGATAGCTGACTGGCACAAGTTTATGGCAATTTATGCGTGTGTTCATTCAGACTTTATTGATGCAAGTAACAAAAAAATGAAAAAGGATATCCAGGCCCCAATTAGTGATGATTACCCCCTTTGGCCAATTTTACTACCAGCTAGCCAAGCCCACCCCAATGATAAACCACAGTGGACAACCAATAGATAGATAATTGTTATGTTATTATGGAACCTGCTGGCACACTTTTCACACCATGTTAATAGCTCTATAATAGAGGATCAGCAGGGGATAATTGGAGGGATTATATATAATTAGTGGTTTTGATTTTTATTCTTTTTTCGTAGAGCAATTCAAGTATAATTTTTGCCAATTATAAGCCAAACAAAAGTGGCATTGACTTTGACTGAAATAATTGATGCGAAAGGTTATCGTACTAAAAAACTGCGCAATATATATGATGCATTACATCAAAAGGAACTCCATGCCTACATTTTATGGAAAAGATACAGAAACAAGCTTTTAAATAATACCTTGCTTTAAAAGAAGCAGCATTTAGTTCTAGAGATATCATAAACTATGGCTGACTTATCACAAAAGGCTTGTATTTCCAGGGCTTAAGGAGGTACTACACCCCTGTGGTTAATTTGTGACTATTTTTGCATGTTTCTCAAAAAATAATAACACACTGGTAACAAAAGTTATGTATATTATTGGGGCAAGGAATCCAATTACTACACTGAAATTTCAGTGACTCAAGACAAGCGGTTCAGTATATATGATAGGAAATGAGGTACATCCTAGCGGTACCTTATTTCTTATCATAAATAACTAACCGCTTGTCTTGGGTCACTGAAATTCCAGTGAAATATTTGGATTCCTTGCCCCTATAATATACATAACTTTTGTTACCAGTGTGTTATTAGTTTTTGAGAAGAATGCGAAAATAGACACAAATTTATCGAGGGGTGTAGTACCCCCTAAAGCCATAACTGTCTATGTCCAAAAATGTCATTTTGAGAAATACAAGTTTAAAAGTTTCATCAAAGCTGAAAAAAAAACCAGAAAATCTAGCATATAAACAATAATCTTCCAGATATTTGTTACCAGTGCTATTTCAAAGTTGATGCTGGGGTCTCATTGGACATAGCCAGTTCTGGCATAAATGTTTTAGTTTTAGTAAGACTACTATTGACAAACTGGACATAATAGGCATCGGTCATCATTTTCCTTGTCATCGAGTTTTAGCATGGTGGTCAAGACATGTATTATTTGATTGATTGATTGATTGATTGATTGACATCTTACCTGGAGCAATATCAGTAAGTTGTTCATTTCCTTGTCACTGAGTTTTAGCATGGTGGTCAAGACAGGTATAAATAATTGCTTGATTGCGTGCATGCTAGATTGGTTAGCTAAATGATTGACATCTTACCTTGAGCAATATCAGTCAGTTGCTCCTTTTCCTCGTCACTGAGTTTTAGCATGGTAGTCAAGACAGGAATTACTTGATTGTTTGCTTGCATGCTTGATTGATTAACTGATTGATTGACATTTTACCTTGAACAATGTAATTGTCCCTTTTCCACTGAGTTTTAGCATAGTGGTAAGACCGGTATACCTAATTGCTTGCATGCTTGATTGATTAACTGATTGATTAACATCTTACCCTGAGCAATATCAGTATTACATTGTTCCTTTTTCTTGTCACTGAGTTTTAGCATGGTGGTCAAGACAGGTATTACTTGATTGAATGCTTGCATGCTTGATTGATTAACTGATTGATTGACATCTTACCTTGTGCAATATCAGTAAGTTGTTCCTTTTCCTTGTCACTGAGTTTTAGCATGGTGGTCAAGACAGGTATTAAATGTACTCTCTCGTCCGTTTTCTTAGGCACAATAAACTGAAAGGAAAAAATGAAACACCATTCAATACAAACAATGCTTATCATGATTTATACTGTAAAACTTCATTATACTTTATTTTGTGATTAATCAATGACCAATATTTTCACTTTGACTTTATTTCATGAATCCAGAAATTCAATGTTAAGAATAAAAACTATTATTATGCATTCAATTAAGGGCTGGGGTATGAACGTTTGGACAGTATTTATTTTGGGACATTAGAGCACATCAGACATATCGAATTGCATTCTGAATACGAAGAATGTCCTTCTGATAACAAATAATTTTGATTTTTGAAATTAGCAATTTAATACACATTTTATGGCAAATCATTAAAATTGATATTTTTGATATTTAACAGTACTTGAAGTAAACTTTATAAATCTGATGATTTATACTTAAAGTGTATGTAGGTGGGATGAAAAGCCCGACGATCAATTGAAAATTTTGACCTTTTCATTATTGAAGATATGGATTTTTTTCCCAAAACACCAAAAAAATTAGGTCTTTTGGGAAAAAAATCCATATCTTCAATATGAAAGGTCAAAATTTTCAATTGACCGTCAGCTTTTCCTCCCTGCTACATACACTTTAAGAATATATCATTAGATTTATATAATTACTGAGGACTGTTATATATCAAAATTTGAAAAATATCAAATTTTTATAATTTGTCATAAAATTTGTATTATATTGTGATTTTCAAAAATGAAAATTATTTGATATTAGAAAGACATGCTTCGTATTCAGAATGCAATTCGATAGGTCTGAGGTGCTCTCATGTCCCACAAAAAATACTATCGAAACGCAATAAACGCTCATTTTAGATCCCTTAAAGTGTTGTGGTCAGATTTTTTCATCTTCTGTTTTCTAGCTTAGATTGAGGCCTACCATCATGACCCAAATTTGAGTTGTATTGTTCCAGCAGTTTTGATATGAGAAGCAAAAAAGTGTATAACAATGCCCTAATTCAACATATGATAGTCAAAATGCAAAAATGATAAATTTTTGGTATTTAAATTTACCCATCTGAGCTTCTCATGAAATTCTTAAATTGAATAACCTTTAAAATAAAGTAGTCTTACAAGTGATAGCTTTTCCTCCCATTAGAATTAGAAGTAAACTTTTCCTATATTTTTCTATCATGAAAATACTACCAGCCAGATTTTCCTCAGGGGTGTGAGAGGTCACAGACCAAAAAAGAGGAAAATGACTAAAAACACTGAAAAACAGCGTGAAATCAGAGTAAAAACGGCAAATATGGGCTGAAAATTAAAAAAAATGTGTAAATTTTGCCAACCAAAACCAAGGAAATCAGCTGAAAAGAGGAACTCTCACACCCCTGTTTCCTGCCATGAAAATATTACCAGCCTGTAAAGTTAAACCCACCTTCATGACAACATTTTTGAGGTACTCCATGTTAGCGATGGCATTCTCTCGTTGCTGGTTGCGTTCTAGACGTCTTATCTCTTCTTTGAGAACCTTGGCTTGCTCCGTCAGCCTCATGATTGTTGTTTCATTCTCACTTGTAATCTACACAAAGTCATGAAATTAATGATTCAAGAGCAATAAAGCAATAAAGGGTTCACAAGTTGTAAGACTTTTGAAAATATATCGAAAAGTTTCTTTTAAATCGAAATAAAAAAAGACAATTTTGTTGGTTCAAAAAGATTTTCAGAGATCCGTTGATGACCAAAAAAATATCTAAACATTTTTTCGAAGTCTTTTAAAAATGGTTGATAATCAAGGAAATACCCTTAACCGACACAATATGATGAAAACTGACAGGTTATGTCCATCTTTGGGATTGCATCCCCTACTGGATTTACATGGGAATTCCTTCTGCCTTTGGCATAGAGAATTCTGGTTTGTCTCTCGAGCTCTTGATCTGAAATTTTATCTCTATCTTATGTTCTGTCCTATTAATTGCAGGGGTTAGCTACTATATACATCACTAAATATATTAAAGTGCCCAAACTGACGTGTGAGGAATAGTGTAGTAAGGGATTGATGGATCTCTGAATGCCCTTTAGTGAAAGTTTGGCCAAGTGACATTGTTGGAATCTTAACCAAATAATGGCTACATTCAAATCTTTCAGATTCCATAACAATTGTAGCTTTCTTATAACAAATGATGCAACTACACTGTAGTGCTGTTGTCAAGATAATTTTTTGATGTCGATATGTCAGAATGAGATCCCGATGTCGACATAATTATGTCAACATAAATTTAAGATCTGTAGTAGGACCAGATGTTGTTCAAATTGGTTCAAACAAACTTATCGCAAAATGAAAAAAAATCCATCATAATCTGGTTGAACATCAAGCGTAGATTAAGAGCTATGGGCACCAGATCAGCAATTAATTGGCAACATATATATTACAAAGTTATACAGCACTGCAGACTGAGGTTTATTAGGTACTTAACAAGACTTTTTTCAGGCATCTCCAAATTTATGTCAACATGTCAGGATATTCATTATGTCAACATAACGAGTGTCAACAAAAGCACTAATAAGTCCTATTTCTAATTACTTAAAACTACTTAGTAATAGTAGAGAGGCTGCATTGAGGAGCTCAAGAGTGCCTGCCCACCAAATTGTTAAATAATTTCATTATAAAAAAATACACTAGCCATTTAACTATTTTGTAACTCATATTGTTAAAATCTGAAATTGATTGACAAATGCCTATTGGGCTATTCCAGTTAAAATCCATACACCCCCCTATGGAAGACATGACCTTAATCTCCCACAGAGGGTGTGTAGATTTCAAATGGAATCACCCATTCAGATAACCCCATTTGAAATTCACACTCTCTGAGTGTAAGATTAAGATTATGTCTTCCACAGGGTGTATGCATTTCAACTGGGACAGCCCATTGTGAGTCCAGCTGTACCTACCTCTGTGAAGTGCTCAATCCTTTTCCTCGCCGTGTTCAGCTCTTGCCTCAGATATTCCTCCTCCGCCGTTGAGCTCATTCCACTCACAATGCTCACTTTTTCATCCACGCTTTGGCTGCTTAGCAACTCGGCAAACGGCATGATGGGAGCTGAGGTTGAGTTCGCCGATGAGTGGGTGCGCTTGTGGGATGGTGGATTTGGTTCACTTTCTGTATTTTCCATACCCTGTCAGATCCATAAAAGTTACATATTTTTAGTGTAATGGAAATGTATTTGGATAAGGTATAATGAAAGACGGAGATAAAAACTAAATCACGTCTGACATCATCTGTCAATGAAACTCGAGCACGGTTTGCTTACAAGTGTCGTGATGATGACTTGCTGAATGTGGCGGTATAACCGGGCGCCATATTGTTAATTTTGCACCTTCATACATACAAACCATCTCAAAAGTTAGGTTTTTTTATAGTAGGAAACTTTCTTTCCCAAAGGCATCATGTGAACAATGCCTTGAAAAGTTGCTTTTTGCCTTGTAAAAGTACATAATTTTTCACCATTTTCTGCTATTCCTTTTCTCTGATCAGCACCAGATAAATAAACTTTTCTTTTACGTGCTATTAACCAATCAAGGATTGTAGGGAATTTGATTGACAGATGATGTCAGACGCGATTCTCTGTCTTTCATTATAAAGCTGGAATAGATGCTTTGTTTTATGCAACATATGCAAAATACTCTGCACAAGCAAAACATCATTACTAAAGCACACACTCTGCCCCCTTCTTATTTAAACTAGGAAGCGGAGATTCCTTTTTGCCATAGTATGTGCCCACCATCTAGTGATTGCCATGTGACTTCGCTCGGCAATAATACTCACTGGACGCTTAAAGTATATCAATTTATCTTGCTACAAAACAATAACCCTAAACTTACCCCAACCCTCACCCTAAAGGGTATACTATGCCATGCTATTGATTGCAGGCATCTCATTTCCTGAAAGTACTCAAGTTTACTGATCCATTCAAGATGGCTGTTAATCCAAAACAAGACATCTAAATATCAGACCAAAATACTGATGACCTTCACAAATACAAATTTCAAGTTTATGGAAATAGACTATCCACATCAGATATGTGACCTGTTCCAGCGAAATATAACATAAAAATTATGTACTTTCCAAAGAGTGAGATTTTCTTTATATTATTTGAAAGGGACTAAATTAGCTTTTTGATGATACTTTTGGTGAATATTTTAATTTATACATCCAAAGCTTAAATTGTCTCAAAACTTAAGGTCTATTTTATCAGAATGGGTCACATATGTAGAATAATTCCTTACCTCGCCTTGTTCACGCTCTTCCAAACTCGGCACAACCGCCGCACTAGCACCACTCGCCACATCCGACGAACTCTCCTTGCTCGTGTCTGCCGCCCTCGCCTGACTGCTCGCCCAAGCCATATGTTCCTGCTGCAGCCTGAATAGTTGATTCTCCGTTGTATCCAGCTGATGTTGCAGTGACTCCACCGTACGATGATGATCATCTTGTAGCTGCTTCATCTGCGTCTTAAACGTCTCTGTGAGGGCATTGTTTTGCGCCGTCAGCTCCTTGATGGTTTCGGAATGTTCGTAATTGTTAGTCTGACTTTCTAGACGGATTTTGTCGAGTTTCTCTCTCCAGACTGCCTCTTTGGCTTGCTTGTCTTGGACGATGTCGCTATGTCGGCTAAGCAGGCGATCATGTTCGTCTTGTAGTAGGTCATGTTCTGTCGTTAGTGCCATTAGCTTGTCACTGATGTATGGAAAAAAAGAAAATGAAAATATGTCTTCAATTCTGAACCAAGAAATAAATATCAGTATATCAAACACCTGTAATTGACCTTCTGAAGGTTATATTCTTCTTAACGCCCATATTTGACATAGCAATATGCATGCTGATATAATATTAAACCCACATATTTAGAACTGCAAGAAGTTAGAACACTTGACCATATAGAGTGATGGATTCTTGGTAAATGCTAAAATAAGGGACTGATCGTTATTTACGGCGGGGGGGGGGGGGTAACGGGTGTTTTGGAAAAAATATAGACAAAAAAATTCGCGTTCCCACTCGCATCCGCTTAAAATTTTTGGATTCCCCCCTTGTTTTCCCAAATTTCTTCATTTAAAATTTAACAATCCCCCTCCTGGTTCAACAAAAATTTTATGCGTCCGCCTCAAGACCCCCAAAAATTTCGGGGTTCCCCCTCAAAATGCCCATTCCCCCTGTCGTAAATAAGGATCGCCCCCGTGTTCTGTGAGTAACATTTCGCGAACTTTTACCAACAGATTGCCCGAAGCAATTGATTCACCTTTTACCCCAACCACAGAAAAAGAGAAGGAGAATCATGACTCGCTACCAACTTTATTCAGGCATAGAGGAATAATTGGGGTACTTGTGTTGCCTTGTGCGCATTTGGAACTAATCACTATACTTTTGCCAGACACTCCTAGACTGTAGGCACAACTTAAAATGCTTGTGGCGGACATACTGATTTTGTCAAAGTGGCAACACAAAAGCTTATTTATCATCGCATTTGAGGCAGACTTGTTATTTGTTTGTTTCCATGTGCTGTCGACAAGGAACAAAACACCCCAAAGTGTTCTGCCATAGTTGATTGCCCAATGGACTATTCCAGTTGAAATCCATACACCCCCTATGGAAGCCATGACCTTAATCTTCCACACAGGGAGTGTGAATTTCAAATCTGAATGGGTGACTCCATTTGAAATCTACAACCCCTGTGTGTGAGATTAAGAACATGTCTTCCATAAGGGGTATAATGGATTTCGACTGGAATAGTCCAATATACAGGACGGTATTTATGGAGTCGAAATTTTTGTCACCCCAACCTACCTAGTTTGTTTGAGTTTGGCCTTAAGCTGCTTGACAACTTTGCTCATCTGTTCTTTCTCCTGTTGCTCCGTCTCCAAGGCTGCTTGAGAAGATTCCTTTGTCTTTTGCTGTTTTAATACACTATGTACACGGACCTGAAGAATAAGATTTAAATGAGACGGTGTGATGTCTTGTTTCAATACATGTTGAACATATGGCAATACTTGAGAATAATTTTTCTCAAGTTTATGGTTATAGGATTACGGTAAAGTGAAAAACAGATCAAATCGGCCCGATTATAAGCTTATTGGTTATGAATCAAAATCAGTAAAACATCCTGTTATTTGCTGATTTAGTGAAAAATCTAAACGTTTTGCTTTGGACCTCACGCAATATCCTTCAGGGTTATACCCCTCGGGATATTCCTCGGTTCCAAAGGCGAAATGTTCAAATTTTTCACAATGCCCTCCAACTAACAAATGCACAGATATTAACCTCTAAGTAATACATACCTTGTAGCTGTCAAACTCAGCTTGATTGGCTTGTAGTTCACTATGAGCTAATTGTAAATCTTCTTGCAAAGATTGATTCTTCTGTTCCAAACTTCTCATTGTCCTTAAATTAGCATCGTTAGAAGATCGCAATTGATCCTGGAAATGAGAAATTGTAAATTTTTGTTGATTTAAAGTGGACTTACCAAGAAGAACCACTGAAGTATACAACATAACAATCTCTTCTATAGTTCGGCTTATAAATGATGAACAAGATTCGGTTTTTATTACTGCACGCATCAATAAAGTCCCAACTTTACACTCATGTAAATTGTAATGAAAGGGTGGGGCCAGTCAGGCATTTGCACAACGCTCAACTTGCATAGGTGGTGTGCTCAACTGTGTGTTCATCATTCTATATCAACACAAACTGTCAAATGTATCTCATTTTTTTGCCAATTATAAGCCAAAGAAAGTATAAATTGAAGATCTTCAAGACAACTTTTGTCATAGTTGCTCCTTTCTGGCTGTCAGACAAAGGGTCTTGTCTTTCAAAGGGAAGAAAAAGCAAATTAAAATTAATGCTTTCATAATAAAAACAAAGGGCGTCTCAGAAAAACATGAAAAACACTAATGTGCTCAAATTCAAATTTTATAAGCTACACACAGTCTTCTGAGACAAACCTCTTTTTTGCCTAACTTCTATCTACATGATGATGATATTGAACATGAAGTTAAGGTGGACAAAATTCCCAATGCAAACATTCAAGACCTGGCCAACAGAGCCTGTCACCTAAAATTCTAGAGCAAATGAAATATGGGAAGAAAGGGTTCTTAAAGTATGGGATCCCAATGGCATACTTTAATTACACCAAAATGTGTCATTGGCCAAAGATAAAAGCTATTGAAAAAAACTGGTTTCAATCGATGTGGCTCCTGATACGAATTGACACTAAAATCAGTTCCTTCAAATTATTACACTAGATTCTAGAGAAGTATGGTGCTCTTTTGCTCCGATTGACGCGAGTGCACTGTTAATGAGCGAAATATGCAGAGCTTTGTGTTCCCTTCAAGAGTGCCACTCTGCATCGACCAACCCCAACAGATTATCGGTTTTTGTAATGAGTGTCAGACGATTGAATCAGCCCACTTCTGTGTTTACGCTGTGCATACTCTCAAAATTTGAACAAGTACCGTTCTTCTCTGCCAGAGACTGTATGTAACAGTTCTCCATTATACCTACCTGGGTGTGTAGCAATTGGGATAGGCCATCTTGGCAAGACAACAGGTGCCCCATTCTTTCATAATCTAACAAAAGTTAGCAAAAGGAATTACATCCAAATAAAAACATTACCTGTAATTTATTATTCTCCCCTACAAGCTCTGCCATTTCCACTTTGAGAGCTTCCAATTGTTGCGTCATGTGTTCCAGCTGTCCGTGCATCGCTGCTTCCGTACTTCTCTGCTCAGTCTCAGACTTCTTGGCGTCGGCCAGATCCTTCTTGGTTTTCATTAGCATGGTCTTAAACTTGTTGGCTCGCTCTTCTGATTGGACTCTCTGGTTTTCAGTAGCGTCTGGAATAGAAAGTTAACTAATATTAGAATTTTACATCATTTGATATGTATACACTGCATCAGTCCTGTTACTTTATTTTCTGCCATATTCTGAGATAACGCATGTAACAGTGCAGAATGTTGATTGGAATTTCTCATTGCGATTGAATTGTGTAGTTGTTCTTGCCTGACATGATCGTTATTTCCTGAAAATCAGCAGAGGCAAATATTCAGCTATTCCCATTGAAAACAGTGGAATATTTTGGAATTCCAACCAAAATTTAACAGTTTGGATTATTCCAGGAGTGGAAGAAGTGTTTAAGATTTTGAAATTTAAAACCAAACTGTCTAATTTTAGGCCGAATTGTGCAAAATTCAACTGCAATTCCAGTTTGACATCAATATAACTCAGATGTGACCTTATTAATATCCCACACAAGTGTAGATTTCAAATTGAGTCACCCATTCTGGTATTTTTGATTATTTCCATCTCAATTTTCAGATCAGGTGATGGGAAACTTGGAATCAACTTTCATTAGCCTTAGTAAATATTCTGAAAATGCAAATAAATGACATGTCATGTGTGTGGGAATAGTGAAGATATTTGGGATAAATGGATCTCTGGGTGTCCCTGTAGGCAATATGCAGTCCCACAGCAGCAGATAGGTGTATCCCATCATGCTCTGCAGTACCACAGTAGAACTGCACATGCCATAGAAAGTGTACACAAAATCTCTCACTTCAACTTTCAATTACTCGCTTATATCAGGGGAGTTAAGACTTTTGTTTGAAAAAAATATGATCTCCAAAGTATTGTGAAACTATCTATAGCTCTCAATATCTAAGCCGCTCTCACTTATGTTTTGTATGTATTTGCTATGGAGCAAGCAGATGCATGATGGGATACTCCCTTTAGCTGCTGTGATGCAGTCCTAACATTTACCTTTTGGATAATAGAAAGGCATTGACTTTTCAAATTACCTATTTCATTCTGAAGAACCTCGGTTCTTTTCTCAAGTCGTTCAATTTCAGCTTTTTGTTCAGTCACTAGCGTGTCTTTCTCTTGTATGGTGGCGTTGAGTCCAGACACTGTCCTCTCGTAGTCTGCTATCTCCAGATCCATCAAATTACTTTGACTGGCTTCCTGTGGTAAGTAATACATGGATGTTATACAAAGGTTAATATCAAAAATGACTTCCTTCTAATATGAGTTCACATTTTTGGTATGCAAGTTCAGACCTGTCATTCACTGTAAATGTCCCATGCAAAGGATCAGTGGCGATGCCACTAGGGGGCATGAAGACCCAAAATTACGAAAATATCCTCTTTTGCGGCAATTTTGCGCAAAATTTGTTGATTCTGCCTCACTGTAATTCACTTCCCCCCATGACCCCTGAAAAAATTCCTGGTGCCGTCACTGCAAAGGATAGGTACTTGTGATGTGATTAAGCTAAATGTGATGATAGCTAACAAAAAAATAACAAAAAAAGGTTTGCCAGAATGTAGGGCATCCGAGCAAGAACAAACTAAATCCGCAATTTTTATCTGATCATGTCGCAAGGGCAAATCATGCCATCAATTGCAGACCTGCCAACCTTTGAGATCACAAAATCATATTCTGAAACCCCAAAAGTCACATTTTTCATTAAAAAACCCAATTAGATAACTATGTTCTTTAAGTAACATTGTGTCATGTTCCAGTTTTTTAACTCTTCCTTTTCCCTTTTTTCCCCCAATTTCATTTTGTATGTCTTTCTTATTTGCCTCATATTTTGTTTCTTCAACTTTCCAAAGCGTGCACAGCTGAGATTCTTTGGGCGCATCCATTGTCAAAGGAAAAGCCTGCTAGAAGATCTGATCTCTACATGCATATACATAGGAAACCTGGACATACACCCACACATCTCCTATTTAAATTAGTACGAAACACGCTATTAATGCATGCTTGTTTGTGCATTAAAACACACAAAAGCACATGTAATCATCCAAATAATGTGAATTATATTGTGAATTAAAAAAAAAAAATCAAAATTATTAAAGGACATTCTTCATATTTAGAATGCAATTCGATGTGTCTGATGTGCTCTCATGTTCCACAAAAAATACAGTCCAAATGCTCATACCCCATTCCTTAAAAACTTTGGACGATGTACGATACACATTTGACTACCCATGCAGCATAAGCTTACCCTAAGAGCTGCCTCCAGTTTCCGTGTGGTAGATGTGTGGTCATCCTTCTGTTGATTCAATGCCACTTGTAACATGTTCATTTTCTCTGTAGCCTAAAAGAAAACAAATCATCAAAGTATGTTATTGTTATGTATCATGCAGTTGTTTGAAAATTTCATCACGTGAGGAGACGGTCCATATGCTTCACTGCACCAGGTTTCGATACCATACATATCACCAGTTCTGAAAAATTGTGCTGACAAGTTTTCCTTATGCAAATGAGTTACATGTACATAATTTGCATATTTTGTGATGATCAAGAAATCAATTTTGAAGGCTGCAAATTGCCATCCCTTTACCCAGTCATATAATTTTATACTTTAACTAGAGAAATCATGTTCACAAGCTTGGGCGGATGGACACACATACTTGTTTGTCGTCTGAAGTATAATCTTGAGTGTCTTTTACAGACATCTTGTGCGCCTTTTTCTCTGTTTAGTGTGTTTTTGCTTGTGTGGCCTTTTTCAATACCTTTAAAAATGACCTATATATCCCTCTGAGAAAACTTGCTTCTGTGCCTACACACACAAGTAAAAAAGACACACAAGCATGTTTAGCAGAGATGCCAACATTAACATTAAAATAGGGAGGATTCAAACAAAAAAACAGAGGTTTTCAAAATTAGATGCAACTTCAAGGGCACAAAACTTGCCAGAAATAGTGAGGTTGCCAAATTTGGGTGTCAAAATGAACAAAAATGTTTACTAAAATAGCCTCCCTCTAAAATAAGGAAAGTTGGTATCTCTGGTTTTGTATATACAAAATGTATACAAAAAAAGACACACAAGCACCCCCTTGTGAGAACAGACAGACGGACTGACGGAAAACCAAGAAACACAATGCCTTCAGTGGAGGAATAATAAACTTGTATGATTCAAAGAAGAACATTCACAAGAATTCCCATTATGATGCCACTCAGTTTCACTCAAAAAACCTGAAACTGGTGAGAAAAACCTGAAAAAATGTGTGAATGCGAGCCAAAAATCCACAAAACGGGCTGAAAATAAATAAAAACAAGGGAATTTGGACTCACAAAAAACCTGATAAGTGGCAACTCTGCCCATAAAATATTACCCCAGACGCCATCTTACCTCATCTTTCTCTTTACTGATCTCATCTTTCTCAGTCAATGCATTATCCCTCTGTTGCTTAGCGACTACCAACTGGCTGCGTACTTCGGACAGGTTCTTCTCCAAGGACACAAGTTCTTTCTGGGCTTTGTCAAACTGTACATTCAACTCTTCCTTAGCTTCCTTGGCAAGTGTACACTCGCTGGATAGATTCTAGGGAGAGTTAAAACAAAATTATGTGCTAGTAAAGAGGGTAACACATCCTGCACAAGAACAAATAAACACAATGGGGAATGATTACTCGCTACAAGAGGAAACTGAATATAATTAATAAGAAAGAAAGGACAGTTTACCAACCCAAAGTGTTACAATTAAATAAGACAACAAAAAAACACAAATCCCGCCCGGCACACAATCCAACTTGAAAAAAAAAAAAAGCAAGAGAATGTGCCGGCAGGGGATTTGAACCTACAACCTTCCGATCACTAGACGGACGCTCTATGCATTAGGCTACCAGCTCCCACTGATAAACGGTGGTTAAAACTGGGTCTACAGGAGATCATTACTGATGCTTAATCGTTTCCCCAGCATAATACAAGTTAAGTAGGTAATGGGGCTGCGCATCCTGCACAAGAACAAATAAATAATATTAAAATGTGATTCTATTTAATATGACTTCAAAACTTGAAGAGTACTTGGTGATTGTGTGTAGAAAGAGGTAAGATACTATAGGATACATTCCTAAAACTTTTAATTTTCATAATTATCTAACCTTCTGTGCACTGATTTGACATAAAATATTAATGTGAATTTGAGGCATACATATATGTTACCATAAATCCTGACATGAAAAAAAAAAATGCATTTAGCACTTCGGCTTTCAGTGCACCTATTGAAAAACAAGACTTGATACCTTATTTATTTATTTATTTACTTGAACGGACGCTTTTGAATCAGCGGCACATGCCTAAATTGGTGGTGCGTTCATATAGACAAAAGAAATACATTTAAAAAACAACAACAACAACAATAACTCAAAGGAAACAATAATATAAAATAATGTACAATGTATAAAAGATACACAACCCACTCACCCCTACCCCCACACTGAAGGTTAGTAACTATTTTCAACTGTTGCGATTTGGTCGTTCACAGCATCCTGCGAAGGGTAGTGAGCTTTGGCAAAAATTGCATTGATCATTTCATAGTGAGTGTATAGAAGGATTCAAATATCACAGATATACTTTTGTAAGTCCTGTGGTTCTTGAGTTATGTTGTAAAGAGAGCTGAAACCACATCACCTTTGTAAAACCTACATAACTCATTAACAACAATAAATCAAGCAAGTTTTCAAAGTATATAATTTGTAGACTGAACATCAAGGTGTTATTTTTCAATAATATATTGATATAGACAATGAAAAATGATCTTTGTGGCTGCCTCAACCAATACAATTACTTACTTTTAAGTCATCTTGAAGCTCGGTCACATTCTTGTTCAGTTTATCACATCTGAGAAAAAGAAATCATTTTAATTTGAATATCATTGTGCTTATATGGGACACGATCAAGGGAAATGAGTCTGATGTCGCTGATATTGATTGTGAGATATTGGTAAAGAAAGGGTTAAAATTCTTTTGTTTTATATTGTTTTCAGCGATTGATAAATTGACGTAAATTTGCAAAGAAAAGTCGTATCAACATGGGGTTTTCAGTTTCTGAAAGCTCTAAATGTCCTCATTAGAAGCATAAATAAAACTCAGTTCCGACCAGGCTCGACATCTGACTCATTCCCCTTGATCATGTCACATATATTCCTTTCTTTTAAAAACAAAATATGAATTCGGTATTAACAGTACTCTGTTATTTTTATGTAGTTTTTCACAATTTTTAAATTTTGGGAAATTGCACAAGTTGTTATTTTGAAAAATGTATGTCAAGTCAAAGGTAACATCAAATTATTAAATATATATTTTGCATGTTATTATTTTTATTTCTATATGACCACTCGTGAAAATTACAGCATGTACAGCAAATTCCCAATCAATTCTACACAGAATAAGAGCTTACAATTAAACCTCAAGTACTCATTACTATTACAAGTACCTGAATATGATACCCTACTCAGTCGCATATCCCATACCCGCCTTTGCCCTACGAACCTTCCCCCAGCCAAAACCTATTTTGGAAAAAGACATAGGGTCACCCTGTACAATGGGCAATTCCAGTCGGAATCCATATTGGAATCCCCTATGGAAAACATGATCTTAATCTCCCACTCAGGGAGTGTGAATTAAAAATGGAGTTACCTGGAAGAGTGACTCTATTTGAAATCTACACCCCCTGTGTAGGAGATTAAGGTCATGCCTTCCATAGGGGGTATATGGATTTCAACTAGAATATCCCAATACACCCTTACCTTTCCTTCTCAGCATCCAATTTGTCCTGTAATTTTTCATACTCAAGTTGAAGGTTCTATATCAAATAAAATGCAGAAACACAAATTTAAAATTTTCAGTAGTTTTTGAAATGTTCTTAGCTATACACATTTGTCTAATCATTTTGGACCAACAATTTGCTTTAGACAGAGGAGCAAGATGTTGTTATAATCTAATATGGTAGCCTATAATTCTCTGTCCCTCTCTATCTATCTTAGTTTTTTACAACATTAACATGCTCACTTCCTCTTTGAAAATTAGGATTTGACTGCATTTCATAACTGGAATTTTCAAAATCTAAAATCTAAACTTTAAATCATGAATAATTTGTGTCAACTTTCAGAGAATTCCAAAATTTGTGTCTTTATAATTTACGATTGTATAGCTTTCTCTCTCTTTTTCCATATTGTACACTGTTTGTACAAACTGTATCAAAATGATTGGAACCAACGACTTGTCATTTTTGCAGAATTTTTACACTATGTTATGTACTAGTTTAGACTCATTTTTATTCATATATTTGAAATTATAGTAGTTTTATCTTCTCTAAGAATTTGATATGAGTGCTTCAGCTATAGTTTGTTCAAATTATAATTGGCGAAAATTATTCTGTTTTTGTTACTGTGCGCGTCAATAAAGTTCCAACTCACACTTGCGTAAATTCACATTAAGCGTGCGCCAGTCACACATTACGCAATGCACAACTAGCATAAGTGCTGCACTCAGCTGTGTGCATGCCATTCTATATCAATACACAATGTTATGAGTCTCATTTTTGTTGCCAATTATAAGCAGAACAAACTACTTTTTAAGAAATGTGATAATTCAACTGACAAACCTGATAACTTTCCATATGCTGTTGAGTACCAGACAACTCTTTCTCAGCTTTGCTTTTCCCTGCTTTTAGTTCATTTAGTTCTTCTGTCAGAGATGCAACCTGGAGTGATAAGACAAATATCAGAGTAAGAGATAACTCATCATAATAACTGCACTCATTAAAAAACATCTATAGTTTTAGTATCAAATGTACCACAAATTTCAAATATCTCTTAGGCTCAGGAGCCAATATTTATATTTATATTGTTCCCTCTGTCTCGTTTGTTGCATCCTTTTCACATTTTGTCTTCTTTTTCAATTGGTAAACTCATATAGGCCAACAAAGAAGGCTTGTAATACAATACTTTTGCTTGTTTATTATTTAGTTTCTTTAGAAACTAATATTCTTTCATTAGCCTGCATCCATATTACCTAAAGAAACTGCAGTAAATTACCTCGGGTCAACTTCCTGGGTGGATCCTGGGAGAATGGGGGAGGGGGTAGGTCCCCTGAGAATTAGAAAGTTTTTAAAATACTTCTGAAATATTAAATTTTTCAATTGAATATAGTACTATGTAACTTACCTGCTTTTTGGAGAGTTCCAATTCCTTCTTTGACTTCACAGCTATCAACTTCAACTTCTGACTCTTATCCTCAAGCTCCTTCACCTGCTTCCCCTTGGCAGCCAACTTCTCCTCTAGTTCTTTGACTTCATCTGGTGAGGTTTTCAGCTGGACAACTTCTTCCCTCTGGACTCTGACCACTTCTTCCCTCTGTACCTTTTCCGCTTCCATTTGTTCCAGTTGCGCCTTCAAGGCTTCGCAATCTGCCGCAGTCTTCTGCAATTCATTCTTCAGGTCTTGGTTCTCTTTGCTGCACTCATCGTACTCCGTCTGCACCCCCTGCAACTTGCTGATGGCTTTGTTCTTGGACGTATCCAGGTCGTGAATCTGCTGAAGAAGGGACTTCTCGCTTTGAGAGTCGGACTCGGACTGCTGCAACAGTGCTTGCAAATCTGCATACAGATTGTCTTTTTCTGCGCGTAAACCTTCCAAAGTCGCGCTGATCTCATCTTTTGATGTCTTCAGGTCATCACACTGTTCCTTAAATTGATTCAACTCCTCCTGAAGTTGACCTTTCTCCGTTTTCATTTCATCTATTTTCTGTTTCAGCTCACTTATCTCACCAACATACTTCTCATTAATCATCTCCGCATCCGACACCTTCTCTTGTAGTATCTTATTCTCATTCTGCACATGCTCCGTCTGTTCTTGAAATTTCTGTACCTTGGTCCGACTTGCTTTTTTAAGTTTCTCAAAATTGGTGGCAAATTTCTGCTTTTCCGCCTTTGCATCTTCAAGTTGCTTTTGCAGACCTTCGCTAGCCACACCCGCATCTTTCATCTCCTTGTCTTTCTCCGTTTGATACTCTTGAATCATTTCCTCCTTCTGGTCAAGTTGTTCTTTCAACTCTTCAATCTCTACATTCAACTCCCTAACTTGCTGCTCGTGCTTCTCCTCGATAGCTGTTATCTTCTGTTGCAAATTTTCAACTTCGCGATCACTTTTAGCCTTTTCCTCTGCTAACCCACTCAACTTGGCTTCCAAATTCGACTCCAGTTCTTTATCTTCATTCCCCATCTCTTCCTTGACCTTTTGACCTGCTTCCACCTGTTGCTTCAACTGCTGACATTGCATCATAGACATCATATGAGCTTCTTTGATGGTCTTCAACTCCTCCATTAACTGACCATTTTCTTCCTTATCCGATTCCCATCCTTCATTTAGCTCCTTTATCTGTGCAGTAGCTTCATTAACCTTGCCCTCCAAATCTTTGTTGGCATCAACCAAGTCTTTCTCCAGTCTATCGCATGCTTCTTTCACACTATCTCTCTCAGTCTGAAGTTTGCGGACTTCCTCCTGGAGCTCCCCAGCAGAACTTTCTTGTTGGCCTTGCAGTTTTTCAAGTCTGTTAACAAGCTCATCCTTTTCTTTAGTCACTACCATCAATCGTTCCTCCAGATCCCCTTTCACACTATCTCTCTCAGTCTGAAGTTTGCGGACTTCCTCCTGAAGCTCCCCAGCAGAACTTTCTTGTTCACCTTGCAGTTTTTCAAGTCTATTATCAAGTTCATCTTTTTCTTTAGTCATTACCACCAATCGTTCCTCCAGATTCCCTTTTGATGATAATTCTTCTTCTAAAGACGTAATCTGATTTCTAAGAGCATCACTATCCCCAACCAATCGTTCCTTTTCATCTTGCACCCCCTTCAACTCATTTTCAAGTCCACAACATTTTTCATTGCTACTTGTCAACTCTGCCACCACCTGTTCCTTTTCTTCACTTAGCACCTGTACCTGTCCTTGTAAGTTTTCAATAGTATCTTCTAATGATCTGATTTTCATTGACATCTTGTCAACTTCTTCTTTCATCTCATCCTGACCAAAAGCGCTTCTTGATTCCCGTTCTTTGGCCTGCTCTAGATCTTTACAAACAGTATCTTTTTCATGCTGCAATGTGTCAAACTTTGATTTCAAATCTTGTACGACATTGGCAGATTCCTCCACTTCACCTTTGACCTTTTGTAATTCTGTAAGTACTTGCTCCCTCTCCAAAGACACTTTTTGAAGTTGCTTCTCCAATTCCTGCTTATTATTTTGCGCTTCTTCCAATTCACGTCCCGCATTCTCAACATCACCTGATAGCTGACAGATTTTAAGCTGCGCCTCTTCTTTTCCTTGCTCGATCAAACTCAACTGCGTTTTCGACGACTCCAAGTCAGTCAGGACTTGGTTCAATTGCGATTTCAGTTCTTCGTTCAACTGAGCTGCTGCTTCTTGATCTTGCTTTCCTGAGGTGAGTTGCGATTGAGCGCTATCTTGATCTGCTTTCATCTGTGCGATCTCATCTTTGAATTGCGAGATGGTTTGTCCATCGGCATCATGTTGGTCCCTCAGTTCCTTCCTTGTTTTTTCCAACTCTTCCCTTGCACATTCTGCCTCTGCTCTAACGTTACTCACTTCACCCTGTTCATTTTCTAACTCTTTCTTCAGCTCATCTACAGTCATATCGGAATCTTTCTTCAGTTTATCATTAGCAGATTTTAATTCTTCAATTTCGGCCTTCAAAGTTTCTTCCGATTCTCTGAATTGCTCGGTCTCTCTCGCTACATCCTGCAATTGCTGTTGCAACTTGGCGATCTCTTCAGAAGCGGCTTGATGTTCTTTCTTAACATCCGCCAATGTCTGTGCCAGATTGTCTCGTTCACCAGTGACTTCGTCGAGAGAGGCTTGAAGCTGATCGCTTGTACTGGAATGTTGTTGTTGACTTTGTTTATAATCTTTGAAAGACTTGAGGGTTTCATCGCGGGCAGCTGTTAAAATCTCGATCTGCTCTTGAAGATCCTGGAAATGGAATTGGCAAAGACAGAGATGGAATAAAAACTATCAAATATTATTTTGTTCAAATGACTGCAACAGTTGTTGGACCAATTAATATACCATATGTATCAAAAGGACAATCAGTGGTTTTATGAAGCAGAATACCGTAAAATCATCAATATTCATCAGGTTCTGAAAATATTCAGGTTTTGAACCATGTCATGTACCACTTCCACTCTCCTTAAAACCACATCACTTTTCAACATTTTTTCACCTCAATAACTGAGTTCAATCCAGCCAATTTGTCGTAACACTACTTGAGGAATTCATAGTCTTCATAAATGCCAGCAAAATCTAGCAAATCTGAAACTAATTGTAAGACAAAAACCGACCCGCAGACACCAACAGTGACACTGAATATGCCAAAGGTAAGAGTGACGTAAAAGAAATCGTCCATGACACTCTCTCAAACAAGATATCGATATCAGCACCACTGGTCAACAACATTGTAGATGCTCTCCTGAAGTCACCTACAGTGTTTTCATTATTGGTTGAAGAAGTCACCAAAGCAGCGCATGAAACACTAACCATCAAGGTAAAGCAAGAAATCTACGATTCCATCTCCATGGATACTGCTGAAGTAAACAAAAATTAGATCGAACCTCTCAAAACAGAACTCAATGATCACAAGCATACAAACAACAGCATCCAATCTCAGTTAGATGAAGCTGAGCAGTACAGCAGAAGAAACTGTTTGTTACCACATGGTGTGCCAGAAGAAGAAAATGAAGACGACATAGTTGAGCTAACAGTTACCAACATTAACAATAATCTTCATCTTGATTTTGTCACTGAAAGATTGGACAGAACGCACCGCCTAGGGAAACGTAAGCCAGGATCTAGCAAACATAGGTGAATCATTATCAAATTTGTTTCTACACTGACCACACCCCGATGTATTCAAAGTCAGCTCAAAGGCAACAAATTGGTCATCACAGAGAGCATGACAGCCCATCGCATGTCAATCTACAGACAAGCCCAACAGATGGAAAATGATAGCGTCAAAGTAGCAGCCTGGTTGCAAGATGGCCGGATCTTGGTGCTGGACAACTCAGGCAACAAGGTACTTGTGAAATCTTCAGCTGATCTCGATCGCATGTACTAAATTGTAAAGACATTTTCCTTTTTTGCGTTCTCGCAATAATGGAAATCATTCTAATGGTAAGAGACCTGGGGATTCAATATCAGTAATAAATTGTAGGTACTGAGCAACTTAGTAATGGTAGTGACAAATGTCGTCATTAATACTATTTCACTTTGTGTTAATAATTTATGAAAATGGCAAACCTGTAAGTTATCTAATACACACAAAATCTGGAATTTCACATGAAACTAGAATATCTATTATCAAATTGATAAACCATGGTCACTACTGGTCATCTAACAGCATTTCTGATTGGTTGATAACTTGAAATGCTCATTTCAATTGCCAATTATGACAAGGCTTTAAACTATTTTATTTATGATCAAACTTGTATTTGCAGATGTTCTTATTAATACCCTCCTTGATTGGTTCAAAGTTGGACACAATATTCATTTTGGCCAATCAGCAGGTAGTTCTCATGGGGTTAACAAAAGAGTATGAGCAGTTGATGCAGGGGATAGCCAGTAACACTTCCTGCACCAGTTATTTGCAATGTTTGATAAAATCCCACAAGAGCTATATTTTTGGATCAATTTTATCTATTTCTGATTGCTTTTTTTTAGAAAGTGACCACATCATGTTAAGTTGTTTCTGCGTAATTATTACTGGATTTAACCAATTTAGTATGGCAATTGTTTTAGAAAGTGACCACATCATGTGTTAAGTTGTTTCTGCATAATTATCACTTGATTTAACCAATTTTTTAGTTTGCAAAGTTCTCTCAAGACTTCCCTACCTTATTTTCCTTGGCTAAGGTCTGCTGCTCCTCTTGCACACACTGGAATGTTGACGTCATGGTGTCATTCTTCATTTGCATACACTCCACCTGTTCAGTGAGTTCCTAAATCATCACAAAACAATTGTATATATACATAACTTAAATTATAATCTAATACATATCTTAATTGTTTGAGTGATCAATGTCTAGTTTGCATGTAATTAGGTATGTCATTATGACCTTCCCAAATCATATCAATAACTTGCTGGCTAAATCCTGGTCAATAATCCACACCTTGCCCAACAGGTGAAGCATTTTGTAATAACCCAAACAATCTTGGGTACTAATAAGCAACTTTCAAAATGATCTTCTTGGCTCTTAGGGCACTTTTACTGTTATCAGGAAACTTATACCAATCTTTCTCTCATGATTATCTCATGAAGATATTTCATGTCCCCATTCACATAGCAGCGTTGTGTGGGGCAAAAGTCACACACTGTATAACGGCACTTGTGAACTATTTGGATACTGGATTTAAGCCACAAATCCATAAAGTTACTTGCCCTGGGTATGTCAAGTATAACTAACAGAATTCGAGGAACAAATGTTACAAAGTTTACACTGTAAAGTTTGCTGAGGCTTGTGGATCAACGTCTAGGTGTTATTCCTGTGCGTATGTAGTGCACTATGATGTGTTTTTTTTTCTTTTTTTTAAAAAGAATCAACTAACCTTATTAGCAGCTAGTGATTTATCCAACTGCTGCTTATAGTCATTCTTGGATGTCTCCAAATCATCTCTTTCAGTTACAGCTTTGCTCAATGCTTCCTCCAGTGACTGGACAAGTAAAATATAGCAAAAACATCTTGTTAATGCGAGAAAAAAGCCTGTTCTACGGGTCTGACCCACCCAGAATTTGCGTTTTGGAGAATTTTTTTTATTTTGCTAAAATCATGTAAATCAGCCGTTTTAGAGCCATAGTTTTATTACTTTTGGCTGAACATTTGTAGAAAAAACGTTTGCACAAAATCTTCTGATTTTTTTCAGATTTTTCACATTTTGGTGAAATTTTAGGGTAATTCTAGCCAAAGTAAGACCAGGGGTCCAAATTTAGACCAGAGGTGCCTTTCACTAAACTTTACGAAGCTTTGCAAGTCCCAAAATGGTTTGTAACTTACTTACAAATGGCACCTTTTGTAAGTATGGTACAGTAATAAGGATTTACTACGGGGACCTTTTGTAAATTTATGTCTAGTATTGGGTATTTGTAACTTTATGAATGGTTACTTGAGTTATGAAGGGTTAAAAGTTTAGTGCAATGGACCCCAGGTTTTGTGTTTATGGATCTTGGTTTGTGCTCACCCTGTGTATCTCCACTGATTCTTGTTGCTGTGTCTGTACAGCATTGTATGCAGCCAACAGCTGTTCTTTCTCTTCTTTCATCTCAGACGCCTGTTGGGCCAAATCTGTGTCTCCTCCATCGGCTGACTTCCGATCTTTTTCCAGTTCTTGACATTTCTTATTCAATTCTATCAAAAAAAAACCCAAAAAAAACACCACCCAACATTAGCAAAGTTGTAAATATTCTTGACATTTGAGCACCATTTACCTCACTTGTGACATTTCATAAACTATGCAAAGTGTTGAATGGAGTGGAAGGAGGTGATACGCAACATGTTAGCGCTGCAGGGATTTGAACCTACACCTCCAGCTAACCTGCTTTTATAAAGTCTTTATCGATGCGCCACCGTGAACTTACACATTGTTGTAATAATAATAATAATAATAATAATAATAATGAAAGAGAGATTTAATATAGCGCCCAATGCAAATAGCCTCTGGGCTTTACAAAACATAAAACCTAGGGAACAAAATTTAAAAACAATATTTAGCTTAAACCTACTATTACAAATACACAATTTTGCAAGAAAATGACCGGGTATATTGCACAAGATTGGAAGCACACAGCAACTCTTAGGTGGGGAGCCGAGCCGGGAGAAAGAAAACAGAACAAAAACAAGGAGCCGGCAAACGCAGACCAGTCCACCACCCTGAGTCACTATGCAAGTCCAATCAAGTAAAAATAATAATGGCAACAACAACAATGCATTAACAGTATTAAACAAGTTAAAAACAAGAATCAAATCAAAAGCGAAATGATTCCAAGAGTCAGATCATGCAGTGCTCTGCAGCCGGACCTAAACGGACTGAGGCACAGATGACAACTCAAACAAAAGGAAACGGAGAACTGCATAACCCAACCATGAGAAAAATACAGAGCGGCTTAATGGCAAACCATCAGATTTTATACGAGTTTGATCCAAAACACAATAAAAATATATATATTATATCAGCTACAAAGTACAATAAATATTATAATTCAGATCTAAAAGCTGTACTTTGCATAATAACTTAAACATACTATTACACATACACACTATTGCAAGGTAATCGAGTACATGGTTGTATAAGATACTTCCCCTAAATATGCTAACTGTTGAATGGAGTGGAGGGAGGCAGGGGATTCTCATCTTACCTTCACACTTTGCTTTAGTCTTCTGTACTAACATTGCCTGCTTCTTAATGTACTTGATCAGATCGTCCTTGGCCAAACTCTCCAGCTGCAAACAAACATAAAACAAACAAAAGGAAAAATAAATTGTCAGTAAGTAAAAAAAAATTAGAATCTGAAGGAAAACAAGGCGGTTCTCGAACCACGAGTCTCGCCTGCTTTCGTGACCGCCTGCTTGTCATGCCCATACGACAGTATTTACTCATTTGACCTCAGATGACCCCTGGTGACCCAGAAATGACCTTCCAAAAATTTGGCTTTAAATGTTGACTGTACCCACCAAGTTTCATGCCCATATGACAGGTTTTACTAATTTGACCTCAGATGACCCCTGGTGACCTCGAAATGACCTTCCAAAAATTTGGCTTTAAATGTTGACTGTACCCCCCAAGTTTCATGCCCATGCAACAGTTTTTACTAATTTGACCTCAGATGACCCCTGGTGACCTCAAAATGACCTTCCAACAATTTGGCTTTAAATGTTGACTGCACCCACCAAATTTCATGCCCATATGACAGTTTTTACTTATTTGACCTCAGATGACCCCTGGTGACCCCGAAATGACCTTCCAAAAATTTGGCTTTAAATGTTGACTGTACCCACCAAGTTTCATGCCCATCCGACAGTTTTTACTAATTTGACCTCAGATGACCCCTGGTGACCTCGAAATGACCTTCCAAAAATTTGGCTTTAAATGTTGACTGTACCCACCAAGTTTCATGCCCATACGACAGTTTTACTAATTTGACCTTAGATGACCCCTGGTGACCTTGAAATGACCTTCCACAAATTTGGCTTTAAATGTTGACTGCATCCACCAAGTTTCATGCCCATACGACAGTTTTTACTAATTTGACCTCAGATGAACCCTAGATGACCTCAGTGACCTTGACCCACTAACCAATACAAACCGGTTCTGTCTCGGGTCAAGATGCACCCACCCACCAAGTTTGAGGAACGTGCAACCCCTAGTCTCCGAGAAAATAGGCGGAAGGCAAACTTTAACCAAAACTTTAACCAAATTTGTCACATCCACACACACACACATACATACACACATACGGAAAAGTGATTATATAGTCTCCTGCCTTATCAGGCGAGACAAAAAAACCAGAAATCCAGAAAACTTTCTTGCCCATGTGCATAATTTACATACTCTTGACTTATGGTTTTCTTGCACACATGTAGACTCGTAGAGTTTCACTTTACCTTCTCCTTCACAATCTAGAAGGATTATTAATAGATGCCATCACTGTATGTTGCATTTCTTACAATCATCATCATCCTGTTTTCCTTACTTTCCACACTTCCTCATCACAGCAAAATGGTCTCATCAACCTGCACTTGACTCAAAAACCTTGAATTGAAGGAACATGAGTTTTTGTAAAATTTGTATCCAACACAAAGGTCATTCTTATCAATGAACAAACATATCAGAACCGTGTTTTGATGGATGAGCATGTCTATGATCCTAACTAGTGCTTACCTTGCCTGGTTTTCCTGGGGAGGGTTTGACCTCACCACCCCCATCAGGACCAGCCCCTTCACCTGAAGATGCCATCTTTACCAATTCACCACTTCTGGGTTCCTTCTTGGTAGCGTGCCAATCTTACATACTGAAATATAAAGATAAACATACCATTTTTTAAATACCGTACTGACTTGAGCATAATCCCACTCTATAAATAGTTCTGGCTCGTCTGTGCTGGTACATGCGTTTTGCAAGCGTTTGTTTAGTCTCCCCTATATACAGTTCTTCGCATCCACTGTCTTGACACTGAATCGCGTAAACGATGTTGCTTTGCTTGTCTTTCGGTACATATCTTTGGGATGGACCAGTGCTTGACGTTGGTTGCGGTGACTCGGCCGTCTACACGCATTTGGACATTACAAAACATTCATTTGACAACAAGGATGTTAACATCTTGGACAGAGAAAGCAGATGGTATGAGAGAGGGGTCAAAGAAGTAATTTACGTGAAACGGGAGGAGCCTTCACTTAACAGGGGAGGCGGCCTATGTCACAACTTGGCCGGAGCCTACAGTTCAGCGATCAGGAAGATACCTCCCAGGTTGAGCTGTGATACTACAACATCCGTTTCACAGGTCAATGAACTTTTACCGCCAGATGATCAGCAGGGCTGATGATGCGTTCAGGATTGGACGTGAAAATTTCCCACTCAAAAATAGTATGATCAAATACAGCCTTTGCATCGGGGCCTGAGATTGGAATTCCAGTTTCCTTTCTCACGAAGTAAGGGCTAAGAGTAAAATTGTACAATTGTGTTTGGGAGTGGCCTTCTCTCTTTTCTCTTTTTCCTAGCTATTTTCTTCCATTTCTTGCTTTGTTTATCAAAGCTATCTAGGCCAGCATGCATATATTAGCCTACACTGGCTATCCAGGCTTGTGCATTTGTATGAGCTTGGAACGGTCCATGGTTTTCCATGGATTAGCATGTGTTCCTCACGGACCAACCTGGGTAAACAAACAAACAAACAAACAATAAAAAACAAGTGGAATATCCTACTTGAAAATTTTATGATCATCCATAATCGACTTTACTCAATTGACGTTGACTCATCAAAATAACATTCATCCAAATTTCAACATCAACAGAATAAAAAACATCTGTTGCAAAAAATGTCAATGCTGACCGACTGAAAAACTATAGCAAAGCACAGCATAGTGCTTAACTATTGTGTGCTAATAAAATTCGAAGTTAGAGTACCACTGACACTGACAAACAGCCGTTAAAGTACCGTACTAAACACCAACATTTATGGGGAGCGAAATAAGATAATATTAATAAGCGTTGTATGAACATTATTTTGTCGAGGGTCCTTGTTTATGCTTTCAGTGGTCATGGATTTACGCAGTATCAGATCGTTCGGGGACTCGGGGTTGTTCCATCTATTGCACTTACCCACTTCTCACGTCTGTCAAAGGGGATACATGTACCCTCATAAAATCCTATAGCCTGTCTGGACACATCACACTTCATCAAGTTCATGTGTGATGTGTCCTGCTAATCGCCAAACTCGTTTATACGTGTAATACTTCAACTTGCATTACTCATAACATAAAGTATTAATTATTACCGATCCTGCAGAATATCTTTACCTATACATATTAGGCCAAATTATAAAAAATAAAACATGTTTCACATCCCCTCCCGCTTCCTTTTTTGAGGTTTCTTCATTTTCATTTTTATTTTTTGAAATTCTGTTATAACTTTTCAAAAAATATGTCTAGGAAGTAGAGATGCTTTCTATAGCCTTGCTAATCATGCTAACAAAAAACACTTTTATAAGGTTTTGTGATAGTTAGAGGGGGCCTAATATCTCTCAAAACAACAAATACAAAGAGGCCTCCTCCTTTTTCCCAGGCATTAATATTGTATGCTAAAACAGCTCTAATTATGGGTATTTACACCGATTTTGCGAAAAAAAAAAAATAAAAAGCCCCTCTTCCTCCTTTTTTTTTCAAAAACCCGGACGTGAAACATGTTTTTTATTTTACTTGGCCTTATTGTCAATTTCATGGAATCCCGTTGCTGAGAATCGCAAATTTCACAAAGAAATGTCAGATACGCTTCATAAATCACAGCTGACTTCATACCACTTGCTCGCTTTTACAGAAAAGCGAAACCACATGGCACTGCGGTGCACCAAGACGTGACGTGTGCAAAATTTCTAACGGGCGCCATAAAACCTGTTTTGTGTGGTTGTAAAAACCATTTTTCACGATCATAAGCCAATCAATGAACACGACGGCCTTCATGGGTATGTAGAGCCATCCATGAAAAGCGAAGTACGTCTAACTTTCCTAGCGATCGAGTATAAATTCAGCTTGACAACTCATCTTGCAGCTGCAAGGTCAATCCCTGACACTGACACTAAAACAATGAATATAATGGCTTGTTTATGACATGCATCATCGGGTGGATTTTCAGGGGCGGATTTAGAGGGGGGGCGCACCTGGCGAGCGCCCCCTCTAATTTTTGCAGAGCGGCGCCTGACTAGCACATGACATGACTAATGCATTTTTGCAGAGCGGCGCGTGACTTTGTGTGGGCGCCGAGCCGCCGTGGCAGCGGCGGTGGCTCAGCTCAGGGACCCCTCTATTGAAAATTCCTGGATCCACCCCTTCATTTTACCATGTTTACGGTTTTCGGCCTGTCCCGGCATGAATATTCTCATACATGTACTTCTTCATCAAACTCAAACTAGATGTTACTGTTAGCGATGACTAGTGCCGTACTAGTACTACGCTGCATTTTGTATTCGCTGAGGAGGACAATTTCGACCACCTCCCTGATAGTCATATAACGACCAAATGATAAATGACAACTATCATGGAAGACTGAGTTCCGCAGTCTAGATCACATGATCATGTCAGAAATTAATATTTTGTTAACTTCTGCTCAGACTGCTGGTCGGGATTATGCACTTTCAGTTTCTCACGCGTTTGAACGGGAATTGGATTGCATACTTTTTCGATGTCTAGTGAGCAAATTTCTTCAATATTTTGAGAAAATGATGTCAAATTTTCTATTCTATATTGTTTGGTAATAATGTCTTTTGCCAATAGTAGACATGTCCACATTGCTTATTATAGAGGGCAACATTCAATCCAAAAAGTTGTGTCCACAGTAGCTCACAGTCAATGGCTTAACTGTGTAATCCCCATAGCGAAAAACAAAAATTTGAAATTTGGACACCAGAAACTTGACGACGTAGTCTAAAAAGTGCTGGTACTTTATCCTTGATACAGAAGTCAGCATGCAGTGAAAGTTAGATTTCATAAAATAAACTCGCCTTTGTGTAAAATGGATCATCGTGGTAAAAAATGATGCATTACATGCTTTTTTTGTACAGTAAGTCAGTGTAAGGCATTGTCAATGATGGGCGCAGAAAAGTGCAGTTTTTAAAAAACAGACATTTTTAAATAGTTAGCATTGTTCACAAAATTTTCAAGTAGGATATTTCACCTGGAAATTATTTTGTTTAAAAAGGTGATTATTTAACTTAAAAAATGAGGGGTCAACCATGTCTGTAGGTCAAAAATTAGCGAATTAGTTATGGGCAAATGTCTGTTTTAAAAAAAAGCAATGTGGACATGTCTACAATAGTATGTTTAAAGTTGTAATTTTGTGTTTTTGATCGCAAAGATCGGATATTTTCGCTCCCGATTCAATTCTGAACCCTTCGCAAGGGTGCCGATTTCGCAGAACTTTGACGATAATTTTGCCTTTTGGACACTAAAATGCATTCGATCCTTAATTTTGTTTCAACCGAGTCTTACAAAATGCTTAAATTAGCAAGCACAATAAGGCTGGTACCACTTTTATATACATTGTAGGTAACCTAGGCAAACCTTAGTTAACACATTTACTAGTCAGCGAATTCGCCGAGACCGGGGCCCCAACACAATGCATATTTACATAGAAATTCGAATTTTTTTCGAGAATAGGTGGGTGAAGGAAACCTACATTATGTTTTCTATACTTCACTTGACCCAAATATATGATTTTTTATGGTGATAATCAAGTCGCACATGGAATTTTAGAGGATTTTGATAGCAGTTCCATTAAAAAAGCTGCTATCGCCATGAGACTAAGATCTAGAAACACCCCGAAATGCCGTTTTAGGAATTTTGCTAGCTGAATCTTTTTGATGAAAGTCAATCTTTGACAAGATGTAACTTTGCTACGGAAAGTGCTATGAAAAAAGGTTTTCAGTTTTGGCTTAGTTTACTCAAGGGCTTTAATTTGATATATAAAACGATGCAATTTGACGTCAAATTTGAATTCACCTAGTATACCTATACATTGATAAAATTTGTAAGATTTTTTTTCAAGTTTCTAACCGGCGCAAATCGTTAAGTGTGTACATTTGTATTTCCCATTGACATCCAAAATGGCATAAGCCAGTCCATAATTAATATACATACATGTAGGTACTGGCAAGCAAGTCTAGGTCTGATTATTCGGACTAAGGCTAGCGATGACCAGTTTTTTGCGGACACTTTGATAACAAGAAACTTTCAAACGTCAATATTGTTTCGTTGGTTACCTTTACAAGTTTTCCTCTATCGTTGTTTTCAATCCCTGCACATCAAAAATATTATAAGCTTACAGCAATGGCAAACCTCCACGAACACAGTTATTTCTGCTATTTCACACAATGCTGACATCCTGCAACTATTCATTGATACCGAGCTGTTGATGTAATATTTATAATGTCTTAAATTCTTCTCAGAAAACTTATTTCTCATTAATAATAATTCACATGAAACTTTGACTTTTCTATTCATAATTTGGAGGTCAATTTTGATAGTTCAAATTGTTTAAAGTAGAGTATAGAAACCTTTTACCGCTGAAAGCTGCAACTATACGTTCCTTTTAAATACATAGAAGGCAGACATTTAGGGCGACGAGCTTATTTTATACCAGAAATATCGAAAGCCGTAGGCAATTAATTTTGTCTTAAACTTTTGAAAGTGGTGTTTACAAATGTTAAAAATTGTTTTCTTCTTTTCTTCTGTATATAAATAGTTGTGCTTTTCATCCACAGGTAAATGTTAAAGGGCATTTCGTGATCCACAGCCTCATCCCCCACTTTTCTCAAAAAAAGTTGAGATTTTTATATCACTGGAAACATCTGGCTACATAATGTTTATGTACAAAATATTTCTTGCAGATTAATTCGTTTTGCAAAGATATCGTGAAATTTGAATTTCGTTCTGGTGCACCAGAACGAAATTACAACGCATTGTCTATGGAGCAGTGTAATACACATAATCATGCATAACTCGCAAACGCAAAATCGGAATCAACTGAAATTTTGGGAATAGGCTTTTTTCGTGGATATGTACTGAAAAATGTGATAAAAAAAGGATGCTAGGATCACGAAATACTCCTTTAAATGTAAAAGATCAGTACGATTGTTAGCTTTTTAAAAATCACTTGTCTTTGTAATTGTTTTCATGTAAAGTTAATTTTTTATTACTTCCGTGGTCCGGGTACGCGCTGGTGAATTGCGATCGCGTAGAAGTGACAAGGTCGCCTACTGCGGCGTTTTGGGTCAAGCTGGGAGAAAAAAATCCCAGGTCGACCAAAAATAGCGTATCGCACACGATAGACCACCTAAGTTATTGTAAATCGGTTTCTCCCAGGTCGACCGTAAATTTTGGGTTGCCACATTCGGCCCATAACGCCAGGATTTTTAGCCAGGTCGACCCATGACAAGCATGCAAATAGCCCTACATACGTGCCCCGACCATGGCGATATACATGTGATGAGTATAACCATTGTACGGCATTCATTCATAACTTTGTGCAAGCGCCGGTGTGACTTTTACGATATCAGTTTCAGTGTCTTGACTTGGCATCTAACTTAATTCAGTCATAGGCCTACTCTCATTCTCGTATTTATTTAATAGAGTAGGCCCTATTCTTGTTTTAGTTTGCAAAATACAGAGGCAGATATAATCCCGGAATATACATGTAGTCATACTTCCAAGTTTTCTACTTTCTTGAATTTGCGTCAATGTGTAGGCCTAAACTCGCTTAAGCTTACATCCAAGTTCGCATGGACGGTACTACGACTCGATGTTTCAGACTTGTGAGAAAAGGAAAGAGGTCACAAATAGGATCAAATAAAATAATCCAACAAAGAATCACCCTGCCTAAGTGCCAGACATAGGCTAGGCCTACATGTTTTAAACTTTATTATTATCCACCACGAATGGAGTGCCAATTTCTATTAGCCTAAGCTGTCTTTCTATCAACAAACGTGGAATCTCCCAGCTTGACCAATTTGGCCCTACTGCGCGCCGCTGAAATTTCATCTGAAATTATTGACATGAATATTTTGTGCCATTCTTGAGCAGTGCTGAACTCAGCCTATGCCCAGCGAGGTCACGTCACACTCGGTGTGACGTGCCCTGAACTCCCAATAACTTTCGTAAGCGACAGACAAATTGCAGGAAAGCGTGCCAATTTAAGCTTCCTGTAATATCTATTGCACATAACGCATACAAAGTCACAAACTTACAAACTTCAATATGCACTTCAAATACTGCAGACCAGCTGTTAATTATTACCGATCCTGTAGAATAACACATAATCTTCAATTTCATGGAATCCCGTTGCTCAGAATTGCAAATGTCATTTTTATCTGTCAAATCCGCTGTGTATGTGCTCAGAGATTTTATGATATGCTCCATAAATCACAGCTGTGAAACTGACTTTATACCACTCGCTTCGCTTTTAAAGCTAGCAGAAAACGAAGCCTCCGGCTACCTCGTGGCATGACGTCACACAAAATTTCCGATGGGCGCCTTATTTATTTGTAACCCGTTTTGTGATTGGTTGCAAACACCATTCATCGCAATCGTTAGCCAATCAATGAAGGCGACGGCCTTTTACGGTATGAATTAATGTGACCCGCCAGTAAAGTACGTCTAACCTGATTGGTTTACAAAAATAATTGCATATTTGCTAAGCCAGTCAGCGTGCTCGATGCTTAACAACCTGGTCGTAGAGGGTTGTTTTTTTTTTTTAATAAGCGAATTCACATGGTGATCCAGCGATCGAGTATAAATTCAGCATGACTTCTGCTGTAACAGGTGCAATAACAATACGTCGACACAATCAGTGACATTTACACAATACAATAATGAATTATTTATGACATGCATGGGCTGGATTTTACGATCGAGGTAAGGTTTTCGCCCTGTCCCTGCGTGAATATCGTGACTTTTCAGCATCAAAGATACTTGCGATGACCAGTTTTTTGCAGACACTTTGATAACAGGTAACTTTTATAGGTCATAGGGTAGAAACGATAGTTGTACAATTGTACGAAAATATACATTTTGTTATAGGCCTAAAATGTTTACAAAAATATATTGGTCCGTACGTTGTGCATGTATTCAGTTGTTCGACGTATAAACTCAGCCACTGGCAATTAAGCGCACTGTGGCGATGGACCAATTTTGACTTCGCACTTACAGGAAAATGAAAAGTTATGTTGCTGTAATTTGCAAGATAGTTACAAAATATAATTGGCATTATTAAGGGGGTACCGGGTACTACACCCTTTGCCAACTTTGTGCCTACTTTTGCATTTTTCTCAAAAATTATAGTGCATTGGTGACAAGTAAGATATGTATATTATAGGGGCAATGACTACTGCACTGACAATTCAGCAACTCAAGGCAAGTAGTTATTGATTTATTGATCAAATATTGGTTTTCCCTCATTTTTGACTGTAACTCCACAACTGTTTATCTGTGCTGAAATAAAATTTCCAGTGTAGTAGTTCTTGCCCCAATAATATACATATCTTATTTGTCACCATTGCTCTGTAATTTTTGAGAAAAATGCAAAAATAGGCACAAAAATTGGGCAGGGGTGTAGTACCCCCTTAACTTCCCCAATTTTTACAGAAAAATACAGTAAAACCTCATTATAACGAAATCTGATACAAGAAAAAGCCTGTTATAAAGAAGTATTTTTCCAGAACCAAGATACAAAATTCTTTTGTTATTTATTGTTTTTACAACCCTGATATAACGAAATTTGGATATAAAGAACTAATTTCTCTGTCCCTGCCAACTTCGTTATAATGAGTTTCCACTGTATTGAAAAATAAAAGAATGAGATCAATTTAGAAATGTCTGCAAGCAGTGCACAGAGCTCCCTGAAATAAGCAGACTGGAACCAGGAGCAATTTGTTTCGAACATTGCTCCTGGTTAACTGGGATTTTACAAGAACCAGGAGCAATTTCTGAAGAAACAGGAGCAATTTTCAAATATTAAATTCTTTTCTGTATATCCCTACAATACAGCACAACTGCAAAACTGTAACCAGGAGCAATTTATTTTTAAAAATTGCTCCTGGTTCATGTGAATTTTACAAGGACCAGGAGCAATTAATTGGTGGCAAATTTGCTCCCCGCGCCTGCTTATTTCAAGGCTTGGTTCTAATGAAGTTGATGGTTCATTGGTCATCCCTATTCTAATTGGGTACCGTATCGCCAGTCGCAATATAATGTCACAAACACACATAAACATTTATAAAAGTATAATTCCACTTGCTTTTTGTTTTTCAAGTTTTAAAACAAACTAAATGTATTCCGAAGTATACCATGCCAATCTTCTTCACTCCAATTTGTACTATAACCTCTCCGTACATGTAGGCCTATACATTTGAGGATAGAGGGAATGGGGGGGGGGGTCGGGGGGTCACTTCGTGGGTAAGCATGATACGCGCGTAACACGTTTAGGGTGTCAAAAACATGAAATATTGGAAAAAAGGGTAGCAAAATTGCAATTTCTAAATATGCGGAAATGAAAATTAGGGTATGAAATTTGATGCAAGGAATAAAATCCCTGTTTAGGGTATCATTTTAGCCAAGGGTTAAATCCGTGTTTAGGGTGCTTTTCAAAAGTTGATTATCGCAAATGGTGTACAGGCCACAATGGGAGTGACCCCCGGGGGGGGGGGGGTTGACTCAATAAATACAAAAATAACAATCATGCAGAACATGAAATTAATTTTTGGCACCAATTTGTCAAAACTAGGTCTTTCCTAGTTAAATTATTTACAACATCAACAATCTGGTAAAAATATTTTGGCTAGGTTGATTTCTCTTCTACCCAGGTATCCCAAAGGTATAATTGAAATAATTGGATAGAGCAAGGGTCAAAAACCTGTATATTTTTAATGCTGAAATATTTAGATGGATTCATCTAATAGTTCTCAAGGCTTTCTATAGTTTTTGAAGGGTTCAAATACAAAAAAAGTGGTTTATAAATTTTGTAGAACAAATTTTCTTTCTGGTTTAGTAGTAATTTGCAAAATAATGAATTATTTTCAGATTTTACATCTCAAACGCGGCACAAAATTCATAACGCGGGCGGCGGACGCTAAACTCAGAATCAAGTTTCAAGTGCCTTATCCCCAAAATTTCAGTTGATTCCAATTTTGCTTTTGTGAGTTATGTGTATAACACTGCTCCATAGATAGACAATGTGTTGTAATTTCGTTGTATACCCCAACAAAATTCAAATTTCATGATATCTTTGCTAAACGAATTAATCTGCAAGAAATGTTTTGTAAATAAACATTATGTACATTTTTGTAGTCAGAGGTTTCCAGTGATATAAAAATCTCAACTTTTTTTTAGAAAAGTGGAGGGATGATGCTGTGGATCACGAAATGCCCTTTTAATTTATGACATTAATCATAATACTTTGGTGGGTGGAAAATATGGGGGGTGGATCAAAAAAAATTGGGTCCTAAAAGGGGATCAAATAAAATTCAGTCCTTAATAGGGGGGGTCAAAAAATTTGAGGGTAAAATTCCGGGGTAAAATGTACGAGAAGGCGTGTAGTAATTCTTGTAATCAGGGTTCGGTTTTTCAAACCGGCAAAAACTGACATGTAGTCACTCAAATATTTAAAAAGTAACACAGAAAGCTCATAAACTGTAACACACAACTTTTAATGAATCATTCAACATATTTTTTGTGTCATCAAATCCTTAAAATCAAAAAGTTTTGAATTTGATATGCCATATTTCGGTTAAATGCACTTCAGCAAAGAAAACACATGATTTAATTCTTAATATGTTACTCATAATTACAAAATCTGGCCTTGTAACACTCAGGAAATTATTTTTGGAACTTAATTTATTTTGAGATGAAAAAACTGAATTATAAATCACTTTTTAGTTTTTGCCATTTATGCCTGCAAAAACTGTTTTTGCCAAGTGATTAAAACCATGCTTATTTCACCTGCGGCAAAAACCTGCGAATCCTGGCCTAGTTAGGTATTGTAACTTTAACCAATTTAACTTTTTGTAATTTTTTTACAGATACACAATGGAAGCAATCAATCATGTCATGTGATCACCTTGTCAAACTGTGTCTAAGATCATCACAACCAGTCAGACAGCTGCATAGCAGTATAAGAACATGTGGCTTCTCAAATCAAGATCACTGTCAATTCTATAGAAGAAAACCATTACCACTTACAAGGAGCTTTCGCCAAGATTCTGTGCAATTTTCAAAATTTGGACTTAGGTGGTCAACAACTGCTGTATCTACCATGGATAGTGTGGCAAGAAAGAAGCTTTTACAACACTACGAACCACCTGATTGGGCTGGTGGGTTGAAGATTGTTCCAAAGTACAAAGTCCAGGTAAAAAAATGCAATTTTTGATAAAAACAGGAAACTTTGAAATGATGCGCAAACCTGTCATATGTATTAGAATTAAGAAATTATATGATGTGATTGATATAAAAATTGTCTGTAAATCCAGGACAAGGCTACTTGTATCATATTTCAGGTTCCTCAAACTCACTCATCAAAAAAATCATCTTGATACTCTTTTAAACATGCTCCACTGAAGCAGGATTCTTTTCAAAACACTTTCGTACATTTTCAAGTCCCTATCTAGCACCAATCAGTTTTTAGTCCATTTCCATTCGCACACCATCTACATTGTACAGACAGCGTTGATGGATTTTCCCATCTTGAGTGTCTGATTTTGACCTCCTAACTGGGCACAAGTTGACCATACTTTGGCCAAATATTTCAGACTTTTTTTCAGATTTTTCACTCTTTCTATGATTTTTCAGGGTCATTTAGTCCCTTCCAGAAAATAAATAAATACACAATTTTGACAGACCGACCCTAGTTTGCAAATCCGTCCACCCATAGAACAGAGTTTTTGTTGCCTTGTAATTAATAACCAAGTTGGTTTTTATTTCAATAGCTCGCCAATACAAACACCCCTATACAAAGATGGTATATTCCAGGAATTCCAGATGGATTTGAAGTATACATAAAAAGGGATGACATGTTAGGGAGTGAACTATCAGGTAATAAGGTAAGAAAATATTAAAAATTAAAAGCAAATGACGCAGTGGTTTACTGTATTTGCTGTCATTTTTGCGAAAGATTTATATTTTGTGAATTTTGTGAGTGGAGATATATTAAGACACCAAAATAACTATAGCTAAAATAATAATTTCTCGATCATGAGAGTATGAATGTACTGCGTGCACTGCGTAATGTCGCAACTTTAGTAGAATGACACGATAGCGCGATCGATTGTGCACGCACAGGAAATGCAGCGCTACCCAAAGCATGTGTGGTAGGCGTTGTACGCCGACGTAATTGTCATTGCGTGCCTATTGAGCTCTCATGATCGAGAATCTATTATTTTAGCTATACACACATAAGCGATTTACAAATATCCCAAAATTTCAAAATATTCTGTATGTGAAAATAACAGCATATACAGCACAGTAACATTGTTTTTGAAATTTCACTCTCTAAAAATGTGTAAATGCACTTGTGATTTGCCAAGTTAGGAATCTAAAAATAATAAAATATCAAATTTTAGTAAGAATTATATGTTAAAATTTGTTTGATTTTTGTTGTTGTTATTGATATTAGGATCATATCTCAGAAACTGTTATTCCAATTTTTCAACATATGCAGAGTGCCAACTATTCATAGACTTAGGAACTGGGGGGGCTTGCAGGGGCTCATCAGCCTCCACAATAATTTTGGTCTGGGGCTCAGCCCCAATAATTCAGATGGGTGTTTTTTGACAGGTCTATTTTCCGTAAAAGTTTAGTTTGGTCAGCCCCCTCCCCCCACGTTGAAGGTTGAAAATCTTTCTAAGCCAATGCTATTGATATAAATAATTGTAAGATCTAACAGTGCAACTTTTCATCATTAAACATCATGCAAAGAAATATTCAGAAGTAGGAAATGACAAGAGTCAATTCAACTTGATATTAGGTTACTTATAAAAAAGAATGTGTCCCTGTTTTTCTTTCAGGTACGAAAGTTGGAGTTCCTATTAGCCGATGCCATCCACCAAGGATATTCATCTGTAATCACCTGCGGTGGAATTCAATCAAATCACTGTCGGGCTACAGCTTTGGCTGCAAGACAACTTGGATTACAGCCTTATTTATTGCTGAGATCCCCACCAGTAAGTATGGACACCCACCCACTGACCCACACCCCACCACACACACTCTCACCCAGTCCAAACATAATATTTGATTATTTGATTAAATATGCATGATTTAAACTATTGTTATTTCTTTTAATAGAAATAAAACAATTGACAGTGAACATTTCCTTAATTTATATTTTTGTGTGATTGACATTCAATAACCATGTTAAAAATGAAATGGATACCTATTAACAAAACAAAACGAACCAGGTGAAAGTAATAAAACTTTATAGCCACATGTAAAGAACATGCCCCTATTATACAACTGTATATAATTGCATTAAATTCTTTTCAATGTAGAGCTATTAAGACCCACAGCTTATAAGTTCCCCCTAATGCTTTTTGAAATAAATTTGAAATGAAAACGAAATGTAAAAAGGTAGGTATCTAGCCTTATTTGTTTGACACATCTGGGCCAATTTATAGTGTCACACATTATTGCGTTTGGTCACAATGGGTCATAATATAAAAAAGAAGTTGTTTTAAAAGTTGCATCTCAGATCATAGTCAACTCTCAAACGATACAGAAGGCCAGGTCTAATCATGTATTTGTAAATGAAAGTTGACTCCTATATAGACTCAGGTGCAACTTTTAAAACTGCGTCTTTTTTACATAATGAACCGCTGTCAATGTCAACTGACGCAGTGATGTAAATTGCTATAAATTATTAGTCCAGATGTGTAAAGCAACTAAGGCTACATACCTTTTTATATTTTTACATTTGTAAAATATCTTTTTGACTATCAAAAAGCATTAGGGGGAAGTTTTGGATTATTATGAGTTATTTGATTTTACTTGGCAAATATAACAAGAAAAAAATGCAATAACAATGATTGCTAAGAGACATGATGAAATTCACAAAAAACTTAATGAATTGACTCTTTACAGAAAAGAAAAATTATGTCACGTAATATAAATTACAAAGCCTAGTAA
The DNA here is from genome assembly GCF_039555335.1 of Amphiura filiformis. Taxonomy (NCBI): domain Eukaryota; kingdom Metazoa; phylum Echinodermata; class Ophiuroidea; order Amphilepidida; family Amphiuridae; genus Amphiura; species Amphiura filiformis. Next base: position 24,305,203 of record NC_092641.1, read on the forward strand.
GATTACCAAACGGTATGATAAGACAAAATGTATGATATACTAGTAATATGGAAAAAGTAAGATATCTGAAAAAGATTTGTGTTGATTTTTATTTTTTAATGTTTATTATCAACATAACTATTAGTATTAGGCAATATTGATTCAAGTACAGCAATGTTGGGCTATTCCAGGTGAAATCCATACACCCCCATATGACATGACCTTTTAATCAATCTCCTACCCAGGGGATGTAATTTTCAACTGAAGTCAGGTAATGTCTTTTGAAATTCAGCTAAATTCACACTCCCTGTGTGGGAGAATAGGGGGTGTATGGGTTTCAAATGGGATAGCCCATTGACATTTGCTAATGACTACCGGTAATGGACAAGATAAAAATGAATGCAATAACATTTTAATTGCAAACACCTGTTGATGTGTCGATATCAACATGAACTACACAAATCAACATACCATGTTCTTTCCATTAACCGCACATGCTCCTATAAGCGCCCAACCAGTGACTTTACAACAAGCAAAATGTGATATTTAAAACCACACTATGATGTGATCAATATCCATGAAATGCAGGTTGGAATTTCGCACTTGAAGTTTCAGGGAGGTGTGGTCATCATAATCCTAACAAAGAGGTTGTCATCAAACTTTTGGTTTGTTTTCTAGTAGAAGAGAAGGAATCACAACGAAATTGATCGCCTGTGACTAATCCCTCTTATCTGTTCTTCATTACAAAGGAAGAGGACTCAACAAATTCCCTTTTGAAGACACTCATATTGCCGCCATCAGCGTGATCTGGTAGCATACTAAGTAACTGGAAATTCATAGCGATAAATCTTTGCGAACAAACAAATTTTGAACTGGTTGTTGTGACCTTGGTTGATAAAGCACACTTTTAATATTTATTTAGACTGGATTCTATAAACTTTTGCAACAAGTTTCTGCATTTTCAGATGCAGAGAAGTCAAAACAATACAAATATTGGGAAATTTAATTAAAATATGTTGTATTTTCGACTAAAGGCACTTTTAAAAAAGTTTTACATTTTGTAAGGATAATAGTATTTTCGCTGACCCCAAATCAATTCTATCAAATTGCCTTCATATGTGCCCAGACTGCCCCTATAGTTAAATTTCTACCTCCGATTTTGGTAATACATCCTTCCCACAAGGCATTATTTTTGGCTATGTTATCCCATCTGTCCCATAATGCATTCATATTTCCCGCCCTTTCCTGCTCACAAGACCTCATTTAGTCCATAAGCAATGGTCGCATGTCATAGAAATGTTACGTCACCGAAGACCATCGTGATGGGATTATGATATAACAATAGCGGTTGAAGTGTATAGAAACGTGAATGGACATGTCGGCAATGTGTTTGGAACTTTGATGATGGTTCATTGCGATTCCTTCTCATCTACTATTTCCAAGCCTAGTGCAAGGACCCCAATTGTGATGAACAGAATTCTTCAGATTTATAATTTACAATAAAATTATAGTGTCAAATGTGTATTTTGTTAATGTTCTATAAACATTTTAACAATAGGTTACTGTTATGCCCCTCTGTTGATCAGTAAAAACCGCCTATATACCCCTCTGTCGATCGCCACACTATTAGTTAAAGGTGCACTCTTGTATTAAAGTTGACTCTGATTCACACTTACACAGGATCCTGGGAATCACGTATCCGTTGGCAATGCATTACTCAATCGTCTGATTGGCTCTCATCTCTACCTCATTCCACAAAAGGCGCAACAAGCCACAGAAATTATGCCCCGAATGAAACAGTTATCTGCTAAACTAAAGTAAGTAAAAGACAATTATCTCAAGATTAACTTAATCTTAAGATTAACATTATACTCAGAATGAAATTATCACTCTACTAGATTAAAGTGAAATACAATATCTCAAGATAAAACTTAATCTCAAGATTATCATTATACCCAGGGAATGATACAATTAGCTACTACTACTACATGTAGGCTAAAGTAAGTGCAAGATAAATGTCAAGATTTGTTTTCGAAGATTAAAACTAGTGAGACATTTTGACAAATCTAAAAAAATCTTTTCCATTAATTTGCCATGAATGGAGTAGTGATTGTATCATTGAATTTAGTTGCAAACATTTAAACTGTTTGTTTGTTTTTGCAGAAGTGAGAAAGAAGAGGATGCCTACATAGTTCCTATAGGAGGCTCATCAGCAATAGGGCTATATGGATACCTAGAAGGATTCAATGAACTTATGACTCAGGTATGTGGAGAGCGTGGCGCAATGTTTAGGGTACTTGCCTTTAGTGCATGAGGTCCCGGGTCCAATTCCCGGCGGTGGCGATTTGCTGGGATATTGACTTGAAAAAAAAGGTCTGAAATTAGTTGGCAACTTCTGTAGATTAAATTCAGACTTCCGATCTCCCTGTGGTTCATTTAGAATTGGGTAAATGAATCATGAAAGTACTCCGTCCTTCGGAGGGGACGTTAAGCCGTCAGTCCCGTGTGCAGATAGCCATACCTGTACATGTATTTCACAGCCAGTTTCAAAAGAGTAGGGTGTTAACCCCTGACTGTTCCCAATCCATCCCGATGTTCAAATGGACCCCAATGGAAATAATAGAGGCTTTCTTGGGTTATCCAGGGTTGTCAAAATCCGAACAAATCAAATCAAATATGTGTAGGATGCCTACATAGTTCCTATAGGAGGCTCATCAGCAGTAGGGCTATATGGATATCTAGAAGGCTTCAATGAACTTATGACTCGGGATGTGTAGGATGCCTACATAGTTCCTATAGGAGGCTCATCAGCAGTAGGGCTATATGGATATCCAGTAGGCTTCAATGAACTTATGACTCTGGTATGTGTAGGATGCCTACATAGTTCCTATAGGAGGCTCATCAGCAGTAGGGCTGTATGGATATCTAGAAGGCTTCAAAGAACTTATGACTCAGGTATGTGTAGGATGCCTACATAGTTCCTATAGGAGGCTCATCAGCAATAGGGCTATATGGATATCTAGAAGGCTTCAATGAACTTATGACTCTGGTATGTTTAGGATGCCTACATAGTTCCTATAGGAGGCTCATCAGCAGTAGGGCTGTATGGATATCTAGAAGGCTTCAATGAACTTATGACTCGGGTATGTGTAGGATGCCTACATAGTTCCTATAGGAAGCTCATCAGCAGTAGGGCTGTATGGATATCTAGAAGGCTTCAATGAACTTATGACTCTGGTATGTTTAGGATGCCTACATAGTTCCTATAGGAGGCTCATCAGCAGTAGGGCTGTATGGATATCTAGAAGGCTTCAATGAACTTATGACTTGGGTATGTGTAGGATGCCTACATAGTTCCTATAGGAGGCTCATCAGCAGTAGGGCTGTATGGATATCTAGAAGGCTTCAATGAACTTAGGACTCGGGGATGTGTAGGATGCCTACATAGTTCCTATAGGAGGCTCATCAGCAGTAGGGCTGTATGGATATGTAGAAGGCTTCAATGAACTTATGACTGGGGTATGTGTAGGATGCCTACATAGTTCCTATAGGAGGCTCATCAGCAGTAGGGCTGTATGGATATCTAGAAGGCTTCAATGAACTTATGACTCGGGTATGTGTAGGATGCCTACATAGTTCCTATAGGAGGCTCATCAGCAGTAGGGTGTATGGATATCTAGAAGGCTTCAATGAACTTATGACTCGGGTATGTGTAGGATGCCTACATAGTTCCTATAGGAGGCTCATCAGCAGTAGGCTGTATGGATATCTAGAAGGCGTGCAACCTCATGGTCTTTTCAGGTTCATTTGTTTTAAGTGACACCCCCCCCCAACTTGCTCAAGCTCACCCTCCCACTTGCTCAAGCCCAAGTGAAAAAGTCTTATTCTTCCCTTTGATAAAACAGGAGGAAGAATCATGTGAACAATTTTGTCTGTAGACTTTGGGTCAACCACAAGAAAGAATTTTATTTTTGATTTAACTTGAACTTGAAAGTGGATAACAAACAGAAGGGAATTATTGAAGAAACTGATTAGCCAGTGTTTACTTGACTCTCTCTGGAAATTGATTGGGAAGACCACTATTTATAGCAATCTGTTATATGTGTGTGAAAAAAATGTGAACCGGGATGTGTGTGTATGGCTAAAATTTACTATTTTGTAATGCAAATTTGTGCTAGCCAAATGGGCTATTCCAGTTGAAATCCATACACCTGTTATGGAAGACATGACCGTATAATCTCCTACACAGGGGTATAGATTTCAAAGTCAGGTAACCCCATTTAAAATTCACACTCCCTGCTGATATACAACTTTTTTTCTCCTTTTTGCATTTCTACACAGGGAGTAGATCAGTTTAGTGACATAGTCTTAGCAACAGGCAGCGGTGGATCAACAGCAGGCCTAGCTATAGCCAATCATCTCACCAAATCTGACATCAAAATCCATGGAATGATGGTTTGTGATGGAGCTAAATACTTTCATGATCACATCAATGAGACACTGACAGAGATTGGCTTGACGGATCGGTCTGGTGTCAAGTCTGAAGATATTGTGGACTTAGTAGATGGGGTCAAAGGTGAAGGATATGGGATATCAACCCAAGAGGAATTAGGTATGAATCACAGACGAGAAAGAAACATATCGCATTCAACCAGTCAAAGTCCCCATGAATTGTATGATGTGAGTTCTCGCATATTCATGAGGGCCGACTGTTCAATCGTGCCATGTCTAACAATCACACCAGCGCTTATAGAGCGTTGTGTGCTTTCGCGATTATGCAATAGACTGTGAAAATACGCGGTAATTGCGTAGCAGTCTCGCATGTCGCATTTCATGGAACAATCGGCGTCATTATCGGGTGATGCTGAGACTTTGACTGATTGCACACGGTCTGTTTCTTTCTCGTCTGTGGTATGAATATAAACTGGCCTCAAAAAGAAACTTATAATTTTTCACAAGGTCATATCTTAAAATCCTCTCCATAAAAATGACCAAAAATTGCACACAGGATTACTTCAATACTCTACTCTAAACACATGTCAGTAACCAAGCAGTTGTCCAACTGACACAACAGCAAAATGCACTGACATGGAACACCTTCCTGGACCAAAATTCACATCCCAACAGATTTCTGTGTAGAAGATTAAGGTCATGTCTTCCACAGGGGGTGTATGGATTTCAACAGGAATAGCCCATCAACTGATGTATGAATATTTCTATATTTATTGTCCATGGCATGTCAGCTAAAAGGCATAGCTGCTGTGAATACCTGTACAGTTAAGCGACAGAGCTCAGTGGAACAAAGACTTGGCAACATTTTTAGCGATTTTTAGGAGTTGTGTAGTTTTTTTGTGATGACAAGAATCAAAAGAGGTAGACATCCATCTCGGGGTTACATCATTGTCAATAGAAGGCGATGTGCTGAATCCCTGCACCCCACCTGGCTTTGGGCCTGACCTACCATGTAAAGTGTAATGATTTATAGTGCACTACGCACAATGCCTAGACGTTGATCCACAAGCCTCAGCACACTTGACTGGATGTCGCTGACCACTTAATTATACTTAATTTAAATTTATATTTTTATGTCATCAAATTGCCCCAGAACAGTCCGAACAGTCGATCTTTTAAAATAAAACTGGCATTGTACATGTATAAATGTTTTTGATTGATATGTATGATTTATTATTTGCTAAAATCATAGACTCTGAGTCTATGTATAAACACAATCTTTAAATAACTGAAAAAGAATCTATAAAATAATATTCTTTCAATTCGAAAGAATTATATTTTCATTATTGTCATAACAGGAAACTTCCTCTATAATAAGGACATTTGTGTGAAATTCCAACGTCAGTACATGGGCAAAATGAAAAATGAAACAAAAATTGAAACAAAAATTACATGTTACAAAATTGTCTGCTTCCTGATCAGCTCTCTTCCTTGTTGTTCTTGACACATATCAAACTTATTAGAAAAATGAAATAATCTCTCTTCCTTGTTGTTGTAGATATACCTAATTTTTATTAATAATAAAGTCCAAGAGAAAAAGTTGGTGTCAAACCTACGCAGCCACTACTTGTTTACCTAATTTTTATTGATTTGTCATAATCACTACATTTAAGAAAATGTGAATACTGTATTATAATACTTATAATTCCCAAGAAAGAATGTATTATAATTATGCTTTGTTAATTAGCAACAGATAGTAACCCCCCAAAAAAATTGTTGTGTTGCCCTCAGCGACCGACCCTAAATCCTGTCAAATAAGGGTCGCAATTTTTTATTTAATAATGATTTTTACAGATATGTTCAAAAATCAATGTTTTTCACTTCAAATTAATAATTTATTGAAATGCTAGTCGTACATTGATTATCTAACAAGTATCCAGCAATGGAAGAAGCATTATTTAATATTTGTGGGGATTTTAAAATCTTTTTGCCTAATGCCCGTTCACTTCAATAATATGTGGCCGTACACTACGAATGAGCCGTAAAGTCGGCAAATTGTGTTCTAAGTTGCAGTTTAAAATGTGCATGAATGTCGTATTCATAGGTACCTCAATTCGGAGCGACTTGTTTCTCATTTGATAGCGTTTAAACCAATCAATAATCCTATTTGCTGAAGAAGATAATAATCTTCTACCTATTTCTATAGAATCCTTTGGTTAAATCCTGTTCAAGTGGTAGGTTCCAAAAAATTGTATTTTGTCTAGGTATGTATAACCAACAATTAACAATGAGAGGACATTCCTGAACTTCGTTGACTTTGGGATGATTTCAAATGACCGCAAATTATGACTGTATGATATTTATTACCAGCATTGTGGAAAAAGAGACACATGTAGAACCGATAAAAGGTACCATTTTGTTGAAGGAGCAGAGTTCAACAAACCATAACCCTGCTTCTGAATATCGTTTGCACAAGTCAAATGATATACCATTTTAAAGCTTACATTTTATGATATCTATTTTCTCAACACAAAATAAAACAAAATTGACCGGGGGCCAACCTTACGGCTGATTCGTAGTGTTCGGGCACATATTGCAGTAACAGCTACTTTGCTTAAGAAAACTTCAACGTAAGTTTACATTGATTTTCTTCAAATGTATGAATTTTTTTCAGATTTTATTGCCTCAGTTGCCTTGTCAACTGGTATACTACTAGACCCAGTTTACACGGGCAAAGCAGCTCTGCATCTAGTCAAGCTACTCCAACAAAACCCACAGAGGTTTCAGGGCAAGAAAATACTATTTATACATACCGGTAAGTGTAAGCACAGACTACTACAGACCATGTACATGTATCAACAGCTAAAGTCCCCATGCATTGTATGCTGTGAATTCTTGCATATTAATGAGGGTCGATTGTTCAATCATTCCGTGTCTGACAATCACGTAAGCGTCACGTGCCTTCACGTATATGCGATAGAGCATTGCATGCCTCCACAATTACGCGATAGACTGTTAAAATTTGTGGTAAGTGCATAGCAGTTTTGCCTGTCACATTTCTTGGAAAAATCGGCCCTCATTATTGGGTGATCCTGAGACTTTGACTGCTTGTACGCGGTATGTTATCTTTTTCGTCCATGAGTGTAAGCACCACACTTTGCTATAGCTGCTATATATATGTGTCATATTGTTAGCTGTGTACAATATATAGAATGCAGGAAGTGTCAAATGTCTACATGGCAGCTATTGCACTAACCCTCGACTCAAGCATTGTGTATTATTGTTTTGAAATATATGACCAGATCTGATCCACTCAGGCTAAAGTTGGCAATAATGAAAAGGAAATACATGTATAGGCAAAAAGGTGGAGAAAAAAAACACTTAAAAAGTGTAAGGAAATGGATATATTTATAAAGGTTCATAACTTTACAACCAAGTATTCAAGAAACCTGTGGATTAAACATTGAAGTTTAGCTACAGAGCAAGTTAGTAATGGTAGTATTAGTAACTAAATTTTCAACACTTTGAACTCTGGCCTGAGTGGATGAGACCAGCAGGTCACATATATTTTACTTATTCTTGGGGGAAGGAGGCGAGGTTCATGATTTTGGTCAAGATTTCCTTGGTTGTGTGTAAAACAAATGGGGAAAAGAGGACGGGTGCATGTGTAGGGTATCACAATGGACTATTCCAGTTGAAATCCATACACCCCCTGTGAAGACATGACTTTAATCTCCTATACAGGGGGGGTATAGATTTCAAATGGAGTTGCCTATTCAGGTAACCTATTATGCAAACAAGGCAAACAAATATTTATGAAATATGGGGATTTAGAAAAAGCCAAATTACCTAGAAATGTTGTGTGAGTAACCCTTTGGCTAATACACTTGTTTTATTAACCTCAAATCTGATATGTGATGTTCAGATCATCTCATATTCAAGAGTATTATTTTTTCCTTCCAGGTGGTATCTTTGGGTTATTTGATGGTCGTATGGATGCAGTCTTGAACACATCATATACAAATAGTATACATGAATGGTTTCAACTCAACGATGAGGTGCCTTGGTTACCGTAATTCCAGTTGAAGGACATTCCAGTTATTTCTATTCTTTAGATTTAAGACTGTATTCAGCTATATTTAAATCTGTCATACTCCTGTTAAAAATTTAAGAAAAATCTTCCCTGAGAGTACTAAATTAAGGTGCTACTTCGATCGCAAAAGTGAGGACAGTATAAGCTCGGGAATTTGTGTAAGAGCTTGTTGCAGCCATTCCAAAAGGTGATTCTGAATACTTAATTTTATTAATGAGCTGCGTTGACAATAAGTGATTCTCGTATAAATAAAGCAGATGCAATTGCCGGCAATAAAAACTTCTTTTGGGCACCCTTTCTCATCTTTTCGGAAGTTATAAGTAATTATCTCTTGCATAGATTATTTACCTATTTAGATTTATAACCCAGTAATTCTGACCTGTTGTGCATGATGATTGACAGTTGCTTATCAGTGGTACAAAAAAAGTGATTATTAGGCCTGATTATCTAGAGGGCGTAGCACAGAGTTCACTGACCTCCGACCCTGACTGACCTGCACTGTTTGTCACGTAAACAGACCATGACCTGACCGCAGTGTACAAAGCAGGGGATTGCGACTGTTGAATAGGTTTTATCCTGAGAATCGGTATAGGCAGTTGTGGCCTGGTCTTCCACACACAGAGTATGTTTTTCCTGGATGTTTTGTCGGGGTGTGTGCAAAGAAAGAAAATCAAAGTGAGCATTAGTTCAGCCATATTTTACTGTGGCGAAAATTGTCAGTTTCATACCTTTTGACGTGAAAGTTGATACACATTTTATACCCAAATCAAGGTGTTGACTGAATGTGTGTGTATTTTAAGCAGTACTAAGAACAAGGAATTTTTTTCTCTTTTTTTTCTTTTGCTCAGCTGATTGTATCCCGATTTTATAATTTTTTTATCATGATTGTGTATTATGCAAAAAGTACATTATATAATATATTATATTTACCATATTGACTAATTAGCTTTTAAGTACCCAAATGTGGAAAATTATGCAAAAAAGCCCTATAATTTCCGAATAATCAGGTTTTTTACGCTTTTTTGGGAAGAAAGTCAACTTTCCACAAAATCCCCCCTTTGGAAAAAAAGGTCCACTTTTTCAAAATCAGCACCCCTAAATGAAATCCTGCATACGGGCCTGGTGGTATCTTAAAGGGGGGTAACCCAGGCACGTATCCAGGGGAGGGGCGAATGGGGCGCGCGCCCCCCGGGTAGAACAAGTGTCTTTGAATAGAGATAAACTTGTTTTTGCAATATAATAGACCTGCCCTTTAAGATTTGGTATATATCTAACAAATACAGTGGAAACTCATTAACACGAAGTTGTGCGGAAATCAAATTTTACTTCGTGTTATCAGGAGTTCGTGTTATCCAGTTCTAATAACATGTGAAATATGTGACGTGTCATATCAAAAGCTGACACTTTTGGGCAGGATCGTAAATGGAGAAATAGCCAAAAATCTGCCCGCATGTGATTTATTCATAATTTGGGTTTGTTGCAAATTTGTGATGTTATTAATGTTAAAAATATTGTCTGATAGTTTCAGACCAGAATATATTGAACTGGCATCTTGTATTTTTGAGACATTTTCAAGGTAATTCCTGCTCTCAACATTGTCAATATATAGGTTTTTCCGTCCAATTTCAAACTTTGGTCGTTCAGTTTAGTATAAGTGTCATTCCTTTTCGCGCGAAATTGAATGAACGCTTACATTCTCTATTTCAATTTAGCAAATGTGCAATCTATTTCATTTAATACGCATTTAAAATTCTAAATAGTGCACCCAATTTAGCACATTGTGCAGCAAATTTCAAATTGTGCAGCCAAATTCACGTGGCCTTGCATTCAGAGCCTATTTGGAAATACAAATTCATATATGCGGAAACAAAATGGAAAAATGTTCAATCGAATTCGCAAAGTGCAAAATCAAATCCAGAAATGGTTCAAATATAAAAATGCTATTTATCGTGTTTTATTGAACATTATATACATGTATCGTCAACATTGTTCAAACAAGCACGTTGCTATATTAAATGTGAAGGAAAACACATTTCTAAGTAATGTTTAAAATTGCCGTATGCATAGGCCTAGTAAAAAAGAAAATGAATTATAACTAATAATAATATTTAAAAGCATTTTTCCCGGTTTAGTTCAGAAACCATAAAGTGATGTATACATGTATGTCCCATAGTTCAATCAAGCTCAGTCTAGTTAATCATTATAAAAATATAATGAAACTATTCCTTTAAGTTAATGCTACTTCTTCTTACGATAGGACTTTTTTAAAATCTTCGTATTTTTAATTGTATAAAATGTATCGTATAAGAATAAAAACTGAATGAACAACAGTGAAAACAACGTCCAGAAGTTAAATAGCTAAGCATATTTTGCAGTCGACTTATAAACATATCCTTCACATCACAACCTGTTTAATTAGACCCATTTCGTGTCCATTTCATTGTGTGAAAATCTGAACTATATACAGGCCTAGTATTATAGTATAACATTTTATTAATTTTTATTCGGGGGGGCGGGGGGCATCGACCATGATGGGGGCACCGGGTCTAATTGGGGGCACAGGCCGCTTTTGGCCATTTTCATGTGGGATTTTTTAAAATTTCAGCTCGATTGGGGGCACGTGTCCCCACCCCGTGCCCCTATGACGCTACGCCACTGGATTAACTGACACGTGAAAGTGTTATTATTGCTAACACCCGAACGTGTTAAGCGACGTTTTAAACTTTAATGCGTTCATGTGTTTAAAACAATATATATATATTAACATGTTACATTCGTATTCGTATTTGCAAGCAATAATGTGTTTATAAATGAACACTGTACTCGTACCTAAAGTATACTTCTCATTATAAGCATTACCCATTAAAACATTTGTGTGTTTATTCTGTGTTACATAGGGCTACTCCGTTTTTTCTGCTGCAACGTAGACGTAGGGCCTATAGGCCTATGTCAGTATACTTGAAAATGCGCATAATTTCAAATTGAATTCCTTTTCGCTAATTAGATTGTCAAGGCATGAAATTGAAAATAGGATTAACAACGTTTACGCAGTCCCTTGTGCATCTTTGGCGAAATTGATTGCCTATTTCTTTAAATTAGACGTCTAATGGTGAAATTGAAACATTCGAGAACGAAATTGAATTCACAATAATGAATTGTTCTGATCATACATTAATTTGATTGAACTAAAATGAAATCGATTGCTCATAATGCTAAAAAGAAATCGGGATTCGCTATGATCATTCAATCTTATGCGCAAAACGAATGACACTTTTATTAAATCGAACGACCAAAGTTTGAAATTGGACGGAAAACCTATATTTAAAGGACGATATCTCAATTTCGAATGTTATAATACCATAACTTACAAACTCAATATCTTCGCTTAGGAATGTCCGATTTCATTGGGGAAAACAGTGTTGTGGAGCAAAATATCTCTATATTTAAGATATGTAAAAACCTCAAAATTGATAACCTGCCCATAAGTGTCTGCATGCTTTTGACATGACACGTCACATATATGCTTGGGAATGTAAAATATACTTCTTGTTATCAGGAACTTCATGTTAAGAGGGTTTGTGTTAACGAGTTGCCAATGTATTGACTCGGGGCATAGTCATGGTTTTGAGATCACCTTGGGCCTATAATTTTAACCATGCCCCTCATAGCAGTCAATATTTGTATAATATGTCCGATGTACAGTTGAGTTATAGACATAAAGGTCAAATGTCAAATTTTGGTCTCCACAGGAGTAAAAAATAAAAAATGCTCAGATTTTGATCAAAGTGGTCTCAAATTGTTCCACTTAGAAAAACATTTCAAATTTTAAATACAGTTTGTCATATCTCATTCTCAGGTGTTTTGTTACCTGGGTAACATCACAAAATAAGGTGGCATACATGGTTCAATGGGCATTGACTTTTTTGCCCTCTTACGAAGGTACCGAATCGGAGCATTTTTGATGTTTTGCCCATGTGGAGACCAAAATTTGTGTGGACCTTATGCCTGTAACTCAAGAACTTGTTTAATCAAAACATTTTATATTTGAAGAAAAAGATCAATAAATTCGATTTTATGAAAATCAAGTCCAAATGTGACTTTTCATTTTATATTTTTACGAGTGGCGTAGCATCATAGGGGCACATGCCCCCCAATCGATTTGAAAATTATTGCCTTGTTGCCCTGTTCCCATGTTGCTTTGGCTGATATCCATTTTCTACCCAATGCTTAGCGAATTTAGTGTTTGTTGCCCTGTTGCTGTGTTGCCTTGATAGAGGTACATTTTTTTTGCGTACCTGTACAGTCATATGCCTATGTTTGCTGTGTTGCCGTGGCAACAGAAAAAAGTACCCTAACCCTCAAATCGTGCATGTTATGCTCTTTTGAGTGGTTTTCACTCTTTTTATACTTAAATTATAGTGGTTTTAAAGTTAAAAAACACATTTCATTCTTTTTTGAGTCTTAAAACTGAATCACTCTTTTGGGGAGTGAGTTTTTCACTCTTTTACATTTAGAGAGTATACTTGAGTTAGCAAAACAACTCATTTGGGGGTTCACCCTCCCTCCACCCCCCATTTGGGGGTTCCCCCCAGTGGCATAGCCAAGGGGTGGCAAAAGGGCCGGGGGAAGCTGTCAAGCTGCCCCTGTGAGAAGTCTTGCCCCCCGCTGTGGGAGCTGGCCGTCTGAGGCCTTTTTTTGTACCTTTTAGCCCATTTTTGACCATTTTTGTCAAGGTTTGCCCCCTTGAATATTGTCGTTGCCCACCCGTTACCCTCTGAAAAAGTGCTGGCTACGCCACTGGTTCCCCCTCCTTCACCCCCCTCCACCAGCAAAGACCACATTGATCTGTTATCATCATGTGTTGTACCTGAATTTGCTCTATTGGGGCTATTTAGGGAGTGTTCATTAATGACTTTGGTGTGGGGGGGGTCATAGGCCTATGTCATTGAGGGAGGAAAATTTTTGAATCATTCCTGGTGCCACTGAAAACTCAACTTGCCCATGAATTAAAAGTCTGGGGGGGGGGGCACTCAACTTTAGAAGTGACAGGTAGGCCTATGTGCCTACCGAAGTCATAAAGTAGGGGCCTATCAGGTACAAAATATTATTTTAAAAAAGGGGGTCATTGGGTACAGTGGCGGCCCAGGAATTTTTTTTCGGGGCAAAGTGAATTTTAGGGGGGGGGGCAAAATCAACAAATTTTGCTCAAAATTGTCGCAAAAAGTGGAAATTTTTGTAATTTTGGATTTTCCTGGGGGCAACGGGAAAGAGTTCTGACTGGGGCATCCCCCGTGGTGCCACCACTGATTGGGTACAAACAAAATAAAAAAGGGGGTCATTGGGTATAATACTTTGAAAAAAGGGGGTCATTGGGTATAAGATTTCAAAAAAGGGGTCATCGGGTAGAAAATTTTTGAATTCAAATTTGGTGAAATAAGATAATTTGAAAGTTTCGATATTACTTCGTGGCATTTTGATGATGCTATTCTAGAAAAAAGGGGGTCATTGAGTAAGCCGCAAGCAAAAAAGGGGTAATTGGTGGTAGCCGCAACTAAAAAAGGGGGGTCATCGGGTATGACTTTAAAAAAAAGGGGGTCATAGGGTATAGTTGATTTCAAAAGAGGGGGCCTATTGACAGGCACATACCATCACTTCCAAAGTTGAGTGCTCCCCGGGTTAAAAGTAAGTCTCAATGCTTTTTGGGTTTTAAAGCGGAAAACTTTTTTGCCCATCCCCCCCCCACCCCCTTTCAAAACACCCAAAACCTTTTGGTCCCCTCCCTTTTTACCAGCTCCCCACCAAAGTATTTAGGCCTATGAACAATGAAGTTAATAGGCCTAGCACACTTTTTGTTATTACCATTCATTTACATTTTTGTCAAACTGGATATGTTGGGTTTTTTTTTTTACATACAATCTGCAGATATAAATAGGCCTAAATTATTTACAAATACAATTTACAGAAATATCATTGGTTACGCTTGGTGGTGCTCGCCCTTTTTTAAATTAGCGCGCCCTTATGAGGACTAGGACGGGCTTATTTTAAGAGAAAATATCGACAGCCATAGGCAATTTTAAAATTCTTGCATCATCAAATTGTTTACGCATGAGATTGCATCATCAAAACCTGATCAAAGTTGGCTGATGTCCAGCGTAGTCTCCTACGCAACCAATTTGGTTACGCTCCCTCCACACACCATTTTGTGTCGAGGGAGCGGAACCAAACTGGCTGCTGTGGAGACTAATATCCAGCGCGGCATTTTACAGCATGCACGCCCAGCATGCATGGTGCTATTCATAAGCAAACAAATGTCATTGAACTCATTGTGAGTCATTTGATTTACTCAGTCGGCACTAGGAGCACATGCATACCTTCTAATATTTGCAACCGGTCGGACTTGAACTTGGTGGTATTTATAAACACGGTGAACGTGAAGTAACTTGTAATGTAAGTAAGCTTTAGCAAATATTATTATATTGTTTATGTTTACTTGTAATGTTTTGAGTCTAGTCGACTACGGAACTCTCTAATGCATACTCCAGTCTCCAGCATGCCAGTCTTTATAGTCAGTCATTGTAGTTTCCATGTTGGTCTATTTAAAGGGCATTTCGTGATCCACAACCTCAGCCCCCCCCCCCCTTTATCTCAAAAAAAAAAGTTGAGATTTTTATACCACTTGATACCTCTTGCTACATAATGTTTATAAAATATCTTGCAGATTAATTCAAACGAATTTATATGTAGCCTAGGCCTACAACCAGTGTCAGAAATAAGGAAAATATGGAGGTTATCCCGAGGAAAACTAAAGCATGAATTCTGCTTGTCCTCAATACATTTTGGTTGTCCCCAAAATGTGTCATATTTTTGGAGGTAAAATATAGTGGTTGTCCAGGGGATAAGTACATAGCTCAATATGGTTGTCCCCAGTGATTTTTGGACAAGAGGATAAGTGCTTTAATATTTCGAACACTGCCTACAACAGTGGCTATAGGCCTATGGAGGATTGTAATACCACAGATATTGGAACTCTGTGGTAATAGGCCTACACATCATGCATAACTTGCAAACGCAAAATCGGAATCGACTGAAATTTTGGAAATTTTTTCGATCTACTGAAAATTGTCATAAAAAGGGGGTCCCCTTTTAATATGACATTTTTCAGTAGATGCTAGGATCACGAAATACTCCTTTAAATAATATATTACAAATATATAGTAGGCCTATCATGTTTTATCTCAGGCCAGGGTTTTATCTGACCTCTCGCCTTGGACAGATAGCTGTAGTACTATCAGTATCAGATAATGAATGAAGACAGCGGAATTAAACTTGTTTGTACTAGCTTATCATGTTTCAAGGACATAAAAGTGTGTGAATTCTGTGACTAATTTACTATAGTAAATATTGGGGCGGAGCCAAAATTCCCGTTTATAGCGGGACAGAATTTTGATAGATAGTGATACTGATAGTGCTGTTCCATAGCACTATTAGCAGTTGATTTTAAATTTATATATATTGTACTTCATGTTCTTAGAAAGAAGTTAGAGAAACAAGTAATTAAATATTACTATTAAAATTCACACAATTTTATATTTGATAAAAACAATTTGCAGTTAAATTTGATACGCTGTGTTGGTTTAATATGTATTTTATAATATGTATTTTATAATATGTAAAATATGGGTTAGTTTCCCCATTTTAAATTTATGAATGTGTATGCTATATATTTATGTATCCTATGTATTTAAATATTTTGTTTCATTATTTTGATGTATTTTAATGTGTATTTTTATGTGACCCCTGGGCCTCATGGAAGAACAGAGGATACCTTAAAACATCCACTGAATGAGTAACCCAGGCAAAAGAAGAAATAAAACAAACAAACAAACAAAAGTAAAATGCACTATTCAACGTATGTATCTATCAACACAAATTTGTTTAATTTTCATCAAAAGTACTGGGATATGACCATTTGTTCTAACATTAGTATTTATTAAACTCCTACTATCCTGCTCTTGTTTTATGAAAGGAAGGAATTATAAACCCCCCCCTTATTAGTACACTTGTTTATTAAAAAAATTATGTTGATGTGGCAGGACGGAAAATCTTATCTTGAATTTTTGAATCAAAGTGAAACAAAAATGCATACAATACAATGTGCATGATACAATAAGGTCTATCATGCTATTCCTGAAAACAAGTTATTCTGAATATGCTACTTTTTATTTTAGGCCCTTCGCACTTGATTATTAGTTTCCTGTTAAAGATTTTGAAAAAGGGACGAGGTGACTTTTAATTATTAATTATCTTTTATTTTCTTTATTTAGTTTGAACTATTAGTATTACAAGCAACTATTGACTCGTTTTGACTAGAGCGGGCATTTAATTTTTTCACAACAATATTTGATTTTATAAAATAAGTGAAGGTAGAGTTGTACTCTTTGTTTATTCATCATTATTGTTGATATTATTAAAGTCAGAAAATGGCAAGTAGAAGTAGTTGAAAGTTATTTTAAAGGAGAAAATTAGAAATAAATCTAAAATAATTAATTATTTTGAGATTTTCAATTTTGGACGCGGGCGGTAAACAGGAAACTAATAATCAAGTGCGAAGGGCCTTATAGTACCGTATACATATACATTTCATAATATATATGCATTATTATGCATGGCCAGTGCCACTTGGCTATTGTCGATATACACTACTGACTACTGGTATTTAATTTCTTGCTCTTCACCTTATGTTTACATTCTGCCATTTAAAAAATTAAACTATTTTCAGCCATCTGTCCTGTGTAATGTTGTAATTAAGGGGTCAGTCACCAACCTTTGCAAAATACTGTTTCAAGTTTCTTGCACTCCATCCTCCACCTTCTGTTTATGTTCTGCCATTTAAAAAATATTTTAGCCATCTGTCATTTGTAATATTGTTTAGGGGTCAGGTACCCACCTTTGCAAAATACAGAGGAGCGATTGCTACTAGTCTTATTACAAGACTGCCCTACCCCAACCCTAAACCCTAACCCTAAACTCCGTAAACGAGGACTGGACTCAAGTCTACCAAGTTGCACCCTATTCGGTAATTGTACCCAAAATACTGTGCAAAGGTTGCACAGTACCTTTGCACAGTATTTTTTGTGGGCCCTGAGCACATCAGAATTGCATTCTGAATATGAGGAAATGTCCTTATAATTATATCAAATAATTTTAGTTTCTGTGATACATAACAAATTTTATGGCAAATTTATTTTAAAAATTAATATGTTTTAAATGTCAAACATTTTTTGATACCGTAATTTGTCATAAAATTTGTAAAATCAGAATTATTTGATCAGAAGGATATCTATATTCAGAATGCAATTTGGGGTACAATTCTGTTTTACCATGAGCACGCTGCGTTTTGGGTACAATTCTGGTTTACACTGCGTACCCTGTATTTTAGGGTTAGGGTTTAAGAAATGGGTTGGGGTTATATTTATGCGCAGGGCCGCAGGTTATACCAGAATTATTCCCAATTTGGTGTCTGATATGTGCAAACATCACTATCCGAGCCCTATAACACTATCCGACATCAATATCCGAGTTCCGACAGATAGAATTTTATTACAAACTCTATTTATTCCTCTTTATCTCATTCCTTCCCCCTTCGATCCATTATATTACATTCACTTTTAAAATTACTTCCCCCTAAATTGTGACATGATCAAGGGGAATGAGTCGCATGTCGGCCCTGGGTGAAAATGAGTTTTGCACATGTTTCTAAATTGGACAACATTTATGGCTTTCAGAAGCCCCATGTTGATACAAATTTCTTTTGTGAAGTTATGTCAATTTATCAATCGCTGAAAACAATATAAAACAAAAGAATTTTAAACACTTTCTTTGCCAATATCTCAAAATCAATATTAGCGACATCCGACTCATTTCCCTTGATTGTGTCACAATTGTGTTGTCCTTCCCTTCCTCAAGTTTCCTTTCCTTCGAATCTCTTTCCTCCTCCTCCCTATTCTCCAATTCATTTCCTCTTCCATTATATTCACTTCAAAATTACATCCCCTAGAATTACTTCCCCTTCCCTTCCTTAAGTTTCCTTTCCTTAAGGGGGTACTACACCCCTCGATAAATTTTTGTCTATTTTTGCATATTTCTCAAAAAAAATAACACAGTGGTAACAAAAGTTATGTATATTATAGGGGCAAGGAATCCAATTACTATACTGGAATTTCAGTCACCCAAGACAAGTGGTTCGTTATTTATGATAAGAAATAAGGTACAATTAGGATGTACCTCATTTCTTATCATAAATAACGAACCGCTTGTCTTGAATCACTGAAATTTCAGTGTAGTAGTTGGATTCCGTGCTAATGATATACATAACTTTTGTTACCAGTGTGTTTATTATTTTTGAGAAAATGCAAAAATAGTCACAATTTACCACAGGGTGTAGTACCCCTATAATTTTCCTCCTTCTCTCTTTCACTCCTATCATTGCTTACAAAATTGATTCCCCACAATAAACATGAAAGTTGTTTTCTTTCCTTCATTTTCCCTCTTTCGTTTCCCTTCTATTCCTTCACTCCAGGCATCCCTTTTGTTTTTATTCAGTTGCCCCTTCAAGTATCCTTTCTTCTGCCTTTTTACCTTCCCTCTTGACCCTTTCTTTCCCCCTTTTCTCTCCTTTCCTTTCCCCTTCTTTCTTTTCCCCTTCTTTCCCCTTTCCTTTTTCTTTCTCCCTTCCCTTTTTCTCATTCCTCTTGTCCAACACCCCCATTTTTACAGGGTGGGTGATTCCCTGCCCACCTCTAGCCACACCACTGACCATAAGGGAGGGGCTGTGCATTAATTATGAGCCCCTGGGGGTAAAATTTTAAAACCACCTGCCAAAAATTGTTTGTCCCGCCCTCTCTTTCGGCCAACCAAAATTATTGGTTGCCCCCACCCCTACCTTTTGGCTGGCCAAAAATTTCTTGCTAACATGGAAGAATTGACCTTCCTTGGCTTTCGACAGTTACCTGTCCCATAGAAACCGATGGTTTAAAGAAAAATTGAGTAACTTTTAGATTATTTGACCCGCGATTCGGACAGAAATTTGTTTGGTAACCCTGTCTAAGGCTTAATTTACGTATGTAAATTCAAGATCACTTTCAACTTTTCTCTTTCAATTTTCAGTGCAATCATAGGACTCCACTTTGACCTGCTTTTAGGACTCTGAGATTTGAAGATCTGCACATTAGAAATTTAGATTTCGGTGGTCATCAACTGCTGTATAAACTACTCCTACTACTATGGATAGTGTGACAAGAAAGAAGCAATTGCAACGCTATGAACCACCAGAATGGGTTGATGGATTGAAGATTGTTCCAAAGTACAAAGTTCAGGTACCGTATAAATGTAAAACATGCTCAACCCCACACACATAGACACTAGGCCTACTGCATTCCTTACAGTGCCCCTGATTGGTTAATTACATAATGTATTCATCTTACTATAACCAATCAAAATAGAATTTAGTATCTATCTCTAGCCCTACTGACTATTCTTAGCGCATCTCTGATTGGCTCAACACATGATAGTGCCCTATTTGTAACCAATCAAATTAGTTCTTGGCAGTGTTGTAGTCAAGACCTCTATGTCCGAGACCGAGACCAAGACCTGCCCATCCGAGATCGAGGCAGAGGCCGAGGCCAAGACCAAGCCTTCCGAGACCGAGACCTCTAAGTTCCGAGACCGAGACCTTGGTTTATCCCGGGGGATACGCAAGTTTGGTTTGGAGGGGTGTGCCGCTGAGAGGGACCCATAGTGTACCAATTTTTCAAGAAATTTGGACCCACACAATTTGTCCTAATTTTTACAATGTTTCCTCTAAATTTTGGGATTTCAAAATGTTGGCTGTAGTAATGGAAAAATGGGCTGTTTTCTGCACATATTTTGAAAAAAGCACTCATCCATATACCAAATTTGGCCTAGAAAAAGTGGTCATGTATATACCAAATCAGGCATTGAGTTTTGAAAATACTAGGCGTGCAATTAATAGCACTCCTTGAAATGTTAAGGTGAGCAATCAGGTGTGCTATAAACTGCACTTGTGAAGAAGCTAAGGCTCTGGCAGATTTTACAAGGTGAGCTATAAATCACACTCGGATGAACAATTTAAGGTGAGCCATCCGCGAGCATTGTACTCGCTCACCTTAAAATTCAAAGCCTGCCAAATGGCTGAAAATACCACCCATGTTTGCAATACATCGCCCTTATGGCCATTTGTACTGAGTACCACTCTTGCGGGCTTAATCAGAGTGGCGGGAAGGGGGTTGGGCGGGATATTTTGTTCCGGTTTTACTGGGGCTTTTTGCACATGCGAAGCAATTTTGGACTTTTTAAAATCCAAATAAAAGTGTATTTTTCAAATGATGGGCCAGTGCGCAAAGCTCGCAAAATTCAGCAATTTTACCATATTTGGGCCCAAAACACAGTGTTTTTCGTGCTGAAAAGAAGATGCAGACTGCACAGGGCAACTATTTTTTTATTTGTTCTTCTATTGATCTTTTGTGGAGGGTGTTCCCCTTGCACCCGGCCCTTGCAAAAGTTTATGGGAACGTGTCCCCCGCTTCCGCCACCTGCCCACTTATTTTTGATCATGAACTGAAATTGGAAGCTCACATTCGAACATGCTCACTTATGATTCATTTATAACTCCATTTATTGTTAAATCCCTAAACTCGTACATGTCACTATCATAAAAATGATTTCTGTATACATACATTCATTGAAATTTATGGTACGAAATAAGTAATGAATGACAGAAAATCACATCTTTTTCTTCAGGTCGCGACAGGTCTCGAACTAAAAAACGTCCGAGACCGAGACTTTTGACCAGTTTTGAGGTCCGAGACCAAGACTTTTGATTTCCGAGACCTTGACATCCAAGACCGAGACACTCCAAAATCAGGTCTCGAGACCGAGACCTGGTCTCAAGACCTACAACACTGGTTCTTGGAGGCCAATAATTCAGTAGGTAGTGCCCCATGGGGTTGAACTTACAGTGTTGCTCAAACCTACCATGCGCTTGATGTTACATATTTGAAAGTATTTACAAAATAAATTCCATCAGAATGTATAGTGACATTGGTGCAACTCCGATTTAAAATTTTTAAGTTTGCCATGTCAAAGCTCCAGTTAATAAGTTTGCCAAATATTCTCCAAAGTTATAGAGGTAAATGTTATCCATGACTTGATTTTAACCATAACAATCAATGATATTAGTCATAGGCTGTATAAGGGTGTAGTTGCAAACAGCTTAGGGTACCAGCTTATTTGATGCAGCTTGTTGGTCTGAGTAATTTGACACCAATTTTATTGAAATTGGCCAAAAATTGAGACAGTGCCGGCCAAATAACAACACACAAGGGGGGGGGGGGAAGATTGACCTTTATTTTCTAGTTTTAAGGGAATTTTATCACATTAAGGATTATGTAATGCATTTTTGGTATTTACTTGCATAGTTTTAGGTCCAGGAAGGTCATTTATGCACTTTGTGTCAAATGAAACTTTTACGTGTCCTTAAAATTAACGGTTTTGGGCAAAATTAGGCTGTGAGGCGCTTTACCCTTTAGTGACCCCTTTCGCAGCCATTTTTTATTTTTAAGTTAATCATACTAGAGATAATCATTAATCATCCATATTCTGAAATTTTCAGTCATTTGTCACATTTGGTTTGACTGTGGCGCTAATTTTTAATACAGGGGTAACCTGCCCATAGCAATATACAGGGGTCAACGAACTTTGTATCACATGTAAGTCAATGGAAGCGTCTCTACACATTTTCAAATGGTTACCACGCACAAGTGAAATAAGGTTGAGAGTTCAAATTTGGACAGATGCTGTTATTTATCAGTAACTTTGATTTGATAATAAAAATTATAAAATTTTAGTAGGGGGATAATGTAACGGCTATTATGTTGAACAGCGCCCACATCCAAATTAGCTCTTAAACTTGCATCAAAACATACGATTTGTGTAAAATTGCATAAATATATCCAGGGACCCAAAATCATGTAAATAGTCATTAGAATCCAACAAACAGCAAAGAAAATGCCCATAATTGTCAAAATAGTGAAAAACAGGGGGGGTCCCAAGAAATCCCCCTTGTGCGTAGATTTTTGGCCCGCACTGTCTCATTTTTTCAACCGATTTTTTTTTTTAAAGGTGTCAAAATGCTCAGAAGGATTAGCTGCTTCAATTCAGCTAGTACCCTAAGCTTTTTCCAACATCACCCCTTTTTTTGGGCTGTACAGCCTATCACTAATGATATCACATTTATGTAGTTATCTGGGTATGATTTTTTATGGAATGATTGTCTTTTATTTTTGTTTAAATTTTTCCAATAGCTTGCCAATGCAAACACCCCTATACAACGATGGTACCTTCCAGGAATCCCAGATGGAGTTGAAGTATATATTAAAAGGGACGACATGTTGGGATGCGAGCTAACAGGCAATAAGGTAATACAATACAATACAATACAATAAATGTAATCTATATAGCGCCTTAGCATAAGTATGAACAAAGCACTTTACAATGAATGATCTTAAAAGTGCAACTTACAAAAAAATGTACAACTTAATTAAAAATAAAAAACTTAGTTTGGAAACAAGAAAACTAAGGTAAGATGACAATTAAACTGTATCTGACATATTGATCCATTCCACGAGCCGGAACAGTGAGTGGAATAGAACAGTAACATATCTTTATTATAATTAAAAGAGCATTTGGTGATCCACAGCATCATCCCCCCACTTTTCACCAAAAAGTTGAGATATAATGCTTATGTACAAAAAAGTTCTTGCAGATGGATTCGTTTAGCAAAAATATTACCGGTCCTGTTAAAGATATGATGGAGAAAAAGGCACACTGATAGTGTGTTATGCATAGACATGAAACCCACAAACCTCAGGACACTTTACATGAATCCGCTGGCCACTGCGGTACAAGACACGCCTTATTAACCATTACACAAACAGTGTCTGCAATAAGTGCATGTGTTGCAGTAGCAAAATGCTACACAATTTTCATCATTTGCTACACATTTTTTTATGTAGCAATTGTGTACCAATCATAAGCATTCACTCCCAAAGTTGGTGAGCATTTTTGCTACACAAAAAAAATAGCTTAATGCGGACTCTGCAGACAAACTGAACCTCGGACTCTTCATTATTTTTAATTTCTTTCAAGTACGGAAGTTGGAATTCTTATAATTTTAGCTGATGCGATCATTCACCAAGTTATATCATGTTTTATTATCAAGTTACTGGTAAAATATGAAAACGAATCCTCAGACTCTCCAATTTGTAATTTCTTTCAGGCACGGAAGCTGGAATTCCTTTTAGCCGATGCCATTCACCAAGGATGTACATCTGTAATCACCTGCGGTGGAATGCAGTCCAACCACTGCCGGGCCACAGCTTTAGCAGCAAGACAACTAGGATTACATCCTCATTTATTGCTGAGATCCCCACCTGTAAGTATGGACACACACCCCTGTACCACCCCCACACACACCCACTCCCACCCCAACCACTGCCGGGCTACAGCTTTAGCTGCAAGACAACTAAGATTACATCCTCACTTGTTGCTGAGATCCCCACCAGTAAGTATGGACACACACCCCTGTACCACCCCCACACACACCCACTCCCACCCCAACCACTGCCGGCCAGTGCCGGGCTACAGCTTTAGCTGCAAGACAACTAGGATTACATCCTCACTTGTTGCTGAGATCCCCACCAGTAAGTATGGACACACCCACACCCCTTTACCACACCACTCATCCCACACACACCCACCCCTGTTTGTAAATACGTTCAAATGAGGACCTCTACTTAATGAGGATCTAACCGAGGACTCACACACTCGTTTTTAATCGACACACCGTGGACCTTTTTCATTTAGTGTTTGCTGTGATGATAAGGTAGACACGTCCACAGTTGCTGGGTTGTTCTCAGATTTCCACTTTTTTTAGGGGGAGGGGAGGGTAGGGGAAGGGTTTCAGTAACATTTGCAGGTCTTAACAAGTGCACACCCACCCCCACACACACCGTCAGGTGTCAAATAGAGGACCTAACAATGAAGAAAAGGGAAAAAAGGAGGACTTTTTGCATCAGAAATTGTGTACAAATATGTGGACCATTATGACGAACACACTGAAGTGATAAAAAAGAGGTGGCACCAGGATTTTTTTCCAGAGGAAAATTGGAAATGGGCAGGGAAATCTCTGAATATTTTGCATTTTTTGTCCAGAATATACAGTGGGGGCACCAGGAATTTTTTTATGGGGGAAGTGAATGTCAGGGGGAGCAAAATTTTGCAATTTTGCACAAAATTGCTGGAAAAAGTAGAAATTTGTGTGATTTGGGGGTTTTTGCCCCCTCTCCCCCTGTAGCACTGCCACTGCAGAATAGTAGGATTTTCTGTGATGTTTTTCCTGAT
Source organism: Amphiura filiformis (assembly GCF_039555335.1). Taxonomy (NCBI): domain Eukaryota; kingdom Metazoa; phylum Echinodermata; class Ophiuroidea; order Amphilepidida; family Amphiuridae; genus Amphiura; species Amphiura filiformis. The sequence goes on from NC_092641.1 coordinate 24,330,206, forward strand.
AGAGAGGGGATGGGCAAAGTCCAAGTTTTGGGGAGGGCTGCAGTCTGGGGAAATTCCCCCACTTGAAATTTTGGCTAATAAAACCCTCATTTTTGAACATGTCTAATGTATAGTTTGTTTGTTCACACTTGTACAGAATCCTGGGACTGATGTATTCTGTGGCAACGCATTACTCAATCGTCTGATTGGCGCTAATATCTATCTCATTCCACCAACGGCAGAACTAGTCCCAGACATTATACCCAGAATGAAACAATTAGCTACTAGACTAAAGTAAGTGAAAGACAAATCTCAAGATTAACTTAATCTAAAGATTATCATTATACCCAGAATGGAACAATTAGCTAAATATGATCAGCTTATAATAGCCGAGAATTATTCGGTTTTTGTTACTGCGCGAGTCAATGAAGTCCCAACATGCCTGTGTGAAAGCGCACATTAGCACGCATTATGCAAAGTGCAGTTCACATAGTCGCTGCACCAAGCTGTGTGTGCACCATTATCAGTATAAACTAAGAAATTGAAAAACAAATCTCAAGATTAACTTAATCTCAAGATTATCATTATACCCAGAATGAAACAATTAGCGTACTACACTAAAGAAAGTGATGTGGGGTCATGCATGTACATAGGGTCAGAAATTGGCAACCAAGTGCGAGATTCTCCCAGTGGAATTTTGCAAGAATCCATGGATTCTCACCATATAACTTTGCATGATAAACTGAAATATTTACGAGAATCCATTTAGATTCTTGCAATTTTGTTGACAAATTTCTGACCCTGTACAGCATAATTGACGACACCCAAAATCATGTGGTGTCCAATCGGATTTTGTCGTAAGTAATGAGCTATTAGAGCAGGCCTGCTGATAAAAATTATTGAATAAATTAATGACATTTCATCTTTAAAGTTAATTCTTTCTTTATCATTCCTGTAGTAATAAAGGAGACAAAGCCTATGTGGTTCCAACAGGAGGCTCAACATCAATAGGGTTATATGGATATATTGATGGCTACAATGAATTGTTAACACAGGTATGGATATAGTCACCAGGATCGGTAGAATAATCTTCATAAGGCGAGAAAAAAAGCCCTGTTCTACTAGTGGACGGACTTGCCACATGGGTCGGTCTGATTTTTTTCTTGACTGGAAGAGTCTAAATGATCCTGAAAAACACATAAAGACAGTGATTTGGGGTCGTGCATGTACGGCATGACCCACTTTTCATTTTTTTAAAACATTGAAAGCTTTAAAAATCTGAAATTTTTGTAAACATATTTTGGAAAAATTTTGGAATTGTTTCACAACATTTCTGTCAAAATCAATCCACTTCTGACTCAAATTGGCTGTTTTTTTATATTATTATTAATTATTTCAAAAAGCTGAAACAGAAATCTCCAAAATACAAAAGCCTAGAGTCAGTTGGGGCGAGTGGAACAGGTTTTTACTCTCATCGCCTATAAACAAGGTTATTTTTATTTGATCCTGTAAATGCACTTACATGTGTAAGTTTCTAGAAACACTCACCCTTTTTCAACACATGAGAATCGAAGTGACTGCTACTGGCGATTACCGACACAAGGTGGCTTTCCAGCGAAGATCTCGACCAGGAACGACAGAGTCAACTGTCATGCATATTTTCGATGATTCTTGAGTTTTTGCAGGGAGCAAGAAAATCCCTGGAAGAAAAACTAACAGACAACCCTAAGATTTGCTGAAAATCAAAGGTTTGGGTCAAGAGAAAAGAAATACTTAATCCATTTCGACTGTCACTAATTTAACAAATGAGTGCAATGTAGTCGTATGTGCCATTTTTTTGGAATGGAGATTTTGGCGGATTATAGAAATGTAGGTAAATGCGCATTAAGCTAGTTTACAAGTCTTAATAAAAATGTTGTATCACAATTGCAATTTTCCTAGTGAGTGAAAGAAAATGAGGCTAAGAAAACAAGGCTTGTCATTTTTTAAAGTGCAAAAAAGTCGTATGTATCCTAGAAAATCATTATTACGGTCTTTTGTGCCAAAGTTAAAATAGCAAAGGATGAAATAGCATTAAAATATAAATATCTTCAACAATTCAAACTTGTGCAATCCATTTTACCTTGGTGAACAAGAAAGTCGTATGAACCATTGTGACATCACATGGATCTTGCACTAACCAGTGAAATTGGATTGTACATATTGCCAGGTGCATTTACACATTGACAGGTCCAAACAATACGGTAAAAAATCCATGGTGACAGAATGATGTGTTTAGATTTTTGTTTTAATTGTGAACTCCATAGTGACGGACGGGATAACTTTGGTATAGGCCTACGAGATGTATGATTTTACATTTTAACATTTTGAAAATAACTTTAAGGGTTTTCTTCTAATAGACACATTGCTGAGAATTTACGGCAAGTTTATGCCCAACACAATTCACCTACTCAATGTTAAATAATTGTTCATACTATCCGGTTTTGGCACAACTGTTAAAACAGTACATGCGACTTTCTTGTACGAATATGGTGAACCTCTATCTCCTTTCATAATCCTCTCCATGCGGGTGTTGACTGCAGATGACAAGTTTCCTATTTTCTAACAATATAATATTAAAATCCAAATCTTTCTTATTTTCTCCTGCGGATCCCAGCCCCGGATCCCAGCTAATTTATAATTAGCTGCACAGCTGGATTCATCCCCGTTAATGATACGGGTCTGACATGCCGCTGTTTTAACACGGCGAAGATTTGGTGGCACTAGAAAAAAACAACATGCTTTTATGACCAATGGTCCGGGCCAACCGGCCAATATTTGCATACATTTACAGGAAATTCAGAGCATAGTTTAAGAAGAAATCTGAATCTGAAGTTAATTTATCTCCCCCATAGAAATTTGGCATTAAGAGACCAATGTGTACGGTAGGTATTGTAACATTGTGGGTATATAACTTTGAAAGACTTTCTTCCTTGGAATTTTTGGGATCATTTCTGATAGTATTATGAAATCGCCATGTGGCGTTCGATTTCCGATCAATAATATAAAGCTGAATTTATACTGTATCGAGGAGCGATTTGGATTTGCGAAGCCATAAATCATAATCCTCTCCATGCTGGTGTCGACTTCAGATAGATGACAAGTTTCAAATTTTCTTACAACAACGTAATATTAAAATCAAAATCTTTCTCATTTTCTCCTGCGGATCCCAGCCCCGGATCCCAGCTAATTTATAAATTAGCTGCACATACAGCTGGATTCATCCCCGTTAATGATACGGGTCTGACATGCCGCTCTAGTGTTTTAACAGGCGAGGAATTGGTAGAAAGAAACAACAGATGATTTTATGACCAATGGTCCGGGCCAACCGGCCAATGGTATGGTATTTGCAATTTAGTGGTAGGCTGTATAATGGTGATGTTTCAGACAGCTTAGGGTACCCAGCTTATTTGATGCAGTTTGTTGTTCCAAGTAATTTGACACCAATTTGATTGAAGTCGGCCAAAAATTCTGACAGTGCCGACCAAATAATGACATGCAGGGGGGGGTGCAGATTTGACCTTTATTTTCTAGTTTTAAGGGAAATTTGTCACATTAGGATTATGTTATGCATTTTTGGTATCTCCTAAACTCGCATATATATATCCAGGGGTCCCAAAACCTTATAAATAATCATTAGAATCAAACAAACAACCAAGAAAATGCCCATAATTGTTAAAATAGTGAGGGGGTTCACTCTTATGCAGGGTTGTAGCTAGGATATTTTTTGTGGTGGGCGGCATTTAATGAAAATCTTACATATTTGGCAATTTTTTGTCAAAATGGACCAAATTCTTTACTAATCCAATAAAATTGTGAAATTTGGCCTCGTGAGTAGTGGGCTCCAGTGCTAATATTGCAGCTAAGTGGTGGGTTCCAAAACTGAGTGGTGGGCTCTGCCCCCCACCACCGCCCACTGTAGCTACATCCCTGCTCTTATGCATAGTTTTTTGGCCGGCACTGTCTCATTTTTCAACATATTATTTTTAAAGGTGTCAAAATGCTCAGGAGGATGAGTTGTTTCAGATCAGCAGGTACCCAAAGTTTGGGCTGAACAGCATACCACTATTTGCATAGTAGGAAATTCAGAGCATAATAAATATAATTAAGAAGAAATCTGAATCTGAAGTTAATTTATCCCCCCATAGAAATTTGGCCTAAAGAGAGCAATATGTATAATGGTAGGTATGATAACTTTGTGGGTATATAACTTTGAAAGACTTACTTCCATGGAATTTGGGGGATTATCTCCGACAATGGTGTGAGATATAGTCATGTGGTGTTCGATTTACAATCAATAGTAAATCTGAATTTATACTCTATCATTGAGCGATGAGCGATGGGTTTCTAGTCAATGAGGTAGTGCACTTTTCCCAACGCAATAAAAAGTGTGCTACCTCATTGGCCAAACACCAAACGCTTATCGCTTAGCGATGGTGTATAAAGTCTGCTATCGCTTAAATATGCTACAGCGTGTAGCATCTGTGTTTTGTCATTGGCAATGTAGTTATTTGTGATGTTACGTAGTCTACGCTAGTAATTATAAGTCAAATATCATTGAATCAAAAGTAGTGGCATCCCATTCTTGTTCTGCGAAAAGCGTATCAGTTGTGATGCAATATTGATGGTGTACTTTGACGTTGGCTAATCAAATATGGTCCGTCTCAATTGCATGTGCTAAAGCTGTCGCAGTAGTAATCGGTGCTTTATGAAACCGACTTGAAAACCTACTCATTAAACTACTGAAATGGTTGATACCACTACACTACTCAAAGATAAGTCTCATTTATTAGCTTTTTTTCAAGACCCATAATACCATACACCACTTTCGTCAGTACCATGAGAACAGACAAGGCAGAATGTAGTATTGTCAGTTTCTGGTGTATCAAAATAAAGTATATTAGTTTGAAAAGTGCCACTAGTTCAAAAAGTTAGTTAATAGCTGAATCAACATCTTGACCTTCCACAACTGTAAAATCACTGGCATGTGACCATTAAATAAGGACTGTGGCTAGTGTTGTGAGCTGTATACTTTATTTTGATCACCCTGTATATTGTCTGTTGAATTGTGTTGTAGAACTACTATCAAATCAAGAAAACAATTTTACTTGCAGCTTTTTGGTCCCAATAAAGAAGTTGTTCCAATTTCAACTGAAGTGGAAGTGGAAAATCAAAGGAAGAATTAACACCTCCTTGCGCACAACCCGTAAATGGGAAATGGAATATTTCCTTCCTTGCTCATCCAAGATGGCCGCCATGGCAACAGCAGCCATCTTGGATGTGCAGTTATGGTGACTTTCAAAACTATTAGTGAGGATTGACGAATAATCATTTGAACTGTTTGTAGTATTGTGGTATACGTTTTCCCTCCTTCACATATCCAAGATGGCCAACTGACCATGGACTTGAATTTGCCATCAGTGATTATAAATAATAATTGAAGACAGAATTAAAATGACTAGTTTATGCGTTTAATGTCACTGTCAATCAAACTTCCTAAGACCCTTAACGCGGCTGTGTACTCTAGCCATTGTTTCTTTCTCAAAATTGAGTTTTTATGATATGTTTGTACCTTGTTATGTTTTTTATAAATACAAGGAATGAAAATCCAGATTTGTAAACTCCAACTGCAATATTTTAAGGATTTTATTTCACTATTCCACTTTCGTGTTTGAAATTGAAAAGGAAAGAAAATCTTTGTTGTACCAGCAAGGTACACGCAAACAACTCATCGCGTCGCGTGATCGCGCAATTTGTTAACGCACAAATATGCGACGCTTATCTGCATGCGCCAAGCGCATCTTATGGAAACACCACGGAAGCACTGATTTCACAAAAACCTAGTGGTCAAATGGCTCCGCTTTTAGCTGATAAAATGTGGGTTTTTTCAAGTTCTTTCCCCGATTTAAATATCAAGTTATGAATGGATTTCGCTCAAACTTCTCAAGGGGCTGTGGATTTACCCGATGTTCACGTAATATAAGTTACAAAAACGAAAACTGTCGCATTCTCCTGTGAGATTCGATGAAAGTGCAAAATATGACCACTTTAAACTAAAACGGCCATTATTTCAATGTTCATTTTCTCGGTAAAATGACGATTTAGGTACACGATAACTCAATAAATACAGCATCTATAGGTAAGCAAATATGATCATCGTAAAAAGCATGATCGACTCAAGAAACAGTTTTCTCATTTTTTTATATTTTGGTCTATTTCCGATTTTGGGCATCATTTTGTGCAAATAGGCGTTTTGAATTTTAAAAAGTTCATTTTGATGCCTTATATGGTCAATATCTCAAAAAATAAGGCCAATATCAAAAAATAAAAAAACCGTTTTTGGAATGGAGCCTCAAGATTGAGCTAAAAACAAAATAAAATATTTTTGAAAGAGTGTTTTTTTGTTATGATGTACCTAACAAATATTGCCAAAAACTCACTTTTTTGTGATTTTCTTCAAAATTGTTGTTTTTACCCCAAATCTGTATTTATATTAAGATTTATTGATGTCTTGCCTTCATAAAAATGTATACTTTTATATGTTTTATGCAAATAATTACAAAGTTATTGCACTTTTACTACATGCATGTCTGAGAGTACACAGCCACCTTAATTGGTTTATAGGAAGGTTGATTCATATGGTGCTGATCGGAGAAAAGGAATTGCAAAAAAATGGTAAAAATTGCATACTTTTATAATGCAAAAAGCAACTTTTCTAGGCATTGTTGACATGGTGCCTATCAGCAAAGAAAGTTTACTAACATTTGCGACGGTTTCTATATTAGAAGGTGCAAATAACCATAAGGTGTCCTGTTTTACCGCCACGTTCAGCAACTCATCATCACGACAATGATGTACAAACAAGCCGTGCCCGTGTTTGATTGACAGATGATGTCAGCCGCAAACTAGTCCTTTTAATTCTGTCTTCAATTATAAAAGGAACTGATTACTCCCATTTCCTCACATTTTTATACAGGGAGTAGACAAGTTCAGTGACATAGTAGTGACAACTGGCAGCGGTGGTACAACAGCAGGGGTCGCTATAGCCAACTATCTCACTAAATCTGACATTAAAGTCCACGGTATGGTGGTCAGCGATGATGATCAATACTTCCATGACCACATAAATGAGACACTGAAAGAGATTGGCTTGTTTGATAGACATGGTGTCAAGTCTGAAGATATTGTGGACTTAATACATGAGGTCGGAGGTCAAGAATTGGTCATAGGTGATGGATATGGAATAGCAACCCAGAAAGAATTAGGTATGAATTTAAACAGTACCTCCTGTTCTTGTTATAATAACAACTTTGATGACTCGGCAGCATTACCTGCTCTACACCTGCTCAGCAGTCAAGTTAGCTCAATCGTTAAGGCGTTCGACTATGGTGCAAGAGGTTGCGGGTTCGAACCCTGGTGGTGCCTAGTATGCTCTCGTGGATAAATTGAGTTAGCTTGAAATTCCCCTGAACAAGGAACTTACTGCTTATCGTCTCGTTGTAACCCGTACAAACATATATTGCCCAGGACAGGCAACCCAACTAGACATCCATTCGACTTCCTTGAAAGAGTGACGTCAATGAGTGCTCCGGTGCACGCAAAGAACTGGCGTGTTTGCATGTTTTGTTGGAGTGCTCACATATGTGAAAAGTAGAACTCAGCGGAACAAAGACGTAACTCCATTTCGAGTCATTTGACGAGTTGTAGTATTTTCTAAAGACAAAAACCAATATATAGAGATGGAGGTCTGTGTTTGCTGCCTTCAGTGGCATAGCCAAGGTTGGGCCAGCTACCCCCTCCATCATTTGAAAATTTTGACCTTTCGTATTGAAGATTTGCATTTTTTTCCTGAAAAGACCAAAAAATTTGTCATTTTTTTCCAAATTTTCCCAGAATTTCAGGTTTTTTCTTCAGGCAGGCTTACTTGCATCCCTGTAGCTGTACTGTGCTCAGATAAGAATTTAAAACTCATTTAACAATTGGTTTCAAAATTTATTATCTTTTTCAGAGTTTATTGCCTCAGTTGCCAAGTCAACAGGTATTATACTAGACCCAGTTTACACGGGCAAAGCAGCTCTGCATCTAGTCAAATTATTGCAACGAAATCCACAAAGGTTCCAGGGCAAGAAAATACTATTTATACATACCGGTAAGTGTAATAAATCTTTAATCGTATTGTCTGTTCATGTGTATTTTATGGTCCCTGCACACCTTGTATCCATAGGTATAGATGCGCATGTGTGTAATTTCACAATAGAGGGTGTTTTCAGAGGAAGAATCAGGAATCACAGAATGCTCAGATAGGGATCATTATTATTTATTAAAGGGAAGGTAGACTTGTGATATAGCCAAGAAAATGAGTGTTTTCTATATGAAAACTTTATGAAATGAGATGCTAAAAGGGGGCATTTTCAAAGTTTGTGCACAGGTATGTGCACAGCAGGAAAAAGTGGGCAATACGGGAAGCTCATTGCCGGGAAATGTTTGGTTTTTGACCAAAAAAATAAAGAAATACATAAGGGAAATATGTCATACTGGAGGGAAATTTGATAAAACTGGAGGGAAATTCTGGATTGCTTGCAGGGAAGAAAACATTTTTTCAGCCTGTGGGTATGTGTACCCACAGATAAACAGAGTGCAGTAGTGTGGTCAAATTTTCCATGTAAAAATATGAGATGAGTGAGAAAGAGAGGTGCTTTATAAAGTAGGGTATCAAAATCGGATGAGGAGTGTGTAGCCCAGTGGTTATAATGTCAACTTTGACTCTGGTGCAAGAGTTCAATTCAATTGTGAATCTGTTAATGCCTGGCTGTTGGGATATCCTAAACACCTTCAAAAGAATTGTCTGTATTATTATTATTAACAGCATGCAGCATTTATAAAGTGCCTTTACAAAAAGGAGAAAATGCTGTAAATGGAGCCCCTCCTTGACTTGGAAATACATTGTAGCAGTGAACATCTAACAGTTTGTGTAATAACTCAAGCCTGAGTACTAGTATTATCCCATTTGGCTATTCTATTTAAAATCCATACACCCCGAATGAAAGACAGGACTTCCAAACAGGGAGTGTGAATTTCAAGTGGGGTTACATGTACTTGTCAAATAAGTGACTCCATTTGAAATCTACACCCCTGTGTGGAAGATGAAGGTCATGTCTTCCATAAAGGGTGTATGGATTTCAACTGGAATATCCCATCATCAGTAATAATCCTCTTGTTTTCTTCCAGGTGGAATCTTTGGTCTATTTGATGGCGGTATGGATGCAGTCCTGAAGACGTCAAACAGTTTACATGAGTGGTTTCACCTCAACGATGAGATGCCACGGTGAACTTAAATCATCTTGAAAGTGTTTTTTTTTCCTGTTGATTGGGGTCTGGAATAAGTATTGCTCACTGAATTGGGCTATTCCAGTTAAAATCCATACACCCCATATGGAAGACATTATACTTAATGCTCTATGTGCTAGCCATAGCTAGGCTTCAACATAAAAAAAGTCCACGTTTTGATTTACAATGTTTTGAATTTGTCTGCAATCTCCCATACAGGTGTAGATCGATTTCAAATGGAGTCACCCATTCAATCGGTAACCCCATTTGAAATTCACACTCCCTTTGTGGAAGATTAAGGTTAAAGATTATGTCTGTAAGCCAGCTAGAGTAAGGAACTTCAATCCTTTTTTTCCATTTTTCTTAAGACGTCCTTCAACTTTGGTGCTAACTTATGACTAATCCTTCAGCTGTGGTGCTAAATTATTTATTGGCACTTTGGACATTTTCAACCTGCTGGTTGGTTGTCTATGTGATGCAGAGGACTCCAAATGCTATTTGCATATTCTAAATGAGGCCTTACTCTGGTCTTGTACAGGGTTCTCAGCATTATTGTAAATATGCCTTTTGTGTTCATTCCATTTGAAATTCATACTCCCCCTGTTGAAGAGCTTGGAAGATATTATTTCCAAAATCTTCACAGGGGTAATGTGGATTTTAAATGGACCAGCCCAACAGCAACATGTTTGCTGAAGCTTAAAGTAGGAGTAGAATTATTCCATCCATTATATTTGTTAGATGTAGTACCGATCACATTGGATACATATGCAAACGATACTAAACATTGAATGGTTTCAGCTCTGTAAATCGGGTTGGAAGAAGATTCCATCTATATTTGATTAATTTTAAGACTATTTTGATAATCATTGAAAATATTTGTTGTCTCTTTGTGACTGGATGAATTAAATTAGGATAATGTCGCTGATGAAGTTGTTTTTGTTTAAATGGTCAAATGGTTTAAAGAACAAATCAAGTGAACAATTAACCCCATGAGAACTACCTGCCGATTGGCCAAAGAGAAGTTTTCATTATCAATTGGACCAATTGACAACATTGTTAAAATAATTTCACCTCGCAAAAATATTGGGGTGAATTATTTGCAAAGCTCCATTCTGATTTGTGAGTAAAGTGAAGATGTCATGTAATTGACCAATCAGAGGCAATGTTAGATCAGCAGGCAGGGGGTTAAGAGACAAATATTTGAGATATGACCTGTATTATCAATCAAATCTTTGTTTTTTTGTACAAGTACAAATACCACAGACGAACTACAAACAGTCAGTCTCAGCATCACCCGATGAGGGCCGATCATTCCATGAAGTGTGACATAAATGCGAAGACACGCAACGCTCTATCGCACACAACACTGGCGTTATTGTTAGATTCAAACGATCGGCTCTCATGAAAATGCGAGAATTCACAGCATAAAAAGCATGGGGACTTTGACTGCTTGTAGTTTGTCTGTGATAAATACCCAATGTTTTTAACTAAACTTTGCTTTCTTATGTCAAATCAAATTAAAGGCGATTTTAAAAGTATTTTATTTTTGCATCTTAACAGATGTAATTTAAAAATGATTTTTCATGATTATTGTCTTCAATGTGCACGATTGGCTGTTTTGCTCAATTTGTTTTGTTTTGGCGGTATCATAATCGTATATACTGGAAGTTGTAAGTATTTGTATATTGTACACAGAATAGTTGCGGCAGCATTGTTTGCTGCTGGAACTTTCCGTAAAATTATAGCACTTTGTGTAAAAAGGGAACAAACCAAAAGTTTGATGTCCCATAAACAAAAAATGCTTCCGTTAGAAGGCTGGCCTCCTCCCTACTTCCCTCCCTGAAACGTAAGTGTAAAATGTTGAATCGGACTGATGCTTTTACTAGATTTTACAAATGTAATTGGCGCTTTCTTACTCCCCCATCCCCACTCCCGTCACGGAAGGACTTTCATTTATAGTACGTCATTGAACTTCCGGTTTGTTCCCTAAGGGACATTAAGGTCCTTTAACTAAAGGCACCAAATAAGAATGTTAAATAATAATAATAAGAGTGTTAAAGCTTGCACTCTTTCTGAAATTCCCTGTAAGTTACTTTGAGGCTAGACCGCGCCCTCCATCAATTCCATTTTGGTGTAAGTTGGGACATGTGTAAAGGTTTATACAAATGTGCCCAAAAAATTGTGTTCAAAAAAATTAACCAATATTTCATAATACGATTGTACATTCTGGGTGTAACTTTTTGCAATTCTTGATTTGTATAAGTTTATTTGTGTGGTGCATAGAGGCTTAATTGCATAATGCACTAAAACGTATATTGTAGTATTATTTTAAGATGTAGGATCAGTTTGTGCTAGTAGCAGAATGTTGCATCTGTGTTTTTGTTATTTTACCGAAAAAGCATATTTTTGTTTTGCAATTTTACTGTTTTGTAACATTTTAATTCAGATTTAATTAATTGCTTGTGAAACTTGCAATAGCTTAAAATAATGTGGCTTTTAAAACTTAAAAAAATAGCTTAAAATGTCTGCATTTATTTTCATATTCCAATAATAACCATTTCACCCAAAATGTCATTTATGACGTTCTAGCACTAATACGCAATGCGTTGTGACCTAATAGAGTAAACGAGACAGCATTTTTAAGTGCAACAATTGGTTCAAAATTAGGGTTGTTGGTCTGAATTTTTTTTTTAAATATTTTATGGAAAATGCTAAATGACTTTAAAAAGTAACTAAAAGTAGGCATGTCACAGTGGCTGCACAATACTTCTGCCACACTGTGCATGCAAGCATAACAGTAAATTGAAAAGCGCTACAAGATGAAAGTTGTTCAATTTTGGCAAACATCCATGCCGAAAAATTAATTTCCTCATGTGCTATTTATCACAATTGTTTGAATTTTTGATATATGGTGTGTGAAACTTTTCTGTGACTACCATCGGGTTTTTTTTAAATAAATATTGCTTTGTTTAAGAGCTACTACCTATTTTTATGGATTGTTGAAGATCCCTCATAAATCAATAAATATAGGCCTTTTGAAAAATCAAGATCTACCACCATTTAGCTGAAATGCTAATCTTTCTAAGCATGTAAATTATTTCCGTCGACAACGAATGGCACACTTGAGGAAAACGATTTGAAGCAAAACATTTTTAAGTGAGTTTAAAGGAGTAATATTCCAAACCACAATAGCTCTGTTATTGTGTGTGTCCAAGGCCACACCATTTTTGTATATGCGGTATAATAGAGGGGCTGTTCCGCATACGCTTTCTTCCCATGTTAATCCAGATAACAAAATGTTAATTTAAAGTCTCATTGCAAATGAATTTTTATTTTTACTTTTCGGATTTGGCTTTGAGCAATGGTGACACATACCATATTTACAGAAAAAATGAACATTCTATTCCAGACACCGTCAAAATGTCAAAGTTTGTATTTTTTGTATTATATTAAAGTAATTAACTGCAGATTCTTTACTCAACATCATAACAGGTTCATACTTGACAAATTCATGATGAATGAAAAGACTTTCATTAAATATCGAAAAAAAACCAAAATTACTCATGCCTAATTTACATAATAATATCATGAATACATAATTAGCTGTAATAAGCTAATTTGCATAATTGATTACTTTTTGTGTATTTTTTGTTATCAATTGAAAGAACTTTGTATACATATGTTTGTGAAAAAACTGCACCCTGATATCATGTACGGTTTTCTTTTGGCATCAATTTTGCATATTAATTAGCTGAACTTCGTCATTTTTCAACTTTTATTTATCTGCAGATTGGCCGGAATTGCTAAAATAGTATATTTGGTTAATTTATTATAATTATTCAATGATAGATTTTTTAATTTTGTTTTCTTTGACGAAGTTAAAAAGATAGGCAATTAACCTGTGATACTTAAATTAACGTTGCTCTTTCAAGCAAGTGTCCAAACAAACCTTCAAAATCTCGAAATGTGCTAATTTTGTCATTATAGCAATTTGTGGCAGATTTGCATTCCATTTATGAGCATCTTAAAATTGACACTACGTCACAATGCATTGACCGATTTCAATTCGGTTTTTTGATTTTTGATGCTTTAATAAAGGTCATTCATGTAGAAACATTAAATAACGTGTTTCTGCTGCCCTTATTTTTGAGGTGATATACCTACTAAAAGCCTCAAAAATCAGGAAATCAGTTTTGACAAACATATTTTGGAAAACTACAGTATAAATTTCATTTGAATGAACACAGCTTTCAACAGATACGTGACTCAACCGCGATCGTATATATCGCTTATTCCAAAATACGATCTTGGATACAATAATTAAAATAATAACAATTAACCAATCACAAGTGAGTTGGCATGGTTGGATTAACGCACAGTCACACACAAAGATCTTCATCACACAGTGTACGCGAACAATTGTCATACTGGTGTTCATACAAATGTTATTTGTAAAAAACCCAAATCTGCGTAGTTAGGGTCCGTAGAACAGGGTTTTTCTTTTTGTAGCCAGTTTAGGAATAATGCTGGAAGATGACCTTTGACATCTTCTATCACACATAATTTTGAGGGTTTACTGCATGGTGGCCCCATCTCTAATAGCTACCAGGTGTCATAGTCCGATACAAGTGTACAGTAGTCCTATAGAATATAGACATTCCATAGGGCAGCTATTACAGATACAGCAATAAACCCTCAATCAAGTTTCCAGGAATTACGATTTTATGACATTTTTTCTTGCCATTGAGCTCAGTGTTAAACTAAAACCTATTCAGCTATTTTCTGTATAGGGGGCTATCATTACTTCTGAAGGAGGGGGGTCCCAAATATACCGGGGGGACATACATTTTTGAAAGAAAAATAGGGGTTACAATTTTATTGATTCCAAATTTGTGTAAATTTGGGACCCTTCTAGGAAGAAAATTATAACCCCCTAAAATGTACAGTCTGTCCACTTAGAAGTACAAAGTAAATAGACCTCGGAAACTGGAGATATGAGAATGATTATTTCAACGCAATACTTCTTTGGCGCGCCAACTGCTGCACGATTTGTACGTGCCGAGCGCACCACGCTCTTTACGGCGTCACGTCGCGTTCGTGTGTGACGCAAAGCATCGACCCACGATGCCACAAATTTGGTTTGTACTTCTATGTGGACAGACTCTAGGCCTACCATGATCAATAATATAGGTGGATTTGATCATAATATATCATGTCTATTGCATGAAACATGTAAATATTAACTCAATCTGAAAGTATAAATTGCTATTTTTGGTGTCTACTGCTATGTCTGCTAGCACCGTACCATGCAGAATTCGGCAGCCTTGCCGTGCAATAAAAAACCTACTAGAAATTCAAAGAGATTTTAATCCTGTCTTCATTTTGATGTCTGATTTTGTCTTTCTCAGATCGCTTTCTTGTTTGCCATTTGTTTACTTCAGTCCGAGATGAGGCTTAAAAAATAGTTGACTTGCCCTGGGTCGATTTTTTTAAAATTTGTTTTAATTTCTGTAAAATATGACATGATGCGTAATGCTGCAACTTATTGCTATACTAGCTGCGCAGTGTGTCTGATGCCGTAACCTTCGCGCATGGCTCTGTGTTGTAGGAAAAGGACAGTTTCTTTATAAAGTGGTAGTGTTATTTTTCATTCAATGCCAAAGATACTCAGATCATAATTTGCAGAAATTTGTTGCGATTACTAATATCTTTTCAAAAATAAAAAGGAGAGCATGTTTATATGAAACACAAATGCAGAAATCAAGTAAAAATGTGTTTATACCGCAGTTAAACATAAATTAAACAAATATTTTGAAATTATAAACCAAACTATCAAAATCTGACATTGAAAAAAAAAACAAGCGACCCTGTTTTTTCAGATTTTCATAAAGGGCAAGTCAGCTTATTTTGTTTAAGCCTGATGAGAACTCTTTCAGTGGAACACAAATGCTTGTTTTCCAAAAATGAAACAAATCTAAATTTTGATGAATTTTAGGGGTGTTCTGATTCAGCCATCACTGAAAAGAAAATGACAATTTCTCATGCCCAAAATGTTGTGTAAATACTGAATGGCAAACAATTATTGATGTTTGTTTCGGGTATTAACAAGCAAGGGTTACATGGAAATTTAGGCCAAGTAAAAAGAAATATGTGACACGATCAAGGGAAATGAGTCGGATGTCGCTAATATTGATTTTGAGATATAGGCAAAGAAAGTGTTAAAATTCTTTTGTTTGATATTGTTTTCAGCGATTGATAAATTGGCGTAACTCAGAAAGAAAAGTTGTATCAACATGGGGTTTTCAGTTTCTGAAAGCTCTAAATGTCCTCTTTAGAAACCTATGTAAAACTCATTTTCGACCAGGGCCGACATGTGACTCCTAATTCCCTTGATCATGTCGCATATTAGTTTCTCGTCCCTAACTTTTTTCAAAATGGAGGATGAGGGCACTTTTTATGCCTTTTTCCAAAACAAGTCTCTTCCCCCAAGACGATAGATCTGACCGCTTTTCAGCACCCTATTTTCGGTATGGCTATGACTCCACAAATATATAGGTAGAGAACAAACTAGCTGCAAACGAGACTACTGAGGTACTGACAGCTGAAATCAATCACAATTTTGTCTTTTTATTGTTTCTTTGTAAGCAAACAAAAAAAACCCTTTTTTTATGTGGGCAGAGACAAGATTTAAACTTATATTTTTTCTTTACTTGGCTTTAAAGGATCCAGTGGTTTGGTTGGCTAGTACGTGCCATCGCCACCCGGGCATCGCCATAATACCTTTTTGATTTGCTACATAAGGTCCTGTTTCCCCAGTACAATTTTCTTGTCAATGTGTTCTACATCATAAGCTCTACTGGGGAAGCACAAAAAAATTGGAATTTTTTTGCACATTTTTGCTAAAAATTCAAGCATACCCTATTTCGCCTAATTCGTGTTCAAATTGCATTTTACGTTATTTCACCATTTTGAAATAAATTTTTGCAAAAATTTTAATTTTTTTTCTTGTTAATGTGTTCTACATTATAAGTTCTACTGGGGAAACACAAAAAAATTGGAATTTTTTTGCACATTTTTGCTAAAAATTCAAGCATACCCTATTTCGCCTAATTCGTGTTCAAATTGCATTTGACGTTATTTCGCCATTTTGAAATAAATTTTTGCAAAAATTTTAATTTAAGCTGTAAACGAGACTACTGAGGTACTGACAGCTAAAATCAATCACAATTTTGTCTTTTTATTGTTTCTTTGTAAGCAAACAAAAAAACCCCTTTTTTTATGCGGGCAGAGACAAGATTTAAACTTATATTTTTTCTTTACTTGGCTTTAAAGGATCCAGTGGTTTGGTTGGCTAGTACGTGCCATCGCCACCCGGGCATCGCCATAATACCTTTTTGATTTGCTACATAAGGTCCTGTTTCCCCAGTACAGTTCTGTATAATAATGTATTTAATTAAAAATAAGAAAGTTATACAGCTTTCATATAATGCAGAAACTCAATGAAATCAGTACAATGTCTAGTTGTCTACACGATTTTGTCATATACAAAAAATATTTATTTGATATACAACTATACAAAATACAAGTCAATACAAAAATATAGTTTATTCATATAACAAAAATATAGATAATTTAGGGACCAGTCACTATTTACACCAGAGGGGGTGGCATATTTCAATTTTTTTTGGACAACAAATTTTGCATTTCTCCATTTGCTTCCATTCAAAAAATTTGCATTCCCCCGTTTTCACAATTTAAAATTTCACATTCTCCCCAGCGTAAATAATGACCGCTCCCTTAGATCACCCATAGAGATAAGACCCAAATAGTACAGAATCTGCTGGCATGTTTGTGTGTTAGTATCCCCTCAATTATTTTGCCAGCTAATTAGCATTAATTAAAAGTATATATTTTCTGGTGGGTATTTTCAAGCTCTGTTCGATTTTGACCACCTCAGACTGTGACATTGCTTCTGAAAAGAAATTGAAATTCCCAAACCATACTACATGTTCATTAATAAAAATTCCTTTAAAAAAGGAATGTGCCGCCCAATGTGAGCTGGACGGGATATGGTGAATTCCATGGTGATTAGATTTGGTATTATAATGTATTTTTTTAGGGAGAGTTAGAAGAGGATCAAAAACGTGAGAAATGCTTCATGGAATGAAGCTTTCGTGTCAATTCTTGATTATGTGGGGTCGGAGTTCTGTTTTGGGAGCCTATTGTAGTGAGGATATTGCTTTGGATATTGAATATTGTTGAATTTCGTTATGCAGGGCCTAGGGTATATGATGGATAACTAGAAGACACAAATAAGTAAGCTTCCCCTAGTCATCTATACACTCATTCTTGTCACACGACGAAGTTCTACAAAGTCCTGTAAACGTAATTTCGTTTTTCACCCGACCTCCGCCCAGAAACAATCCTGAAATGTTGAAAACTTGGGGTCGGCGCACTCATGCCAGTTTATCCTAAGGTATACTCTGTGTCTTTTGTAGCCAACCATGTGGCTAAGAGAGGCTAGTAAATACTTAAACTAATACAAAACAATCATACCCTCTTTTCATATCAAACAATACCAAGAAATTGACAGGCCTGTTAAATCAAGGGTAAGATCGATCGTTATTCTTCATGAAACGGGCACAGCCCATTTTTATGTTATTAATTCTGCTAAAAATTAATTAATAAATAACAAAATTACGTCATAGAACTCTATTTTAAACAGACAAAATATAGCCAGTGGGGTTTCTTTCACTTAACCTTGCTAGGAACCCTTCCCAGCAGTTAGGCATTACAATGAATATTATTTTTGCAAATACACTTCTGACCTTCAACACAGTCATGTCTTCCGAATTTATTCCTTTCTCTGCTGACCAGAACTGATTTTCGTTAATTAATGTTTTTTATCAAAGATAGTCACCACAAAGATACTGAGCTTCTAATATCTTTGGTCACAATCAGTTAGCAGTCGATTCAAGCACATAAAGTCATAAACCAATTAGTGATTTCATGATTGGTCAGTGGTTGTGTTGGTCAACTATAATTAATTGGTGTTGGTTTAAGGATTAGGTGCACGCGTGCAATCACTATGGACCACAATGGCCTCATCCAGTGGCATATTATCAATAACCTCAATTAAACAATCATAGTGCAAAATTTGACCTTAAGTTGCAAAGTATGAGTTTTTGTACTCACATTTTCAAAGGTCATTCAATGAATGCACACATGTATTGGGGTTAAAGAACTGTGCCCTGATATATGAGCATGTTGTAGATTCTTCACACTGTAAACAACTAGTTCATGTGCAAACATGTTCAAAACATACATAATTAGAATGGTCAAATGTCACCGTCTATCGGGTTCTAAGAGGCGGTAAACTGGTTTAAACCATACAAAGGTCACGGGTTATTTGGTGTTTTTATAAGTCCATTAATTTTGTATTTTAAACAAAGAATATACACACATCATTTTATCCCGTGCATATCAGAAAACAATAATAAAATAAAATCCTAGCATATTGTGGTTTTATTTCTGAGCTGGGCATAATTTTAGCAAAACAATTAAGGAGTAAATCTAGCAAGAGTGAAATTAGAAGCTATTCACAAAGTACATGCCTATATGTGGCCCCTCCGTAGAGGGCGCCACAAAAAGTTAATTGTTATACCCTGTATATGATTAGAGAATGAATTTGGAGAAAACCTGATGATAATTACAAACACTCGCTGAGCAGCAAGACCTTCCCTCTAAGCTTTTAATCCGATAAAGCTGATTATCTGTTTGTTTTCATGAATTGGAAGACATTCTTTGATATATTACTGAGCTCAATCATCTGAAATTACTGGAGCGTGAGCCACCCAGGCTGGTGGCTCAGCATAGTATTTTATTAACAGAAGGTTTTCTCCAAATTCGTTTCCTAATGAGTATACCCTGAATATTACTTCATGTTTGGGTCAGTGTAATCTCTGTTCTTTGCTTTACAGCAATGTTAGGTACCTGTAATTGATACATAAAATGGTATATTCATCTCAAAATATATGTTTTCAGCTATGAAAAAGTATATCATGAAAGAGGGTCCCAATTTTTGAAACATGGCTATAAATAGGTATTAATACTTGGAAAATATAATGGAAATATAATGGAAACCAGCTGGGAGGTCAAATACAAGGCAATTTGTGCAATATATGTCTTTTATATGTGACACGATCTGGTCTATGGAGGCCATTTACTCCATATTTTTGCCTTTATCTCAATTTCAAATTTGCCGCCTTTGGCCTCCATGGACCGGACTGTGTCGCATATAACCATATATACATGTATTAAAGGTACAATAAAAGGCAGTTTTTGCATATTTTTTAAACATTTTTCATCAGATCATGAATTAGCTTCATGATCAGATGTCATAATAAAAACATTTAAAGCCATAATATATCATCTTTTTAAATGATTTTTTTTTTCAAACCTGTTTTTTGGCATATTTGTAATGTTTACACAAGTCCCAACTTACAATTATTTGGGAGCAACCAAATTTGTTATGTTTGTAGGACAACAAATCAATTTTGAATCCCACATGCATGTAGATCTCCACAGTTATCCGGCAAAGATAGTAATTCGTGGGTATAAGTTACCTCATTATTTTGGAAAATGACCAGAAAATTTGTTGGTAAAGAGTTTCCTAAATTAAAATCATTATGGCTTTAAAGGTGAAATACACTCTTGCATAACCTTTAAACATATTTCAGATGTCTATTTATAAGACTAAAAAAATAATGCTATGTCTCAAACCCCATAGCATCAGTTTTCAAACACATACATGTATGCGAAATGGGTTTTTTTTTTTTAAGATTTTTATTTTTATTTTTGATTTTTTTAAAACTTAATTTTGAGTTAAAATGTAATTTTTGAGTGTTCAAAACTACACAGCATACAATTGTGGTTGATTTACACAATGTACACATATCGATTGTTTTATACCTAAATAAAGAATGCGAGTATTGAAGCAAGTAAATTTGCTTTAAAATATGTCTTAGAATTTCATGATTTTACGGCAAAAACTAAAAAAGAAAAAAAAAGAGAAGGGAAATAAAAAATGAATTTGCTGTTTCAGCTGACATGGAAAAAAAAGCACAAGTTTTTGAGACATAGCTTTTTTAAAGTTTTCAACTAATAAGCATATTTCAGATGTCTCTGAATTATTTACAAAATTTGTTTGATTTCAATATAAAAATTACAATGTATTGCTTGTTTAATAATAGTGATATTGCAACATAGCATTAAGTCATTATTTTGTTCCCTATACAATCTAGATCTTTTTATACAGATCTAAGTTTTCCAGCTGAATAATCTTCAATGGAAAGCATGTTTTCAATGCAATGACACCATATTTTCATGCTCTGAAGCTTTCAAGTTGAAAGGGCAAACCTCATAACTCCTTTGTTCCAATTTCAGGATTTTGGATATTCGATGCATAATTATACATTGCAAGGGCTGTTCCAGTTGAAATCCACACACCCCCTATGGAAGACATGACCTTAATCTTCAACACAGGGAGTGTGAATTTTATCTGAATGGGTGACTGTTTGAAATCCTGTGTGGAAGATTAAGGTTGTGTCTTCATAGGTCATGATATGGAGGGTATGTGGATTTCAGCTGGAATTGCCCATTATTCACATCTGGTTCTTGGCACTTAGCCGACCTACATGTTGTCATGATTTTGAGAACAAAGTACAAAATATGGTTCATGCATGCATTTAAACATATTTATTCTCAAATCTTTGTACATTAACAAATAATGAGACAAATTAAAGGGAATAATCAAAAATAATTAGGTTAATTATAAGCAATTATATGTAACTGCATGCATGCACGCTTGAACCATATTTTGTACTTTGTTCTCAAAATTCCAAAAATGACTTTTTGACAATTTTTCTGCCCCTTTTCTTTAATAACTCTTTTTGCTTTCCCTTTTCTGCTGCCCCTTCCTTTTCGCCGCCCCCTGCTTTTACCTCCGGGGCTGGTGCCCCAAAGCCCCCCAATATAAGCAATATGGTCAGTGGCAGCACCAGGAATTTTTTCGGGGGACAAAATGGGGCAAAGTGAATTTCAGGGGGTAGAAATTGACAAATTTTGCGCAAAATTGCCGCAAAAAGTGGACATTTACATAATTTTGGGGATGGGGGTGGGCAAGAAAAATAATTGGGGGGGGAATGCCCCCTTACCCCCAAGTAATATGATACCCTGTGTATACTTTATAATTTTCACTTACATTTGGTGAAAATTATAAAGTCCCAACTAACCCTTGTCTATAAAATTCACATTAGCGTCACACATTTTGTAAAGCGCAAATAGCATAGGTGCTGCATCTAATTAGCATAGGTGCTGCGCCCAACTACGTGCACACCATATCTTATGACTCCATATCAATCCACTATGTAATGAGTCTTCGCAAATTATAAGCTGAACAAAGTATAACTCTGTGTATAGCATAAAGACAACTTGATTCACTGATATAGAGTGACATAAAGTCACAAAAGCAGGGGTGTGAGAGTTCAGCTTTTAAGCTGATGTCAGCTTTTTTATTGCCACAATTTATGTGTTTTTTGGTTTTTTTTGTTTTGTTTTTTTCAGCCCATATTTGGCATTTTTACTCTAATTTTACAATGTTTTTCAGCTTTTTTTGTTGTAATTTTCCTCTTTTTTTTGTCTGAGGCCTCTCACACCCCAAGTAAAGATTCAAAATCAGCAGTATTATTCCAGGTCCAAATTGATTATACACTACCCAGCAAACACAAAACGTTTTCGACATCATTCGCAAAAGGTTATAAAAGGTTGTCAGAAAACGCTTAAATGTCGGGTTATATAAAGGGTATATTAAGAGTATAAAACGGTTTCATAACCTTAAAAAACATTTTTTGATAATCTACTGCTCAGCAAACAAAAACGTTTTACAAAAAACGTTTAAATGTCGGGTTATATAAAGGGTATAAAAACGTTTTAATAACATTCCAAAAACATTCTTGAAAACTTGATACAAAATATTCTAAACAGAATGTTATTTTGGGGTCGAAAAAATATTTTGCGAAAAATGTTTGCCAAAAATATTTGCAATAATGTTTTAAAAACGTTTTCATGACCTTTATATAACCCGACATTTAAATGTTATTAAAATGTTTTGAAAAAACATTTTAAGAACATTTCTGTGTTTGCTGGGTTCAAATATTTTAACATAATGTTATTTAAGTATTGACAAAATATTTGGCAAAAATGTTTGCAAAAATAGTTTACAATAACATTTTTGAAAACATTAACAAATATTGTTGTAGTTTGTTTTCATACAAAACGTTTTAAAACGTTATCATGACCTTTATATAACTCGACATTTTAATGTTATTAAAACGTTTTTACCTCAACCAAAAACCAAAATATAACTTATTTAAAACGTTTTTAAAACGTTTTTGTGTTTGCTGGGTATGACAATTTTCATCTTTGTGCCGGCTGCAGTTTTGCACCTAGTCTACTGTAGTAGACCAGTTTAATTTATCATTCCCTAAATTAATCTCTCTGAACTGGAAAACTCATCATTCCTGTTCTGATTCAACAGCTCAGATATCCATGAGAAAACTGGTCTACTGTATTTCAATATACAATGAACTATGCACTCTATAGTGGGTATGATGTTACCTCATTAAAAATGCAGTCTTGGCTGTTTATGCACATATCCTGTGGTTTTTACCAATTAAGCAGTTTGAATAGCCGTCCAGCGCGTATTATTTGCACAAGGTCCAATGTATACGCTTGACGTCGCGTATACGCGATGGTTAAGCTGTCAACTATAAAAGTTTACCTGACCCAGATAGAGCTACCCCACGTGAGTTGGGTTCAGTGAACACAGTGGGTTGGGCTAATGCATAAACATGTATGCTTGCCTATCTGTTATTGGTTAAGATTTACCACCCACATTGATTTTTACTTCATTAACATTCATCTCAGATTCGAGATGAAAGAGGTTGAGTCTATGTGTTAAAATATGGTGGGTCACACAGGTCATATCCAACTACCGCAGTCCTTTTTTCTCTGGGCAGGGCAGTCACTGGAGATGTGATGTGTTTCGTCATAGATTTTAAATGGTTTCATGCATGGAAACGTATGAATTGTTTATCAAAAAAAAAAGGAATGCAGCGCAGTCTATTTTGCACCCTATACCCCTCTACCAAAACCAGAACAAAACTTAATACCTCCCTCCCCAACCAAAGAAAAGCACCTCACTAACACTTGTTACCGTTCTGCTGGTATAGGCAGCACCACATTATTATTTTTCCTCAGTTCCTCCTCAAAATGTCTCACAAAACCATCTGGTAGCACCTCATTTAGCACCAAACCACCATCAGCAGCATTTTGTCCAGGTCGATGTCGTCCTTGGTGGCATTCTTAGCTGCAGTTCCTTGAAGAACCTCATACTTCCCCAGTGGATGCAAGATTTCATGGCATGACCAAGCATCTTAGACTCGGCCCCCTGTTCATCAGTGACTCTCTGAAACAGGATGGGTATAACACAGGATGGGCTGTCTGAGAATCGGTCCATTGCAATGTCCAGTTCATTGGAGGCCATCATGGAGTCGAGGTAGTGGGGACTTATGATGAGGATAAACCGACGACTTGCGTCAAGTGCATGACTAATTTCTTCTATTATATCTGAAGATAAAAATTGAAATCCTAAATGTTAGTTTACGGGAAAGCCAAAGGGGGAGGGGGAGGGTGGTAGGATGCATGTGTAGCACTCCTGAACAGATCTTGGATAAAATCTCACCAATGAGCCCCTTTGCAATGGAGGTCATCATGGAGTCGAGGGACTTATGATGAGGACTGACAACTCACATCAAGTGCAAGACTAACTTCTTTTACATCTGAAGATGAAAATAAATATCCCAAATGTCAGTTTACAGGAAAGCCAAAGAGGGGGGGGGGTGAATGCATGCACTATAAGCTCTTGCCAAATGACCCCCTTTTCAGTGGAGGCCATGTCAAGTGGTAAACTAACGAAGATAAAAATTAAAATCCCAAATGTAACTTTACAAGAGAGCCAGAGGGGGGGGGGTGCAGATGCATGTGTAGCACTCCTGAACAGATCTTTGATAAGCTCTCACCAAATGACCCCCTTTTCAGGGAAGGTCATCATGGAGTCAAGGGACTTATGATGAGGTTAAACCAACAACTAACTAATGGAGTCAAGGGACTTATGATGAGGTTAAACCAACAACTAACTAATGGAGTCAAGGGACTTATGATGAGGTTAAACCAACAACTAACTAATGGAGTCAAGGGACTTATGATGAGGACTGACAGCTCACATCAAGTGCAAGACTAACTTCTTTTATTATATGTGAATGGAAAAATTAAAACCCCAATGTTACGTTAATCTGAAATGCAATTTTGGCAAGCCAACAGAGGGGAAAGTATAGCACTTGTGGGGGAGGGGAACTCACTGAAAATGAGTGACCCTTTTTTCAACTCCCTGTCACCTAATGACCCCATGTTTAGTTTTTCTGTTACCAAATATCTTAAAAATAATTCTGAACACATCTTCGATAAGCTTTCACCAAATTACCCAATGTAAACCCCTGTTTTTAGCATTCTCATTTTAAAATTGTGTATCCATGCCACAAATTGAGGGTTTCCACCGGCGTGTCCAGGATCTGTTCCTGCAGGGAGCTCAGAGGGGGGCGGGGGCGTAATGGTTAAAATAGCGAAAAAACGGCTGATTTTACATGATTTTGAGCAAAGTGCAGGGGGGCTTCAGCACTCAAAGTCCCCCTGGACACGCCACTGTTTCACTGAATAACTCCCATTTCTAGGGGTTTCTCACCCATAATCTTAACCGAACCAGGGGAAGAGGAAAGAAAGAAAGAAGAAGAGAAAACTTTTTTCTCTGGTGCGGTTTTGAACCACAGACCCTTTGGGTGCCAGACATGCGCACAGGGATTGCTTGTCAGAGGTCTACCATGGTCAGCCAAGTTTTCCGTGCCCATATGTGTGTTTGCATGATGATGCAGTCGCATCACGTGGGATACCTGTTCTTGCAGTTGCTTTGTGAATTGAGCTTATTTGAGGTTAGGGTTACCCCTTTATTTGTCGTCATGCAATCTCTCACAAAAAGACTCCCAGTTTTGAACATTGTCTGCACACCCTGTCACTTAATTACTTGTAAGTCCAGTGCTCCAATCAGGGTAGCACTATTTTGATGCACACCTCTGCCCTGACTGTCAATTGGGTTATTCCAGTTGAAATCCATACACACCCTATGAAAGACATGACCTTAACCTCTCACATGCAGGGGTGTATAGATTTCAAATGGAGTCACCCATTCAGATAACCCTATTTGAAATTCACACTCCCTGTGTGAATGATTAAGGTCATGTCTTCCATAGGGGTGTATGAATTTCAACTGGAATAGCTGTTTGATAATCACACCTATAAGGGACGCACCATTAGATACCAAGGGGGGGGGCTGGTAGTTTTTTGAAAAAAAAAAAAAATTTTGTCGCGCCATCTGAGCAAAAAAAAAAAATTTGCTCCACCTCAGACTAAAAAAAAAAAAATTTGCTCCACCTAGGACCAGAAAAAAAAAGATTTGATGTCAAGGGTGAAAAAAAATTTGTCACAGTTAGTGCAGAAAAATTAACCTCATATAGCTTTTATATTGCAAATTTTTCACGCTTCGCGCGAATTTGCTCCTTTTTTTCATAGAAAATATTTATTTTAGCTTCGAACTGGTACATATTTTTTTTTTTTTTTTTTCTGAAAAGTTGTTATGTGAGCCGGCTCTGTGAGTGAAAACACTTGATTCACTCTACTTCACCACAGATTCTCGACTTCACAGATTTTCACCAAATTCCATCCCAATGTCAAAATTATTATAGAAATCTGTGCCACATGCCAGGGCCACATGACTGATTTGAGAGCATTATAGATCCTGGGGGATAAATCCCCCAATATTTGTTAGGGGGTCCATACAATCATCCCCAATGTTGACGCCTGTATGTGGGTTTCGGACGAATTAACCTAAAAACCCAATTTTTAAAGGCGCTTCACAGCATTTATTTCACATTGTACCGTATTTTAAATAACCAGTTTAGCTTCAATATGCCAAAAATTTCCCACCAAAAGAGGTTCATTATACTTCAAGAAAATTTTTGCACATAAAAACAATGTTTTTTGTTGCACTCGAAAATTTAGGTGCTACAAAACGTAAAAATGATTAAAAAAATATGGACAAAATTTTACAACTCGACAAACAAATTGTTGAAAATTATAGGACTTTACGATTGAAAAAAAAAATTTGTCTCTCCGAGGTGTTGAAAAAAAAAAATTTGCTTCATCCAGGGGCTAAAAAAAAAAAATTTGCTTCACCGAGGTGCTAAAAAAAAAAATTTGTCACGACCCCAACTACCCAGCCCCCCCCTTGATATCTAATGGTGCGTCCCTAATAGTCTATAATAGCAAATTGATCAATTTGATTAAACAATTCATTGATGTTAGCACTGGGTAGTAGCCATTACTGCCAGCAGACAGGAAGTCTAGAAAGTTGACCTCAACGCTGTGGGTGGTCTTCCTGTGCTTTTGAATGGGACAGGAGTAACCTTGGCCAATTTCTAGACCAAAATTTTGGATTTTTCAGATTTTTTTCTAAGTTTGTGAGACAAGACTATCCGTCGATGGATTTTTATTTCCGTCGGAAAATATTTTTTAAATTAAGTTTTTCATAACATATTAAGAAAACAGAGACCCCTCCTGTATAATATTTTAGCTAGGTCAGTTTTGAGTAACCTTGGTGAAAATTATCAAAAAAGTGCCTATTCTTTTGTGTGTGTACGGCCATTACCTGTCACTTGGTAGTCTTGTAACATGTCTAATGGCGCTGTCCATGGCCACTTGATGAATTGTTTAATTCAATTAATCAATTCGATATTACAGACTGTATAAGGAAATGCATGATTCTGTGAAAACAATTAATCCAAGAAAACTCACCAGTTCCAGGAATAATATTGATATCGGGAACACACACAGAGTACCCAAGTTTATTCATCAAGTGCTCCCTGAGTGTCTGAGTTGCAAAGATTCTGTCTTCTTGTGATCCATTGTTATATGAGATATATGCATCGTATCTCTTTCCATCTATAGCGTACAGAAAAAGAAAAAAATAGCAATTGCTTATCTGATAATGGGTTGGGCCTATCCAGACCCGAGTTTCTTTTATATGTTCATTTTTGCAGAGCTGATTTCCGTCAGTCATTGATCATACTGATAAATTTTGCGAGGAGGGAGGGGGAGATACTTGAGACTGACAGACTGAACATGTGAGAGTGGGAGGGGACGAGGGAGAAAGAGAGGAGAGGGAGAGACACAAAGACTAGAAAGAGAAGAACACAAGAGGAGAGAGAAGGGACTGGGGAAACTGGAGACTGATTCGGAGGGGGGAGGAAGGGAAATAGCAATTGCTTATCTGATAAAAGGTTGGGCCTATCCAGACCTGAGTTTATTATAAATGTTCATTTTCGCAGAGCTGATTTTTGTCAGTCATTGATCAAACTGATAAATTTTGCAAGGAGGGAGGGGGAGATACTTGAGACTGACAGACTGAACATGTGAGAGTGGGAGAGGTGAGGGAGAAAGAGAGGAGAAGGAGAAACGCAAAGACTAGAAAGAGAAGAGCACAAGAAGAGAGAAGGGATTGGGGGAAACTGGAGACTGATTCGGAGGCAGCGGCGGCGCCAGGAATTTTTTCCAGGGGGGCAATGCATTGAGGGGGCAAAGTAATTTCAGTGGGGCAAAATCAACAAATTTTATGCTTAAAATTACTGCAAAAGGTGAAATTTTCGTAATTTTAGGTTTTACTGGGGGAAACGGGGGGCAAGAATTCTGACTGGGGGCATTTCGCCTCATGACCCCCCCTAGGCGCCGCCACTGTTCGGAGGGGGAGGAGGACGAGACAAGGGTGACACTGCAGCCCTGCACAGGCCTGTAGCCAGGATTTATTGGAATGCGACCCACTAATAAGCAGACTATTTGTGATTTAAGGGCTTATTTTCAACATTTTTACTCATGTACCTTTTCAATCGAATTGGCATTTTGTCACATTAATGTGAACCAATTTAACGACATCAAAGACGAGAGGGGCGCTAGACCACTAAAAACACCGGTGTTCCATATCTTGTCTTATCCAGCATTTATATTGACACAGGCATCCACCTCTATTGAAATAAGATGATTGGTACTTCAAACTTAACGATGAATTCAAGTTATATATCAACTCACTTAATCCCTTGCGTTTTCGTTTCTGAACAATAGACTTAAGAAAACTGAAAAGATAAAAAGACCCCTAGTCTCTGTGGAATATGATCCTATACAAATGGTGACATGGAAAAGATAATCTTCTGTACCATATGGCCCCTGAATGTTTAAAGCAAAGTAAGCTCGTATAACCACTTTGCAGTTTGGTTTTAAACAAGTCCAAAGGCCACAACTATATAGGAGGTTTTTCATTATATTGCATCAAGTACTCACCATCTATCTCCAATACTCCAAAGGCATCTTTGTACCAGACTTTGATGTTCAAAGACACTGCTTTGACCACAATGATTATCATACAGAGTAAACAAAGGAAAGCTCCAATGCTGCCAAGAATGGATCTCAGATTATTGACTGCAATGGCTGGTTTACATTCTGGGCCTTGCAAATTAAAAAAAAAATGGAATGTTACAATTACAGATTCAATCATGTTTCACCATATTGTTCATTATCGTTTAACAATGATGCGTCTGCTGGTGTCACCTGCGTGATTTACTTTGCTTGTGCAGAGAAACATGATTGAATCCTTTTCACCAATGAAAACAAGCTAAAGATCCTCTCCTGATTATTTCATGAAGAATACACAGGATAAAATGGTGACATTTAGCTGCTTTCTCCGAAATAATGAATTCAACATGTAAGAGTTCTAGGCACGATGGCTTTTATGGTGCAGTCTTCTGTAATGGGCCATTCCATTTAAAATCCACACTACCTCCATTACTCGTTGATGGTCGATAAACGTCCCAATAAATCGGACTTAGTCACCGGTCAGTTCTACAGCATAGATATCCATGGCTAACGATGGTTAACTATGGAAACATGTTAAAGGACATCAAGAAAATTTTCTAAGTTATTTATTTTGAGCTCTTTTCGAGACGAGTAATGGATATTATTCTGTATAGATTTAGGTTTTGTCTGTGACTGCTAATGTGAGGCCGTCAGAGGTCGTGACGGGCTCAAACTCGGTGGGTGGGTGTAGTTCTGTCCTGGCAAGAAGAAGTTTATGTTCGTTAAGTCATCCGACCCCGGGGCCCCCTCCAAGGGGTCATTTGAGGTCAAATGACTAAAAACTGCCATATGGGCATGAAACTAGGTCCCACGGGACTCAAACTCGGTGGGTGGGTGTAGTTCTGTCCTGGCAAGAAGATGTTCATGTTCGTTAAGTCATCCGACCCGGGGCCCCCTCCCAAGGGTCATTTGAGGTAAAATGACTAAAAACTGGCATATGGGCATGAAACTAGGTCGTACGGGGCTCAAACTCGGTGGGTGGGTATAGTTCTGTCCTGTCAAGAAGATGTTTATGTTCGTTTTAAAGTCATCTGACACCGGGGTCCGCTCCCAGGGGTCATCTGAGGTCAAATTACTAAAAAGTGTCGTATGGGCATGAAACTTGGTAAGTACAGTCAACATTTAAAACAACATTTTTTGAAGGTCATTTTGGGGTCATCCAAGGTCACCACGGGTCATCTGAGGTCAAATTAGTAAAAACTCATATATGGGCATGAAACTTGGTGGGTACAGTCAACATTTAGAGTTATAAGTTTAGATCATTTTGGGGTCATCCAAGGTCATCCAGGGGTCATCTGAGGTCAAATTACTAAAACTGTTGTATGGGCATGAAACTTGGTGGGTACAGTCAACATTTAGAGCCAAATTTTTGGAAGGTCATTTTGGGGTCGCCAGGGGTCATCTGAGGTCAAATTAGTAAAAACTGTCATATGGACATGTCACCATCAGCCTGGTAATCGCGCCCAGCCGAGAATCGCCAAATATGGTAACCGCCTAGTCTATTTTAAAACTGATGCATCAATGACTATGTTCATCATGTCATTATTGTATCATTCTCACATACATTAGGAAATGAATTTGGAGAATAGAGGCCTTGCATGTGACATATCATCCCGTAAATATGGCGGACTACTCAAATGCATTCAACAAAAGCATGATTGCAATCAAATAGGTTGATGACAACATTTGATTGAATGGACTGCACTCCGCCATAACTACGGTGAAGGACACCGGCTCAAATCCTTTGTTTGGAGCCAATCGATAATTTCATGCAGGGCCTCTATACCAGGAGGGTGAAAGTGCATATAGGAACAATGCCAAAAACTATGTCACGCCGGTCACGCTATTGTTCGACTTAACTACATCATTCGCCATTTTGTAAATATTAACGCATGATCGTTGCTTTGAAGTTTCCACCGGATAGTCTGTGGATAGCGCAAGAGCATGCTTTGACCATGCGCAAAAAAATGAATATCATGAAGATGTTTAAGATTGATTCTTAGATGTTTCAAAAATTACCGTCATATTGCATAGATTCATCAAATGATCATTTTGTATGATTTAAACTCATAGGTTTTGGCAATTTGGGAGGGGGTGGGTTCAAAATAACCCCATAGGATTATACGGGGGTAAACATTTCAAATTGCTCAAATTATATCAAATTATTTAAATAATAAATGAATGAATGAATGAATGAATGAATGAATGAATGAATGAATGAATGAACGAACGAACGAACGAACGAACGAACGAATAAATAAATAAATGAAAAAAAATTGAACAAATTGTAGCGTAGCATTAAAATCATAATAACCATTGCTGGCAGGCGGATTCGAACCAACGATATTGACATTACCAGTCTGATGCTCTAACACTGAGCTATGCCATCATCTAGTAATAAGGGTCGAGTTTCTAGCATATACAGTGTTTGTCTGTGAAAATGCCGCCTTGTGAAATAAATAAATATAAAGTCTCAATTTTTAATTTAAATTTATTTGATAATTTTCTAACCTATATTTTCTTTAGAGCAGGGACAAATATTTCCCCTTTTATCCAATTTGGCCGCAAAATAAGAATCTACTTCTTTTATTACTGATTTAATTCCGCGATTGGTTCCATTCAGCAATATCAAAGATTAATGTCAAGCATCTCACGACAGATATTTAGTTGGCTTAGTGGTTTTGCACAGTGCTTTTTAACCGGAGGTACCGAGATCGATTCCCACCTCTGCCTGCAATTTTTTTCAAGACTGGGAAATAATAACCTGACATTCGCCGCTGACATTCAGTACTGCAGAAGCGGAGTTGTAACTTGTTAAACTTTGCTCCTTCCGTAAAAGGGTACATTATTTTGGCACTACATTATTTCTTTTTTTCCACATTGCTGGTAGGCCCCTATAAAATATCAAATGGTCATAATTGGCGGTCACTTCAAATCATCGCCAACTGAACGAGGTTCAGGAATGTTCTCATTGTTAATTGTTGGTTAATCCACCACTTGAACAGGACTTAACCAAAGCAAACAAAGACTTAAGCTTTTTTACTAATGCTATACATAAGTATAAGCTTATTATCCTCTTCAACAATAGGATTAAAGATTGGTGCTTGACTGGAATTACGTGCTAGTGTCATTGGTTATTGTTAAAAGGCAATAAGGTGTGTAATTGCAATATTTCCTCCGAATAGGAAAGACTCTCTACATCGAACCATGGATGCAAAAAACAAAGCATTCAGAGTACTGAACTTTCTTAGAAGGAACTTCCACCATACCTCAACTACTACCAAAGAAAAACTCTACACTTCTCTTGTCCGCCCACACTTGGACTACGCATCTTGAGAATTCAACAATATAAATAATGGTAGCTCTATTATAATACACATTAATGATAAAATTCCAAAATATAATACGTTTTCTGTCTTTGCTTGTCACGTGGTAGCGATTATACTTTTAAATAAGTTTCAAATGAATAACAACAAGACAAGTGGCCGAGTGGTCTAAGGCGCTAGGCTCATCAGTACTAAGCGTTGCGCCGTGAGTTCGAACCCCGCCTCTGCCAAACTTTAAAAGAAGTAAATTAAAATTTGACTTTTTAAATTTCATATTTGGGAAATGTGACTGGGAGAATTTATGTATGGTGTGGAGTGGTGTGATAGGGCATGTACTTTAACAGGCCGGCCCGGTCCGGCGAGTACGTCTTTATTAGGCGTTTTATCGGCAGTCAACGAGTAATGTCTGTGGAAGATTTAGCTAAAGTCTTCCACAGAGGGAGTATGAGTTTTGAATAGAATAGACAATTGGGTAACTTCCATTTGAAATACTCACTCCAGCTGTGGAAGATATATAGGTAAAGCCATAATACAGGGGAGTATGGGTTTCAAATGATTAACGCCGAGTAATTACATTTGAAAAATGTACTCCCCCTGTGGAAGATATTTCCACAGGGGTAGTGTGGATTTTAAATGGAACAGCCCAATATGACAAGTGTTTGATTTAAGTCTGATCTAAAAAGTCATAAATACTGCATTAAGTCCCCCAGAACTCCACATTGGGGTTCTTTCACTTTACCTAATATTTTGACTTACAATAACCCTACACCTGAGTTATTAAATGTACTATTTCTGCATGTTTATGGGAGTGCGAGCAGATCGGGGGGGGGGGGGTGTACTCAGTACTAATAACCATACAGGGACGTGCTGCATACATGGGTAGCATATTCAGACTTTTGGTATATCAATGACCCCTTTTGGTCAATTTTGGTGTATGGATGGGTCCTTTTTTCAAAGTTTTCCAAAATAGCCCAATTTTGCCTCAATCTAGCCAAAAATTTTGAAATTTTGCCAAAATTTAGGGGAAAATTTGTAAAAACTATAAGACAATTTGGGTTAAATTTGGCTTTTGGTATATCGATGGGTCGAGAAATGTCTTGAAAAATTGGTATCATGATATTGATGGGTCCACTTTCAAATTCTCAGCAGCACACCCCTACCAAAACCGAGTCCACGGGTCCATGCCCCCCCCCCCCTCCGCCCCGGGTATAGATCTCTCCAACTTACCAGAAGTGAGCTCTATAATGTGTTTGCTATTTGACTCAACTATAACTTGTAAGATATATATCCCATAAGCGTCTTCATTTGATACTGTGAAATCTAGTCGAGAGACGATTGTGCTTTTGGCTCTGCTCCCACATACACCTTCATCACTGTATAATGAAAAAGAACAAGAAACATATAAGTTGTATGATGATAAGCTAATGTTTGTCATTTTAAAGATATTGAAAGAAAAACTAAGTTTATTTGAGAAAAGAAATAAGTTTATCTGAGAACAACATACTATATTTATCTGAGAACATCTAAGTTTATCTGAGAAAAAACTAAGTTTATCTAAGAAAACTAAGTTTTTCTGAGAAAAACTAAGTTTACCTAAGAAAAAATAGGTTTACCTGGGAAAAACTAAGTTTATCTCTGCATAAAACTAAGTTTATCTGAGAAAAACTAAGCTTATCTGAGAAAAACTAAGTTTACCTATTAAGAAAAAATAGGTTTATCTGGGAAAAACTAAGTTTATCTCTGCAAAAGACTAAGTTTATCTGAGAAAAACTAAGCTTATCTGAGAAAAACTAAGTTTATCTGAGAACAAATAAGTTTATCTGACAACAACTATATTTATGTGAGAAAAACTAAGTTTATCTGAGAAAAACTATATTTATCTGAGAAATACTAATTTATCGGAGAAAAACTAAGTTCATCTGCAAAA
Organism: Amphiura filiformis; assembly: GCF_039555335.1. Classification (NCBI taxonomy): domain Eukaryota; kingdom Metazoa; phylum Echinodermata; class Ophiuroidea; order Amphilepidida; family Amphiuridae; genus Amphiura; species Amphiura filiformis. The sequence continues at coordinate 24,364,433 of NC_092641.1, forward strand.
AACTAAGTTTATCTGAGAAAAACAAGTTTATCTGAGAAAAACCAAGTTTATCTGAGAAAAACCAAGTTTATCAGAGAAAAACCAAGTTTATCTGAGAAAAACCAAGTTTATCTGAGAAAAACCAAGTTTATCTGAGAAAAACCAAGTTTATCTGAGAAAAACCAAGTTTATCTGAGGGAAAAACCAAGTTTATCTGAGAAAAACCAAGTTTATCTGAGAAAAACCAAGTTTATCTGAGAAAAACCAAGTTTATCTGAGAAAAACCTAGTTTATCTGAGAAAAACTAATATTATCTGAGAAAGACTAAGTTTATCTGAGAAAAACTATGTTTATATGAGCTAGAAAAACTAAGTTTATCTGAGAAAAACCAAGTTTATCTGAGAAAAACTATATTTATCTGAGAAAAAACTACTATTATCGAATTACTGAACACTTGGCTGACCATATGACAAGCCAAGTATGTCATAATACCCTTACTTGCTTGATTCTGAACTGTTCTGAGTGTTAGTCACATCATAGTTGATTGATGTATTGGCCATTCTCCACTTCACATGCACTCCCTCTGCACCATCCCAGGATTGGTAATACCAGTCTGTCTTCAACAGAGGAGGTTTATTTGCTGATATGAGTTGGAACGAACAATTAAAAAAGACATGATCACCGATGCAAGCTGTTTGGTTGTGGCATGAATCTGTAGGAGTGAGGATAGATGGCTGGGGGTCATGACCTGCAGAAAGAGAAAAGCATGATATTTTGATATATATAGAATTGGCTTCATTATTAAGTAAATGCAAACTATAGATGGCGCTATTTATTCTAAATCATATTTCTTTATTTGCAAGGGTTAGGTGATTAATACCGCCATTAAAACAGCTGGAATAGGTAAAACAAGCAACAACGAAATTTTATAAACATATTTTATCAAACAATAAAAGGAATTATTTGTATTAAAAGCTTGAAAGGGTATTTCCAGTAACTAAATAGCGCCACCAATTTTGGCATTAATAGATACATTTTATATTCGAAAATGCTTTAAAACATACTATAAAATTGAATAATTTTGTTAAAGAGGGGAAATTAAAGTTGAGAATGACTCAAAAGCATCTGTATACTAGCACAATATCACTTTTAGCTGTTTAATAATAATAAATGATCCCATCAAACAACCGTGATATATAAAGATGGTAACTAAGCAAAATTAGACTTGATCACCAATGCAAGCTGTTTGTTTATGGCATATGAATCGGTAGTCACTAACCATACTTGCAGTGCATTCAACATGAGTCAAGATTAATAGGTAAATCCCGGGGGGGGCACTCCAACTTTGGAGGTGACGCGTATGTAGGGCTGTTAAGACCCCCTTTTTCAGCATCGCTGTCACCCAAAGACCCCATATTTTTTACGAACACATGCTCTGTCCATGCTCTGTCACCCGAAGACCCCCTATTTTTCAATTTGATCTGTCACCCAAAGACCCTTACAAGTCCAATTTGAACAGCAACTTCATTTATCATGGATTTTGTTACTTATTTTGAAAAACAAGGAAATTTGAAGCCATTTAGAACTAGATACTCAATTTTCGAGGTTTCTGTGGCGCTTTTCGGCTCTCACCCAAAGATTCCATTTAAAAAAAAGGTCATGTTCTCACCCAATGACCCCATATTTTTCACATTTTGCTCTCACCGAATGCCAAAAATCATGCTCTCACCCAATGACCCCATATTTTTTACCTTTTGCTCTCACCGAATGCCCCTTAGTGCGAAAGTGCCAGCCCTACACCTATATCCATTTCATATTGAAGTGCCCCCGGAGGTAAATTTTCACGGAAAATTTTCTGGACACATGACCAATGCGTATCAATGTGAGTGTAACCTCGAGCCTGATCTCTGACCCCGGCGGTGACCTCGCTATTCAAGTCTTAGTACTTTTGCATTGTAATAGTATTTTTGACCGCAATTTTGATAGAAATGTGTGCATTGCAAATTTATTAAATGTTATGTTATCTTAATTTCTTCACAATATCATCAAAACGTAATTTCAAAAATATCTATCTACGGAAAAAAATATTTATCTACGGAAACTCTTACCATAATATTATTAACTTGCGACTAGGGTTGTAAAGGGGTGGAAAGTTTCCCGGAATTTTGGAAAGTTTCCCGGAAAGTTTCCGAGAATTTTGAAGGGCCCGGGAATATTGGGAATTTTCAATTATTGGCTTTTTACTTGTATTTTAATATCTAATCATTCAGAAAGCAAATTGAAAGCAAATTTAATCTTTTCACAACATTATATATGATGCTTACAATCAGATAAGTGCTGCCAATCAAGAATAGGCTTTGTTTATATGTTCTTTTACCACAGAATTTCAGTATTAAAAAAAAAAATTTTAAATTTTCACGTGGGATTTTCTAAGTGCGGGTTCTAAGTCCAGCATCTTGCATATTTTCATCCTTAAATGTTGCATATTTTGGGAATTCCAAATTACCATTATAATAGCCAATTGCTATTTCTTAACCAAAAATGTACGCAGTTGGGATTTTTCAATAGCTTTGAGCAGGGGTAGCGCTAGGTTTTCAAACAAGGGGTCAAAAATTTGAAATTATGTGAAACTATATGGATCCAAAAGAATAGAAATAAAGGGTTCAAATGACCCTTTAGCAACCACTATTGGTAATTGTGTGCGCCAAAAGCTAAAAGAATGCGCCTATGACCCCATGGCGCAAGTTAGCGCTACCCCTGGCTTTGAGTCACCGAGACAAACATTCCTCTTTATTTTGCCTTTAGAATATGGTAGTCATTTTGATTGACGATGTAACTTGCCATGTCATATAATTGACTTCCTCAATCGAACTTTAAATTGCTATGAAAATGGACAATTAATATTCTTATCATTTTCAGAAATCATTTGTTAAATATTTTAACAGCAAAAGAGTTCAGTGGAATGATAGACATGTACAATCCTATCAAGTATTTACAAAAAATCAAAACATGTTTTAACATACCGTATGAAAATTTCAAAGAAAAAATTTGGTAAAATCATGGGAATAAACCTGTTGAATTCTGCACCTTGAAGATGATGAATTTGTAGCAATAGAGCTGACATCATAGAGGTATTTAATTGCATCCAAAAGTTGAAGAAGCATTAGGAATGGAGTAAAACAGTCAATTTAAGAAAGAAATTAACTTACATCAAAAATGGTAAAATATGAAAGACTTTGATTTAAATTCATTTGGTGATTAAAATAAAACATTTGATTTAAATCGCACCAATTACCCTGTTGAATATGAATGCTGTAAAATTTGTGTTTTGGCATCGAAACATTATGATTATGATTGTGATTATGAAAAATAATTGGTGATTATTTGTATTTTAATTTTCAAAAGTCCAACCAAACGCAAAAAAAAAATGCGTATGTAGGCCTTTATCGTGGTACACATGTATTTTGGTACTGAACAGACGATGTTAACTCCGTGCATTATCTCATGCAAGATCTTTGTAGTTCACATCTTATGAGCTACGCCCTGAATGAGAGTTTAAATTTAATATTCAAGATCAATTAGCTGGTAGCTGGTAACAAAAATGTTGATAGTGATAAAGTATTCTATTACTAAAATAATAGTTCAAGTCTTTATGTAATATTAGATTTAAGATAATGAGTATCCCTTCAGAGTTGTGGTTATTGTTCAAAAACTCATTGTACTAGCTAGTGTAAGATGTTTTACAGAACAAAAACATAACGCAGTAAGATCCGGTCATGCTTGTTGTCAGCGTTCGAAATAGGGCCGGTCAGCCGGCCATTGGCCTGTAACTTTTTGGCCTGGCCGGTAACTTTTCTGACTGGCATCTAGTTGCCGACTCGGCTGGCCGGTAACTTTTTAAGGTCAAGCCCGGCTGGCCTGTAACTTTTTGAGGCATATTTCGAACACTGCTTGTTGTTTTCTTTGATAAAAATGGTTATTGATCATTCTTGAAGTTCTTTATTATGATTGTATGCTCTTATAAATTACTCCAATACCCTAATCTACACAGTGACTCCCCTGTTTACACTTTGATTTTTAGATTTGAATGAAAATTCCCGAAAATTCCCAATATTCCCGAAAATTCCCATTAATTCCCAAAATTGCCGGTGGAAATTTTCCACTCTGAAAATTCCCGGGAATTTTACAACCCTACTTGCGACAAGTAACTTATTTTGCATCAAAGGAGGAATTCTTCCTATTCAAATACATTGGAAGAACACCCGCTGTGCTCGGGTCACATTCCATAATGCTAATATGTCTGCGCCCATGGGTGTCACATGTCCAGAAAATTTTCCCGTGAAAATTTACCTATGATTTCTGACTGTTCAAAGTTCTCTAGATATCATTACACCATGTTTGTCATTTGTTCTCTTTCTCATAACTTACCTCCCTTCCCCCTCCCCTTCCTCCAGGGGTAAAAGAGGAATAAGGGGCTATCATTTTCTTCGGAAGGGTGGGGTGGTCCAAAATTTGCAAAAAGTCAGCATCAATAAAATTGTGACCCCCTTATTTCAGCAACAAAAATTTTATGACCCCTCACCACCGATACACCTTACTTACCCCATAAACAGGCTAAAATTGTATTGAAATCAGTCTTTTTGAATAAAATAAACACTATCTGTGGTCATCTTGTGACTCTGATCCCTATATTTTGGTCATCAAAATTTTATGACCCCCTATTTTTCTTTCCAACTTGAAATTTATGACACCCCAAGTATATTTGGGACCCCCCCCTTCTGAAGAAAACTGAAGAAAATGATAGCCGCCAAGCTCTAGTCAGGTATCTGCTGGTAGTACAATATTTCAAGTGAATCTCATGTGTGTGGTGTATGCCATTGGAGATGGCACAGGGATTGGAGACTACTCCCCCTCCTAAGGAGGTAAAGGAGGGAGTAAGCTCAAAACCAAAGGAGGGAGCAGGGAGGAGAGAAAGCTCTAGTCACTATACCTGCTAGTAGTATAATTCTCTCAATCTCATGACACCACATGATACGTGATATGTCCTAGCAGTGGCGGCGCCAGGAATTTTTTTTTCGAGGGGGGGGGGTAAATTGAATTTCATAGGGGAAGCAAAATCAACCAATTTTATGCAAAATTGCTCCAAAAACTGGAAATTTGCACAATTTTTGGTTTTTACTGGGGGGAAACAGGGGCCGCTACTGTGTTCTAGCTAGTTGTTCTTCTCACTTGCGCGGTGCTCTGTACACTGGGATTACAATAAATATTATCCAGTTTTGCCAAGTGAAACAATAGCTAAATCCTATAGCTAGGCCTACTTCTAACTGGTAATAAAAGTCAAATTTTAATACTTTGGCAATCTGAGGGAAAATAGGCCAAAAACATGTATTTTTGCATGTGTCCTTACAATTTGTAGTCACAAATTCTAAGATTTGGCACAAGCCTAAGAAATCAAAATCTTGAGTATAGGCAAAGAGTTTTTAATTGGTAATTTTAGTATTGTATGCTATTTTTGCTATTTGATTATGAAAAAGATTAGAAAATGTGTTTTCCAAAAATTAGAATGCATAACTTGATATTAGTCTTTGTACAAGTCTTTGGGCATATGAAAAATACCTTAAATGCTTGTTTTTGGCCTTTTTCCAAAAAATTGACCAAATATTAAAATTTGACTTTCACTGCCAGTTAACCAAAGGATTAGGATTTTGCTAATATATTTCATTTGGCTAAACAAGAAAAAAAAAATTTATCCCAAAAAATTAGTGCTGTTTTTAGGGGAATATGTGACATGATCAAGGGAAATGAGTCACATGTTGGCAATTAGAAGTTTTTTACATCATTTTCTGACAGTTTACAAATGCTACATTTTGATGCAAACCCCATCAAAATCGGACATCTGGTTACTGAGTTATGAGCAATTTATCAATGACTGAAAACAATATAAGCTAATATGTGACCCCTCGGCACAACTGAGCCCTGAAGTCGCCAATCATCATTTTTGAGATATTTAACCAAAATATTCTGCTTGAAATTAGCTTTAAAATTATGTATATCATGTCTATAGTACTTGACATTTAAGTAGTGAAAAATCAATAAAACAGTCAATAAATCCTTTGTTTCCTATTGTTTATTGTTAAGTTCGATGGAGCATATCTCAATAGTGGCACTGGCGACATCCGGGCTCAGTTGTGCCGAGGGGTCACATATAAAACAAAAGAATTTGATGGAGTAGATACTAACCTCCTCCCAAGGTATTAATAGTTCTTGTAATCTGGTGCGTACCATTGGAGACTACACAAGTGTAAATAGGGTTTGTATCCCCACATTCATCCTGAAACTGCAAAAACTGGCCATTTTCCAGTAAGTTTGTGCTATACACTGATGAATCATCCCATGGGTAGGGGTCAGATAAATTGACCCCTTTCCCATGATGCCAGCTGATGTTGCAGAAGTTATAGGCATAGCAGTTTAAACGTGTTGGTTCCCCCAATTTATAGATCTTCACGGTTGAGTAATTGGGTTCCTGAAATTCCAACCCAAAACCTGAAAGAAAAAATATACAATGTGAACCAAGCCATTATAGCTCCAAAGGTAGCAATTGTGATATCAAGATATAGGGGACTCACTCAGGCATGTACGCAGGGGGGTGCTTATGGTTATGGTGCCCCCATTTGGAAAAGTATACAAAAAGTCCCACAAAATCAGGTTTTTATGCTTTTTTGGACAAAAAAGTTCAAATTTTGTCCACTTTTCACAAAATCACCCCCCTTGGAAAGAAAGTCCACTTTTTCAAAATCAGCACCCCCCCCCTCAAATGAAATCCTGCATACGGCCTGGACTCACTACATTGTAGGTGGAGAGCACCTTAAAAATAAAAGCAGAAATACCTGTGGAAAAACAAAAATCACTGGTCATATATATTTGTCATCCTTATCTTTCACCCATTTTATACAGTCAATAGCACAATAGGGATGGTGCTATTGTGCTGGTTAAAACAGTTGAAAGATTTGGATGACAAATGTCATATGATTATGACCAGTGATTTGGGGTTTTTCATGATCTTCAGGGTCAGAATTTCGGCGTGAATCAGAGAATCGATTCTCGCAAAGATTCTCGTAAACAGATGTGAAACGAAATTCTGGCCCTGATCTTAATTGCTGCAGTGGCGTAACTAGTGTTGGTAGCGCCCGGGGCAAGAAACAAAATTGGCGGCCCTAACCCCCCCTCCCCCCACACACACACACACACGCCCCCACACACATAGTGGCACTCCCAATTCTTGAAACAATTGCGCGCGGAGCGCATGAAACTTTGGACAAATACGGCCTACAACTAATAATTTTGGTTACTAGAAGTTGAATATCGGTCTTAAAATGTTCTTTCAATTGATTTTGTGCTGAAATGCGCGCGAAGCCCCCCCCCCGCGTAGTTACGGCACTGTAGTTATGCCACTGTAGTTATGCCACTGTAGTTACGCCACTGTCTTGCTGCTTCAATTTTTTAAGGCACTATCCCGGGCCCCCCCAACTCAACACAAAAGTTGGCAACCATGAGAGTTACCAAATCTTTCAAAGATCCCCTTTACAATGATTTTTCATCAAATTTACCCCCTCTTTTTCATGCAAAATCAAGGACAAAATTTGGCCAAAAACAACACCTTTTTTGTGGTTTTCAATACTAGATTTTCAAACACCCCTTTTTAATAACTAGAATTTTAAACACCTCTTTTCAATGACACTAAATATTGACATAAAATTACCGGATTTTCTCAAGTATCCTACCCCTTTTATCCAAATTTCGCGGACAGTGCAAATTAAATACCCCTATTTTGCTGATTTCATGTTCAAATTTCACGGACAGTCCAAATTAAATACCCCCTATTTTGCCAATTTCACGGTCCTTGCTGCTGGTAACAAAATTAACCCTTTTCCGCGCTATTTGGTAATTCTCTCATGGTTGCCAATTTTGGGTTGAGTTGGGGGGCCAGATTAAATATTAAATGAAAAAAAACCCAACACAAAACGATAAAGAAAATATGATTGTAAAAGCCATGGGCATTAATCCGGGGAGGGGGTCATTGTTTTGGCCTTTCCATTTTTGAGACTTCAGGCGTGATCGATGCCTCCCTCCCTTCCACTTTTCAAGATGGATTGACACCACTGGTAAAAGCTCATAACATAAGTACCCATACTGACGCGAGTATAGTCCCACCCCGTTTTTGGGTGAACATTTTTCAAAATTGGGGGGTGGGACTATAATTTGTATTCATGTCATACTTCAAAATGCATTGAATTTGAATGCATTTTGAAATCATTAATAGAGTATGACATGAATACAAGTTATCAATTTTCATATTAAAAATACAAAACATCTTGAAATTTTTTTTTTTTTTTTTTAGGTCAACCATGAATGATCCTAGCATTTAGGTCTAGGTCCTGGGACACTCCAAAGCCGAAAAAATAAATAACTTAAAAAAAATAATAATAATATTTTTTTTAATTTCTGAAATTTTTCGAAAATTTGGGGGTGGGACTTTACTCGAAGGTGGGACTATACTCTCGTCAGTACGGTAATACACTCAAGTTTGGTTTGGGTATGTATGTACTGCTGCTGAAAATTTGAAAGCGGAACCACAGCTATATATACATCAACTAGTGTTACACCAAAAGTTCAAATTTGTGGCCATATTTAAACAGAATTGTCAGGAGTTTTTACAACTTTTCACAAATTATTTTTTGCTACTAGGAGACAAACTGATGCTGTTTTCCAAAAAAATTTATATACTTATTAAAATGATCTACATTGGTCGAAAATGCGACCCATGTTGCGGCACATCCCTGTATGGTAATTTGCTCTGAGTACCCACTCAGTGTTTGTCCTGATTAAAGGCCCATTCAGTAGACTTTCAGTAATCGCAGTACATATTAAATTAAAATTGTGTATAAATTACTTAACAGTGAAGGATAAGTCATTAAAATTGTTATTTGGTGTTTTTGAAATAAAATTTTTGCAAAAAAAAAAAGAAGAGGAAAACAGCATTATTGACAAAGTTGAAGCCCCATTCAAATACATGTAGCTCATGTAATATGTTCCATTATGCCTTTATGCTTAACCACTTACAGGCTATGATTTTTTATGATTTTCTAAATATTTAAGCAAATCACTGAATGGTTTTTAAATTGGTTTGTATGCAGGCCAGTGAGAAATAATTTGCAACTAAGTTTGCCCCCTCTGAAATTTTGCTTGTATTGGTACGTCACTGCCCAGCACAATTAATGCACTGACACTATATGTAAGTATTACAGTCAGTCTACACTGAAGAACAAAGTACCGACGCGGACGCAAACATTGTGCCGACTTTGAAGGCACGCATACCTGCAGCAGAGACGCAGCACTCCCGGGGGGGGGGTACTCAGTACAAATGACCATACGGGGACGTGCCGCAAACATGGGTCACCTTTTCAGCCTTCTGGTATATCAATGACCCCTCTTTCAAAGCCTATTTTGGTATATGAATGGGTCCTTTTTCAAAATTTTCTCAATTTTTTTCGGAAAACAGCCCAATTTTTCCTTAATCTAGCCAAAATTTTCCTAAAATTTTGGGAAAATTTGTAAAAACTAAGACAATTTTGGGTAAATTCGGCCGAAAATTTTGACTTTTGGTATATCAATGGGTCCAAATTTCTTGAAAAATTGGTATATTTATGGGTCTACTTCCAAAATCTCAGCGGCACATCCCTACCAAAACCAAACTTGAGTACCCCCGGGCAGCACTGCGCACTGTTTACGCGTTGTATATGCGCGTGTTGTCACTTTGTATACTTCACAGTGGACAAACTGTAGTACTTTAGTATTCAAAATCAAAATTTTTCCCCCAGACTAAAATAGGCTTTATTTACTGTCATTTCGTTCCTTCATATCAGGACATGAGTTGCTAACATCCATCAACATCACCTGCGGCATCACCGTGGCAACAACCAAGCACATCAAGTCTGATGATGAAAACTTCATTGTTTCCTCAGATATGACTGAAAATTAAATGGAGAAAGCAAATTACATATAGCTACCACTGCTGCCAGAGAAGGTATTTTTCCCTACCCATAATCATTTGCAACATGATATGTTACTTGTTACCTCATTCAAGGTAATGATGAGTTCGGGGGGGGGGGGGGGAACGGCTCACCAAAAATCGCCTGCCCCCCCTCTCGGCCCTCGGTTGCAAACCTTAAATGGTCTATATACATGTTGCGAGCGTAGTGAGTAGGAAAATTTGCATATTTAAGCGTTTCCGTATGGTTTTCCTAAGTCTTTTTAGAGCGTTTTATTTAAAAGGCCCCCAAGAATGTGTGCCAAAAATCACTTGCTCGGCTTGCCAAAAATTGCTTGCCCCCCCCCCCTTTTTTGGCTTTCCAAAAATTTCTTGCCCCCCCCCCCAATTTTGCCCTCCCACCAGGGCTCATAATTATTGCACAGCACCTAACATTGGAATGGTTTGCTTTATTTCATTTTGAGAATAGACTGGCTATAAACATAGGTCGATATTCAAGGGTCTTTCAGTGCTGTTTTAATCAAATAAAAAAAAATATATAAGCACTGGCACCAAAGCGTGTGCTCAGTGGAAAAGAGAGAAAAAAATTCAGGGGCCTTTTGGAGCTGCATGGTCTAAAAAAGGGTCTTTCCTGGGAGCATACCCCTATTGTCATTTGTGTTGAGTTCCCCACCCCCTGGGTATCCATGGATGATACCAAAATCTGAAATTTTATGGAGAAAAACTGGGGATGATGTTTTTTGTTTGTTTGTTTGTTTTATTTCTTCTTTAACCTGGGACACTCAATCAGTTGAAAACACAATTAATCATCTGTTCTTCCTTGAGGCCCAGGGATCAATACAACATTTACATAACATAATTATTAAGGTTTAAAGATAAGGTTTGATAGCAGCACATCCTTATAATGTTGGTGTGTGGGTGGGGTGGGGTATGAAATTGTAAGTCATGCCAGGGAAGTGCCAATCCCTTTTCATGCCATATAATCTTGAGTGTCATGCTCTCATATGGAGTATTTCATGATCCTAGCATTCACTTACATTTACATTTCTCAGTAGATATCCACAAAAAACTTATTCTCAAAATTTCAGTTGATTCCAATTTTGCATTTATGCATGTGTATGTACAATGCTCCATAGGCCATTGCGTTGTAATTTCGTTCTGGTGCACCAGAACATAATTCAAATTTGGCGATATTTTTGCTATTAAAACAAGTTAATCCATAAGAAATTTTTTTATGTAAGGGAGGGAAAATGGGGGAGATTGTTCATGAGCTGAAAGGTGGGGGCGGGAGGGGCATGCAATTTTTGGCACACATTCATGGGGCGCCTTTTAAATAAAACACTCTAAAAGGCTTAGGAAAACATTACAGAAGCGCTTAAATATGCAAATTTCCTGCTCGCTGCATTCGCAACATGTATCTAGAATATCCTGCCCCCCCAACTCAACACAAAAGTTGGTAACCATGACAGTTACCAAATAGCGCAGAAAAAGAGGTAAATTTTTCAATTTGAGTGTTGAGATGGGAGGTCGGCCCAAAATATGGCAAGTGCAAAGGAAGTTTTGGCAGGCTGAGGCTGAGGGGGGCACTGAGCAATTTTTGGCAGGCTGGGGGGGACAAGCAATTTTGGCATGCCATTTGGAAATTTTACCCTGGGGCGGCTCATAATTATTGCACAGCCCCCCTAAACATTATGTAGCCAGATGTTTATATAAAAATCTCACGATGAGGCTGTGGATCACGAAATGCCCCTTTAAGGGTGCAATAAATATGTGAACCCCTAGGGTGGTGAATTTATATAGGGAAGGGAAATTTTTGTCAGGCCAAAAAGGTAGGTGGAAACTTATTATTTGGCAGGAAGTTGAAAGTGGGGACAAGTGATTTTTGGCATGCAGATAAAAATGTTGGAACATAAATTATAATTAATATAATGCAAAATTTCTACTTGATGCTTGCATCATGATATTAAGTTTGCCCAGCCCTCGATTGTGGCAAGCTCCTTTTGCACCCTTGGGTGCACAAACATGTATGCACCAGAGTTTACAGGCCTGTATTATACTAGTGCAGTGTATACTCACCTCACTCATTGAGTATGCAGAACTCCTGAGATCATTAATCCTTACCATTTCAAGAAAAGATTGTTGACTCGAAATAGGTAATCTTCCATGTCAACCCATGTCCACGACAATTGGGAATACGCTAATTTGTACCATCGTAAATTATTATTGTTCATGCATGTGTTTCGTGATCGTGGTCTGTTTACTTCCTTGTTGACCTGTAATTAGGGGATGCAGCCGATTCAACATCATACACACGGCGCCTTTCCAAAACGATGCACAAATCCTGTAAGGTCCCGCTAATTGAGGCTGTTTCCGGGAATGTCATTACAGTCTCGTTCCAAGGTGTAACAAAATGTTTAGTACCAGGTCAGCAATATACACGTTTCAATAGCTCAGTACAGCGTTCGGTCATAGGTATGATACAGATAATTGTTTCTAAAAATAGCCGCACCTACTACTTTCAAGACTTTGAAGGCTTAAATATATGTCTCGAGTTTTTTTTTCGCATGAAATTGATGAAAACGATTATTGAGTACTATAAAAACACAAAACATAACTAATTTGTCTATAAATTGTGTACTATTGCCATATAAATATTGGAATTCATTTCCCAGGTCTCAGGTCGGGTCATTCCAAGGCAAAGGCCAAGGGTCACGGCATAAGAGTGTCAGAAATCTCCTCCTTCACGACACTGAAAAATTACATAATTTGAGTCCAGTCGAACGAAGATAAGTTCCAAACAAAATTGAGGTAAGTTAAATTACAACAAAGTTCATGTAACAGTATCATTCAGTTGACATTCACATGGGCCGGCATCAGACATAATTGATTTCATATCATGGGATTCATGATAAGCTTACAAATACAATTCTATAATTATAATCATGCAGACTTCTTCTTCTAATCTTCTTCGACTTATACCATCGAGATAGAAATATATTTTTATCTCGATGCTTATACTAGTCCGAATAATCAGACCCAGAACAAAATATTAATTTCTAACATAATTCTGTTCTGGGTCTGAACTGTTTCCATATGAAATCTTGATGGCAAATTGGACAATGGAAGCACATGGTAGGTAACCTAGGCAAACCTTAGTTAACACATTTACTAGTCAGCGAATTCGCCGAGACCGGGGCCCCAACACAATGCATATTTACATAGAAATTTGAATTTTTTCGAGAATAGGTGGGTGAAGGAAACCTATATCTGGTTCCAGGTACGAATTGAGACGTTGTGAATTGAGACGTCGGAGCCGGTCAAACACAGAGGACTAGCCTACATCCCGTATCCTACTATCACTCAAACAAGCAAATCTCTTCACGAATTCACTCACCTTGCGATCCTACATCATCAGTTGAAACAAACATCTACAATGTAAGTTTCCAAAAACAACTTTGTCATTCCTCAAAACTACAAGTAACTTCATTAATAAAAAATTGAAATCATACTATTACCTGTTATTGAAAATTTTGTTCGATTTATGTGAACCAAAAGAACGCACGAGTCGAGTTCAGTTTACCAAAATGGGAGCTCCTGCCTCCTGGTCACCTCAGATATGACGTCAGTATCAAGCTGCTTATTAAACGGTGGATCGGATTGGTTGAAATCAACGCCACGTTTTTGACCTTACAGGGGTCAGAGATATGCATATTCATGTATGAAAACAGCGATGCGGATATAGTATCATCACCGAGAACTGAGAATTGCGACATTTTCGATGTTTGTACCGGGGAATTTCAGACACGGAGACTCCGCTGAGATTTCGAAAAAATTCGTCCAAAGGTAACCAAAGGGTTGAGGATCGCATTTTTAACTATCACTAAATGTTTCGAATTGAGGTCGGCTAAAAAGTAGACAGTTTCGGGGACTGTAATTGGTGTAGATGTCACATTTTGCACAGTGAGCGATAAGTGACCAATTTCATGCTCAGCACAAGTGACTATCTTTACACAGGGTAAAGGAAACCTACATAAATATGTTTTCTATACTTCACTTGACCCAAATATATGATTTTTTATGGTGATAATCAAGTCGCACATGGAATTTTAGAGGATTTTGATAGCAGTTCCATTAAAAAAAGCTGCTATCGCCATGAGACTAAGATCTAGAAACACCCCGAAACACCGTTTTGGGGAATTTTGCTAGCTGAATCTTTTTGATGAAAGTCAATCTTTGACAAGATGTAACTTTGCTACGGAAAGTCCTATGAAAAAAAGGTTTTCAGTTTTGGCTTAGTTTACTCAAGGGCTTTAATTTGATATATAAAATGATGCAATTTGATGGCAAATTTGAATTCACCTAGTATACCTACACATGGTTCTACGTGACAGCTTTTTAATCCCTATTCATGTTACGTGAATCACACTATTGTGGACCATCCTTCTGATACTTGAGTGTTTGGACAAGCGGAACAGTCTTTTGTCTACCTCTCTGTTTGTAAACAAACCAGGAGGTCGAAATCGTCCTCCTCGCCGAATACGAAAGTCAGCATAATAGTACACGGCACTGGACTTATACCAGGGCCCTGACACTCCGTTCAGAAGTATGTTACTGCGTGGAAGTGGCCATTGACCCTGTAATCGCGTATCCTGGAACTACCGGCCGCGTAGGCGCACTGTATGCGCCCTATACGCGTTATTGATCGCGTTGGACGCTTGTGCTGGCGACGCGTTCATTAGCACCCCATGCCAGCACCCATTAGCACCCCATGGCAGCGCGCATACGTGTGCCAATTTGTGGTTCGCGGGATCTTTTCTTCAGGCTCTGTAGCGTGCAAATTTAGCTGGTGCGATTTTACAGTCTACCGTGTGGTTATACTGCTTAATCTTGATCTTGATCTTCTTGATCTTCTTGATCTTGTTCAAGTTGTTGTTATACTGGCCAACACTCCTCCTGGAGTCAGACGGTCAGGGAGTGTGCGTGCGGAGTGCTAAGTTAGTCTTGACTTGAAGTGGTTTTGATGTGGTTGGTTACAGCTTCTTTGAACTGTGGTATTTCTTCTATTTGTGTTATTTGTTCTGGTAGGTTGTTCCAATTTATAATAGTTCAGGGAAAGAAAGAGTATTTCATACAGTCTTTGCTGGTGGTGATTGTAGAATAGGCGTTGTAGTGAAGATGCCGTGAACGACGTTGGACGGGCTGTAGGAATGTTCCAGTCGGTAGGGACAATTGGCCTAGGCGGGATTGCTGCAGGATGGTTAATCTGCGAGAAGTTCTTCTATTCTCCAACGAGTCCCATTCCAGGGTTTTCAACATATTGTAACTGATCCAGGTGTGCGAGATGTGTAGTCATTGAAGACAAACTTCCCAACGAAGAGATAACACAAGCAGGGATGTGGTGTGCACAGTTAGTTTTAAATTGATCTGGGTTGGATATTGAAGAGATGATATCAGGGAGATTGTTCCAATCCCTTACTCTTCTGTTTATGAATGAATATTTGTGGCAATCAATCCTTGCGTGCTGTTCAATATAATTGTTGGTTCCAGATCTCTGGGTTTGCCTTTGGGCTGGCGTCAGGTAGTTTTGCACCGGTATAGCAAGGTGCCCCCCTATGGCTTTATGTAGAATTCCAAGTCTGTTTGCTTTCCTTCTAGTGGACAAGTTGTCCATTTCAGCTCCCGTATGAGTCCCTGCCGTAATTTTTGTAGACCATTCTGGCCGCCCTTCTACTTTTTTAGTAAGATCTTGTGTGTATGGGTCCCACACAGCCGAGCAGTACTCGACTGTGGGGCGTACCAGGGTCTTATAGGCTGAAGACTTGATCTCCTTGGTGCAGGAACCCAGATTATGACGAACAAAACCTACAGTTTTGTTTGCTGTTGAAGTGATTCTGTTTATGTGTATTCCATTGGAGATCATCCTGTATGTCCACCCCCAGATAGGTATGAGTTCTTGTTTCCTGAAGTGTGATATTACCCAATTTATATTTGGTTATGAGGGGTGATCTAGAGGCTGGGATCCGGAGAACAAAGCACTTCTCGGCATTGAATTTCATTTGCCAGTGCTTATCCCACAAGGACAGAGACTCAAGGTCTTTTTGGAGCAATGCAGCATCCTGAGCAGATGAGATATTTTTATAGATGACACAATCATCTGCAAATAATCTCACAGTTGAATGGAGATTGTCAGGAAGATCGTTAATATAAAAAAAAGCTAAAAATAATAAGGGTCCTAACACTGTACCTTGCGATACTCCGGATTCCACACTAGACCATTGAGAGTGTTCACCTCCAACCACCGCTGTTTCCTCCCTTTCAGGAAGGCTGCAATCCATCCATTGACTTTACCACCTACACTGTACTGTTTAAGCTTGAGCAATATAATCTGTTATGGGGCACGACGTCGAACGCCTTCGAGAAGTCCATTATCACACAGTCTGTTTGGATGTGTTTATTATGTGATGTGGTAAAGTCATGGACAGTCTGAATGAGCTGGGTGTCACAGGAGTGGGCTACCCTGAAACCGTGCTGTTGTGTTGTTAACATGTTGTTTGCATCAAAATACCTCATTATGTGAGAATGAACTACATGCTCAAGTATTTTGCATGACACAGATGTTAAGGGGGTACTACACCCCTGCCCAATTTTGTGCCTATTTTTGCATTTTTCTCAAAAATTATAGTGCATTGGGGACAAGTAAGATATGTATACATATTATAGGGGCAAGGACTACAACTACTGCGCTGGAAATTTTATTTCAGCACAGACAACAGTTGTGGAGTTACAGTCAAAAATGAGGGAAAACCAATATTTGATCAATAAATCAATAACTACTTGCCTTGAGTTGCTGAATTTTCAGTACATTAGTTGTAGTCCTTGCCCCTATAATATACATATCTTACTTGTCACCAATTTGCTATAATTTTTGAGAAAAACACAAAAATAGGCACAAAATTGGGCAGGGGTGTAGTACCCCCTTAAAGGATACTGGCCTATAATTACTGGCTTTGGTGTATTCACCCTTCTTAAGATTGGAGAAATGTTTGCTGTTTTCCAATCTAGAGGCAGCTGACCTGTGTTTAACGTAAGGGTGTGAGTGAGTCCCGGGAATTTGAGTCCCGCCCGAGAATCCTATTACCCGGCAGGAAATTCCCTGCCCGGGTACCCAGAATTAAAAAAAAAAAAAAAAAAAAATGTTTTAAATTTTGCAGTTTTGTAGTGTCTCTGGACCTAGACCTAAATGCTAGGATCATTCATGGTTGACCTAAAAAAAAAAAAAAAAAAAAAAAAAAATCAAGATGTTTTGTATTTTTAATATGAAAATTGATAATTTGTATTCATGTCATACTCTATTAATGATTTCAAAATGCATTGAATTTGAATGCATTTTTTTTTTTTTTTTTTTTTTTGTTGCAATTTCAGGTACCGGTTACCCGCCCGAAAAATCCGCCGGGTACCCGGGCACAAAATTACCAGAAAATCACACCCCTAGTTTAATGATTGTTGATATAAAGGATAATATGGGTGCTAACTTCATCATAAATTTTTTTTAATGTCATTATTTCCACAAATCAAGGCTCTGAAACAAAAACTTCAAGTTCTGGATCAACAAGCTGCTTGTGAACCCTTTATTTATGCACTCTCACACAAAAGTGCCTCCCACCCGCGTCCGAACACCTCTGAAATGCACCCTTAATGGCGAAACATGCAAAATCCTACCCTAAATGGCGTAGCACATGCAAAAACCATACCCTAAATGGCGTCAACTTGGAAATATCTATATTGATACCCTAAGTGGCGTAAACAGGGAAATGAGCTAATTTGATACCCAAGGTGTCTTTTTGATGTTCACATATAGATACTGAAGAAAACATGCACAAAAGTAACAAGAATCAATAAAAATGTGGTGATTTTTATCAAATTAGTGCAAACTCACTCAAACAATAATATTACTAACCCTAAGCGTCTAAGGATTTGGCTGAAAAGGACCCCTAAATGGCGATGCCTTCTGAAAAAGTACCCCTTTTTCAAAAAGGCGTCGGCGCCACTGTGTGGTGAAAAACATACCCTTTTAGGCGCTTTTCTTGGACACGGGTGCGTATCAAGTCAAGTAGTGAGTGACCCCCGGGAGTATTAGATCGTAGAACAAATCGCATTTTTGACATTTCATGATTTGAATAAAAGCACGGGACAATAAGCTTCAAAATGACACCAAAATTACATGTATACACAGCATCAATACTTTCAAGATATGGATAATTAAAGGATGCTTTGATATTTTTGCCAAGCTGCTATTCTGAGTAATGGGCTAATTAGTTTCCTGCCTTTAAGGCCTATGTAATGAAATTACTAGTTTCCTGTCACCCATCCTCATAACTTTTTCAATTTGACCAAAACTTTCATTATTTTCATATAAAAGTCAATTATCTGAAAATTGAGATGGAAATAATCAAAATTGAAACTCTCAAAATGTCTGACATCCCCTGCTGATCATAATCAGCAGTTTTTCTTAGTTTTAGGGTAGAGGATGTGGTAAGTACTAAGTAATGGAAATTTAAGGATTACCTCATCATGTTTCTAGTGATTACAAAAATTGCAAATTTCTTTTCATTTTAATAAAAACAAATTCAAATTTTTTCTCAATCTGTTGCAAAATGTCTGTAATGATGATCTAAGCATTAATACCTGTTTTGAGATGGTCTTTTATCAACAATATAGGTAATAGGCTATAGCCATGTAAATGAAAGTTTAGACAATAATGAAAGTTTCCAAAATAATGAAATAATGACCTCATATTTCGCTGAAAAAAATGTGACGGGAAACTAATCATTTCATTTCATATGCCTAATAGGTTATAGGGATTATCATAGTTCAATTGTTAATTATTGATTAAATAAACCTTGTTTTAATAAGTAATTTATTTATATAGATTATTGGAAGTCCATTTAGTCCCACAGTCAAATACCATGAAATTTAGAATTTCAAAATTAGATTTTTTTTTGGGAATGTCATCTTTAAAGGCCTATATGAATCAATAGCATGCCTGACGACTTGTTCCAGGTTTTGTTGGAGCTGCACATAATATGATGTACAGTTATTAACTTCTAAATGTTCTCATTGTCTATACATACACAGGTAGTCAGCAAGTGCTGCTCTGCTCATCAACTATGATACCCGGTCGCATGTCATAAGTTGGGTACAATTTCCATTACATGGTCAAAAATGATAAAAAATGTATTTTTTGATATGTTGTATATGTTGACAACCTCTAATAATTAACACCATTTTTAACCTTATCACATGCTTAATTTTTGAGATAATGCTTAATTACGAATTAATTACTATGTAAATCTCAATTTTCAAATGCATTTTTCTCAAAATGGACCTCAATTACAAAAATGACTGTAAAATTTTTATTTTATGCAAGAATGTCATCAGATTTGGAGGATATGTTCTCAATACATTAATGCTTCAAATGAACTATTTTAAAATTTTATGCGTTATGTTAATTACATTGTGAAGGTCAATGACCTTTTTACGAGTAATTAGTGAGGCGTTTTTTCTATTATTGAGAAATGAATATCAAGAAGAGAAATGCACATTAGCATGTTGCTAGAAATACTGAAATTCAACTAGGATTTCATTAAAAATGAAAAAAATGGAACATATTTAACCCTTTAAGGTGGTACTACACCCCTTGATAAATTTGTGACTATTTTTGCATTTTTCTCAAAAAAATAATAACACATTGGTAACAAAAGTTATGTATTATTATAGGGGTAAGGAATCAAGTTACTACATTGGAATTTCAGTGACTAAAGACAAGCGGTACTTTATTTATGATAAGAAAAGAGGTACCGCTAGAATGTACCTCATTTCTTAACATATAATGAACCCCTTGTCTTGAATCACTGAAATTTCAGTGAAGTATATTGGATTCCTTGCCCCAATAATATACATAACTTTTGTTACCAGTGTGTACACAAAATGTAGTTACTTTTTGAGAAAAATGCAAAATTAGTTACAAAATTTATCAGGGGGTGTAGTACCACCTTAAGTAGTCAGTAATTGTTTTAGTTGTACAAATTCAACATTCAAAGCTGTCAATACATCATACCCTCATCACTAGATTTGAAAAAGTAACCAGTAGTTTTGACATGCTGACATGTGAATTTTCACATAGGCCCTATTGCACACTCCCGCATCCGCCTGCTCCACATCCGCCTGCTCCTCCACCCCTGGCATTTTTTATTTCAAGTGATGTGATTTTTTTACTGAATAATGTATAATTATATGCTTCAGTAGATTCAAAGAGTATAAAATTAGGCTTGAAATGAGGTATCAACCACTGCTGTAGGATATGGGGTTACAGAAAGACAATCAAATTTGTATCACAAGTTTCAGAAAAGTGTAATCCCTCCACCCTTTTTGTATACCCAACTTATGACATGCGACCACCCAGTCTACACTGCAATACTGCATATGATGTACATTTGTACAGTTATTAACCGTTAATGTTCTCATTGTCTTTTCACAGGTTGCCAGCAAGTGCTGTTCTACTCATCAACTATGATATCCAGTCTGCATCCCATATGATAGTCAATTCACAATGAACAACATGGTATCTCAGTTTAGTACATCGGGGTTCTGTAAGTACTGGGAAATCTCCATACTAATGCACTATAGTATTCGGCAAGGTCCTTCAGCGGCGTCTGACTGCTCTTCCTGATTATCGCGTAAAAGGAACTAGGTCACACGTTGATGCAGCTTCAGATTAGTCGGCAAATGAAGTGCCGATGTGATGATAATGTGATTTAATTAGCCAATCAGAACACCACATCCATGTTTAAGCTATAAACAGCGCCAAATCAACAGATCGCTGAACGACCTTGCCAGTAACTATAGCTCATTTCAAGTCTGCCTGTGTGTGGATCACTGCTTACATTTCTTTTGTCAGCAAATTTTCACTGGAAGCATATTTTCAACACAATTATTCCATTCACACTAGGTTTTGCAGGTTTTGTGAAAGTTTTCATAGCAGCAAGCATAATCTTGGACAACTATCCACTTACCACTCACATTTAAGCAATGGTTCTATCGGGCCCAGTCTTTGTAACTGGGTAGTTGTTGAAGATTCTGCTTTGTGCATTATCTTTAGTTTTTAATAATAAAACTCCAGGCTATTGGTTACTGAGTAAGACAAATTCATAACTGCTTATACTTTGATCAGCTCGTAATCGGCGGGCCTTATAACACCGCGGATTAATATCAAAATATTTTATTTTGAGAATTGTCTTGTGACATCTCGCCAGAAGAATCACAAATTATTAATTGAAGTCCTGTACACTATGAACCACAATGGCCTCATCCCAATGGCATAGTTCAATAACCTCAATTAAACAATCATAGAGCAAAATTTGACCTCAAGTTGCAGAGTATGAGTTTGTATACTCACATTCAATGAATGTGCAAATGTATTAGGGTTAAAGAACTATGCCCTGATAGATGAGTATGTTGTGGATCCTAGTGGTACTTTGTCTACTTTCTGTAACACACAAAATATAGGCCAGACAGGTCAACTAATAGCACTCTTAACGTGGGTTTACTTTTCGGCGTAGTGGTAAAAGCCTAACATATTACGCTTATTAAGAGCTGATCAAACTATAGTAAACCTTCACAATGACTGTTGACATGATTGTTGTTCAAATGTTTTGTAAATCTGAATAGGGGACAGTAAGGGGTTGATCAGCTAATACCTGAGACAAATATAACTTAAAGAGATAGAAAGCAAATACAAAATATGTCCACTGTGAGCCATGTCTTACATGGCATCATTATACAAATACCTCAATCAATTTCTTAAATTATATTTTCACACTTTCTATTGTGCAATCACTAAAAGAACATGCTCAGTACATGCACAAGCATTCAATTCTTTTATATGGAAAAAAATCAAACTCATAGGTTACATTAATTTGACAGGAATTGATGCACAAAATGGGTCAACATTCATTAAAGTATGTCAAAATCTGAAAAAAGGGAAGTTTACATTGAAGAATTCTGATTGTTGTCAAATTAAACAAAAAATAACTTGCATTTAAAATTATATTGTATTTTTATTTTTCCCCAGATAAAACCCCAATCAGCAAGATTCTCATAGGGGCTGTTGCATCTGTGTCTTCTGCGCTCATTGTTGCTGGGCCTGTGTACAAAAGCCATTTTATCTACTCTCCAGAGTCAATCTTTGACAAGTTGCAGGTTTGTTTCCTTTCCTGATTTCTGTGTTTTAAGGTTATTATCCGGGGAAGGGGGGGGGGCTACTCGGTACAAATGACCATACGGTGACATGCCGCAAACATGGGTAGCATATTCGGCCTTTTGGTATATCAATATATCTAGGCCAATTTTGGTATATATGGATGGGTCCTTTTTTCAAATTTTTTTTTCGGAAAATAGCCTAATTTTGCCTCAATCTAGCCAAAATTGATGAAATTTCACCAAAATGTTGGAGCAAAATTTGTAAAATTTGGTTTAAATTCAGCTGAAAATTTGAATTTTTGTAAAATTTCTTGAAAAATTCTCAGTGGCACACCCTCACCAAAACCAAATTTTAGTACCCCCCTGGGTTACTAGCTACTGGCAGACTACTGGATATGCCTTCAATATTGGGCTAAGATGTTCTTCTTCTTCTTCTTCTTCCTATATACGTGCATACCTCAAATTGAGTATTGTCGCAAGGGCTTAACGTGCATAGTTTTTTTCCTATGCACGATCCTGGAACCTAGGATTGATTGCAGATATCATAACCGGGGATGGTCCCCCTTCTCTTTTCGCATAGCTCTGACACTTAATGTGCACAGGGTTTGACTCTTCCTGTACACGGGACCAACGGCTTTACGTGACTTCCGAATCACGGACGAAGCACATACACTACCTATATCTGCACGTGATAAGCAGTGTATGGGGCGAGAAGAAATTCTTCAATTAAATTCTGAAATTAATAACTGAACTGAATTGAAGGATTTCTGACCATATAAAGAACTTTTGGGAGGGAAGAGAATTTTCACCTAAGGCAAGCCCAAGGCTCGAACCCTCGTCGATCGTATCTCCCGGCCGGCAGCGCAACGCCTTAACCACTCGGCCATCTCGCCCTCTATGTTGTTAATATCTTCAACAGAGGGGTATGAATTTCAAATAGAATGAGCATGTTAGGCAGCTCTGTTTGAATTTCATACACCATCTAAGAAAGATTCAACTTGAATCTTCCACAGAGGGAGGGCAAGTTTATTCAAATAGAGTTGGTTAATGTGCTAATTCCATTTGAAAGTCATTCTCCTCCTGTGGAGGATATTTTCAACATCATCTACAAGGGTAGTGTGGATTTTAAATGGAATAGCTTCTAACCTCCTCCTGAAAACCTTGCACTGGTTTGCAGTTCTCCAATAAGTACTTTTTAAAATCATGTACGTCTTTAAGTCCATGCAACACCTGAGTCCCAACTACTTCACCATATGTTCCTGCTTGTATTTGCGCTTGTCTTCGGACTGTAACCGCTCGCTATTCCAAGATGCAGGCACAGAATCACTGGCGAAAACATATTTCACATTGCAGCTGCTACGGCATGGAATTCACTACCTGTGGACATAAAATCTGCCACAACCACATGCGTGTTTAAGTCTATGCTAAAGACTCATTTCTTTTCTTGAGCTATTCTCTTGTTATTTGACTTTTTGCGCCATGGTATCTTGGTGAATGGCGCCATAAATGCTTATTAATGTAAATGTAAATTTAATGCCATCTCTGAGGTTTAACACACAAATCTTCCATCTATAATGTTCCCAATTCATTTGTAGCCCCAGAGTGATCAATTCCAGTAAAATGTCAGAAAATTGGTATCAGCAAAAGTATATAAAGTATCAGCTTCATTCGTTTCAACTGGAATTATCTTTGTTTATGAAATAGTTTGGTATAACCTTACAATAAGGTAGGCCATCCATGAGCTGTGCTTTATGCTGTGAGTATGCACGGTGTGGACAGTGTTAGAAATATGCCTCAAAAAGTTACAGGCCAGCCGGGCCTGTAACTAAAAAGTTACCGGCCAGCCGGGCCTGCAGCTACACTGCTAGTCAGAAAAGTTACTGGCCAAGCCAAAAAGTTACAGGCCGATGGCCGGCTGACCGGCCCTATTTCGAACGCTGGGTGTGGAAGATTTGGGAAATATCTTCCACAGGGGCAGTATGTTTTTCAAATGTAATTAGTCAGTGTTAATTTACTCCCCCTGTATTATGGCTTTACCTATATCTTCCACAACTGGAGTGAGTATTTGAAATGGAAGTTACCCAATTGTCTCTTCTATTTGAAACTCATACTCCCTCTGTGGAAGACTTATACTAAATCTTCCACAGGGGTATTATAGATTTGAAATGGAATAACCTAATGCAGTGTCCTTAAAGGAATCTTTTCTATATTTGGTACCAATTAATAATGCAAAATTGTTCTTATCTTGTTGCAGTTATGGCGTCTTATCACATGCAAACTTGGCTTCATCGATACCAGAGATCTCATACTCAGTCTTATGTTAATCTACTACTTCAGAATATTTGAACGACGTTTTGGATCAGCGAAGTATGCGGTAAGTTCACGTTTGGATCTCATCTGAAGTAACATCTTAGCTAATTGAGGTTTGCCCATCATTTCAATCATTTCATTTTGATCTCACCTGAAAGAGTGCCTTATGCTGGTTTCATACTTTCCTGCCGCTCTGAAGATGATTTTACTTCACTGCACAGTCGCACCAGAAGCTCTAGCGGTGACCAGCGGCAAGCCGATATAGCGATCACTCCACCGCTTTGGCGGCAGCACCACTGGGAGTTAAATTCAGATCAACTTGGAGCGGTGCTGCTCTGACGTATGAGAACAAAATACGATTTTGGAATGGTGCTGAGCGGCAAGAGTGGCTTACAGAGTCATGCGGCTGCTGCTCAGCGGTGTGCCGCTCCGCTTGCACACCGCTCAGCGGCAAGCAGCAGAAAGTATGAAACCAGCATTAGCTAGAAATTGAGATTTGCATGTCATTTTATGAACATCCCCTGTCCTAATTTGACCTGTAAAACTTATCCAGACTCCTACATTATATTGCGTTTTAGATGTCAAATAATGTGTTGTTATATCCTTGACCACAACATCTACTGACACTATAGATAAAAATGCACCAGAACATCGTCCTATAGAACTGCAGTAGTGACATCAAAAGGATCAGAAATGTTGCCATCTACTACCACACTTTTTGAGTTGCTGTATAGTACACAAATATGGTGTTCACCACAACTTCTGGTATCCTATGTCGTAGGACTGTAAACATGCCTGGGGGGACACAACTTTCTTTTGATCAAATGTCATCTTAAAATCTATGAATGTGACTGCAATAGGATGCTGGTAATCTTGGAAACATCCTTGATCCTTCTAAGTATGTGGATCTGCTGGGCACAGCTTCTTCCTGGACAAAATCCAGCTTGGTTGCTTCATAAAATGGGGTTGAAATGATCTCAGATTCTGTTGAATTTAACATGATTTTACTTTTGCTGTTAACCCTAACTAATTGACAAGTTGATTCCCTGGTAATGAGGCTAAGGTCTCTCTTCTTGGATCTATAGAGGAACAATGATACTAGTGGTCCATTGGTTGTGTGTTTGAGAGTTGTTCAGTGCAAAAACCATGGACCACGTCTGCCAATGTGGACATACGCTTAATTAACTAATGAAGATCTTCATCAAATGAAGCCATAAATTCAAATATTCAATGAACTTCAAAGTTATTTCAGTGACTCGTCATGAGTTCCAGTGCTGTTAGACTCAAGTTATTGCATAATCACGAATGCTAATGACCTCATTTGCATATTTTGTCAAAATTAATGTTTTTCTTCTTTTTGTATTGTTCCACAGTCCTACCTGCTAGCCAATGCAGTACTGTGCACAGGTTTAGAGGTAGTATCTTTGGCTGCGTGTCAACACTTTGATGTTACATTGTCCTACTGGACACCAGGATTGTAAGTACATTTAGAGTAAAAATTATCTAGGTGTCCCACACTTGACCGTTTCCCTGGACCGGATCATACTGGATTGAGCCAGGAAGGCTATTTTGCTTAATTGTTGGTCTGGTCCGAGGTAGAAGAGTCTTGTTAGGTTGGGTTGCTTTTACTATGATCCAGAAAAAGTTAACTATAGATCTAGGGCAAACATTACAGTGATTAGTTACCATTTGTCTAATAAAACAATAATAAATTAAATTTATTTTAAAATTAAATTTCACTGTTTGTCAGGGGGTCAGACCCCCACCCTTTTTATTTTGCGCCACGCTTTTTAGCCAGGCACCCTTTTTCTCAGGAATTGAACCCAGACCCATTTGTGACCAAAGCTTACAATATTGTAGTTGAAATTCAGAAGATTGAGTATAGTTGCTATTGCAAATTCCAATTGAAAAAAAATATGGTAATAAAGTAATTTAATGATTTTTTCAAAAACATTAATATTGTGCAGATAGTGATATTGATTCTATAGGCATAGTGTGCTGCATTCTACCTTGATGTTCCTCACGTATCATTACAAAGGGACAGTGTCATTGGTCATATTGTTACTGTAAACAAACTAATTTGTATGAATTTTCTCCTTGTTATTTCTAGGCATAGTGTGCCGTTATCTCTGATAGTCCCATTCTACCTTGATGTTCCTCATGTCTCATTACAAAGGGGCGGTGTCATTAGTCATATTGTTACTATACACAAGCTAATTAATGAATTCTCTCCTTGTTTTTTCTAGGCATAGTGTGCTGTTATCTCTGATAGTCCCATTCTACCTTGATGTTCCTCATGTCTCATTACAAAGGGGCGGTGTCATTAGTCATATTGTTACTATACACAAGCTAATTAATTAATTCTCTCCTTGTTTTTTCTAGGCATAGTGTGCTGTTATCTCTGATAGTCCCATTCTACCTTGATGTTCCTCATGTCTCATTACAAAGGGGCGGTGTCATTAGTCATATTGTTACTATACACAAGCTAATTAATTAATTCTCTCCTTGTTTTTTCTAGGCATAGTGTGCTGTTATCTCTGATAGTCCCATTCTACCTTGATGTTCCTCATGTCTCATTACAAAGGGGCGGTGTCATTAGTCATATTGTTACTATACACAAGCTAATTAATGAATTCTCTCCTTGTTTTTTCTAGACATAGTGTGCTGTTATCTCTGATAGTCCCATTCTACCTTGATGTTCCTCATGTCTCATTACAAAGGGGCGGTGTCATTAGTCAGATTGTTACTATACACAAGCTAATTAATGAATTCTCTCCTTGTTTTTTCTAGACATAGTGTGCTGTTATCTCTGATAGTCCCATTCTACCTTGATGTTCCTCACATATCATTGCAAAGGGGCGGTGTCATTGGTCATATCATTACTGTACACAAACTAATTTGTATGAATTCTCTCCTTCCTACTTCTAGGCATAGTGTGCTGTTGTCTCTGATAGTCCCATTCTACCTTGATGTTCCTCACGTATCATTACAAAGGGGCAGTGTCATTGGTCATATTGTTACTGTACATACACTAATTTGTTTGAATTTTCTCCTCATTTCTAGGCATAGTGTGCTGTTATCTCTGATAGTCCCATTCTACCTTGATGTTCCTCATGTCTCATTACAAAGGGGCGGTGTCATTAGTCAGATTGTTACTATACACAAGCTAATTAATGAATTCTCTCCTTGTTTTTTCTAGACATAGTGTGCTGTTATCTCTGATAGTCCCATTCTACCTTGATGTTCCTCACATATCATTGCAAAGGGGCGGTGTCATTGGTCATATCATTACTGTACACAAACTAATTTGTATGAATTCTCTCCTTCCTACTTCTAGGCATAGTGTGCTGTTGTCTCTGATAGTCCCATTCTACCTTGATGTTCCTCACGTATCATTACAAAGGGGCGGTGTCATTGGTCATATTGTTACTGTACATACACTAATTTGTTTGAATTTTCTCCTCATTTCTAGGCATAGTGTGCTGTTATCTCTGATAGTCCCATTCTACCTTGATGTTCCTCATGTATCATTACAAAGAGGCGGTGTCATTGGTCATATTGTTACTGTACATACACTAATTTGTTTGAATTTTCTCATTTCTTCTAGGCATAGTGTGCTGTTATCTCTGATAGTCCCATTCTACCTTGATGTTCCTCATGTCTCATTACAAAGGGGCGGTGTCATTGGTCATATCGTTACAGGCAAAGTCATCACATATATTGTAGCATTACAGGTGAGTTGCAGATTTTTTTTCTATTGTTTGTGATTTTTCAGAAAGAATTCAAACTTCTGAACTCAAAGATTTAATATTTGACAAGGGTGAAATTAAGCAGGCTATGGGCCTTGGTTCAGGCCCATTAGTTGCCTACTGTAGCCCATTGATATTAAAAATCAGGTTAATATTGTCCTGAACCATAGCATAATACCATACAGCAGTGTTCGATTTACCTGGATAAAAATCGAAAAATGCGAGTCATTTTTTACAAACTGCTACTCAACTACACAGACCAGTAGCAAAAATGCGATCCCAAAAATTGGGGAAAAATGCCTACTTGCGATCGTGAACCACGCTGATATACCATCATTTGCAAGTTGCCATTTGTCAAAGTCAAAAATGTTTCCATAAATTCTATTTCCAAGAAAATAATCCACAAAAATATGACTCAAAAGTCCCTAAATCGTGATGTTTACGCCATTAAACTAAATACAGTATCCTCCCTTGTATGCAAATTTATTTCCATTGTGTTACAAACTTCCATGTATTACCAGATAACTAAAAACGTGCATATTAATTTTATGACGTCATAGAAGTAGCACTGTTTATATGGTGTATAGTTCAGTGGTGAGATGGAAATATCGTGTGTCCTTGGTGACAATCTTCCAAAATTATACAAGATTTTTAGGATTTCATAGATTCCTCACATTATTTTAATGCTTCAGCTAATAAATTAGTGAGTTTCCTCTACTCAAAAATGTAGGACTTCTCTTGATTACTGAAGGAAAATTTGCGCTTTAGAAAGGGCACACGATAATCAGCTTAGGAAGTTTAGGTGCGAAATTTTGAACCACATTCGGTCTGCAACACTGCAGTTGCATAACATTTTTTAAGCATTGAGTACTGGGATTGAGTAATCTGTGAGAAGATAAGAAAATACAAAAAATCGATAAAATATGGTGAAAACAAACTGCTACTCAAAATTTTGGAATTGCTACTCAAATCTGAAAGTGAGTAGCAATTTTTGCTACACAAAAAAATAGATGAAAATCGAACACTGCCATACAGTCTAAACTCCTCAAAAAAGTTTCGAAACTTACCAAAACGGCTTTATATCACAAAATTTTGAAATCTATTTCCATATTATTTCATATCAATACAAGCATTGTTCTTTCCTGTCAAAAATGACACCAAATTTGTGACCATAACTTATTTCATTGTTGAGTAACTGTCTTTGAAAGACAAGGAGGTCTCAAACAAAATGTGCCAAATCTGTCATTGTCTGCATCATTTGCTTCAGTAAACATGAATAAGGAATACAACACTGTTATATTAAAAACGGTTTCAAAGTACTGCCAGTCTCATGTACCGGTCTTCTGCAGCCGGTGTTTTTCTTGGATGGCCACTTCTGGGTCTGTCTTTGACATCTCCGGTCTGACGAAACTTGACTTTTAGCTTGGAGATCATACTGCAGGAAAATCCAAAAGTTGCTGCAACGTGATTCTGAGGTATGCCAGCCTCCAGCTGACCAACAGCGCGAGCCTTATCCAGGTCTGGTAATCGACCCATGTTTGATCAGAACTTTCTTGCACAAATGACCACTATGAAGAAGTGACCAGCAAGATAGGTTGACTTGCGTTGATCTGTTTGAATCCACATTAGAACTGCTAATCCCATCCTAGCACTTTTCATTCAACATGATGTACTGCAAACAACTTTTCATTCATTCTTTTATTCATGCATTAAACCACTCGTTCATTCATTCAGAGCAATAAGATGAGTGCAGATTATGGTCAGTTTCGCACATTTTCTTTAAGACCTCTCTGTCTTTCAAAGAAAGTTACTCAGCCGTGGAAAAAGCTATCGTCACAAATGAGGTATCATTGTTGACAGAAAAGAACAATGTTTTCGCTGGTATTAAACAATATGGAGATAGATTTCAAAATTTTCTGATATACAACCGTTTTTGAAAGTTTCCAAACTTTTTTTGAGGAGTTTATATTAAGATACCCAAGAAATAGGAAGTGGTGAACCAAAATTATTAAGGGAGACACTGTTGCAGTGTCGGGGAGCTGAAAATTACCTTTGCTAACACCTGCAACCACGGTTGCAAAGAATCAGTGCTTAACATGCTGTTTCTGGTGTTGGATTTCCCTTTGGGTGCTCTCAGGTGCGGGCTGGTATTTTACCAGAGTGAGGGAATGAGCTCCCTCTACCTCCCTAGCTCAGTTGTTGATCATGCCAGCTTTAGGGCGGAGGAAACCATCAGGTTCAACGGCCAGTATGTTCAAATGTCTTGGCCATTTGTTTATGCTACTGCAACGATGTAGACAGTACAGCCAGCGACACAATCATGTTGAGATATTGCTCCGTTCTTTCCCCTTTTAGTTACTCATATCTCGGTGTTCGTGGCATTTGTTAGGTTAGGTTTAATACCAGGTCTTTCAAGAGCACTTGTGAGTTATGTTCCGGCCGGACTTTGTCCTTAAACTGCTGGAGAACAGTGCGGTAAGATCGGGTGCAGTTTTTCTGGTAGGGCTAGTTTAGTTCCAAGGTCTCTTGCCATGAACACCAAGCTCCATCTTTGTTTTCTTGAGTATTCTAAGGGGACAAGGACGTAGTGATTCTCTTCATATTGGAGTAGCCTATCTCAATGGCTCCAAATTTTCATCATGGGCCAAAGAGCGGAAGAGGAAGATTTACTTCCCAATGGTCAATAGGCTGGTGTTGAACATGTCATCATTGGTCAACCTTCCAATACTGGCCAACATGTTCCAGATCAGAGGCGAACTACTGGATATTGGTAGATCTCGGCTGCTGTGTGTCCAGAAATAAGCTGAAACAGGGCTGATCACCCGTAAAGCTGCTGGGACTGGACTAAAATAATTCCCTGCAACTCAATGATTACGAAAACTACAAGCAAATCTTCAAAAATTCCGAGGGTAGATGAGCGGCAGTCTACTGTTGACTCCATGACGGACCAGCGGGAACTTGGCACACCATCACGAACTGTTGGCCCTGATTATTGTCGCCTGTCTACCTTCAAACCTCTTGTAATATCTACTTATAATGTCCGTACTATTAATCAACAAGGGAAAATCCATCAGCTATTCATGGGCTGTGCTGATGCAGGTATTGACATTGCGAATTCAAGAACATCGTCTCATTACACCAAGCCCAACTGATGAACTTTGGTCAGGCGATAGGAACTGGGTTATAGTATACAGTTCTGCTACCAAGCAAAGGCATGGAGGAGTGGGTCTGGTCTTGTCCAAGCATGTTCACAGGTGTCTTAAGAGTGTTGAAGCTGTTTCCGAGAGGATACTATTTGTAACATTCCATGGTAACCCTCAGCTAAGCATCACTGTTGTATATGCACCCACTGAGTGCTCAACATCTTCTGACAAGGAGGATTTCTATTCATCTCTATCTGACCACTTGGATGGTATGAAAAGGCACGACATCCATCTCATCCTCGGTGATTTTAATGCCAGAATTGGAACAGATAGTCATCTTTCCCATCCTTGGGTGATTGGTCCATACTGCTACCATGATTCAACCAATGACAATGGTGAGCGTCTGGTCAACATTTGCCAGGAGTACAACCTCAGACCGGCCCAAATGAGATTCCCCAACCCAGGAATCGTCTCTGGACTTGGACTCATCCAGCTGGATCCACCCATGCACAGTTAGACCACATTCTAATAAACAGCAAGTGGGTAAATTCTCTCCGCAACTGTCGAGCATACAATTCAGTTGAAGTGGACTCCGATCATCGTATTGTGAGCATCAGTCTAGCTGCCAGTTTGCGAACAAGCAAAGGAAAACCTTGCAAGAGACCAAAATTCAATTGGAAGAAGTTGCAAGATCCTGATACAAAAGAGGAATTTCAGCTGGAACTAACAAACAGATTCCAGGTCTTGAGCATGGATGATGCCACACCCATCTCTGATAGGTATGAGACCTTTGAGACAGCAGTTTGTGAAGTTGCTGAGGAAGTTATTGGGAAGCAAAAGCCATGCGGACTGCCAAGTTGGGTATCAGATGCAACCATCAGACTTAAACTTGAAAGGGATGAGGCCAAAAGAGGTACTCCATTTCAAAGTCTCGTCAATCTAGAGAAAGATGGAGGAACTTGAACACCAGCCTTAACAACTCCTATAAATCTGATGAGCTTGCTACACTCAATAAGCAGATGGAAGACCTGAAGATGGCCGCTGAAATGGGGAATTACACCACCACCTGGAAAATCATACACTCGCTTTCTGGGAAGAACTCAAGGAAAGGGGTAAAAGTCAAAAAGAGAGATGGATCAGCCCCAATCAGTGACCATGAACTGCTTGAGGAATGGAAGGAATATTTCAGCTCACTCCTTAACAACGACAGTGGCACAGCAGCTTCAGAACTTCCTGCACCAGCTGTTGAGGATCTTCCTATTATCACAGAGCCCCTAACTCGTGAAGAAGTAGTCGAAGCAATAGCAGCCATGAAGACCAACAAGGCAGCAGCATTGGACTGCGCTATAACTGCTGAAGCACTTCAGGGAGGAGGGGATAGCATGATTGATATGATTCTCAAATTCTGTATGGAAGTATTCTCAACTCTGACACCGCCACGTCAATGGGTCACAAATGTCATCATTCCTCTACCAAAGAAAGGCGACCTCTCGCTCATGACATATTTCTCTTATGTCCATTGCCGCAAAAGTGTACAACAAGATCCTTCTAAACAGGATTCGACCTCACATTGATCCTTTACTGAGAAGCAACCAGGCTGGCTTTAGATCAGGTCGAAGCTGTGCTCAGCAAATACACATTTTGAGGAGGATCATGGAAGGCTTCAAGGAGTTCCAACTTCCCTTGACAGTCACTCAAAAAGCCTTTGACTCCATCAACAGGTCCGTCATGTTCTCAGTGCTGCGGCATTATGGAATACCAAAGGTTGTGGTCAATGCCATCCAGGTGCTCTACAAGGACTCCACTAGTGCAGTTATGGTAGATGGAAGTATCTCAGAGCCTTTCCAAGTAACAACTGGAGTGCTTCAGGGTGATGTGTTGGCACCATTCCTGTTCATTATCCTGGTAGACTACCTCCTGAAGAAATCAACTTCTGGAATTGATGCTGGAATTATTACCTACTCACGTCGGTCAAGCAAGTATAATGCTAGGATGCTGAATGACCTGGATTTTGCTGATGATATTGCCCTGTTGGAATCTTCTATAGCCCGGGCCCAGTCACAACTTACTAGCACTGCAACAGCAGCAGCAGATCTAGGCCTTGTCATCAGCGCACCTAAGACAGAATATATGACTACAAACTGTAACGCCCAGCCAGCACTTGAAGTCTATGGTAGTACCATCAACCATGTCACAGACTTCAAGTACTTGGGTTCCAAGATGGGCTCTAGTGTTGGAGACCAAAAAAGAAGAAAAGCACTAGCCTGGGCCGCTTTCTGGAAACTGGAACAGCCTTTGGAGAAGCCCATCCTGCCAATCGAAACAAAAATCAAGCTGTTCCAAGGACATGGAAAACAAGATCAATGCCTTTGCAACATCTTGCTACAGAGTCATGTTAAACATCAAGCGTGTGGATCGGATCCCAAATGAAACCATCTACAATCTGACCAACACCACTCCACTGGTTGCCAGAGTCAAGATTCATCAACTCAAATTTCTCGGCCATATACTGCGTCTTGAAGATGACGAGCCTGTGAAAGAATATGCCCTTTATATTCCACCACATGGGAAGAGGAAACCGGGACGGCCACGGACACTGTACTTACAGTATGTACAGCACCTCCTGGGAGATACTGAAGGGATGCTGCAGCCAAACAAAATTGTTTTGCTTGCCCAAGATCGCAACAGTTGGAGAAAGCTTGTAGTCGCCTGCTCCGCAGCCGACTGATGATGATGATGATGAACCAAAATGGTGTTTCTCTGCAATGTGAGATCAGACTTTGAGCTATTATTGTTGAAAGTAGACTATTGAACTGTGCCTTTGGATATTAGACCATTTAGGCTTAAATTCTGCTTGTTACTAAAACAAAGGGCGCCGGCCTAACTTAAAAATACAAAAAATGAAAGAAATGAAAAAAAATGAACAAATTCGGCCATGAAAAGCAGACAATGGGCCAAAACCGTTGAGTTTTCGAGGGGGTAACCCCCTAACACCATTTTTTTCTTCGTCGACCAAAAGGCGCTGCCTCTATCAAAAAATCCTGGATCCGCCCCTGAAAGTGAGTCCTGTTTAGAATAAAGTGAGTCCTGGAGACCAACTTAATGCAGGTGAATCAGGACTTAATTTGTCCTGATAGAAAAATTCTTATTTTCACCATTGATTTTGGACATAGCTAGCTGGTTAGAGTGACAGACCCCATGTCCACGTCTCTTTCCATCAGTCTTGTTTGTTTATCCACCAATTTGCATGTTTGCAGCGTGCAATGGGTAATGGATGTAGCAACATTTCAGTCGCATACCTACTGAGGCCGGTCGACTGCATATCCATCAGTACACGCTTTTCAATACGGAATAAATGCTAACCTCATTGTGACATCATCCAAGCAGCAAAGTTCATTTCCCATTGAAAAAGCGTGTATTGATGGATATGCAGTTGACCGTTCTGTACTCCTGTATGCAGGCAGCCGAGTCTCACCCATGTCATATCCATGTTTATACATCAGTCATTCTGTTTGTTTATCCAACAATTTGGTGTGTTTGTTCACAGCTTGCAACTGGAAACAGATGCAGCAACATTTTAGCCGGCTGCGGCATTTTATCGGGCCTACTCTACAGAGCAAACTTTTTCTACATCCAATCATGGCTAAGAATACCGAACTTTGTTTCAAGATTTTGTAGCAATTATCTGCTACCGTTAGTGCAATCACGCCCACCAGAAGAGGGCGCTGTTCCAATGGGGGCAACATTAGAGATCCAGCAGCAACAGAGGATGGAGGTCCTGGAGCAGCAGATGTTGTTATCTCAGGCTAGACAGTTTAGCAGACAGCGAAATAGGGCAGTCAGATTTGCTAGGCCGGTAAGTATGTGCTGACTTTCATGTAATTTTGCTCAGGGTTCCTGCTAGGTCCAAATATTATGGGGTCCATGATTTGCAAAATTTGAAAATTATGGGGTCCCAAACCATTTTTTTTTTACTTTGGACACAAATTCCAACACGGTTATCATGTTTTGATCTCAAATGATAGGGTCCAGGTGGACCCCATAATTTTTCAAATTTGAAACCTATGCAGTCCTTCATGATTTTACTGTGCTAAAATACCCTGAAACTCGGTGTAGCAGGAACCCTGATTGTGCAGTGGTGTACTGGAATTTTTTTTGGGGTGGGGGCAGAAGAAGAGGGTCAGGGCTTGGGGAATATTTTTTATGAGGCAGAAAATCAGAAAAAGATTGAGTACGGATTCGGACGTCCACGTTTGCATAGTTCTAAACAGCGTTTATTGTTTAACACCGATTGGATGTAGGGGTGTGCAGGAGTGTGGGTGCTTTTATTGTAAAATTTTTGCAATTCAGTTTATACAATGAAGACAATTCTTAATTATGTTATGAATGAATGAATTTATGACTTTATGATTTATATGTCTACAGAGTGGTCCATTTCAAAGGAGAGCATTTGGTAATTTATTAAATCCAGGTCGTAATAGACCCAGGCCGCCAGAAGTCAACGGCAATGCTGGTAAGTATCTTGGCAAACTTTGCCTCTGATTGGTCAATTACATGATATTTTCACTTTAATCACCAATCAGAATGGAGCTTTGCAAATAATTCACTCCAATTTGTTTGTGTGGGGAAATTATTCTAACAATGTTTGCTGATTGGTCCAATTGATAATGAAAACTTCTTTTCGGCCAATTGGCAGGTAGTTCTCATGGGGTTAAAGTGACAATTGGAGATTTTCTGTAAGAAATATTTTGTTTACCTGCTCCCAAGCCCCTGAGTGTGAAACATGGACCAGACAAGTTGCATGCTACGAAAAGCTGCCGCGAATCATAAAATTTGATGCAAGTATATGGGAGCCGCCATTTAGGTGCTAGTGTGGTGCTAACAGCGTGTCCATTAGCATCCCAACTACACGGTCAGCATCGCATACAATATGCTTTCACGGTGTCAGTGAATGTGAGCTTGATGTTGTGATTGTAATTTAGAGCAACTTATCTTGAACGAAACAGTATTTTCTGTTGAAGTTAAACTTTTTAATTAGTGTTTACTTTGTATTCTTGGATGGTCCTATGTCAATTTTATGTATTTTATCAAGTTAAGTTCATGTCGGTTGTACATACATGTGCTAAAAATAACAAATAGAATTCCTTTTCAACATTTGATCAAATTCACATATTCAAGCTAAAAAATATCTAGCAGTGGATGCAGCAGATGACAATTTCTGTACTTGAATGTGTGAACATCTTGCGTGATGCACCGGTAAATCGCGGCAGTGATCCAGGCCTTAGTGATGGCAGGGTAATGGCGGCTTACAAAGCTTTTCATACCGCTATTTTTTTTAGCTGTCATT
Organism: Amphiura filiformis; assembly: GCF_039555335.1. Lineage (NCBI taxonomy): Eukaryota > Metazoa > Echinodermata > Ophiuroidea > Amphilepidida > Amphiuridae > Amphiura > Amphiura filiformis. Next base: position 24,401,267 of record NC_092641.1, read on the forward strand.
TCCCAATTTGATTAATCCTACCGGCTCCATCAAACAATCAACAAAATACATAAATTCTCTTATAATTTATTGGGAGTGCTTTGGAATATTAGTCACACATACTGTGATGATTGATTGATTGATTGATTGATTTGATTGTGTAGATAGTTGCTGTTCTTTAAATGAAATCATCTGGTGAGTGCAAGAGAGTTTTTCATCAATTGTTTTTGTTCATCCGTGCGTATCATACCAGCAAGGACCCGAATACCCCCAATTTTCTCCCCATAAGTGGTATTGCATCTGACAGACAGCCTGACAATTGAATCACTTGTTCAGATCATGTCTAGTTATTGTTCTGTGGAGTCTATCTTGGTAGATGGTGGTTTGATGATTTAGGGATTCAATCATGTTTCACCATTGTTCATCACCGATTAACAACGATGCGTCCGCGTTGACATTAGCAATAAACTAAGAATAAAGCGGTAATGTTTAGCTTACTTTAATAACATATTAAGAAAGTGTTTACGCATAAGTTCCAGGCATTAAAAATTTTACGCGCTCACGCGTAATGCGTACGCGTAACCTTGCGTTCGCGTATACGCTACTGGAAGTGTGGAGTCATCACGGATTAACAAGGCTTGGCTCCTGTACAAAGGTATAGGAAGAGTTGTTGAAGTAGTATTGTATATAGAGTCCATACATGTAATTTTTGATGACTGACTGAATGAGTGATTGTTGCAATAAACTGATACCTTCAATTTTCACGATTCACAATACAATGCGCCACCAACGGTTGCTCTTGCTAGTCCAAACTTTGACCTCCAGGGTTGACTTCGCCTTCCTTGCCAACATTGGAATTTTATGCCAGTGTAATAATAATGCTGAAAACAGCTCCATGAAGGATCTCGTGTGATTAATAGATCGATAATGGATCTACTACAGTTATTGTAAACTCCTGTTTAGTGTACATTCATGTGTAACATAATTATATTGACATTTAAACACACAATGACATGTTCCTGTATTGCATTCATATAACGCGGGCTTTGGATGTCGACATTTTCCCATGATGCACTCTGTATTTTGGCCTTTTCCCAGCTGCCGCTGGAGGTGCATCGTATTGTTCTCACAAAAGCCCTTTGCAAGAACCTAAACAAGTTCCCGCAATTGGTTGCTTATTGAACCCCTGAAAATCTGGCATCAGTTTTGACAATTTCAGTAACATTTTTTTTCTGACTGTGGGGAAACTGGAGGGAAAAGCCCAAGCGTGGTGTGCCCTACAGTACACAAAGAATTCAATATTAATGATACTGTAACTATTGTATTGTATGTGTACAGATGATGTTCCTGCTACCGCATCACCAAGTAATGGAAATGTTGACACTGCTGCTAGTAGTCCATCAGTATCTGCCTCTCCAGAAAAGGTTTGTCTGTTTGTTTGTTATTATAGGTAAAGCCTGTTTCTGCGCACAAGTGAGTATAGAGGCCAGTCCTGTGAAATTTTGTTGTTGTTGGACAAATGTTTGAAATGGACAAATCATAAATGTTCAGAAGAGTCGACTGAAGAATCAATTCTGCTATGTTGTCAAATGTGACACGATCAAGGGGAATGAGTCGGATGTCGCTAACATTGATTTTGAGATATTGGCAAAAGAGTGTTAAAATCCTTTTTGTTATCTATTGTTTTCAGCGATTGATAAAGTGATGTAACTTCACAAAGAAAAGTCATATCAACTTCGGGTTTTCAGTTTCTGAAAGCTCTAAATGTCCTCTTTAGAAACATGTAAAACTCATTTTCGACCAGGGTGGACATGTGACTCATTCCCCTTGATCATGTCACAAATGTGTAACCTGCATGCTTAATTCCATTTCTATTGTACCAGTCATCTGTCATTTTTACCTAAAAATGTCAAATTAAAAAGGAGGGCATTTATTAGAGGTCATTTTTTACAACAACATTTTCCAAAAAAATTGTTAGAAAAGTTTAAAAATCACACCAAAATGATGAAGTATGAATTTAGGATCAATGACTTCAGTTTCAGTTTCACTTTCGGGTTTGCGATAGATGTAATTTTCGCCAAATTACTGATCGTGTGTGATCCACAGTAGTAAGCTTACTTACACAAGATATCGTAGAAATGTCAGCATTAATTTAAACATCTTAGTTTATTGGAGGGGCCAACTAAGAGAAGAAATATGGTATTGGAAGGGGCAACTAAGAGAAGAAATATGGTAGGTAGTACAGTTGAAAATGAGACTGACTTATGTAAAATGAACCACTGTACACAAGTTCACAATTGTGTTGTGCAAAATTTGATCATATAATTTTATATTGTTTCTTGTTGTTTATTTTGTTTTTCAGATACAGCAACTAGTTGATATGGGTTTCAATCGTGGTGCTGTGACACAAGCGCTGAGAGCCACAGACGATGATATCGCCATGGCAACAAATCTACTACTTCAGGAGTGATGGACAAAAAACATTGCAGATTTCTTTATTTATTATAACGAAAAGACCAAGTAAAAACAGGAGACATATTCACACGCCTTGAATGGTTTTTAACATTGCGGTATTTGTACCCAGGATACTTTGAAATTGAAACTTAAGAGACAAAGATTTGTGTTTGTAAATCTCCTCATATCATGTTATTGTTATGGATTCGCCTCATGGAGACACATTTGTAAACCTTTGGATAACCCAGTAAACACAACATTTTACAGAAAATGTTTATATGTCAGGTTATATAAAAAGGTATAAAGCATTTTAATAACATTCAGAAAACTTGTGGAAAACTTACCGCAATATATTCTAACATGACATTATTAAGTGATAACAAAATATTTGCACAAATGATTGCCAAAAAATATTTTGCGAAAACATTTTACCATTTTTAAAAAGTTGTTGTATGCGCGTTTTGATATAAAACATTTTAAAATGTTTGCATGACCTTTATATTACCAGACATTTAATGTTATTAAAATGCTTTGATCAAAACAAAACAAAAAAGCATTTTATTTTACATTTTTGTGTTTGCTGGGATGCCTTTAACACACAAAATCATGGTGTAGCAAGATTTGGGCTTAAGGCTCCACATCAGATGGTGTCAAATTTTAAATTTGCCTCATGGAGACACATTTGTAAATCTTTGGATAAGCCTTTAACAGAAAAAGGTCACGGTGTAGCAAGATCTTTGCTTAGGCTTCTTAGATCATGTCATTGTTATAAATTCACATCCTGGAGACATTTTGTAAATCTTTAGATAAAGCTTTTACAAACAAATTTGTTTAAAACTCATGATGGTGTTAAAAAATTTGTGCTTGTAGGCTCCTCAGATCATGTCATTGTTATAAATTCACCTCCTGGAGACCACTTGTTTACCTGTGGATAAGCCTTAAACAGATAAAGTCATGGTGTAGCAAGATTTGTGCTCATAGGCTCCTCAGATCATGTCATTACGGATTCGCTTCCTGGAGACACTTTTAGGCTCAATCCTCAGATCATGCCATTGTGTTGAAATCGACTCCTGGAGACACATTTGTGGCATGATCAAGGAATATGTGTATAGCTATAACGGGCTATAAAAAAGTACAGCATATTATCACTTCCATGATATTATGTCCCCATTCACAAAGGACATACCACTGCAAATACAGGTGTCTTCAAACAAAAAACAACTCAACAATTGGAAGGCATCGAAAGCACCAACTTGCAACTTTAAGCTCATTTGGTGGGAACAGGTCATAAATAAATGTGACACGATCAAGGGAAATGAGTCGCTTGTCGCTAATATTGATTTTGAGATATTGGCAAAGAAAGTGTTAAAATTCTTTTGTTTTATATTGTTTTCAGCGATTGATAAATTGACGCAACTTCACAAAGAAAAGTCATATCAACATGGGGTTTTCAGTTTCTGAAAGCTCTAAATGTCTTCTTTAGAAACATGTGTAAAACTCATTTTCGACCAGGGCCGACGTGTGACTCATTCCCCTTGATCATGTCACAAATGTGATTTTGTGAATGCAAGTACATTTTATGCCAGAAGTTTTTGCAAAAGTATGGTATTATTTTTTATTTTAAAAAAGGTTACTTAATATTTTAGTGTGTCAGTACCCAGGAAAGCCCCATATCATTTGCCTAGAACTTCAATCAAAAGTACTCTTTTTCATGCAATCACTCATTTTGAAAAATTCATAAGAAGCTGGATGCTTGGCAGTAGTGTAGGTTTATCTTTTTGAGTAAGCAATACATCAAATATTTAAGTTTGTTTGTTTACCTATCCAATGGTACACAAATTGACCTATGACACCCAGGTTTAGAACCTTTCTCTTGAAGTAAAATCTTTATATTGGTGCTGTTGATTTGGAATCAAGTTTATATTTGCAAACCTGTACTGAAACAATCCTTATAAAGTGTTAGCACCAGGGTATTGCAGGATTATTGCTCTCAAATTTCTTCAAAATATTAATTCACCCAAAAAACAGAAATCATGAGCATCATGGTATATATTACAGGACAGTATTTTGTGTCCACTTGCCATTGAAGTACAACAAGGTGGGTACAAACCAAAACATTGAAGTTCTGTATGTGAACTGGTTAAGGAGGGAGGAGGTTAAAATTGTTGATTACACTTCTTCTTAAAACATGATTTAAGTACAATAGACAGGGAGTGTAAGGGAGCAAAACAAAAGATTGAGGAAGTCATGTAACTGAATTGGTTAAGGAAGGAGGGGGTTAAAATTGTTCCTTATACATCTCCTGTTGTCTTCATCATCGTAATACTGATTATCATGCCTGGGAGGGAAGGGAGCAAACTAAACGATGGATGAAGTCATGTAACTGAACTGGTTATAAGGGGGGTTAAAATTGTTGGATTACATTTCTGCTAGATGCTCATAAAAACCATGTTATTCTGACCAACTTCCAGTTTTGTTTCAGACAAGGTTGGAGGGGGTAAGCTGTACAATGGAACTATCAACATTTATAGGTTGAAAACCAGAAAGCCTTTGTTCGTTGAGGCTTTCTGGTTCTCAACCCTTGATTTATAGGGCTTTATAAATCATTTGGATTGTTCCCTAATGTTTCAACAGGATTTGTACCTTAAAGCCTTAATGTACGATTTCCGTCAAATTTTGATTTTGTTATTCTTTATTCAAAATGTTGAAATAATATTAGTAATAACTGATGGGGAGGGTTGCTGTCGATTTTAGATTGAAATAACAAGGCAAAGTGAAAGAAACCCCACTGGTAATTTTGGCCATTTAACACGCAGTTCTATGGGAGGATATATTTTCATAATTTTTAAATTATGATAATATGTCGAATTTTGCTCTGTTGACCTACAAAGACAACAAATTTGGCCGATTCCATTTAGGTGCAAGTTGGGCCATGTGTAAACATTACAAATATGCAAAAAAATCAGGTTTGAATAAAATGAACCAATTTCATATTATAAGATCGTACATTATGGCTTTAAAAGGTGTCCAATTTTTGCAGCTACTCCTATGGATTGATGCAATACAAAGTTCTTGTACTAGGTCATCATGATTTTCTTGAAGTAGAGGAGAATCGGGCATATCCAGGTGTAAAGAGGGTGTATGGCGAAAAGATGCAAAATCAACCTATGTGTGGGACATCTTCAAAAAAGATGTGCAAGGTTCCAAGTTTTTACAAGTTTATATATTATTTTGTATGATGTGACTCAAACAAGCAAACTGAGAGCATTTTTATAACTTAGATATTGAAATTTTGTCACCATGATGAAGAACATTTTATCAACCCGCATCTGTGTGATGTAAATTCACAAATCATGTCACAATGCAAAATCACATCAGGAAAACACATTGCGACTAAGCAATTGATGTAATTTTGTGACACAATTCTCACTTTGCTTGATTAGGTTACATTAATTAGGCTATTCCAGCTGAAATCCATACACCCCTTGTGGAAGACTTTGACCTTAATCTCCCCCACAGAAGGGGTAGATTGCAAATGGGAGTCACCCATTCAGGTAACCCCTTTTGAATTTGCACTCCATGTGTGGGATATTAAGGTCATGTCTTCCATAGGGGGTGTATGGATTTCAACTGGAACAGCCCCTTGATATTTGACAACATTTGAGATTTGTAGCTCCTTTATTTTTGCACAAGTTTTCTTTTTTACAAAGCGTACAATTTTCTTAAAATGTGTGTGTTTTTTTGTTTTTAATTTCTATCATTTCGGATAATTCTTTAGCCTGGGAAGATTATGTTTGTGTACATCCATATCAAAAGGATGCACTTGTCGGCTGCTACATGTGTCTCTTTTTACATATAGAGCTAGGAATAAATACCAGACTCATCTCAAGTGGGGAAGTCTTCCCCAAGTCACATGGTTTAGGAATACAAACATTCCTAAACACTTTGGGAACATTTTTGAAATGTCCACCACTCAGGAGGAGCTGTTATGTAAAAAGAGATATTGTAGCAGCCGACAAGTGCATCATTTTGACATGGATGTACACATTTGAGAAAGGTTCATCTCCATGTCAAACGGATAAAGCTGAATTCAACTTAAAAAACAAACAAACCACATTTGATATTTGTAAAAGTGACATTTCCATCATTTGTTGTACTGCAAAGTGAAAGCAGTATTAAAGTTACAATGTAACATACTTCATGTTAAGTTTGTTGTAAGATTCATTTGTAATGCCCATTTAATGCTAAGCAATCGCAACAAGCGTAGTGAGTTTCGCTGCATGGCTTAGGGGCAACACTACTAGTTGACTTCAAGACCACCAGGCGCTAGTCATGACCAATTGATTTTCCTGTCACTTGCTGCGACTGCTGGTATATGATATGGGCCAAAGGGTTCCATCAGATTCAGTGACAGTCACTAGCCATAACTGATTGATGGTGGTATTGTTGTATACAGCTGTGACGCTTAATTTTCCTGTCAATCACTGTGACTGCTGATGATATAGGCACAAGGGCTCCATCAGATTCAGGATATGATCTGATCCTGCATCCAGGCCAATGGAGGCAATTTTGACAACTTGAGTTATCATGCACGCCAACTATTAATTAGTACAGTTGCTAAGCTGAATCATTGTGCACTTTGTGATAAAAGCATGAGAGCCCACATATGAAGTGCATGGTTCAAAGTTTATTTTAAGATGTGGAGGCATTTTGGATTTGACCCCTAGTGACCTCTAGTGGTCACGAATGATCATAGGGGGTAAATATTTGAAAATGCACCAATCTTGTTTACCAAATTTGGGAGCTTTAGCAGCTACACTATATCACATCTGCACAGGGCATAAGTAATTGGGCATTGGCATCAAGTCCATTTTAGCTGAGATATGGTTTTAGCCTGATTGAACAACAAAATGTAAGTTATGATGAAAAATTTATATTTTATAAAACCTTTTTACCGTATTCTTCTTAATATCCTAACAAGCCCCCAGTCTCTATTAAACTCCCACCCCCAAAATTGTCCAAAATGAAAATTGAAAAACCATTAAAATTTACCATTATTAATGTACGATTGCCTTCAAATTTCAAATTTGTCATTATATACTCAAAATGCTGAAATAATACTAGTAATAATTATCGGGAATGGTTTCTGTCCATTTTGAGCTGAAATAACAAGGTAAAGTGAAAGAAACACTGCTTGTTATTTTGGCGGTTTACACGCAGTTCTATAGGAGGACATAAAGTCATAATTCTTGAATTATGACTTTATGTCGAACTATGCTCTGTTTACCTACAAACACAACAAATGTGGCTGATTCCATTTAGGTGCAAGTTGTGACATGTGTAAACATTATAAATATGCCAAAAAATCAGGTTTGAAAAAAATTAACCAAATTTATATTATAAGATCGTACATTATGGCTTTAAGTGCAATTATACATGAAAAGAATGTTGAATCATTCCTATGTCTCACTGGATATTATAGGAAATTCATTTTGCATGATGATAAGCCATTCCTCCTGCAAAACTGGAATGGGTGGTGTTATTTTGGTAATTTATATGTAAAAACATACACAAAAATTGATCCCTTATAAACGCCCACCCATCATGAAATTTCATGGCCCATGGGCGCTTATTAGGAACAATATGGTATTTGTTATTTTGTAGTGCAGAGGAGTTGAAAAGTTGCAGTTATAAATGAGAGCAATAACTTTGCACCAGATATATATTTTGCTTTGTATCTTGGAATAACTTGTGGGGCCGTCTGGACTCTGTCCATCGGTACATTCCTCAGTTCCAAATATAAAACGTATTGATTTTTCACAGTAGTCTGAATATCTGATGCACTCTTATTGGCCTCTACATGTGATGCAGCACATCAAAAGGGAGGACTTTGTGGCAAAGTGTTTTTCAAGATATAGATTAAAATTGACAGAAAAAATAAGGAAAACAATAAGAATTTAGGAAGCCTTAATTTTCACATATAAAATATGAATGCCATGATCAATTTAAGTAAATGAGGTGTCATTTTAAAGCTTGTAAAATGCTTTCAAAACAGAAATACTGAACTCATAATTGACTTCACCTGCAAAAGTCCCCCCTTGTGCTGCATCAAAGTTTTCTTATTCTCCATTCAAAGGTAGCCAGCAAATCCTGCTGTGGTCATCAACTATGATATCCAGTCCAGACTATGCTGTATATAATCAGTGGGTGTAGCCAGGGAGAGTCGGGATACTCCCCCCCCCCACATGATCTGATATGAAAATGGGGATGGCAAAGAGTAAAATGTTATTAAAATGACTGAAAATGGGACGAAATACTGACAAACAGGGTCGAAAATGTGGCTTTGCCACCCACACTAAAAGATGGCTACGCTGCTCTATATGATGCGCAGTTATTAACCTGTAAATGTTGTCATTCTCCATACACAGGTAGTCAGCAAGTGCTGCTCTGTCCATCAACTCACAATGGACAATGTGCTGCCTGAGTTTAGTACATCCGAATTCTGTAAGTACTGGACTTCTCCCTAGATAGTTAGAGGACTTTCTCATATTTTTTTTAATATTAATTTTTACAGGATTGTAAATGTAATGTACTTTATGAACTAAAATAAAGTTTGGCCTTTGCTGAATGCCTGATGAGGCACTGGGATCACTATTTTGATTATTTCATTTTGGTTCTCATACATGCTAATCCAATATTTCATAACACCATTTATGTGTGGGCAGGGTTATATATATGGAATCAAGATGGTCTGACTTTGTCGAAATTGTAGCACTTTTTGGGGCTCATAATATATGAAAAGTGGAAGTACACAAGATTAATCACGAAAAATATATATTTTGAGAGAGGGGAATAGAGAGAACCTATTCTATGATTATGTTGAAGATGATTTTTTGGGGCGCCCGCTACGGCGGCGGCCCCATTATTAGGCTTGACTTTGAAAGTATGCCCAGCTTAGAAATAAAACCACAATAATGCTTGGATTTTGTTTTATTATTGTTTTCTGATATGCACGGGATAAAATGTTGTGCGTATATTCTTTGTTTTAAATACAAAATTAATGGACTTATAAAACACCAAATAAACCGTGACCTTTGTATGGTCAGGTGTGGTTTAAACCAGTTTACCGCCTCTTAGAACCCGATAGACGGTGACATTAGACCATTCTAATTATGTATGTTTTGAACATGTTTGCACATGATCTAGTTGTTTACAGTGTGAAGAATCTACAACATGCTCATCTATCAGGGCACAGTTCTTTAACCCCAATACATTTGTGCATTCATTGAATGACCTTTGAAAATGTGAGTACAAAAACTCATACTCTGCAACTTAAGGTCAAATTTTGTACTATGATTGTTTAATTGAGGTTATTGATAATATGCCATTGGAATGAGGCCATTGTGGTCCATAGTGATTGCAATAGCAACAAGGCCGTCACCTTTGCACACCTAATCCTTAAACCAAACAAAACAACCACTGACCAATCATAAAATCACTAATTGGTTTATGTGCTTGACCAAAGATATTAGAACTCAGCTCAGTATCTTTGTGGTGACTATCTCTGATAAAAAACATTAATTAACGAATTTCAATTCTCGTCAGCAGAGAATGGAATAAATTCGAAAGACATGACCATGATGACTGTGTTGAAGGTCAGAAGTGTATTTGCAACCAGAGTTGCCAACCCCGCGATATGGTAGCCCAATTAGGCGACTTTTGACTCGTGGTTCACCGTTGTTGGGCAGTTTAAAGCAATAATGTACGATTTAGGCCTACGTCATTTTCTTAGTGTTTACCCAAAATGCTGAATGAAATAATATTTATTGTAATATGCCTAACTGCTGGGAAGATTCCTAGCAAGGTAAAGTGACAGAAACCCCAATGGCTATTTTCTCTGTTTAAAATATAGTTCTTTAGCGATTTAAAGTCATAATTATGACGTAATTTTGTTATTTATTAATTAATTTTTAGCAGAATTAATAACATAAAAATGGGCTGTGCCCGTTTCATGAAGAATAACGATCGATCTTACCCTGGATTTAACAGGCCTGTCAATTTCTTGGAATTGTTTGATATGAAAGGAGGGTATGATTTTTTGTATTAGTATTTCCTAGTCTCTCTTAGCCACAGGGTTGGCTACAAAAGACAGCAGAGTATACCTTAGGATAAACTGGCATGAGTGCGCTGACCCCAGGTTTGCAACATTTCAGGATTGTTTCTGGACGGAGGTCGGGTGAAAAACGAAATTACGTTTACATGACTTTGTCAAAATTCGTCGTGTGACAAGAATGAGTGTATAGATGACTTGGGGGAAGCTTACTTATTTGTGTCTTCTATATACTATCCATCATATACCCTAGGCCCTGCATAACGAAATTCAACAATATTCAATATCCAAAGCAATATCCTCACTACAATAGGCCCCCAAAACAGAACTCCCACCCCACATCAATCGCAAATTGACACGAAAGCGTCATTCCATGAAGCATTTCTCATCATATCATGATCATCATATCCCGTCCAGCTCACATTCCTTTTTTAAAGGGATTTTTATTTGAATTTGACATAATTGTTTATTATTTTGTATAGAAGGGTATGTTAGGTTATGCGAGTATTAAAACAAGTAGGCCTCACTGGTTGACATCACAGGTAACCAATTGTCAAACATGGCAAAATTAACATTAAAATTATATTATATTTTTATTTCCTTTTTCAGATAAAACCCTTACCAGCAAGATTCTCTTGGGGACTGTTCCACCTGTGTCTGCTGCCCTCATTGTTGCACAACCTGTATTCAAAAGGTATTTTAACTACTCACCAATATTGGAAAAGATACAGCTTTGTTTACTGTTTACTCGTTTGAGTCTGTTTTATATGTGTCCACTGCCCTTGTTGTCGCAAGACCTGTTTACATAGCTATTTGATCTACTCACTAGAATTGGAAAAGTTGCAGGTTTGCTTTTATTTGTTTGTTTGCTCGTTTGAGACTGGCATCTGTCTATTGCCCTCATTGTTGCACGGCCTGTTTATAAACATGCATGAGCCTACCTGTAGAGGTCTGATACTAAAACCTGTTATGTACTATACATAATACAAGTATCCCCTCCCATCCTGGGAAAGGCACTGTTGGGGATTGTAAGCTGGGTTGTAATACATAGAGATTAATTGATTGGTGTGCTCCAGGGGTAGGGGCATACAGTGTTATAATTGTAATCTCCTGACCCTGCAACCCAACCTGTGGGATGGTAGACTAACATCTGGATTGGGGGGGGGGACATGTTATGCCTACAGGGAGCATTTACAAGCCCGTCATTTCCTCACATTCCCCAGTATATGGGGGTGTGCTCTCTAACTGTACAGCAAGTGGAAAGATTGGAAAAAAAAGAGTAAGAGAGTGAAATGGAGGACAACCTCTGGAGTGGAAAAATTTCACTCTAAGCAGATTGAAAAAAGTAGTCTGTAAACTCTCAAAAGAGTGAATATTGCATAAAGAAAATGTAGTTTCTTTCATTTTAGAGTATTTTCCACTCAAAAATGGGTTGTCCTTCGTTCACCTCCTTGAAAGAGTGGAAATTCACTCTTTTACACGATCTGTTCCATGGGGCCAAAGGAGGCATTTTTGAAATTTGAGTTACTCTAATTATTACATTATACCTGTACAGACAATAGGCTATCATTTACAGAAAACACCAAAGGTCTAGCATACTTGGTTCTAAAGTTATGAAATTTTTTGATGTCTATTTTCTTATGTATTTTATTGATTTTTACTCCATATTTTTACCTTTATCTCCATGGACCCCATGGACCAGATCGTGTCACATTTAGAGAGTGGGAAATACTTGAATAGTGCGAAAGGTGATAACAAATGTACAATTATTAGTTGCATTCATGTAAAAGGGATGTTTAGAAAAAAATGTACAATGAAGTTTGTCATGATATATGGTATCCTGGTAAGATATACACATAGGTCTAGCCAGGATTTTCTTATTTTGTTATTTGTGTTTGGTTTCTTGGGAGTTGAGTGTTGCTTATAGATAAAGTGGACATTTTGGTGCAAGAACACCAAAATGTAGGAATTTTCTGTGTGACAACAATTTAAAATTGATTTTTTTAATTATACCCAAAAGTTGGATCCAATGTAAACAGATGCATTAGTAGGATTGTAGATCATAAGAATTTGATTTTTATTTGACAAATCCAAAAATTCTACTCATGACTTGAACCAAACACATCAGGAAATGCAATGGACCAGATCACTTGTGATCCAGCCATCAGCCCAGTTGTGAGTAGATTGGATTTGTCAAACAAAAAACAAATGACTTTAATCGTTAGATCCAACGGTCGATTTTTTAATACATCGGCTTCAAAAGGTTAAAAAAATTGCATTTTCTTTGAAATATCATTTTGGGTGTGTGGATGCACCCACTTGGCTACACCCTTGAGCGTATGATATCTAATAATAAATGTAAAGTTTGAGGGATGGGTCAAGTACTTTATTCTGCCATATTGGTCCAATACATGTTCTTGTTACTGGCATGATGTAGTCCAGCTGCGCAGGGGGAGTGGAGGTATATTTATATGCTGGTCACCCCACCATGGTAAGATGCACATATCTCAGGAGTCATTGCAGAAGCGTCCATGTACCAATAACTGAATCACTGGCAGATTCTTTTATCTTCACAATTCCACAACCCATTACATGCGATTTCGTGTATAAACAAGAAAAGGAGGGATTGGTGTGTCTAGAAAATGATGGGTTTACAATATTGTTCTTTAAATCTCATTACAGTTACAGCATCTTTTCACATGCAAACTGGGCTGCATCGATACCAGAGATCTCATACTCTGCCTTACATATCTTCTACTTCCAGGATATTTGGACATTGCTGTGGATCAGCACATTATGTGGTAAGTTCACATTTTGATTTCTCCTGAAGCAGTGTCTTATAATGAGAGACAGATATAAAAAAGACTTGTTCGCGTCTGAAATTCTGACAACTAGACAGAAAATGCCGTACTGCACAGGTCGGCAACCAATCACGGCGCACCTTTGCCCTGACTTCGGTCGCGATGTAGTCTTTATCTGTCTCTCATTATAGCTAGAAATTATGGTTTGCTTTTTGTCATTTTAATAAAATTGCCCATCCTAATTTGACCTTTGAACTTAAGCCAAACATCTGCAGCCTGGTTCAAAGAGTTAAAACTATGTGTTGCTATGACCTTGTAAATCTGATCTACTGAAAGTTCAGAATACTTTATGAACAGATTTATTATAACTGAGCATTTGTCATAGACATGAAATTTGCATATCCTAGAAACAAACACCTATGTAAAATGAGGGGCAGATGGGTGGCTAGCTAAGAAATAACAAAGGAAAGCTTTGGTTTGTGAGTATTCTGTGAGGTAATTCTGTGACCAAAAAACCTTGTTCCACTGGCCTGGCAATCCCATATTTTGCATTTTCATGATAATTTTAGCTGTGTGCAAAAAATGTTTGGCCAAAATCAGATCTTTCAGTTTTTCAAGCTTTCAGTAATTTAATAGGGTCATCTATTTTAGCCTCTTCCAAATGACAAAACAAAAATCCAGACCATCCAACGATCCTACCAGGCAAATGTATCTGCCCATAGAGCATATTTCTGTTTTTTTATCAGTCGTCTAAAGGTAAAAATGTGGAGGATCTATCCTTACATATATACGTTGACTTTCTCAAGGAGGACACAGTTAGAAATTAATGAAATTGTATATTAAGATTTCAAAGTCTGTATGCACAAAACAAATTAGACCAGGTCTAACTTAAGACCTGGTCTAGCTGTGGAGGTTGGACTTTTAATTTCTGTTTTGCTCCTTTACTCATAATAAAGTCCAGGAAATTTAGCTGCAGCTATTTAATTCTAAACTACATGTACATTGTATTTTCCCTTAACAGGATCTACAATATTATAGAATATGGTATGTAAATACCAAAAAGTTCCTTCTCCATAGAACTAATCTACATAGTTAGACCAGGTTTAAAGTTCGACCTGGTCTAACTTGTTTTGTGCATATGGACCCAAGTGTTTATGAATTTTATATTAATGCCATATTATAACATTTTCAAACAAAATAGATTAGCATTTCTTTGCTATAAAATGTTAAAATTGGAATTTACTACCAGCGTACATATGTTGCCAATACGCACCACTCCTTCGGTCATGTTGTGGTACGACCCTTTGTTGTGTATATCACCGTCCCAAGCACGCCGTGTAATGTATTGTGTGTTATGAACATCGTGTATGCGTTCAACTAATAACTCCATCGTAATAATAAAGCGCCGGATCCGGCGTTTTATTCAACATCTCGGATTTTGACAAAACGACAGCACCTAGAGTCTTGATTTCTGCAGGGTATATTGGTTTAATAAAGTACAATTTAATTGTGTAAAAAAGGGAATTTTAAAAATTCAGTGATGGCGTCTTCCTCAGCAAATGTTATAATATGGCTTTAACTTATCCAAAGGGAAGTGTTCCTTTAATCAAATAATACCCTAAATATGTTTGATAAGATAATATTTTGCATGATATTGTATGCAAATATTGTGTAATTGGTATAACAAGTCTGCAGACTAAATAAACATGCAAGTCAAAAATAACTATGTAACAAAAATTAATTTTGCCAGTCCATTGTTTGCTGGTATCACCAGGATCACTAGGATCTTTAATGCGCATCTGGTCAAAACAGTTCAAGAAGCATTTTATATTTTTTATTCACTCATTTTATTTAGTAAATGCATATTTGATTTAAAAACAAGAAATATTTCCATTTAAGCCAAAGTAATGAGGTACAATGTAAGAAAACTCCTTTACTATTAGCCACTTAACTGTGATGTTCTATGAGGGATTTAAAGTCATATTATAAGTTTAATTCAAACTTGCTCCGTTGTCCTAAAAATGCAATGAATTTGGCTGAATCTAATTGGGTGTAAGTTGAGACATGTATAAACATTGCAAATATAGCTTTTATGTAAAAAAAATCAGGCTTGAAAAAAATTAACCAATTTCATATTATAAGATCGTCCATTATGGCTCTAATGCTTACATTATCTCTACAGTGGAAATTTCAATTGAATGAACGCAGCTTTCAACAGCTGTACTCAGTCCAACCGTGATCGTATATCGAGTATTTACAATCGCGTAACTACAATGTGAACGCACAACATTGGATACAATACTAACCAATCACGAGTGTGTTGGCATAGTTGGATTCACTTCCAAGTTACGCACACAAGTCGCACATGCTAGCATACATCGCACAATGTACACACAAATTTATTGCGCTATGTCAGGCTGGAATTTCCAATGTATGATCCTGTTGAAACAACTTGATATTAAATTCAGTACCAAGTAATGAATTATGGTGTAAAAAGGTACAGTCGCTATGTGATTATCACTTCAAACATGGCTATCAGGAGCAACATTAAAATGTACGTATGATATGAAATTGGATTTTTTTTTTTCATTTGTTGTGTTTGTAGGTCCCCATAGAACTCCATGTTAAACAGCCAAAATATCCAGCGGGGTTTCTTTCACGTTACCTCATTATTTAAAAATGGACAGACACCATTCATGATCATTATTACCAATATTATTTCATCATTTTGGGTAACTTGAATAACACCACTAAAATTTGACGGAAACCGTACATTATGGCTTTAAGTGGAATTCACTAGGAGGAGCTACTAGGCTACTGGATATTAAACATTTAAACTCATCAAATTTCCCTAAAGATTGACAACAATAGAAAATATAGCACTTGCCATTAACATCCATCCATATATACATACAAATTTTTTTTGTAATGTGCCATTTCGAAAGACCACAGGGCAGAAATTACAAAACAAGAATGAAAATACAAAATACAATGAGGAAGAACAGTTGAAATAAATAACATTTGTGAAAATATATTTTAAGCACTTTCTGAAACTATCTAAACAGTTTACTTGTTACATGATGTGATCAAGGTCAATCAGTCAGAAGTCGGAAATGTTGATTTTGAGATATAGCCAAAAAAGGAAGTATTTCCCTTTGTTTCCTATTGTTTTGGAAACTGCTCATATCTTTGGAACTCATTGTCCAAGTCCAATGGGGTTTTCTGCAAAATGTAGCTTTGTAAATCCTGTTTACAATCCTATACGAAACTGAAAATGGAATATATATGTTCGACTTCAGACTGATTTTGCTTGATCACACCACATATGTGCAATACAAGAACAACAAGGGCCTATGAACAGCCAATGAACAGCCTTTGTACCCTATATCTCAGTATGTTAATACAGTAGCTAGGCAAAACTATTCTTTTCTGATATCTTTCAGCTCAAACAATTTGGCACCATTGTTGGCAAATGGGAGCAAGTTGAAATGTTTACTCCTGTACAACCAAAAACTAGAGGTTGAATTGTACATTTTTGACATCCTTGTGATCAGACAAACAGTATTAACAAAGTTAAAACATTTTCAAAGTTTTACACATGTATGACCTTTCTTGCCCTCTAGCATTCATGGTGCCAAATCCAAAATGGCTCCACATCTTAATAGTTGAGGATAGAGATTAAAGTATGACCTGTATGACCATGAAGTTGTGTGTACTAATGTATTTTTTAGACACCCATGAGCAAATTTAGTTATTGAGGTCAAAGGTCACACAAGGGGAGTACATTTTTAAAATGTTTCAATCAAGTTATAAAATATCACAAGTTGTTTCTCTGGTCCCAAGGAATAAAAAAGCCAAAGTTATGTATTTCCAGGATGCCTAATTAATGAGGTACAAGCATGGATGTCCGAGTGGACTCCCGCTAGCTGAGTAAATGGGAGCAATCGACCACTAAAACGGGAAGAATCGCTGAACAGGTTACATGATGATAGAGACAATAATGGCGATTGATAGCTATTTGACTATGCACCTCGTCTTAAACACACTCAATAACATGATATTGAACAGATTCATCACAATCGTTATAGTAAACTCAGATAAGTTCTGATCCAGAATGTTCACTTACTTGTGTACGTTTCAACAATACCTGTTGTCTTTATCAACACTTCTATTGGTAACTCGAAGATCAATGCTGGAACTACCTCTATTGTCGGTTGCCAATAGCAGTCACTACCCATCAAGTGTTGATAAAGACAAAAGGTGTTCTTGAAACGTACTGTCTAAATCCATTCTGCTCTACATTAATAACACTATGTCTGAAAGCCAGTCAGTGAGGTATTTACAAACAATGTCACATCATTTATATACATATTACACCACTCAGTGTTTTTACATCCATAACTCATTGGATCTCATAATTTTTACCTGATTTAGGAACAGAATCAATGAGATCCTCATGGTATTTTCCATCTAGATGTGTGTGGCGACATGGTGTGTAGCGACGTGGTGTAGCAGTGAGTGAGTCTGTACCAAATACGATATGCAAAACCCTTACAAAATAGAGCATGGCTCTGTTTTATGCAATTCGGTACAATTCCATCAATACATATTTGATGCCATGGAACTACAATATGTACAAGCAATGAATTTGAATTTATTCCGTATAGTGGTAGTAGTGGTGGTAATCATAACTTGTTTTGCATTTTTCTTCATAAGCATGGATACCCAAACAAAATCAAAGACCACCACCCATGGCTTCCCCCCCCCCCCCAAGTTAGAGTCCACAAATGGTGAGACATGATATCTTCCCTATCTCTGTGTTCAATAGGACTTCATGAATTACTGACATATATACAGGCCTAACCCCACTGTCTTTAAGTTAATAGGAATGCTGTGTACAAAACCTTTCTTTCACAAATAGTTTGTGTGAAACAAGAAAATACATATGACGATTGGCATTGTAAAAACTAGCTCACAACTTTGCAACCAAGTATCTTAATTGGTGATACTTGAATAAATTTGATAATAATAATAATAACTTTGTTCTAAGCAATCTCTACAGAGATTTTTATTTGATTCTCGATGCGAGAAAGGGAAATATTAACAATAACGCACAAATCTGTCTGAATGGCAAAACAAAACATAGGGTAGGTCGGTTGGGATTTTATTTTTTATTAATAAAGTTTTAAAGTCACAGACAAGTTTATTCAAAATGCCCTCAGTATTCAAAAATCAAAATACTGCCTGTTTTCAATGGTGTCTATTGGAAGCAAAATAGTAATAATAATAAGTTTGTTTCTAAGCTATTAGAGGGATTTATTTGATTCTCAATGTGAGAAAGGGAGAAAAGCAGTCAACTGACCTTCCAATGGACAGGGGTGCTTGTTAACAGTGAGTATGGTTGATAGAAAATTTTACATTTTGTGGTAATTTTTGGAAGTAAAGTATCAAAAGCATAGACGCATATTAAGATATTTTAAATCTGTGTGAGCTTTGAAACTAACTGCTTTGGGTCCTAATTATTCTAAACTGAATATTCTGGTCCCTCCCATTTGGGTACTCACTGCAAGTATCCCATCTGATGTGGCAGACAACCCTCCAACCTGCACATGACCCACATCCTCAATGACACATTCAGTGTTGTGATAGCTAGGTGTGCCATTGCCACCCCATATGTATTTGTACACATGCCACTTCCTATCCCCCTTATGATAACATGCAGCATATAATTGCCTTGCATCGTTCCTATAGGATACAGCGTGGAATAGACAACCATCAGGTGGTTGTATACTACACAGATCCTGATCTACATCACCCAATGCTTTGATTACCATCTTATTCAGTCCCATTACCACCAGGTATTCTGTACTGATACTAAGATGATATGGAATGAAACTAATGGATACAATCCTTTGGTGTGTGAACCCTGGCAAATTACAAACCACCAATGCATATCCAACTAAACCTATCACAGCTGTATTGGCATTGGCTGCAATACAGAATGGATACCCATTCCCATTATGAATCTGATATTTCTGTACATGGTTTGATGATTCATGCATTAGGAACTTATACACATAAGATTTATATTTGCATGCTACCAATATGCCATCAGGTACAGATGCACTCACTGCTGCACCACATGGCCACACATCATGTCTCCACTCATCAGATCTGAGGGTGTATAGTAGATGTGTCTCTTCTCTGCTCACATGATGTACCTCTACACTGTCTCCTCTACAGATAGCCAGATGGTCACTAGCCACAAAACACAATTCTCCATCTGAGCCAATCTCATGTTTTAACTTCCACTCCAATCCTGAAATGTGGAACGATAACAGGAATATAATAATTTTTTTACATTTATAAATTTTAAATGAATGAATGATTGGATGGATGCGAAATCAGAATAATCATCAATTCAATAGTAAATACAAACAAACAGGACAAAATATGACTATGTGTATAATGTTTGTATTCGTAAACAAAATCATGTCAATTGTGATGTGGAGGCAATTGCCTATAAAGTGACTTAAAATGATATACAACTAAATAAATATGATAAATAATATAACATTAGAAAAGCAACAAACTATAAATAGCAATATTGTTTCATTTGCTGAGGAGGATGTGCAAAATTCTGATATCAAAAATATTCATAACACTGTAATCAAAATATTCATAACACTGTACGTTCATGGTGTACTGGATGTTCATGACCCATCAAGCCAATTGATGTCAGTCACACTGACAGACTGATACACACATTGGCAATATATGCACTGGAATTATATTGTGATTTTTTTTACCCCATCTGATCGGCTCAAACTTAAAAGGGGACATATCTGACAGTAAAATCTAACATTTTGAAGAAATCTATTTTAATGGAAATGATATTGCATAAAGTGCAAATGCAGAAAAGATTTTACAAAATGTCAGTGAAGTTAACCCATATTGCCCTGTGCATGTGTTTGGACCAACATCTGGTAAAATTGCACATTTTTGTGCGCTACGCACCCACAGGCCTTTTACATTCACCTTCATTTTGGGCTAAAATTTTCTGAAATTTAAATTTCTGACCGGAATAATATATGACCGTCTACCTCTAAATTTTAATGCTTCTGCTGCCACTGTCAATCTTATTGTAGCAGAGGCTCCGGAAGATTTTGAATATTGGGGGGGGCCAAAATTTTTGGCTCCGGTAGCGCTAAACGCTGAAGGGGGTGGGTCACGGAAGCTTTTGAAATGCATACATTTTTACATGAATTGTACCTTACATTTTGAATTATACCCTAAAATTATGAATCTGACCCTAAAATTAAGAATTTTAACCTAAAATTTATGAATTAGTACCCTAAAATTATGAATTTTACCCGAAAATTTATGAATTTTACCCGAAAATTATGAATTTTACCCGAAAATTATGAATTTTACCCTAAAATTATGAATTATTGGGGGGGCTCTAGGGTACTTGCCCCCCCACCAAAATTATTGAGGGGCTTGTTCCGGAGCCACTGTGTAGGTCCCCTATTTGTAAACCACAACTGGGCCACTTGAGTGTACAAGCCTTCCTCACAGTGAGTTTGGGGCCTCCAAATTTTGGCCTGGCCCATGGCCCCCAAAAGGTAGATCCAACCCTGACCCCTCTCCACCAAAACGTGTATCACTATATATCTTACCAGTTTGGAGAAATTGCACTCACAATCTGGGACGGACAGAATGACAGATGGAAGGACAGACAACCGGAAAACATAATACCTCCAGTGGAGGCATAAAAAATCCTGGTGCATATCATTTTGGTCCTGTGTTACTGTGATAATTATGTGCGAAGCATGACATTTTTTCAATTGTACAATATTAGCCCAAAATTATGCTGAAATTTTGTGTTTACCAGGCTGATTTTCAATACACTATTTTTGCCCAAAATAAATGTACAATTTTGTGTTTTCTGGGCAAGTTTTCAATTTTACATTTATGAGGGTAGGGAGTTGAAATTTTCTTTTTGGGGTTGGTTTTGGGGGGTTGAAATTTTCGTTTGGTGGTTGAGTTAGCAAGCATAGCAAACCGACCCCTTTGGAAATAAGCCCTTTTTAGGTCTTAAAGGGTTATCCTATGCATATCTGCAATTGTATTGTATATGGTAATTTTAAATGTAATTTTATTGTCTTTTTTATATTCTATGTTTTTATAATGTGACTTTGTAAATGATAGGCCTATGCATAAATAAACTCAAATCAAATCAAACTCATTTAGGGTTTCGGCCCCTTAATCCCCACCCACCCACGCAAAGACCACTGCTGGCTGCACATATAAAGCAAGCAAGCACACATAGTCTAAATCATTGGCTCCTACAATCTGTTTATCCACTGGTAGGCATGCTCATTGGATATTTGGCAAAATATTTTCCACAAAAAGGAGGAAATTTTCTAACCACATGCACATTCCCGAAATTGAATTTTACCCTAAAATTATGAATTTTACCCTAAAATTATGAATTTTACCTCAGATTATTGGGGGGCTCTAGGGTACTTGCCCCCCACCAAAATTATTGAGGGGCTGGGCCAGAGCCACTGTGTAGGTCCCCTATTTGTAAACCACAACTGGGCCACTTGAGTGTACAAGCCTTCCTCACAGTGAGTTTGGGGCCTCCAAATTTTGGCCTGGCCCATGGCCCCCAAAAGGTAAATCCAACCCTGACCCCTCTCCACCAAAACGCGTATCACTATATATCTTACCAGTTCGGAGAAATTGCACTCACAATCTGGGACGGACAGAATGACAGATGGAAGGACAGACAACCGGAAAACATAATACCTCCAGTGGAGGCATAAAAAATCCTGGTGCATATCATTTTGGTCCTGTGTTACTGTGATAATTATGTGCGAAGCATGACATTTTTTTCAATTGTACAATATTAGCCCAAAATTATGCTGAAATTTTATGTTTACCAGGCTGATTTTCAATACACTATTTTTGCCCAAAATAATGTACAATTTTGTGTTTTCTGGGCAAGTTTTCAATTTTACATTTATGAGGGTAGGGGGTTGAAATTTTCATTTAGGGTTTCGACCCATTAATCCCCCACCCCGCAAAGACCACTGCTGACTGCACACATAAAGCAAACAAGTACACATTGTCTAAATCTTTGGCTCCTACACTCTTTTTTCCACTGGTAAGCATGCTCATTGGATATTTGGCAAAATATTTTTCACAAAATGCAGGAAATGTTCTTACCACACATTCCCAAAATTGAAAAAAAGATGTTTTTCATTTACCAAACACATGCATAAATCATGAAATCATCATTATTTTGTTTTAATGAGCCGCTTGAAGTCCATCAGCATATTACCAATCTGAACTGTGCGCCAGTCAGCCAGGATGTTTTAGATGTAGGGCAAATGGGGAGGGGGGCAAGGTAACTTTTAAAGTACCAAAAATTGACAAAATGTGACAGAATAGGCTAAAAAGTACAAAAAATGCCGTAAAAAATCACAGAGGGTCAAGACAGGTGGGGGAAGCTTCCCTCAACTACTCCATTGTGTTAGCCAAAGAAGTAATAAACAAAAATAAAAAAAAAACAAACAAACAATTGTTTGATTGGCGTAACCCGACCGATTAAAATTAGGCCCGATCCTACCAGAGTTTTTTGTTGGTTTTTTTTGCGAAAAATAAATAAAAAATAAATGAAAAATTGAATTTAAAAAAAGAAAGAAAAAAAGTTCCAAGGCCTTTATCAAATGCAATTTACAGCTTTAAAAGTAAAAAAAAAAATCCGACCTACCTACCGTAATTTTTTTTATGTTAAGGGATCTAGAATGAGCGTTTATTGCATTTTGACAGTATTTTTTGTGGGACATGAGAGCACCTCAGACCTATCGAATTGCATTCTGAATCTGAAGCATGTCTTTCTGATATCAAATAATTTTCATTTTTGAATTTTGATATAACAGTCCTCAAAGTAAATTATATAAATCTAATGCTATATTCTTAAAGTGTATGTAGCTGGGAGGAAAAGCCGATGGTCAATTGAAAATTTTGACCTTTCATATTGAAGATATGGATTTTTTCCCAAAAGACCTAATTTTTATTGGTGTTTTTGGAAAAAATATCCATATATTCAATACCAATTTATAACGTTTACTATCAAAAATATCAATTTTTAATGATTTGCCATAAAATGTGTATTAAATTGCTAATTTCAAAAAATCAAAATTATTTGATATCAGAAGGACATTCTTCGTATTCAGAATGCAATTCGATATGTCTGATGTGCTCTAATGTCCCAAAATAAATACTGTCCAAACGTTCATACCCCTTCCCTTAAGGCAATCAAACCATTTTTAGGCCTTATTGTGCATAGCATTTTCAGTCATGGTCGCAGCATATATCTGTCTCTGGAAAGGTAGGCCTATTATTAGAAATATCATTCCTTATCATTCCCATTTTAGGAAAACTGGTATTATTGAAGGGCAAAAAATAAGTGAAATTGCTAAAAATGTATTTTTCCCTGAAAAAAATGCAAAACAAGATATCTAAAAGTTGGTGTTTTTAAAGGCGAGTGGGGTGGTACATGTAGGAACCGTAAAATTTTTGAGTTTCAGCTATTTAACTAACAAGAATTTGTCTTTAAAAAGACAAAGTTCACGGAACAGGTGTATAGTACTTTGAGCTACTTTGGTCTAACTTTCAATATTCATATACTAACCTACTCTGCACTGATTTGACAATAAATAAGTGATTTGAGGTACAAATGATACTTTCATCTTGACTCTGGAAAATAATTTTCAGAAAACCTCATTTTGCATTTAGGTTTTTAAGCTACCTGCAGGAAATAAATTTGGCTATTACAAGAAGAAAATTACATGAAAATATCAGCCCATTATGCATCAGATGCTATTTCCCGTTGGATTCCCATTCCTTTTTAAAAGAAGTTTTATTTGGAAGTAAATCGCCTAATGTGTTTCAGGAACACTGCATGTCAAATTATTTTGTTGAATAGTTTTCTATACAGCAGCAGAAATCATCAGCTGTACACAGATCGTCATTGCAAAAATAGCATCGATAAAGAAAACTGCCAGTTTTCGAAACGTCTGCAAGTAAGTGGAAATCTTTGGACTAGTTGTAAGAAATTACAAATACCAGTCCTGGGATACCAGTTTTCTATAGATGAGGTGACATGTGTTTACATTTGATACGCCCTCTGTTGGTCTGTGATCAAAACTGTCAGGCAAAAAACACTATAGTTTACATGGAAGAAGTTGATTTTTATTCATTAACTTTGGTTTCAAAGCAAATAATACAAAAAATGGTATCAATCTTGTTAATAAATGCATCAAGCTATATAAACATAATATCACACAAAACTGCAAAGGTTTTTAAAAGTTGAGTTTTAAAGAGATTTATGTGGTCTGTCATAGACACTTCTGTGTTATTTTGCCTGACTTGAAACAACAGAGGGCGGTCTGAATGTAAACATGTGACATCATAGGTCACCTCATCTATACAGATGCTAGACCTGATGATCTCTAAAGTAAACAAATTACACTACGTTGTGGTCTTGCTAGATTTTGTCACAGATATTTGTCTCATATCCCAGCTTTATGAACACCAATTTAATTAGTTTGTAAAAGATAATATACATTGGATATGTTTATACACACATTGCTTGGTTATTACAAGAGTCAATAAACATTCAATTAACTATAGAGAATGGACTTAATTTTGTGCAGTGTAGTTATTTTCTGAAGTAAATCACCTATGAATAGGTTTCTATACAGATATGCCTAATCACTAAGTAAATAAATTATAGCTAATTATACTGACCAATCAGTTATGTGTATTATCAGCATGTGATGACTGTAAGCCAATTGCAAACATGTTTAATAAAAAGGCTAAAAAATTCCTACACATGAGCAGTCTCACTCAGGATTAAATGTGCTAAATAGTAATTGACATGGGTAGCAGGATTAGATAAAGCCACACAAACAAGGGTATGAGATATATTAGGAATTATTTCCTAGCCTCTTAACCACATTATTATGTTTTGATGGATCCAAGTTGTGATAATATTGGATCCAACACATAATAATGATAAAATTGATGCTTTACGCCCAATATTTATTGAATCTCAAGCTATGAGTTTTAAAATATTGGACTCGACTACGTCTCGTCCAATATTTTAAAACTCATAGCTCGACCAATAAATATGGGCTCAATCGATCCAATTTTATATCAGAGTTGGTGGCTTACAATAGCTATTCGAGACACAGGGTATGTAAGGGATAAACTGTGCATATGAGATGTGGGTGCAAGTGGTATTAACATTCACTGGCGTGAACAAAAACTGGCAAATAATTATTGATGTCTTGAAGCTGGAGGGTTTGGGCATGAAATATGTTGTTGACACAATACACTGCACAAACAAGCACACATAGTTTAAATCAAAGTTCACTGGGTACATCGGACAATATTTCTGGATGTACACTATTCAACCCCTCCATTCAGAGTGGATACAAACATGATGGAATCTGGACTCTTGAATTCTAATCTCTGTGATTAAAACTATGTAATTTATGAGCCCATAATACATTTACACCAAACATGCTTTAAGACTCACTTGCATTTTCTGTTTGTTTTATTTGTTGTTAATACTATTTTGGAAAGGTGCATGTGTCTGCATGGTTTCCTAAATTGACTCAGCTGAGCCATGAATTCCTCAGCTAATACTTGTCCTCCTCAAGCAAGTGTGTGCGAGGATCGATCTTTATATCAGGCTTGGTTCCTCGAGGGGTGCCGCAAAGTGGTCCATTAAGACACTTGCGTCGAGATAGGGCTGTCATGGTCCCCTTCATATGCACAGGACTGGTGTATTTTGTAATGTCAGAGAGGGCCTGTCATGGTCCCCTGCACACTTAACAAGTGCTAACCTGACCAGGAATCCTGGCAAGGGGCTGACTCGTAGCCAGGATTTATTTTGGAGTGCTGGACAATGAAAATGTGGAGCTTTAATATCAGGAAAAAAATCAATTTGCATTAAAAAAGTGAACTTATGTTGTTATTTTATTAGTAGATCCTAATTTTTCTTTTGAATTTAGAAACTTTTGGGAACATTTTAACAAACATTGTGGACCTTTTGGTAGGAGGCCAAATTGAACCCACCCCTCCTGGTTATGGGCCTGGGACTGACCTATTACCTGGAGTTTTGAAACAAAAGTATATTGAATTGTTTAAAGGAGGATGGTCGATATCACATGATGTATTCCTACCTATAGCTTGTGATGGTATTTCAATCACTTTTATGATTACATGAGATTTTGAAAGCCCCAGAATTCTATGTGATAAATAAATGGATTAATTAACCCATCTTAGACATGTTTTGTCCCGAGGGTCACTCCCATTGTGGCCTGTACACCATCCGCGATAATGAAAACGCGTAAAAGGGTAGTTTTTAGTGTAGACGCATACGATCTGTAGCGTAACACGTTTAGGGTGTCAAAAACATGAAATATTGAAAAAAGGGTAGCAAAATTGCAATTGCTAATCTGCGGAAATGAAATTTAGGGTATGAAATTTGATGCAAGGAATAAAATCCCTGTTTAGGGTATTGTTTTAGCCAAGGGTTAAATCCTTGTTTAGGGTGCTTTTCAAAAGTTGATTATCGCGGATAGTGTACAGGCCACAATGGGAGTGACCCCCCCCGGGTTTTGTCTTACAAAATTCAAGCAAAGCATCTTTCATTTCTACTGACTAAAGAAAAAGTGAATCTGATGTGGAAATTAGATTGTTAATTGGATCATCTACTGGAAGTACAAGTTCATATACTTACCATCGGCTTCTGTGAGATTGTATTCATGGAACACAGATTTCACTATTTCCATGCTATCTGGTCTCTGAGTGCGATCTTGATGCCAGCATTTCGTCATCAGGTCTTTCAAGAACGGGGGGCAATCATGAGGAATTGTGGGACGAAGGCGGCCCAAACCAACTTGGAAGATCACAGCCTCATTTGAGATGCCTTTGTATGGTTCTTCACATGATACCATTTCCCAAACAATGATTCCAAAAGCAAAAATATCACCTTTCGGTGACAGTTGCAAATCAGTAAACATTTCTGGCGCTATCCATCTTACACTTCCTTTGGTACTTTTTGTGGTTTTGGTGCTCGTAAGGTCTTTTGCGATACCAAAGTCACAAATCTTTAAGACGTTGTCTGCTGTTAAGACGCAATTGGGCGATTTCAAATCGCGATGTGCCACATCGTATTTCTTGAGATAGTTAACTCCACACGCTAAATGATAGATCCACCTATGAAGAAGATGTTTTGGAAGTTTACCTTTATATTTGAGATGGGCTTTGAGATAATCATCGAGTGATCCTTTTGCAGCATATTCAGTTATTATTACTACATGTTCCTTCTCCCAAACTGTATCATAATATTTGATGATGTTCTTATGATTGAGTCTCTTGAGGAATTCAATCTCACGTTTTAGCTGTGGCGTTGTTTCAGGATCAATTGGAATCTTCTTGGCAGCAGCTTCAATGGTGCCAAATTCTTTGGATTTCCAAGTGACTCTGTAGACAGCACCACTTGCTCCTTTTCCAAGAAGCTCATGATATGTCAAATTATCATGATTATCAGACATCTTAGGTGCAAATCAAGATCTGAAATGGGGAAAATTACATTTTTTCAGGATTCATTTTGAGGAGAAATGTTGGCAAAATTTATTCTTATCTAACTTAGAAAATGAAATACTGATACTGGTAAAATATAACATACTATATAAATATACTTGAATACAAACATTAATGAATTCATAATTGAGTTAAACTTACAAAAAAATATGTATAAAGAAAGAAGACAGGTGAAATTTTACTTGAAATCAGTAAAACAATCTAAAACTTACCGTATAAAACTAGCAGGCGCATTTCAGTAGTCATATAAGTAGTTGTGGAAAATTTTGGATAGTTATTAATAGTTTGGGTTGTTATCAATTATAAATTGGACCTTGATCAATAACAGTTTTGTTACACTATATGTGATATAGTCTGATATTATCCATTCTACTCCCAATTCCAAAAAACTAGAACTATTTTTTTTTTGGTTTAAAAAATACTTTCCTGTCTTGCCAAATGAAACAGGTTAAATCTTAATCATTTAGCTAGTCCTATAACTGGCAATAAAAGTCCATTTTAATAGTTTTGCCAATTTGAGGGGGAAAGGGCCCCAAAACATGCAATGTTGCCTGATTTCTTACAATAGGAGAATACAAAATTCAAAGACTTGGCACAAGTCTAAGCATTCACAGTTTGGAGAGTACAGGGTGATCAAAAAATGTTTTTTTTTTGCAGGAGCAGGGTAAAACCAAATTTAAATACTAAAATATTTCAAAAATTTCAAAAAAGTGTTTGAAACTATTTTTGGAGTATTTGGTAAAAAAATGAATGAAACATAACTTACATTAAGTGATTTTCCCCAAGGACATAATGGTACGCAGGCACAGGAACTTTTCTGATGGAATTCCGGAACAGGACTTAAAATACATGGATATTTACATGGCTTGTTAGAAGTACTGCAAATAACTTAAAATAAAAATTCCTTTAAAGAAGGAATGTGGCGCCCAATGTGAACTTGAACGTGATATGGTGATCCATGGTGTGTAGATTTGGTATTATAATGATTTTTCTAGGGAAGAGTAGAAGATGATCAAATGCAAGAGGAATGTGTTTGATTGGGGAAGGTGTTCTGACAATCCAAATATAAACTTAGTCCACCTCAAATGACCTGTAACAATTTGTGATTCTTAATTCACCTCGGATGACTTTGATCTGACATTCAATATTTTCGCGCTTACACCAATCATATCCATAACAATTTAACTCTTACAACTTCCTGTCAACTCTCTAATTTAAAACTCTAAATTTCTGTCTGTTTGCCTTTTCTGTCTTATACCATTTAGTACACTACAGTTTGTTACAATTATTAAGATAAGCAAACATTGCTGGGTAGATAACAGGATTTAGTTATTTACTTAATCCAATCATGGAGGTAGTAGCTAGTCAATTTTGGTCTTCAGTGTTTTAAAATACAACAATGTAGAACATGTATAATTAATTATGCCGTGTTGTTTGCATACAGTTTGCCGCCCAATTGTGCCACCATATTGCAACTTTGGCAATAACCGCTATATAGATTCTATGGTATTTAGCAAACAAAAGCCATCAGTTTAGGCCTCGTTAATTGATCTTATCACTATGGACCACAAGGGTCTCATCCCAATGGCACAGTCCAATAACCTCAATTACATAATCATAGTGCAAAATTTGACCTCAAGTTGCAGAGTATGAGTTTGTGTTCCCAAATTTTCAAAGGATGAATGTACAAATGTATTAGGGTATCCTAGTGTATGGTCAAATGTCACCGTCTATCGGGTTCTAAGGCACACGGTAAACTGGTTGAACGCATACAAAGGTCAGGATTTATTTGGTGTTTTTATAAATCCTAATTTTGTATTTTAAACAAAGAATATCGCTCACCATTTTATCCCGTGCATATCAGAAAATAATGATAAAATAAAATCCAAGCAAATTGTGGTTTTATTTCTGAGCTGGGCATAATTTTAGCAAAACAATTGCGAAGTCAATCTAGCAAGAGTGAAATTAGAAGCTGTTCACAAAGTCATGCCTATATTGTGGCGCGCCTCCGTAGAGGGCGCCACAAAAAACAGCTTAAGGGCAGAGTAATGGAAGAGAACATGGACCATTTCTGACTTCATTATTTCTGAAGTTTAAGTCCAAAGTATATAAACTGTAGATTTTTGGAATGAAAAAGGCCAAGGAAGGCTATGGTAATGTTGGATTCAAACAGAAATGTTCAGTTTTTGAAAGAAAAAAAATCACAAAAACACACTTTTTTGCTCCAAGGTAGGAGTAAAAATAATTTAGTTAGCTTTTCAGTGTCTAAGGTTTCTGGGTATGCCTCTCAGGAATACCTGATCAAAATTCAATTTAAAATATTCCTGATTCACTTGATCAAAACAGATTTGAAATCGGGGGCATATAGATTATTTTCTTGTTGAATTGACACAATCCTCACTTTGCTTGATCAGTCCACACTAATTGGGCTATTCCAGTTGAAATCCATACACCCCCTATGAAAGACTTGACCTTAATCTCCCCACAGAAGGGGTAGATTGCAAATGTAGTCACCCCTTTTAAATTTGCACTCCCTGTGTGGGAGATTAAGGGCATGTCTTCCATAGGGGGTGTATGGATTTCAACTGGATAGCCCCTAACATTTGAGATTTGTAGCTCCTTTATTTTTACACAAGTTTTCTTTTTTAAAGAGCGTACAATTTTCTTAAAATGTGTGTGTATTTTGTTTTTAATTTCTATCATTTCGAATATTTCTTAAACTGGGGAAGAGCACAGTTGAGAAAAGTTCATCTCCATGTCAAACAGATAAAGCTGAACTTGACTTTACTGAAAAAAAATCAACCACATTTGATCTTTGTAAAAGTGACATTTCCATCATTTGTTGTACTGCAAATTGGAAGCAGTATTAAAGTTACAGTGTAACATACTTCATGTTAAGTTTGTTGTAAGATTCATTTGTAATGCCTATTTAATGCTAAGCAATCGCAACAAGCATAGAGGGTTTTGCTGCATGCTTAGGGTCAAATTTAAAAGCTACTACTGTAAAAATTCGCCTAATGGCGTTATGGGCACCCTTGACATAGCCACAACCTAAAAGTGCCCTCCCATAAAATTCCCACCATCAAATAAGGGCTCGGAACCTTAATATTTGTTGGGATTTCAGGGAAGCTCTCTATTTACACATGAAATTTACCCCAATTTACACATGAAATTTACCCCAATTTACACATGAAATTTACCCCAAGGTAAAAAAGTGCAAGTACGCCATTAGGCAAATCTTTATAAGTGACTTCAAGACAAGCAGGCGCTAGCCATGACCCGATTGATTTTCTTGTCACTTGCTGCGACTGCTGGTATGGGCACAAGGGTTCATGCCATCAGATTCAGTGACAGTCACTAGCCATGATTGATTGCTGGTAGCTGTATACAGCTCTGATATTTGATTTTCCTGTCACTTGCTGCTACTGCTGGTGTATGATATGGGTACTAGAGTTTCATCAGATTCAGGTTATCATCTGATCTGGCATCCAGGCCAAAGGAGGCAATTTTGACAACTTGAGTTATCACACATGCCAACTACCACATTTGCGCATGGCATAATTTCATGTAGCTGTAATTGGTCGTTGACATCAAGTCCGTTTTAGCCTGTTTGAATGACAAAATGTAAGTTATGATGAAAAACCTATATTTTTGTGAATTTTTATATTTTATGTTATTTTGTTGTCGGATAGTTGAAAAGTAGCAGTTATAAATGAGGTTAATAACTTTGCATCAAATATTATTAGTTTATTAGGTGAAGCGGGTCAGTAAAGAAAAAAACATTACAAACATTGGATGAATGGTCCACATATAATGTATCACATGCATTTTACACGCCATTTGCAAATCGCCGTATATGCGTATACACATGTTTCGTGCTTACACAATATGCTCTCATTGACTAGATATAAATCGTAAGTATGCACTCACTGACAAGATACAAAAATATATCTGGTTAGCATTGTCCTTTTGATGTTCCCCTTATTAGTGGTATGATATATATTTGCTTTGTACCTGGGAATATCTTGAGGGGCCCTTGGAACTTTGTCCATCGGTATATTCCTCAGAGTTCCAAAGATAAAATGTATTGATTTTCACAGTACCGTCTGAATACTGTATAAGTGGTAATGTTGGTGTACAGTAATTTTTTCGATTTGTAGTGAGAGACACATTTTCGCGAATGTTATTTTCACGATTGCCCAGTCCTCCCCTATACTTGTAATATTTGCATATATTCGTGTGTTATTTTTTGGGGGGTTGGAGCTGAATTCGCGAAAATAAATCCCTTACGAAAATTTCCACTTAAACAGTAACTGATGCACACTTACTGGATTCTACGATCAGATTTCTCAAAGCTGGGCTAGTGGTCAGGCTTCCTAAGCCAGCATGCTAGCCCTACTAATATGGATCCATTTTATTGGTTTATCCAATGTGTATAAGCACTGGTATATAGGACTTAACTTAGACAGTGCACGATTTGAAGTTACTGTTCCGATCCCAGACTACATTTTGTACATTACAATCCATACAGCCCGTAGTATGACCTTCTATAACAAAGCACATACTGTATGGAGTAAAGCGTAGTATCAACACGTCCGTTAATAGCCTCAGATTGAGCATGACTTAATTGGGCTGAAGCCTGATGGCTTAGGAAGCCCAACTACTAGCCATGCTTCATAAATTCAAGAAACCTGCCCCTAATGTTTTCATTCTCCATTTATAGGTAGCCAGCAAAAGCTGATCTGCTCATCAAATATGACTCACTTTGCAAATGATAGCAACCCACAATGAACGGCATGCTGTCTCAGTTTAGTACATCCCGATTCTGTAAGTACTGGGCTTTCTTCATAGATAGTTAGAGGACATCCTCAATTTTGTTACAATTCTAATTCATTTTACAGATCGTAAATATAATGTATTTCATTGAACTAAAATACCCTGCCAAAAGAGGAATTAGTTTAGCCTTTGCTGATAAATACCTGATAAGGCGTGAGATTCACTATTTTGACTATTTCATTTAGTTCTCACACATGCCAATCCAATATTTCATAACACCATTTATGTATGTGCAGGGTTATGTGGAATCAAGATGGTCTGACTGTCGAAATTGTAGCACCTTTTGGGGCTCGTAATATATTAAAAGTGGAAGTACACCAGATTAATCACGAAAAATATATATATTGAGAGAGGGGAATAGAGAGAACCTATTCTATGATTATGTTGAAGGCGAGGTTTTGTTATATTTTTTTTTCATTTGAGATAATTGTTTATTATTTTGTATAGAAGGGTATGTTAGGTTATATTAGTATTAAAACAAGTATACCTTACTGGTTGACATATCACAGGTAACCAATTGTCAAATAAACATAGTAAAATTAACATTAAATTATATTTTATTTTTAATTTTATTTCCTTTTTTTTTTCAGATAAATCCATACCAGCAAGATTCTCTTGAGGACTGTTCCACCTGTGTCTACTGCCCTCATTGTTGCAGGACCTGTGTACAAAAGGTATTTTAGCTACTCACCAGAATCAATATGTAACCAGCTCCAACAAAACCCGGAACAAGTCGCCAGACATGTTTTTGAGTTATAGGCCTTTAAGGATGACATTCCCATAAAAAATGAAATCTTGGTATTCTGAATTTTGTGGTATTTGACTGTGGGACCAAGTGGACTTTCAAATCCTTGAAAGTACTTATTAAAAAGAGGTTTATTTAATCAATAAATAACAGGTGAACTATGATAATCTGTGTTCAATCCTGTGTAAGGCAGAAACTATTTGGCCCATTACTCAGAATAGCAATTGGCAAAAATATCGAGGTATCATTTATCCATATCATGAAGCATTGATGCTATTTATATAATTTTGGTGTCATTTTAAAGCTTATTGTCTAGTCAGTGCTTAAATTTTTATTCAAATCGTTAAATGTCAAAAATGCAATTTGTTCCTGCTTTCACAAAATCCTCCTTTAAATGTAATGACAAGCCCCATCTTTTCCTCACGTCCCCCAGTATAATGGGGGTGTGGTATAAATACTTGAATAGTGTATAACCAGTGTTCGAAATATGCCTCAAAAAGTTACAGGCCAGCCGGGCTTGACCGTAAAAAGTTACCGGCCAGCCGAGCTGGCAACTAGATGCCAGTCAGAAAAGTTACTGGCCAGGCCAAAAAGTTACAAGCCAATGGCCGGCTGACCGGCCCTATTTCGAACGCTGTGTATAACACAATTATTAGTTGCATTCATGTAGAAGGGATGTTTAGAAAAAAATGTGCAATGAAGTTTGTCAGTATATATGGTATCCTGGTCAGGTATATGCATGGGTCTAGCCAGGATTTTTTTATTTTGTTGTTATTTGTGTTTGGATTCTTGGGAGTGAGGTTTTTGCTTTTAGATAAAGTGGACTTTAAAATTATGCCCAAAAGTTGGATCCAATGTAAACAGATGCATCATTGGAAATAAGGATCATATGAATTTGTTTTTTATTTGACAAATCCAGAAAATTATACTCACCACTTGAAACTTTCACCATCCAGGCAGCTTGATCACAAGTGATTGGGTCCACTGCATTTCCATTAAGGTGCGGGATTGTAACTATCTAAAATATCCTGACAAATATCCAATTAGCTTCAGCTATTAGCTATTAAGATATTTGGATATTATTAAAGGATATTATGGATAATTTGGATAATAGTTGCACCTACTGATATTTTGGATATTTGGATATTTTAGATAATTTGGATATTATCAAGGATATTATGGATATTTATATATTTCAGATATTTGGATATTTTAGATATTATGGCTAATTAAGATATTTAAGATATTTTGGATATTATTATGGCTAATTAGGATAATTTGGATATTTGTTATATTTTCATATTATTATGGGTCATGAGGATAATTTGGATATTTCAGATATTTGGATATTTTAGATAATTTGGCTATTATTAGGGCTATTTTGGATAATTCGGATATTTTGGATATTATTGTGGCTAATTAGGATAATTTGGATATTTCAGATATTAGGATATTTTAGATATTTTGGATATTATTATGGCTATTTAGGATAATTTTGATATTTTAGATATTTTGTATATTATTAGGGCTATTTAGGATAATTTGGATATTTTGGATATTATTATGGCTAATTAGGATAATTTGGATATTTCTGATATTTTTCATATTATTATGGATATTAGTTTGGCTATTTTGGATAATTTGGATATTTTGGATATTATTATGGCTAATTAGGATAATTTGGATATTTCTGATATTTTTCATATTATTATGGGTCATTAGGATAATTTGGATATTTCAGCTATTTGGATATTTTAGATAATTTGGATATTATTAGGGCTATTTTGGATAATTTGGATATTTTAGATATTTTGGATATTATTATGGCTAATAAGGATAATTTGGATATTTCTGATATTTTTCATATTATGGGTCATTAGGATAATTTGGATATTTCAGCTATTTGGATATTTTAGATAATTTGGATATTATTAGGGCTATTTTGGATAATTTGGATATTTTAGATATTATTATGGCTAATTAGGATAATTTGGATATTTCTGATATTTTTCATATTATTATGGGTCATTAGGATAATTTGGATATTTCAGCTATTTGGATATTTTAGATAATTTGGATATTATTAGGGCTATTTTGGATAATTTGGATATTTTAGATATTTTGGATATTATTATGGCTAATTAGGATAATTTGGATATTTCTGATATTTTTCGTATTATTATGGGTCATTAGGATAATTTGGATATTTCAGCTATTTGGATATTTTAGATAATTTGGATATTATTAGGGCTATTTTGGATAATTTGGATATTTTAGATATTTTGGATATTATTATGGCTAATTAGGATAATTTGGATATTTCTGATATTTTTCATATTATTATGGATATTATTAGGGCTATTTTGGATAATTTGGATATTTTAGATATTTTGGATATTATTATGGCTAATTAGGATAATTTGGATATTTCTGATATTTTTCATATTATTATGGGTCATTATGATAATTTGGATATTTCAGCTATTTGGATATTTTAGATAATTTGGATATTATTAGGGCTATTTTGGATAATTTAGATATTTTAGATATTTTGGATATTATTATGGCTAATTAGGATAATTTGGATATTTCTGATATTTTTCATATTATTATGGGTCATTAGGATAATTTGGATATTTTAGATAATTTGGATATTATTAGGGCTATTTTGGATAATTTGGATATTTTAGATATTTTGGATATTATTATGGCTAATTAGGATAATTTGGATATTTCTGATATTTTTCATATTATGGGTCATTAGGATAATTTGGATATTTCAGCTATTTGGATATTTTAGATAATTTGGATATTATTAGGGCTATTTTGGATAATTTGGATATTTTAGATATTATTATGGCTAATTAGGATAATTTGGATATTTCTGATATTTTTCATATTATGGGTCATTAGGATAATTTGGATATTTCAGATATTTGGATATTTTAGATAATTTGGATATTATTAGGGCTATTTTGGATATTTGAGATATTTTGGATATTATTATGGCTAATTAGGATAATTTGCATATTTCTGATATTTTTCATATTATTATGGGTCATTAGGATAATTTGGATATTTCAGATATTTGGATATTTTAGATAATTTGGATATTATTAGGGCTATTTTGGATATTTGAGATATTTTGGATATTATTATGGCTAATTAGGATAATTTGGATATTTCAGATATTTGGATATTTTAGATAATTTGGATATTATTAGGGCTATTTTGGATATTTTAGATATTTTGGATATTATTATATGGCTAATTAGGATAAATTGCATATTTCTGATATTTTTCATATTATTATGGGTCATTAGGATAATTTGGATATTTCAGATATTTGGATATTTTAGATAATTTGGATATTATTAGGGCTATTTTGGATAATTTGGATATTTTAGATATTTTGGATATTATTATGGCTAATTAGGATAATTTGCATATTTATGATCTGAGGGCTAATTAGGATAATTTGGATATTTTTCAGATATTATGCCTACCTATTTCTACAACGCTTACAAATATGAGTCTTCAAATGATACATCTTTCTCTCATAGTTTTTGCAACTTTAATTTACAATATTATCATCATCACCATAAATACACTGACATGTAAAATACAATATGCGTCGTTCTTTAAAAGTCTTTTCCAACTATACATGCTTTAGAAAACTTGATGCATATGCAACTTTAATGTACAATATAGTATGCGTCGTTCTTTCAAAGTCTTTTCCAACTATATCCATCGTTTAGGATTATACTATTATGAACTAGAAGACAACATGCATGATCCATTCTAGGCTGTTCATTAAATAGTTCTCAGGCATATTAATTTCACATCTTTTATGAACTAACACAACATGCATGATGTATGCGTCGTTCTTTAAAAGTCTTTTCCAACTATATCTATCGTTTAGGGTTATACTTTTATGAACTAGAAGACAACATGCATTATCCATTCTAGGCTGTGTTCATTAAATAGTTCTCAGGCATATTAATTTCACATCTTTTATGAACTAACACAACATGCATGATGTATGCGTAATTCTTTAAACGTCTTTTCCAACTATATCTATCGTTTAGGGTTATACTTTTATGAACTAGAAGACAACATGCATTATCCATTCTAGGCTGTTCATTAAATGGTTCTCAGGCATATTAATTTCACATCTTTTATGAACTAACACAACATGCATGATGTATGCGTCGTTCTTTATAATTCTTTACCAACTATATCCATCGTGTAGCATTATGAACTAAAACACAACATGCATGATGTAGGCTGTTCATAATATTGTTCAATATATGCAATTTCACTAGTGTATGCGTCGTTCTTTACAATATTTTACAGCAGTATACATGATTTAGGAAACTTGATGCATATGCAACTTTAATGTATACTATAATATGCGTCGTTCTTTAAAAGTTTTTTACAACTATATCCATCGTTTAGGATTATGAACTAAAACACATCATGAGAAATCATCATACAACTACATATATATAACTACATTAATACATTCACATACAATATGCGTCATTCTTTAAAAGTCTTTTCCAACTATATCCATCGTTTAGGATTATACTATAAACTAGAAGACAACATGCATTATCCATTCTAGGCTGTTCATTAAATGGTTCTCAGGCATATTAATTTCACATCTTTTATGAACTAACACAACATGCATGATGTATGCGTCGTTCTTTATAATTCTTTACCAACTATATCCATCGTGTAGCATTATGAACTAAAACACAACATGCATGATGTAGGCTGTTCATAATATTGTTCAATATGCAATTTCACTAGTGTACAGGTGTATGCGTGTTCTTTACAATACATGATGCAGTCATGTCTACAGTAGAATTCACCTCGACCTTTGTAGGACTTAAACCCCATTAAAAGCTATTAAACCAAGATAACACTCATTGAAAACAGCTCAACTGATTAAATCATATCTTCTCTGGTTAAATACACACAACATATGTTTCTGCTTTACACGTACAATGGAGCAATGCCCTGGGATTATAGTTTCAGTTGGGTGAACGATTATAAAGCGGCGCTAGAGAACAATTCTGTGTGGTCTTTGTTTACTTAAATGAGACAATACGTGCTTATTGTTAACCAGCGTTCTTGAAAATGAGAAGCATGGTGGTTTGCAGACTTAACACGGTTTGGAAATAATTTCTTCATATTTTTGGTGTTATCTGTCGTTTACATATCCTTCCTAAAACACCAAAGTATGCATATTTCCAAACATCTAAATTAGCTAAAAATTTAGGACATGTTACAAAACTACATTTTCTAGAATTTTAGAAGAGTACTTTTAATACTGGCGGTTATTTTTCACACAGCGACGTTAACTAGGCAATGTACTATTACCTATAACATACACTAAAACACCAAAGTACGCATATTTCCAAACATCTAAATTAGCTAAAAATTTAGGACATGTTACAAAACTATATTTTCTAGAACTGTAGAAGAGTACTTTTAATATTGGCCGGTTATTTTTCATACAGCGACGTTAACTAGGCAAATCCCCATACTTTTAACGTAGGCTATTTGTAGAGGTCACGCAATGGTAAGAGCACTGTGTATTGTGTATAGGAAAAGCGGACAGTAACTGCAGTATGATTTTACAGCAGTATACATGATTTAGGAAACTTGATGCATATGCAACTTTAATGTATACTATAATATGCGCCGTTCTTTAAAAGTCTTTTACAACTATATCCATCGTTTAGGATTATGAACTAAAACACATCATGAGAAATCATCATACAACTACATGTACAGCCTGTCTCAAAAAAAATTGTGCACGTGAAAAGCGCCTCTCTGGCAATTAGAAAATACCATTGTGAAATAATGCTTACATCAACGTCAAGGGTGTAGTCTTAGCTCTCAGATGCCGTTTGTTCTGTTCAATTTGCTTGTTTTAATCTCGAGATATGTTTAGTTAAAGACGAAAGGGTAAAATCACAATTGTGCCACTTTTAATATGGAAGAGGGCTTTACATGTAACAGTGATAGCATCAAGTTTATCAAGAGTTCCTTCATGAAATCAAAAGAATACACAATACACAATACAAAGAGTTTTTTACTGTTTTTACTGTTTTATCATGATGCAGAAATGATGATTCTCTTTTTCCACTTGAAAGAGATTAAAAGATAAATAAATATTTCACATTCTGTTGTAAAATGGATTTCACATTCTGCTGTTTTACATGTGCATGTCAATGATTTTATCATGGTAAATACTGTTCTCTTAGTCACCAGTGGCGGATTTAAGCTGTCAGCAAGTCAGCAAGTGCTGACAAGGCCCCCTTGTTATTTTGGCCAAAGGATAATAGCTAAATATCTGATATCTTAATATCCATCACTTACTAAGTAAAAAAATTCAATAAAATTTTTTTTTATAAGTTCCTAATATCCAAATATCTGATATAGCGGATATGTCAGATAATATCTAAATTAGCAGATATTTTGGCTAATTTAGATAATAGCTAAATATCTGATAATATCTTAATATCCATCACTTACTAAGTAAAAAATTTCAATAAAAATTTTATAAGTTCCTAATATAGGGTAGGTGCAGGTAATATGGGACAGCAGGTAATATGGGACACCTGTTTTCATTTTAACAAAAAGTAGCTTAGAGAAGGTAAACACTTTAAGTTGATTTGTTAAGTGTTTAGAGACATCAATTGTGCTTCTAGAAATGCAGTTTTGGAGTCTGTGTATCAAACTCTTGGAAATCAATGCCAAAAGAGTGAAATTGCCCAAAAAATTATGTCGTTTTTTGGCCTGATATAAAATCAATGACGCCACATTTTATGATTGTGTATCCAAAACTCTGGTACTGAGGGGCATTTGTCATTTTTATGATCTTTAGGTGATGGGTTAAGCTTATCAGCAGGTAAAATTCCACTGACAAGTGGCACTTTCCTTTTATAAATGATTATTTTCTCTGATTTTCAACTGAATGGGTGCAGGTAATATGGGACACATAGGAAATTGTGTGCATTGTCAATGTGAAAAGCAAAACTATTTAGAAAATTGAATTTTCTTGTAGATATTTGCATTTAACATTCAAAATCATGTAACAAAAATGTTTTTAGAACAAAAGAGTGATTTTCTGAACTTTTTGATTTTCACCATAGAGATAACACAGTGTCCCATATTACCTGCACATGCAGGTAATATGGGACACTTGACGATGACGCCATTTTGACGTCATAGCGTCCAAACAAACATAAAAACAAGGTAACATTGCCTGTTTTATTAATCTTAAAGGACAGGTTGTTCATCATACCAATCTCTTGTGGGCATATCTTCTTTAGTTTTTATGCAAATAAGCTAAAGGTCCTTAATGGTCCCATATTACCTGCAGGTACCCTACAAATATCTGAAATATCGGATATTTGAGATAATATCTAAATTAGCAGATATTTTGGCTAATTTAGATAATAGCTAAATATCTGATAATATCTTAATATCCATCACTTACTAAGTAAAAAATTTCAATAAAAATTTTATAAGTTCCTAATATCCAAATATCTGATATATCGGATATTTGAGATAATATCTAAATTAGCAGATATTTTGGCTAATTTAGATAATAGCTAAATAGCTGATAATATCTTAATATCCATCACTTACTAAGTAAAAAAATTCAATAAAAAAAATTTACAAGTTCCTAATATCCAAATATCTGATATAGGCCTAGCGGATATTGTAGCTAATATCCAAATTAGCAGATATTTTGGCTAATTTAGATAATAGCTAAATAGCTGCTAATATCTTAATATCCATCACTTACTAAGTCAAAAAATTTCAATTAAAATTTTATAAGTTCCTAATATACAAATATCTGATACAGCGGATATTGTAGCTAATATCCAAATTAGCAGATATTTTGGCTAATTTAGATAATAGCTAAATAGCTGATAATATCTTAATATCCATCACTTACTAAGTAAAAAAATTCAATTAAAATTTTATAAGTTCCTAATATACAAATATCTGATATAGCGGATATTGTAGCTAATATCCAAATTACCAGATATTTTGGCTAATTTAGATAATAGCTAAATAGCTGATAATATCTTAATATCCATCACTTACTAAGTAAAAAAATTCAATTAAAATTTTATAAGTTCCTAATATACAAATATCTGAAATATCGGATATTGTAGCTAATATCCAAATTAGCAGATATTTTGGCTAATTTAGATAATAGCTAAATAGCTGATAATATCTTAATATCCATCACTTACTAAGTAAAAAAAAATCAATTAAAATTTTATAAGTTCCTAATATACAAATATCTGAAATATCGGATATTGTAGCTAATATCCAAATTAGCAGATATTTTGGCTAATTTAGATAATAGCTAAATAGCTGCTAATATCTTAATATCCATCACTTACTAAGTCAAAAAATTGCACAAAAAATTTTATAAGTTCCTAATATACAAATATCTGATATAGCGGATATTTTAGCTAATATCCAAATAAGCAGATATTTTGGCTAATTTAGATAATAGCTAAATAGCTGATAATATCTTAATATCCATCACTTACTAAGTAAAAAAATTCAATTAAAATTTTATAAGTTCCTAATATACAAATATCTGAAATATCGGATATTGTAGCTAATATCCAAATTAGCAGATATTTTGGCTAATTTAGATAATAGCTAAATAGCTGCTAATATCTTAATATCCATCACTTACTAAGTAAAAAAATTCAATTAAAATTTTATAAGTTCCTAATATACAAATATCTGAAATATCGGATATTGTAGCTAATATCCAAATTAGCAGATATTTTGGCTAATTTAGATAATACCTAAATAGCTGATAATATCTTAATATCCATCACTTACTAAGTCAAAAAAAATTCAATTAAAATTTTATAAGTTCCTAATATACAAATATCTGATATAGCGGATATTGTAGCTAATATCCAAATTAGCAGATATTTTGGCTAATTTAGATAATACCTAAATAGCTGATAATATCTTAATATCCATCACTTACTAAGTAAAAAAAATTCAATTAAAATTTTATAAGTTCCTAATATACAAATATCTGATATAGCGGATATTGTAGCTAATATCCAAATTAGCAGATATTTTGGCTAATTTAGATAATACCTAAATAGCTGATAATATCTTAATATCCATCACTTACTAAGTAAAAAAAAAATTCAATTAAAATTTTATAAGTTCCTAATATACAAATATCTGAAATATCGGATATTGTAGCTAATATCCAAATTAGCAGATATTTTGGCTAATTTAGATAATAGCTAAATAGCTGATAATATCTTAATATCCATCACTTACTAAGTAAAAAAATTCAATTAAAATTTTATAAGTTCCTAATATACAAATATCTGATATAGCGGATATTGTAGCTAATATCCAAATTAGCAGATATTTTGGCTAATTTAGATAATACCTAAATAGCTGATAATATCTTAATATCCATCACTTACTAAGTAAAAAAAAATTCAATTAAAATTTTATAAGTTCCTAATATACAAATATCTGATATAGCGGATATTGTAGCTAATATCCAAATTAGCAGATATTTTGGCTAATTTAGATAATAGCTAAATAGCTGCTAATATCTTAATATCCATCACTTACTAAGTAAAAAAATTCAATTAAAATTTTATAAGTTCCTAATATACAAATATCTGAAATATCGGATATTGTAGCTAATATCCAAATAAGCAGATATTTTGGCTAATTTAGATAATAGCTAAATAGCTGATAATATCTTAATATCCATCACTTACTAAGTCAAAAAAAATTCAATTAAAATTTTATAAGTTCCTAATATACAAATATCTGATATAGCGGATATTGTAGCTAATATCCAAATTAGCAGATATTTTGGCTAATTTAGATAATACCTAAATAGCTGATAATATCTTAATATCCATCACTTACTAAGTAAAAAAAAATTCAATTAAAATTTTATAAGTTCCTAATATACAAATATCTGATATAGCGGATATTGTAGCTAATATCCAAATTAGCAGATATTTTGGCTAATTTAGATAATACCTAAATAGCTGATAATATCTTAATATCCATCACTTACTAAGTAAAAAAATTCAATTAAAATTTTATAAGTTCCTAATATACAAATATCTGAAATATCGGATATTGTAGCTAATATCCAAATTAGCAGATATTTTGGC
Source organism: Amphiura filiformis (assembly GCF_039555335.1). NCBI lineage: Eukaryota > Metazoa > Echinodermata > Ophiuroidea > Amphilepidida > Amphiuridae > Amphiura > Amphiura filiformis. The sequence continues at coordinate 24,445,106 of NC_092641.1, forward strand.
TAATTTAGATAATAGCTAAATAGCCGATAATATCTTAATATCCATCACTTACTAAGTAAAAAATTGCACAAAAATTTGCTAAGTCCCTAATATACAAATATCAGATATTTTAGATAATATGAGATATTATGATCCACAAAAATAGCCAAATAGCCAAAAACAACCTTGTAACTATCTAAAATAGCAGATTTTTCACCCTATACTACAACACACAAATTATCCAAATTATCTAAAAATAAAATAAAAAGTTACAATCCCGCACCTAACTCTGCATTTCCTGCACAGCTTGAATGCAATCTCACTCCAACATGTCCTAACACCGAGAAATGAAGTGGACCAGATCACTTATAATCAAGCTGCCTGGATGACTAAAGCTCAAGCTTTGGGTATATGATATCTAATAGTGAATGATAAAGTTTGAGGGATCGGTCAAGAACTTTTATTATGCCATATTGGTCCAGTACATGTCCTTGTTACTGGTACGACATGATCCAGTACTACCTGCTGCGCAGGGGGAGTGGAGGTATATTTATGTGCTGGTCACCCCAGCATGGTTATTTTTAGATTCATGTAGCTCAAGGGTCATTGCTGAAGCGTCCACATACCAATCACCGGCAGATTCTTTTATCTAACAACGGTGCACCATCCTTCAAGAGAAGAGTGCCATAAGCATCTCATTTCATGTGGCTGATGCTTTTAAGCATCAAGAGTGAAGGAGTACAACAAGAGTGAAGGAGTACAGTAACTTAAAAGTTACTGTACTCCATCACTCTTGTTGTTCCTAAGCTGCTGTGAACCACTGATTAGCCCATGTGGTTGTCTTTTATAGTGGCTAGGTGCCTATATAAGTTCTTGACTTGTGTCCCTCCTCATGTTCACTCTAGCATTTTATAAAAAATATAAACAAATTCTGCAACCCAGTACAACTGTGCTTTTGTGTATATACAAGAAGAAGAGGGATTGGTGGGTTTACAAATGTTCTTTAGATCTCATTGCAGTTACAGCATCTTTTCATATGCAAACTGGGATACATCAATACCAGAGATCTCATTCTCAGCCTTATGTTACTCTTCTACTTCCAGGATAATTGGACATCCCTTTGGATCAGCAAATTATGTGGTAAGTTCACATTTTGATTTCTCCTGAAGCAGTGTCTTAGCTAGAAATTATGGTTTGCCTTTTGTCATTTGATAAAATTGCCCAATTTGACCTTTGAACTTTAGCCAAACTTCTGCAGCCCAAAAAATTAAACTGCAGCTATTTAATATTAAACTACATGTACATTGTAGTATTTGCATAGAATATGGTATAACACCTAAAAGTTCCTTCTCCATAGAACTAATCTCCATACCATAAATAGTTATGATAGTTAGCATATGTGCTTACTATTGAGCGCTTTTAAAACATGCAAACATGAAGAGCCCCATCCACAAAAGTGGAAAGGGTTTTGAGCAAATCATCGATACACTTAGTTACACGAACAGGTAAACCTGCAAATGTGTGTCTCAACCCCATTAGCTCAGTTTATATAGCGCAAGACTTTAATACAATTTCATGTTTTCAAAAGCGCTTGAAGCACATATGCTAACTATCAAGTTTTTACGGTAGTTAGACCTGAAAGTTTGACCTGGTCTAACTTGTTTTGTGCATACAGACCCAAGTGTTTATGAATTTTATTTTAATATATCCAAGGTAAGTGTTCCTTTAATCAAATACCCTAAATATTGATATCTTGATGTTTGGTAAGATAATATTTTGCATGATATATTGTATGCAAATATTGTGTAATTAGTATAGCGAGTCTGCAGACTAAATAAACATGGGAGTCAAAAATAACTGTGTTCCAAAGATTTATTTTACTAGTCCATTGTTGGTTGGTATCAGCATGATCATTAGGATCATAAACATGCTCATCTATCAGTACATAGTTCATCAAACCTGATAATGTTTGTATTATAAATTCATGAGAAATAACTCATGAATGTGTTGGGCACAAAAACTCATACTCTACAACTTAGGTCAAATTTTGAGCCTGACTTAAATGGAGGTCAGTGAACTGTGTACTGTGAGTGAAGGTGATAGAATGATGTCACAGATTAGGAGACAAGTTGCCTGCCTCATATAAGTATGATACAATTCATACTGTTTTTATAACTACAAATACACATTTTAGTTAAAGCCTTCATGTACAATTTCAGTCCAAATTTTAATTTGGTTATTCTTTGCCAAAATATTATTAAGAAATGTCATAAACGTTTTTTGTTCATTCGAAGCCAAACTAATGGAATAAAATGAAAGAATACTCATATATACTATTTGATATGTTTAGATTGTTGTAATGTTCTATGGTGGATTTAATGTTATAACTTTAATCAAACTTGCTCCGTTGTTCTAAAAATTTGGCTGAATCCAATTGAGTGTAAGTTGGGACATGTATAAACATTGCAAATAAAACTTATGTAAAAAAATCAGGCTTGAAAAAAATTAACCAATTACATATTATAAGATCGTCCATTATGGCTTAATGCTTACATTATCTCTAGGATCCTGTTGAAACAATTTGATACTAAATTCAGTAACAAGTATGTTGTACGGACGCTGTGTGATTACCACTTCAAACATGTCTATCAGGAGCAACATTAAAGGCATATTTGTACGATCGTATGATATGAACTTGATTAATTTTATTCAAACCTGATTTTTGCTACATTGCAATGTTTGCACATGTATGACTTGTTCCACCTTTTAATGGAATCAGCCAAATTTATTGTGCTTGTATAGGTCCCCAGAACTTAAACAGCCAAAATATCCAGCAGGGGTTTCGTTCACTTTACCGCATTATTTAAAAATGGACAGACATTTCATGATCATTATTACCAATATTATTTCAGCATTTTGGGTAACTTGAATAACAGCACTAAAATTTGACGGAAACCGTACATTATGGCTTTAAGTGGAATTCACTAGGAGGAGCTACTAGGCTGCTGGATATTAAACATTTAAACTCATCAAATTTCCCTAAAGATTGACAACAATAGAAAATATAGCACTTGCCATTAACATCCATCCATATATACATACAAAATTTTTTTGTAATGTGCCATTTCGAAAGACCACAGGGCAGAAATTATAAAACAAGAATGAAAATACAAAATACAATGAGGAAGAACGGTTGAAAACCTCAAAATAAATTACATTTGTGAAAATGTATTAAGCACTTTCTGAAACTATCTAAACAGTTTACTTGTTATATACATGATGTGATCAAGGTCAATCAGTCAGAAGTCGGAAATGTTGATTTTGAGATATAGCCAAAAAAGGAATTATTTCCCTTTGTTTCCTATTGTTTTGGAAACTGCTCATATCTTTGGAACTCATTGTCCAAATCCAATGGGGTTTTCTGCAAAATGTAGCTTTGTAAATCCTGTTTACAATCCTATACGAAACTGAAAATGGAATATATATGTTCGACTTCAGACTGATTTTGCTTGATCACACCACATTATGTGCAATACAAGAACAACAAGGGCCTATGAACAGCCAATGAACAGCCTTTGTACCCTATATCTCAGTATGTTAATACAGTAGCTAGGCAAAACTATTCTTTTCTGATATCTTTCAGCTCAACTAACAATTTGGCACCATTGTTGGCAAATGGGAGCAAGTTGAAATGTTTACTCCTGTACAACCAAAAACTAGAGGTTGAATTGTACATTTTTGACATCCTTGTGATCAGACAAACAGTATTAACAAAGTTAAAACATTTTCAAAGTTTTACACATGTATGACCTTTCTTGCCCTCTAGCATTCATGGTGCCAAATCCAAAATGGCCCCACATCTTAATAGTTGAGGATAGAGATTAAAGTATGACCCGTATGACCATGAAGTTGTGTGTACTAATGTATTTTTTTAGACACCCATGAGCAAATTTAGTTATTGAGGTCAAAGGTCACACAAGGGGATTACATTTTTTAAAATGCTTGAATCAAGTTATAAAATATCACAAGTTGTTTCTCTGGTCCTAAGGAATAAAAAGCCAATAGTTATGTATTTCCAGGATGCCTAATTAATGAGGTACAAGCATGGATGTCCGAGTGGACTCCCGCTAGCTGAGTAAATGGGAGCAATCGACCACTAAAACGGGAAGAATCGCTGAACAGGTTACATGATGATAGAGACAATAATGGCAATTGATAGCTATTTTACTATGCGCCTCGTCTTAAACACACTCAATAACATGATATTGAACAGATTCATCACAATCAGTATAGTAAACTCAGATAAGTTCTGATCCAGAATGTTCACTTACTTGTGTACGTTTCAACAATATACCTGTTGTCTTTATCAACACTTCTATTGGTAACTCGAAGATCAATGCGGGAACTACCTCTATTGTCGGTTGCCAATAGCAGTCACTACCCATCAAGTGTTGATAAAGACAAAAGGTGTTCTTGAAACGTACACAAGTATGTGAACATTATGGATCAGATACTAAGAACCTTTATAGCATCTTTAAAACAAGCAAATCTTTTTTATTTACACATATTTTCTGCTCTGTACAATATAAAGGAAAAGGAATTGGAGACAAGCTCAGTTCTGTCTAAATCCATTCTGCTCTTCATAAAATAACACTATGACTGAAAGCCAGTCTGAGGTATTTACAAACAATGTCACATTATATACATATTACACCACTGAAATCAGTGTTTTTACAGCCATAACTCATTGGATCTCATCATTTTGACCCAATTTAGGAACAGAATCAATGAGATCCTCATGGTATTTTCCATCTAGATGTGTGTGGCGACATGTTGTGTAGCAAAGTGGTGTAGCAGTGAGTGAGTCTGTACCAAATACGATATGCAAAACCCTTACAAAATAGAGCATGGCTCTGTTTTATGCAATTCGGTACAATTCCATCAATACATATTTGATGCCATGGAACTACAATATGTACAAGCAATGAATTTGAATTTATTCTGTATAGTGGTAGTAGTGGTGGTAATCATAACTTGTTTTGCATTTTTCTTCATAAGCATGGATACCCAACCAAAATCAAAGACCACCACCCATGGCTTCCTTCCCCCCAGTTAGGGTGCATAAATGGTGAGACATGATATCTTCCCTATCTCTGTGTTCAATAGGACTTCATGAATTACTGACATATATACAGGCCTAATCCCACTGTCTTTAAGTTAATAGGGATGCTGTGTACAAAAACTTTCTTTCACAAATAGTTAGTGTGAAACAAGAAAATACATATGACGATTGGCATTGTAAATCTAGCTCACAACTTTGCAACCAAGTATCTTAATTGATGATACTTGAATAAATTTGATAATAATAATAATAATAACTTTGTTCTAAGCAATCTCTACAGAGATTTTTATTTGATTCTCAATGCGAGAAAGGGAAATGTTAACAAATAAGGCACAAATCTGTCTGAATGGCGAAACAAAAACATAGGGTAGGTAGGTTGACATTTTATTTTTTATTAATTAATAAAGTTTTAAGGGGGTACTACACCCCTGTGGTAAATTTGTGACTATTTTTGCATTTTTCTCAAAAAATAATAATACACTGGTAACAAAATTTATACATATTATTGGGACAAGGTATCCAATTACTACACTGAAATTTCAGTGACTCAAGACAAGCGGTTCAGTATATATGATAGGAAACGAGGTACATCCTAGCGGTACCTTATTTCTTATCATAAATAACAAACCGCTTGTCTTGGGTCACTGAAATTCCAGTGTAGTAATTGGATTCCTTGCCCCTATAATATACATAACTTTTGTTACCACTGTGTTATTAGTTTTTGAGAAAATGCAAAAATAGACACAATTTATCGAGGGGTGTAGTACCCCTAAAGTCACAGAACAAGTTTATTTAAAATGCCCGCAGTATTCAAAAATTCCTGTTTTCAGTGGTGTCTATTGGAACAAAATAATAATAAGTTTGTTTCTAAGCTATAGGTTTTTATTTGATTCTCAATGTGAGAAAGGGAAGAAAAGCAGTCAATTGGCATTCCAATGGACAGTGGTGCTTGTTAACAGTAAGTATGGTTGATAGAAAATATTACATTTTGCTGTAATTTTTGGAAGTAAAGTATCAAAGCATAGAAACATGTTGACATATTTTTACATCCGTGGGAGCTTTGAGACTAACTGCTTTGGGTCCTAATTATTCTAAACTGAATATTCTGGTCTCTCTTGATAAGCAATTACTCACTGCAAGCATCCCATCTGATGTGACAGACAACCCTCCATCACGCACATAACCCACATTCTCAATGACACACCCAGTGTTGTGATAGCTAGGTGTGCCATTACCACTCCATATGTATTTGTACATATGCCCCTTCCTATCCCCATAATGATAACATGCCACATATAATTGTCTTGCATCGTTCCTATAGGATACAGCATTGAATTCACCACCATCAGGTGGTTGTATACTACACAAATCCTGATCTACATCACCCAATGCTATGATTACCATCTTACCCTCTCCCATTACCACCAGGTATTCTGTACTGATACTTAGATGATATGGAATGAAACTAATGGATACAATCCTTTGCTGTGTGAACCCTGGCAAATTACAAACCACCAATGCACCCTCATATAAACCTATCACAGCTGTATTGGCATTAGCTGCAATACAGAATGGATCCCCATTCCCATTATGAATCTGATATTTCTGTACATGGTTTGATGCTTCATGCATTGGGAACTGATACACATACCCCGGGTACAAAAAAGATTGACTCCTGCATACTACCAATATACTGTCAGGTACAGACTCACTTACTGCTGCACCACATGGGTACACATAATGTATCCACTCATCAGATCTGAGGGTGTACAGTAGATGTGTCTCTTCTCTGCTCACATGATGTACCTCTACACTGTCTTCTCTACAGATAGCCAGACGACCACAAGCCACAAAACACAATGCTCCCCAAGAGCCAATCTTATGTTTTAACTTCCACTCCAGCCCTGAAATGTGGAAAGGTAATGGGAAATAAATAAGTTGTTTGCATTTGTGAATTTTAAGTGAATGAATGATTGGATGGATGCATGAATGAAATCAGAATAATCATCAATTCAATACAGACAAACATGAAGAAATATTTGCAAACAAAATAATGTCAATGTGTAGTCAATTACTGAATTAGCTATAAAAAAGTAACTTACAATGATACAACTTTGATACAACTTAATAAATATGATAAATAATATAACATTCAAAAATCAACATGCTTATAGCAATATTGTCATATTTGTAGAGGTGGACATCCTTATTTTTTTTTTCAAAATTCTGATCAAAATATTCATAACACTGTACACACATAGTGTACTGGATGTTCAAAACACATCAAGCCAATTGATATCAGTCATAACTGACCGACTGGTACACACACGCATTGACAGACTGATATTCACTGGAATTATATAGTAATTTTTTTTACCCCATCTGATCGGCTCAAACTTAAGGGCTGGGGTAGCAACATATATACATATACATACATATTGAGCATTTATAAAGCGCTGCTACATTAAGAGCGTAGCGCTACACACAATATTGAAGGTGGCAAAAGGCCAAAATATAAACACAAGCAAAATATATACAGAGCAACAGAACAATTAGGAAGATTTATACAAATGTGTTTTAAGAGCCTTCTTAAAAACAGCAAGTGATGCAGATTCACGGATATTGATCGGTAGACGATTCCCAATTCTGGGAGCATTATAGTAGAAGGCCCCGCGCTCAGCAGACTTCAGCAATTTAGATGTATGTGCTCTGTCAGTCGTGTGGTGTCAGATGCTGAGCGCAGTCCAGCTCTACCGGGTTGATTGAGAGTGATACAAGAGGAGATGTAATTGGGAGCCATGTGATTCAGGCATTTGTAAACAAATAAAAGTACTTTAAACACAATTCTTTTTTCCACAGGCAACCAATGCAGTTCTTCCAAACATGGAGTTGCATGATCTTGTTTACGGACTTGACATATCATCTTCGCAGCCCAGTTCTGGATGCGTTGAATACGCTGAATGTCAGTTTTGTTTGACCCTAGGAGCAGTCCATTGCCATAGTCTATTTTAGGCAAGATGAGGGCACGAATGACAAGATGGCAAGTATCACGATCAAGACACCTACGGATCCTAGAAAGGTTTCGAAGATGATATGTCAAGCTACAGCAAAGGTTTGTAATATGACCAGAAAATTACATGGAAGAATCAAATATAATACCTAAATTGCGGATGTTATCAGATGGATTGATTAACATATCACCAACACACAATGACACAGGACCCACAATATGTTTCAGGTGGGACGGAGTGGCTACAAAGAACTCTGTCTTGCTGTCATTGAGTTTAAGCATATTCCTCCTCATCCATTTTCTGAGAGCATCAACACAGCAAGACAGGTTATTTAGAGCAACCACAATGGAAGAAGGGTCCTTGGGGTTAAAATTTGTACAATTGTATGTCATCTGCATACATGTGAAAATTCAAATCGAAAGATCTAACTATACGACCAAGTGGTAGAACATACAAAGTAAAGCCAAGTGGTCCTAAAATAGACCCTTGTGGTAAACCAAACTCTAAAGACATAGGGTCTGAAAGCACGCCATTGATTAACACACTGCTTGATCTATTTGAAAGGTATGACCTGACCCACTGAAGAACAGTACCCGTTATACCAAGATCAAATTCAAGCCTGTTAATGAGGATTTCATGGCTGACAGTGTCGAAGGCACTGCTTAAGTCTAGCAACACTAGGAAGACACCTTGGCGTTGAGCAAGATTTTTCATGATGTCATCCTTAACTCTCTCATGAGTGCCGCCTCAGTGCTATGTGCCTTCCTGTACGCCCGATTGAAATTCTTCACCCAGATGATAGTTCTCAATATAGTTGGTTATAGTGGTACAAGCTTGTTTTTCGATCAGTTTGGATACAAAGTAGAGGTTTGATACCGGTCTATAGTTTTTGAAATCATTTTGGTCAAGAGATGGTTTTTTGATGAGTGGGGTAACAATAGAATGTTTTAAACTACTTGGAAAAAATACCTGTCGATAGAGAACCATTGATGATTTGGGTTATGATTGGTACAAAAGAGTCAATATTTTCATGAAGGAACCATGTAGGCACAGGATCCAGCGAACATGACTTCTTAGCAGCTTTATTTATCATCTGGCGAACGCCCGTCTCACTTAACATATCAAACTCAGAAAGAGAAAGAGAGCTAGGTACAGACCCTTCGAAGTTAGGATCTGTCAGCCCATCTTCAAGCGAGAGATAAATAGCTTTGATCTTATCATTGAAGTAAGTTGCAAAGTCATTGCTGAGATCCTTTGCCGAATCATGGACTGGAAGCTGTTTTGTAGTTTTATTTAGTAAACCATCAACCTTCTTGAAAATAGCTTTGCAGTCCGCATTCTGAAATTCATGCTTATAGTACACCTGCTTAGAATGTTCAATCAGCAAGTTTGTGGCATTCCGCTGCTCAACATAAGCTTGACGATCTGTTTCAAGCTGCGACTTTCGCCATCGACGCTCTAGTTTTCGACGCAAACGACGAGCATGATGTATCTCATCATTGTACCATGGTTGTCTACGTCGACAGCTGCGTGAGGAAGTTTTGACTGGAGCATGCTTGTCCAATGTCAATGTGACAGCAGTCTCATAGTGAGAAACCAGATCATCGACATGATGGTAATGAGTCGGTAATACAAACTCTTTCTCAAGATCTGCTTGGAAAATCTCTCTATTAACTGAATTTAAAAGTCGCGAAGAAACCTGGATCTTGGACGGTTTACATTTCTGTTGATTTACATTGAACAGAACAACATGATGGTCTGAACCGTCTTTATGTGTGGGACCAACAACGTGTTGGTGTAAACCAGCACTGTCCAGTGTTGTGAGAAAGTGCGATACTCCATATTTGGAAGGAGTGTTAACATGCAGATTAAAACCACCAAGTATGATGATTTTACTAGTCATGGTGTTTATGCATTCGATAAAGTTATCAAACTCAATGAGGAATTGCGAAGTTTTCAGACCATTAACAGACGAGGGGTAAGGTCTATAAACAAGAAAGTAAAATACGTCTTTGTCAATGGTGGTGAAACAAGCGACGTTGACACAGTATTTATTTTGGGACCTGAGAGCACATCAGACACATCAAATTGCATTCTTAATATGAAGAATGTCCTTCTGATATCAAATAATTTTGATTTTTTGAAATTTGCAATATAATACAAATTTTATGGCAAATTATTAAAAATTGATCGAAAATTAAATTCCTTTTGCAGACAGGTAACACACATGATTAGGAAAAATTCCAACCGGGTTTGCTAAAAATCACCACTGCCGGCAGTAAATATGAATATTTTTTTCCGAGGAGCTTACAATTTGTATGCCTTTTGGGAAACTTTATTTATATCTTCAATACGGAAGGTCAAAATTTTCATATAATTGTCGCATTTTTGTCTATATTTCATACACTTTAAGTACATAGCATTAGATTTGTGAAGACTTACCTAGTTTTGGTGAAAATATGCATTTTTTGACATGACACTCGGGGCCGAATACAGCGAGAATATGATTTGTAAATATAACAGCTGAATGCTGAGACGTTTTGCTCCCCGTCACTTTCACTCCCAATCATTTACGCATCCTGTCACACCCATGTCACACCCGGCGCTTTCGCGTATTAGTCATAACTCATTACGGCAGCAAACACCACTGGGAGTGGAATGCACAGCACGGGGCCAAAAATATCTCATAGCTGCTGCTTGTGTTTGTTTTGCTGTGCACATTTGTCTTTAAGAAATTGGCTAATTATTGTTTTTGTTTTCTTTAGGCCTACAAAAATATTGGTAAAAGATGGGATGTTAAAAGAATTTTGTAAACTATAAATAGGCCTATGCCTATACGTGATAACAATTTAATTAAATGTGTGACAATATTTCTGTAACAGAGTATCTTCTCTGATATAATACTCGTAATTATGTTTAGGACTATCAATAACATTGTAAATAAGAAATCAGATTCAGAACTCATAATTGCCCCAGGCCCCACAGCTAAAAGGCACCAAGCCGTGCAAAAAAGAAATAACACTTATCATAGTTGGCTCAGTGATGCATGGTCTCCCGTAGAACACTATAGGCCCCCGGGGGGGGGGGTCTCAAGTTTGGTTTTGGTAGGGACGTGCCGCTGAGAATTTGAAAGTGGACCCATAAAATTTTTCAAGAAAATGATATACCAAATATGTCAAAATTTTCGGCCGAATTTAACCCAAATTGTCTTAGTTTTTACAAATTTTCCCAAAATTAAGGAAAATTTTGGCTAGATTACGGAAAAATTGAGAAAATTTTGAAAAAAGGACCCATTCATATACCAAAATAGGGGGTCATTGATATACCAAGAGGCTGAAAATGCTACCCATATTTGCGCATCGTCCCATTATGGTCATTTGTACTGAATACCCCGGGTATAGGCCCCAGACTAAAATTGTGTTGAAAGTAATATAGGCATACTATTTTGCACTTTCACTCTATACCTAGGCAGTGAACACTCTTTCAAGTGCACATTTTGCTATATGGATATTAGGCTATGGGACTGTAGAATTAGTAGGAGCCTATATTGAACTAATTTAAAATATATTTCCGGGGAAACAGCCCTAATTTATAATTTAAAATCTTCATTCATGAAAACATACCTGCAATTTGAAATTAAGTGCAGAAAGATTTTAACATAAATAAATATAATTATAATGCTATGGAACTAAAACAGATTTAATTTCCACATTATTATTTAGAATTAGAAACGAATCAAACGATATCAATAACGCTTTAATTTCAGACATATGAATTATATTTCATGAAAATGCAATGTGACATCAATGGTCTATGTAACGTGTATGTATTAAATAAACTGAAGTTATGTGCATTGTATCATTAGGCCTATATCCAAAATTATCCACAGACCGCAGTTAGTCCGTACACATCGTGCATTAGGCCTAGTATGAATATCAATTTTCTTCAGTCGAAGCACATTTCCGGAGCACATTATACATGTAGGCCTACCGGACATATAATCAAACCGGAGAGCACCATCAGCATAATAGGTCTGCCACTTGTTTATTAGTTCACACCTGGGCGGGCTTCAAGCAATCGATCATGCCGCTACCCGCACTCCCGCAGTATAAAAAGGGGTGAAAAGTGCACAGGAATGTGTAATTGAATGGGAGTGAAATTGGGAAGGTGCGCATAGATGCGAAGGTCCGCATAGACTGCACGGTGTAACTACGAGTTACCAAAAATAGAGCGTACAGTGCAAAGTGAGTTCACGGGGTCACATCGAAAAACTTGGATTTATTTATTTATTTTATACTTTGAAACACTATATGCACTTTATATTATTTACTGATATAACACGGTACTTCTATTTTATTTGGCATCGTAAATTGCTGGATTTTCGATCAAACAGTATTGATCACTTTTGCTAAGATTATTGTATAATTAAATCACTCTCAAGTCAGCATGTCGGTGTGTAGTGTAATGGTTTGATCGCTTGCACATCGAGGCAAGAGTCACGGGTTCCATTCCCACCTGCGCCTTATTGAAAATATTAAATAATTAAATAATTCATTGTTTTACAGTTACGAAAAGGAAAAATTATATTGTAAATCAAGATGTGTGATTATTTATTAGCCTATTTTGCACTGGCACTTTTAGTTCATACTCTTCTGTGGCTATTCCGTTTAAAGACAACCCTCCCTCTGGAATCTACCGGCAGATGGGTACATTCTACTGCCCTTATAAGGGGACATAAAATCTAACATTTTGAAGAAATCTATTTGAATGGAAATGATATTGCATAAAGTGCAAATGCAGAAAAGATTTTTCAAAATGTCAGTGAAATTAACCCATATTGCCCTGTGCATGTGTTTGGACCAAAATCTGGTAAAATTGCAAATAATTGTGCTCTTTGCACCCACTGGCCCGTTACATAGCAAAATTCACCTTCATTTTGGGCTATAATTGTCTGAAATTGGGTTATTTTCGTGTGCAAATGTCCTGACTGGAATAATATGATCATCTACCTCTAAATTGTAATGCTTCTGCTGCCACTGTCAATCTTATTGTACTAGTCCCCTATTTGTAAACCACAACTGGGCCACTTGAGTGTACAAGCCTTCCTCACAGTGAGTTTGGGGCCTCCAAATTTTGGCCTGGCCCATGGCCCCAAAAAGGTAAATCCAACCCTGACCCCTCTGCACCAAAACGCGTATCACTATATCTTACCAGTTCGGAGAAATTGCACTCACAATCTGGGACGGACAGAATGACAGACAACCGGAAAACATAATACCTCGAGCATAAAGAATCCTGGTGCATATCATTTTGGTCCTGTGTTACTGTGATAATTATGTGGGAAGCATGACATTTTTTTTCAATTGTACAAATTATATTAGCCCAAAATTATGCTGAAATTTTGTGTTTACCAGGCTGATTTTCAATACACTATTTTTGCCCAAAATAAATGTACAATTTTGTGTTTTCTGGGCAAGTTTTCAATTTTACATTTATGAGGGTTTCACCCCTTAATCCCCCTACCCCTAAAAGACCACTGCTGACTGCACACATAAAGCAAACAAGCACACATTGTCTAAATCTTCTACACTCTGTTTTCCACTGGTAAGCATGCTCATTGGATATTTGGCAAAATATTTTTCACAAAAAGCAGGAAATTTTCAAACCACACATTCCCAAAATTAAAAAAAAAATGTTTTTCATTTACCAAACACATGCATAAATCATGAAATCTTCATTATTTCGTTTTAATGCAGGGGCTATTTTAATGTGTCTCACTGTCACGTTCGTGCAATGAGATAAAAGTGTTGATGAAGTAGAGTGCGTTTCAAAAATAAAAAAATTGACATTTTTACCTGAATGTGACCGTAAGAAAGGCTCTACCATTGTCTACTATTAAAGCATATCTACACGGAGTGTTAATTGTCACTGTACGAATATTTTATCTCGGCACGTACGTGACAGTGAGGCACGTTAAAATAGCCCCTGTTTTAATGAGCCGCTTGAAGTGCATCAGCATATTACCAATCTGGTGTGAGCCAGTCAGCCAGGATTTTTCAGATGAAGGGCCAAGGGGGAGGGGCAAGGTAACTTTTAAAGTACCAACAATTGAGAAAATGTGACAGAATAGGTTAAAAAGTGTGCTGTAAAATATCCCAGGGGGTCAAGACAGGTGGGAGAAGCTTCCCCTGGCTACTCCACTGTGTTAGCCAAAGAAGCAATAAACATAATTAGGCCTAAAAAACCCCAATTGTTTGATTGGCGTAACTTGACCGATTAAAATTAGGCCCGACCCTAGATTTTTTTTTTTTTTTTTTTTTTTTGCAAAAAATAAATGAATAAATAAATAAATGAAAAATTGAATTAAAAAAATGAAAGAAGAAAAAGTTCCAAGGCCTTTATCAAACGCAATTTACAGCTTTAAAAGTTTAAAAAATCTGACCTACCTACATGTACCCGAATTTTTGTTTATGTCATGCCAATCAAACAATTTTTTAGGCCTTATTGTGCATAACATTTTTCAGTCATGGTCGCAGCATATATGTGACTGTACATGACGATTGAGCCGTAAATGTCCTAAATTGTATTCTGAGTTACAGTGTAAAATGTGCATGAAGGTCGTATATATAGGTACCTCAAGTTGGTGTGACAAGTATCTGATTTTAATAGTGTTAGTCAAACAAATTTTAAACCAATCAATAATCCTATTGCTGAAGAGGATAGTAAGCTTCTACCTATTTCTATAGAATTTTCAAATAGCTCTGGTCTTTGTTTGCTTTGCTTAAATCCTGCAATGTGGAAAAAGAGACACATGTAGAAACGAAAAAAGCTACCATTTTGTTGAAGGAGCAAAGTTCAACAAACCATAACCCCGCTTCTGGATATTGTTTGAAGTCAAATGATATTCCAATTTGAAGCTTATAAAGTTATGATATATTCTAAACATGAAATAAAACAAAATTGACCGGGGAGGAATTTACGGCTCATTCGTCGTGTACAGTCACATATCTGTCTCTGAAAAGGTAGGCCTATTATTAGAAATATCATTCCTTATCATTCCCATTTTAGCAAAACAGGTATTGTTGAACGGTGGTTTGAAAAAGTGAAGAGCAAAAAAAAAAAAGGGTTATAGGCGATAGCGCCCTAAAAGCAACACATTTTGTTTTCTCACCACTAATCGTATGGTATTGTATATCGTATGGATTCCCCATTCCCCATCTCTTTTCCCCTCCTATCCCTCTCTCCTCCCTTTTTTCTCCTTTTTCCTCTTTTTTCCTTGCGCTAGGGGGCGGGGGCCCAAATAGGGTTTGCCAGGGGGGCAATTGTTACCCACCCCCTCCCCCCGCGTGTATTTTCTGGCTTTTCCTGCAAATGGTTACTTCAGGCCACTGACATCCGTGCACACATGAGGACTGGTGTATTTTGTAATGTCAGATAGGACCTGTCATGGTCCCCTACACACTGAACAAGTGCTAACCTGATCAGGAATCATGGCAAGGGGCTGGCCCATAGCCAGGATTTATTTTGGAGTACTGGGCAACGAAAATGTGGACATTTTTGGGGGAAAAAAGTCCACATGCATCGAAAAAGTTTTTCTTGTGTTTTCTTTTTTAAAGTAGATCCACTGTGATTTTTTCTTTTCAAATTATGAACTTTTGGAAACATTTGAACAACAAACGATGGGGACCTTTTGGTAGGGGCCTATTGTACCCACCTCCTGGGCCTGGGGCTGACCTATTGCCTGGAGTTTTAAACAAAAGTATATGAGATATTTAAAGTAGGATGGTCCCATTTTATCACATGGTGTGTTGCCACCTATAGTTTGTGATGGTATTGCAATCATTTAATTATGATCCTGGGGATATGATACATGTGATTTTCAAGGCTCCAGAATTGCATGTTAAAATAATTTTAGACAGTAATGTTTTTGCTTACAAAATGCAAATGAGGCATTTTTTTCTTTACTATTCTACGGTACTGACTGATGCATTATTGAAGAAAAAGTGGATCTAGTGTGAGATGGAGTGAGCAGAGCATCAACTTTTGTGGCAGTTCATGTACTTACCATCAGCTTCGGTGACATCTTCTCCCACCAATGTGGTTCTATATTCACGGGACACACTTCTCAAAATTTCCAAACTCTCTGGTCTCTGGGTGCGATCTTGATGCCAGCATCTCTCTATCAACTCTCTCAAGAATTGGGGGCAATCATCTGGAATCGTGGGACGAAGGCCGTTCACACTAACTTGGAAGATCACAGTCTCAGCTTGCATGCCTTTGTATGGTATTTCACATGATACCATTTCCCAAACAATGACTCCAAAAGCAAATATATCAGCTTTTGGTGACAGTTGCAAATCGGTAAACCTCTCTGGCGCCATCCATCTTGCACTTCCTTTTGTGCTTTCTGTCGTCTTTGTACTAGTAAGTTCTTTTGCGATACCGAAGTCACAAATCTTTAAGACATCATCAGCTGTTAAAATGCAATTGTGCGATTTCAAATCGTGATGGGCCACATGATGTTTCTTAAGGTAGTTAACTCCGCGAGCTAAGTGAAAGATCCATCGATGAAGAAGATGTTCTGGAAGTTTGTCTTTATCTTTAAGATAATCATAAAGGGATCCTTTGGCAGCAAATTCAGTAACAATAACTACATGTTCTGTCTCCAGAATTGTATCATAATACTTGACAATATTCTTGTGATCAAGTCTCTTGAGGAATTCAATCTCACTTTTTTGCTGAGCCGTCAGTTGTCCATCAAAT
The DNA here is from genome assembly GCF_039555335.1 of Amphiura filiformis. Classification (NCBI taxonomy): domain Eukaryota; kingdom Metazoa; phylum Echinodermata; class Ophiuroidea; order Amphilepidida; family Amphiuridae; genus Amphiura; species Amphiura filiformis. The sequence goes on from NC_092641.1 coordinate 24,461,981, forward strand.
CTAATCTTCTTTGCGGCTGCTTCTATTGTCCCAAATTCTTTGGATTTCCAAGTGACCCTGAAGACTTCCCCACTGGCTCCGCTCCCTAAGCGCTCATGATAGGTCAAATTTGCACCCATATGGGCTTAAATCTAGTTCTGAAAGAAAAGAAAAGTATATTTTGTTGTTACTTTTGAGGGGAAACATCAATAATAGTATGTTCCAAAAGTTTTCAAAATCATAAGATATTGATTGGCCAAAAGTAACACATTGCTTGATCACAAGGCATATTACATGTATACAACTTTGTTTTTTGTGTTAATTAAACTTGCTTACATACATATCATAACAAAAGAAGAAGAGAAGATGTGTGATTTTTAAAATAAAAATCATTAGATATTATTCTAAAACTTACCGTAAAAATCTAGCTGCCAAGTTTGTGTCGTCGTCATAATTAGTTGTGGGAAATATTTTGTGTCGGTATAAATAACTTGGGTTGTAATCAAATTGGGCTATTCCAGTTTGTATCCTCACACTTTATGGAAGACATGACCTTAATCTTTCACATGGGGAGCGTAGATTTCAAATGGGGCTACTCAAATATGAAACTTCATTTTAAATCTACACCCCCTGTATGAGAGATTACGATCATATCTTCAATAGAGGGTGTAGGGATTTCAACTGGAATAGACCATTGGACCTTGATCAATACCAGTTTTGTGACTTTAGGCGTGGGAGTAACATCGAACACATGAGTTTGTTCACTTGATTTTGATAGCTTTTGGTGGTTATAACATTTACCTTGCTTGAAATTTCTGGTATCAAGTTCAATCAAAGCAGTTTATCTTGTCAGAATAAGATAATAGGTGATTACAAGTTTTGCGCAATTGAAGAGATAAAACAAGCAATATATTCATTTTTCTAATAAGAAAATATGTGCTGTTTTGATCATAGTTTCAAAATATATACATTGGATTTGCCATATACATTGTAGGACAGATGTTGGTGCATTAACACAAAAAGTTTGAAAATGGTGTATATTACGTTTTGCATCTGAATCAATTGGACAGTAGCTATACAGGCTGTATCAAAATGATTGGTACGCATGACTGGACTGCAACATCAAATGATCCCACTAGTGGATAAATGTTGGAAATGGTCATAAAACTATAATTAGGGTTATTTTGACAGGATCCAATGTTACATTAGAAAGAAGCAGGCTTTTCAATAAACTTCAAAATTGATGGTTACCAATTATTTTGATACACAGGATATACTGTCAGGTTAGGGTAGTGATCTCAAGGCTTATATACATGTAGCTTCTCTTTCCAAAATCTATATTGCAGCTTTACATGAAATTATTGAGAATTAATGCAAGCCAATCATTCTTAACCAGGGATATTCATTCTCTTTACTGTGGAATAAATTATTCATGGCCAAGAACCAAATTATCTGCTGATCATACCCTACTTCACATCTCACTCTACAAGATGGGTGTTCAGGCGTGTGCCCGGGGGGGGGGGGGTTTTTGTGGGGTGCAGCCCCCTGGGTCTTAAAAACAAAAAGAGGGAGAAAGAGAGAGAGAAGGAGAAGGAAGAGAGGGAGTGAGAGTGACATGCCAGTGGTGGAGGGGGATGTAGTACCTCCAAAAATCAAAAGGGGAGAAAAAAGCCCCCAAAGGTGGATCCATAGGCCAATTTCACAAATTTTGAATGAAATTTGAACGCATTTTATAGCCACTTTTTTCGGTCAAATTATCGGACAAAAATCCTATAAATAGATGCATATAAAAGGCCTATACTCCAAAATAACAAATAATAATGTAAAAATGTTGCACTAAATGCCTTCATTGAGGCTTTGGTTGTGAATTATTGAGCATGCATGTTCATATAAAACTAAAATTCGCGGCTCAGTTGGAAATCTGTTAAAATATACATGCTCCAATAATAACTCATAAATGTGTAAAAATGTTGCACCAAATGGCCCCATTGGGGCTTTAATTTCAAAAAATTTATAATTGTGAGGGCCAGACACCCCCCTGACTGTGGAGTGTGTAGTGGTCCTTTGACCATAAAAGCATTGAGGCTTTGATTGCGAGTTATTGAGCATGTGTGTTCATATTAAACTAAAATTTGCGGCTCAGTTGGAATTCTGGTAAAATATATGCTCCGAAAATAACCTACAAATGTGTAAATGTGCACATCCCCCCTCCCCCCTGTCGCGCAAGCATGACTGCGGCACTGATACGCTGATGTTAAACCTTTCAACATTTTGCGTTCAGACTTCAGCCCCCCGGGGTCCCGGTTTCTGGCCACGCCCCTGGTGTTGGTGACAATTAGTCATTCACAACTCTGGAACACTAGCTCACCTTCACCATGTAAGGGAGACACTTGATATTCAGAACTTTATTTCTTTGCTTTGATTTTGTTGTTATTTACGTTTTATATGATGTTTGATTTTGATCGTTTTGCTTATTTTTGTGTGCTTTGATCATAATTGGAATGATGTTTTATTTAAATTTGTGTATTTTTGTTTGTTACTACAGGAAAATCCCCTTAATTCTAATTACAAACTATAGCATCAAATGATATGCATGACAGTTTTACATTGAGGGTAATTTCTCCATAATCTAATGGGATATTCCAGAAATTAAAGGCACTCCCCCTAAAGAAGACATGGGATTCCCAACAAATTTTACCAATTTTTGCTCTGGGAATCCCAAAAGAGCTGTCTTTCTCAAAACCCTAAATAAGACATGGGAATTCCCAAGAAAAGACCATTTTTAAGGCTTGTGAATTCCCATGTTGGCAAAAATGTGTTTGTTTTCTTTAGGGACACTGGGAATTCCTAATTCTCATCTTTTTTTTTTTTTTTTCAAATTGTGAATTCCCTTTGTTTCAGAAATTTTGGTCTGGGAATCCCCAAAAATGTCTGGTAAAAATTTGCTGTGTCATTGGGGTGGTCGAAATGTTCATGTCTTTTTTTTTCTACTTTTGGAAGCTTATCAGCAAAACAATCTGATTCCAAGTTTGAGATAGACTGTTGAATTTATGTCTGCTGCCCTCACTGCCATATTGTGTGATTTGCATGGATTTTCTTGTGATTTGCATGGATTTTCTTGTGATTTGCAGGGATTTTCTTGTGATTTGCAGAGATTTTCTACTTTTTGCATGATTGTAATGCCCAATACTGTACTAAAATACCATGTGAAAAACTAAGCCTATAGGCTCTAATTACAGTAAAATTTCAATTTTTAAAAATAAATCTGGTTTTAGTCCGAGTTCACCAATCAAGTGATGGCTGACACATATAGTGTGCTTGTGTATCATTGAATCAGTGACATAAAAACTGTGTCTTACGTTTTATTCGTACGTCCCAGCTGCGTGAAGCTCAATAACAATCTCCGAGGTAATACATTTGTTGGCTCGAAAGTTAAAGGGAACATGATGTGATCAGTAAAAACTATCATTTTGTGGAGAATAATTAAGAATATGTTCTTTATCGAGATTGCACATTATTGCATTAAACTGGTTGGTGTTCTCCATGGGTAGGGGCATGCAGCATTTTGTAACATGTGTCATCTCCTGACTCGGCAACCTGGGGATCGGATGGTAGACTAACAAGGAGATAGTTGGGGCATACAGGGATTACCGGGGGGTTTCGGAATGTATGGTATCCTGCTTAGATATATGTGATGCGATCAAGCAAAATCAGTCAGAACTCGGGAATATTGATTTTGAGATATTGCCAAAGAAAGGAAATATTTCTTTTTGTTTCCTCTTGTTTTGGAGACACTTTAATTGCTCTTATCTTTGGAACTGGTTGTTCAGTTTCAATGGGGTTTTCTGCAAAATGCAGCTATGTAAATGCCTTTTACTATCTAATAAGAAACTGAAAATTTGATATTTCCGAGTTCCGACTGATTTTGCTTGATCGCATCACATGTGATGTGATCAAGCAAAATCAGTCGGAAGTCAACAATATTATAAGATTGATAAAGGTTCTTTTTCAGATCCAATAAAATGATACAACTCACTCAGAAATATTTCAATTCCTATCAGGAATCTTGTTCACTCTGGTACTGGTGTTTCTAGATGTTTTTAGCACCGGCAACACTTCTGTCTGGTTTTGATGAGCGTCACCAAACTTTCTTGTTGCGAATATTTATGACCTGGTCATAAATTTTGTCCAGTCGGTAGGCCCCTCGTCTTTATTCATAGTGTCTTTTCCTCTACTCCTGATCCAGATTGCTTCCTTTAGCCAGCGTGTAGTTTTGTCGGATTCTTGATCAATAACCTGAGCCTATGAATAAAGACGAGGGGGCCTACCGACTGGACAAAATTTATGACCAGGTCATAAATATTCGCAACAAGAAAGTTTGGTGACGCTATCAAAACCAGACAGAAGTGTTGCCGGTGCTAAAAACATCTAGAAACACCAGTACCAGAGTGAACAAGATTCCTGATAGGAATTGAAATATTTCTGAGTGAGTTGTATCATTTTATTGGATCTGAAAAAGAACCTTTATCAATCTTATGAACTATGAACGATCCTGATGAATCTGTTTCAAGAGTCAACAATATTGATTTTCAGATATAGCTAAACCCCAAAAAAGGAAATAATTTCTTTTGTAGCCTGCTGTTTTCGAAACACTTCAACTGTTCATATCTTTGAAACTAAATGTTCAGTTTCAATGGGTTTTCTGCAAAATGTAGTTTTGCAAATAATTGATGCAATCATGTAGAAAATAGAAAATTAATTGCAGACAAATTTTGCAGCTGTGTGGATGGATGCACCCCTTGACTTCACCTTTAGTCTTACATTTTGTTCTTTAAATCTCATTACAGTTATCATGGTTATATCATCGCATTACAGTTATGGCATCTTATTACTTGCAAACTGGGTGTCATCAATACCAGAACCTTGTTAAGCTACTACTTCAGGATATTTGAATGATACTTTGGATGAGAGAAGTAGGCCTATGTGGTAAGTTTATGTTTTGATTTCACATTTAAGCAGTGTCTTCGCTATATATGGAGGTTTGTCCATCATTTTAACCAAATTGCCCATCCTATTAATTGGACCTTAATCTTTGGTAAAATAATATTTATGATATTGTATGCAAATATTGTTTAATTGATACAGTGAGCTTGCAGACTAAATAAACACACCAATCAAAATAACTGTATTACAAGCCGGGATTACAAGTCAAAGGTTTATTTTATCTGTTCCTTGCTTGCTGGTATCACTAGGATCTCAATCATGCTCATAGTCAGGACACGGTTCTTTAACCCCAATATATTTGTGCAGTCATAAAATGACCTTTGAATATGTTGGGTACAAAAACTCATACTCTACAACTTGAGGTCAAATTTTGAGTCTGACTTAAATTGAGGTTATGAACTATGCCCCTGCTTACACAACTAATTTGGCTCATATTGGGCTATTCTTTTTGAAATCCATACACCCCCTATGGAAAACATTACCTTAATCTTTCACATAGGGAGTGAATATTTTAGATGGAGTCACCCATTCAGGTAACCCCAGTTGAAATTCACACTCCCTGTGTGGAAGATTAAAGTCATGTATTCCATAGGGGGTGTATGGATTTCAAATGCAATAGCACATTGTATTCTACATTTCATATTCTTTAATAATTGCTTCTTTGATTACATATTTGATACAAAAATTGAACCTTTTGGACATATACATTGATTGCACTCTTGAATGTTGTTTAACCCTATTGGTTTAGGATATGGATTGTCAAAACTTACATACAATGTGAAATATTGTTTACATACAATGTCAAATATTGGCCTCCTTTATGTATATGAGAAATGATGCACTATTTTGAAATGAGAAATAGGTTGGATATCCAGGACATATATATCCGGGCAGCCGGGCAAGGCCTGCTTGAAAAACACAGCTATGGATTCCATAGTATGGAAGGAATCAATGAAATTGCATTATAACGATTTTCATCAAATATGTAAGAATTTCATTTCAAAATATCCAAGGGAAAATCCCCATTAATCAAATACCAATATTGATGTGATCTTTGGTAAGATAATATTTTACACAATATTATTGTAACCAAATATCGCTTACCGTATTTAATTGATATAACAAACTGTCAGACTAAATAAACAAGCGAATCAAAATTAAGAAAATTACAATGTTAAAGTTTCATTTGTTTAGTTCCTTGTTTGCTGGTATCAAAACACAGTCTCAAACATGCTCATAGTCAGGACACGGTTCTTTAACCCCAGTATGTTCGTACATCCATTACATGACCTTTGAATGTATTGGGTACAAAAACTCAAAACACAAGGCTCAAAACAAATTTTGAGCCTGACTTAATGAACTGTGCCTCCTGGTTATGAGACAAATTCAGCTCAATAATAAACGTAAGGCTGTATCAAAATGATTGGTACCCATCAGTTTCCAGTGATAATGAATAAGACTACCACATCAAAATGCAACACAGAAGCTGCGATGATAGATGAATGTTGAAAAGGTTGTAAAACTAAAAAATCCTGGGCATTTCAAGAGGAGCCAATGTTGTATATTGAAGAAGCAGGCTTAAACAACAAAAACTGATGGGTACCAATTATTTTGATATAGTCTGTATGGTACAATTCTTTTATACAAATTCAGCTCAATAGTATATGATACAATTCTCATACATACGAGTCAAGATACTACAATTGGATCGCTATTTGCTATCAAATTCAGTTCAATTGTATATGATACATTCCATTAGCTTCCATTATTCTATATGGTTTACTTGCTTCTATGATTTATTATACAATTTATTCTCTTTTATGCATTTGAGTAAAGATATCACAATTTGAATCAATATTTGCTGTCATATTCAGCGGAATTCAGTGTTAAGTCATGTGAGTGCAAGAAAAATGTATGAAAAATAGGTGTATATTGCTGTTTAAATTATACCTCTTTGTCTGTAATAAACGCCCCAGGGCTTCCGTTTGTTTCCGGGTTGAAATCCAAGATGGCGGTGCACCGGCGCTGCGGTGCGCTGGAGGAAGTGGGACTTGAAGATGCACCTGAGACCAGAGAAGATGAGGATATTCCCATCTTCTCTGCTAGGAACAACTTTGTCAAACATGTCAAACTCAATACCGTAATATGATTTACATTTTTGTCAAGGTTTTGGTTTCCTGTGTAAATGTAATTTCAAAATCTAAATGAGGCAGCCATTGCAAATTTGAATTTCTTTCATCCACACAATGTGTAACAGGATACATCTGGTTGGATTTTTACATGAATTTGACCTGCTATTTATATTTGATAATAACTGTGTTCACTTTGTTGGAGTAGTGGTAGACGCTGCCAGGAGTAGTTGCCGTGTGAACGATGGTCAGCCTAAGTTCCGCCTGGCATATGTCTGACGATTTACTCCTGACAAAAGTCAGCAGTAGCAAGCTAGGTGTAATCTCTGCCAGGCATACTGCAGTTACTGTCCGTTTTCCTATACACAATACACAGTGCTCTTTCCCATTGACGCGTGACCTCTACAAATAGCCCTACGTTATAAGTATGGGGATATGACTAGTTAACGTCGCTGTGTGAAAAATAACCGGCCAATATTAAAAGTACTCTTCTAAAGTTCTAGAAAATATAGTTTTTTAACATGTCCTAAATTTTTAGCTAATTTAGATGTTTGGAAATATTCGTACTTTGGTGTTTTAGTTAATGTTATAGGTAATAGTACATTGCCTAGTTAACGTCGCTGTGTGAAAAATAACCGGCCAATATTAAAAGTACTCTTCTAAAATTCTAGACAATATAGTTTTGTAACATGTCCTAAATTTTTAGCTAATTTAGGTGTTTGGAGAGGGTCGTACTTTTGTGTTTTAGGAAGGATATGTAAACGACAGATAACACCAAAAATATGAAGAAATTATTTCCAAACCGTGTTAAGTCAACAATCATTATGTTGCTCATTTTCAAGAATGCTGGTTTACAAAAAGCACGCCATTGTCTCATTTCGTGAACAAAAGTACACATACCATTGTTTCCTTTCGTTTCCTTTATAATCGGTTACCCAACTGAAGCTGTAATACAAACTTTATTGCGATATCGCACATGAAAACAGTCACATGTGCACAGCCAGAGAAGATCCGATTTAATCAGTTGAGCTGTTTCAATGAGTGTTATCTTGGTTTAATAGCTTTTAATGGGGTTAAGTCCTGCAAAGGTCGAGATGAATTCTACTGTAGACATGACTGCATCATGGCGTTTGTTGCAATATGAACGCTGTTACGCCTGGTACCCGGTGACAGTGGCGGCATTCCGGGGGGAGGGGGCATTTGTCCGCCACCCAATAGTTTTCTTTCCCCCCCCCCCACTTTTGAGGCAAAACCCCCAAAATCACGTAAATTTCTACTTTTTGCTGCAATTTTATGCAAAATTTGCCAATTTTACCCAAATGCCCCGAAAAAAAATTCCTGGCGCCGCCACTGCCCGGTGAAAGTTTTACCATTTTTGGTTGGAACATTATGCGTGGTTGAAAAGGTCACAGAAACACTGGAAATGGTAGCCAGTGTTTACGCTGACCAGAAGGAATGCTTGGTGGAACTTGCCGGCATAGCACTTGGAATAGGCTAGGTATGGACACACGGTAGGATCTAGGAGTAGGGAAATTTTTTTTCAAACTTACGCCAGATGTAACTCAAAATATGAACACAACTAATGACTAAGTTGAATTCAATTCAACTAAATGATGAACATGTGATTTGTGCGTCGTTGCTGATGAATAACTTCATATTACAGTCCTTATCAAATATATACTTATTTCATAGTGTGAACAAACCCCTTGGTTGTATGATACAATTCACACACATTTGCTTTTATGATATGATTTGTATACAACTTATATTTCAGAAATCAAATTGTGACTTATTCATAGTGTAAACAGGCCCCTTGGGTGTATGATACAATTCATACACATTTGGTTTTATGATATGATTTGTACACAACTTATATTTCATAAATCAAATTGAGACTTATTCATAGTGTAAACAGGCCCCTTGGGTGTATGATACAATTCATACTCATTTGGTTTTATGATATGATTTGTACACAACTTATATTTCATATATCAAATTGTGACTTATTCATAGTATAAACAGGCCCCTTGGTTGTATGATACAATAATACAGATTTGCTTCTATAATATGATTTGTACAAAACTTATATTTCAGAAATCGAATTGTGACTTATTCATAGTGTAAACAGGCCCCTTGGTTGTATGATACAATTCATACACATTTGCTTTTATGATATGATTTGTACACAACTTATATTTCATAATCAAATTGTGACTTATTCATAGTGTAAACAGGCCCCTTGGTTGTATGATACAATTCATACACATTTGCTTTTATGATATGATTTGTATACAACTTATATTTCATAAATCAAATTATGACTTCTTCATAGTGTAAACAGGCCCCTTGGTTGTATGATATAATTCATACACATTTGCTTTTATGATATGATTTGTACACAACTTATATTTCATATATCAAATTGTGACTTGATTGATAGTTAAACAGGCCCCTTGGTTGTATGATACAATTCATACACATTTGGTTTTATGATATGATTTGTACACAACTTATATTTCATATATCAAATTGTGACTTATTCATAGTGTAAACAGGCCCCTTGGTTGTATGATACAATTCATACACATTTGCTTTCATGATATGATTTGTACACAACTTATATTTCATATATCAAATTGTGACTTGATTGATAGTTAAACAGGCACCTTGGTTGTATGATACAATTCATACATATTTGCTTTTATGATATGATTTGTACACAACTTATATTTCATATATCAAATTGTGACTTGATTGATAGTTAAACAGGCCCCTTGCTTGTATGATACAATTCATACACATTTGCTTTTATGATATGATTTGTATGCAACTTATATTTCATACATCAAATTGTGACTTATTAATAGTGTAAACAGGCCCCTTGGTTGTATGATACAATTCATACACATTTGCTTTTATGATATGATTTGTATGCAACTTATATTTCATAATCAAATTGTGACTTATTCATAGTGAAAACAGGCCCCTTGGTTGTATGATACAATTCATACACATTTGCTTTTATGATATGATTTGTATGCAACTTATATTTCATAATCAAATTGTGACTTATTCATAGTGTACACAGGCCCCTTGGTTGTATGATACAATTCATACATATTTACTTTTATGATATGATTTGTATGCAACTTATATTTCATAAATGAAATTGTGACTTATTCATAGTGTAAACAGGCCCCTTGGTTGTATGATACAATTCATACACATTTGCTTCTATGATATGATTTGTATACAACTTTTATTTCATAAATCAAATTGTGACTTATTAATAGTGTAAACAGGTCCCTTGGTTGTATGATACAATTCATACACATTTGCTTTTATGATATGATTTGTATACAACTTATATTTCATAATCAAATTGTGACTTATTCATAGTGAAAACAGGCCCCTTGGTTGTATAATACAATTCATACATATTTACTTTTATGATATGATTTGTATGCAACTTATATTTCATAAATGAAATTGTGACTTATTCATAGTGTAAACAGGCCCCTTGGTTGTATGATACAATTCATACACATTTGCTTCTATGATATGATTTGTATACAACTTTTATTTCATAAATCAAATTGTGACTTATTAATAGTGTAAACAGGTCCCTTGGTTGTATGATACAATTCATACACATTTGCTTCTATGATATGATTTGTACACAACTTATATTTCATAAATCGAATTGTGACTTATTCATAGTGTAAACAGGTCCCTTGGTTGTATGATACAATTCATACACATTTGCTTTTATGATATGATTTGTATACAACTTATATTTCATAATCAAATTGTGACTTATTCATAGTGAAAACAGGCCCCTTGGTTGTATGATACAATTCATACATATTTACTTTTATGATATGATTTGTATGCAACTTATATTTCATAAATCAAATTGTGACTTATTCATAGTGTAAACAGGCCCCTTGGGTGTATGATACAATTCATACACATTTGCTTTTATGATATGATTTGTACACATTTTATATTTCAGAAATCAAATTGTGACTTATTCATAGTGTAAACAGTCCCCTTGGTTTTATGATACAATTCATACACATTTGCTTTTATGATATGATTTGTACACAACTTATATTTCATACATCAAATTGTGACTTATTCATAGTGTACACAGGCCCCTTGGTTGTATGATACAATTCATACACATTTGCTTTTATGATATGATTTGTAAACAACTTATTTTCATAAATCAAATTGTGACTTATTCATAGTGTACACAGGCCCCTTGGTTGTATGATACAATTCATACACATTTGCTTTTATGATATGATTTGTATACAACTTATATTTCATAATCAAATTGTGACTTATTCATAGTGAAAACAGGCCCCTTGGTTGTATGATACAATTCATACATATTTACTTTTATGATATGATTTGTATGCAACTTATATTTCATAAATGAAATTGTGACTTATTCATAGTGTAAACAGGCCCCTTGGTTGTATGATACAATTCATACACATTTGCTTCTATGATATGATTTGTATACAACTTTTATTTCATAAATCAAATTGTGACTTATTAATAGTGTAAACAGGTCCCTTGGTTGTATGATACAATTCATACACATTTGCTTTTATGATATGATTTGTATACAACTTATATTTCATAATCAAATTGTGACTTATTCATAGTGAAAACAGGCCCCTTGGTTGTATGATACAATTCATACATATTTACTTTTATGATATGATTTGTATGCAACTTATATTTCATAAATGAAATTGTGACTTATTCATAGTGTAAACAGGCCCCGTGGTTGTATGATACAATTCATACACATTTGCTTCTATGATATGATTTGTATACAACTTTTATTTCATAAATCAAATTGTGACTTATTAATAGTGTAAACAGGTCCCTTGGTTGTATGATACAATTCATACACATTTGCTTCTATGATATGATTTGTACACAACTTATATTTCATAAATCCAATTGTGACTTATTCATAGTGTAAACAGGTCCCTTGGTTGTATGATACAATTCATACACATTTGCTTTTATGATATGATTTGTATACAACTTATATTTCATAATCAAATTGTGACTTATTCATAGTGAAAACAGGCCCCTTGGTTGTATGATACAATTCATACATATTTACTTTTATGATATGATTTGTATGCAACTTATATTTCATAAATCAAATTGTGACTTATTCATAGTGTAAACAGGCCCCTTGGGTGTATGATACAATTCATACACATTTGCTTTTATGATATGATTTGTACACATTTTATATTTCAGAAATCAAATTGTGACTTATTCATAGTGTAAACAGGCCCCTTGGTTGTATGATACAATTCATACACATTTGCTTTTATGATATGATTTGTACACATTTTATATTTCAGAAATCAAATTGTGACTTATTCATAGTGTAAACAGGCCCCTTGGTTGTATGATACAATTCATACACATTTGCTTTTATGATATGATTTGTACACATTTTATATTTCAGAAATCAAATTGTGACTTATTCATAGTGTAAACAGGCCCCTTGGTTATATGATACAATTCATACACATTTGCTTTTATGATATGATTTGTATACAACTTATATTTCATACATCAAATTGTGACTTATTCATAGTGTAAACAGGTCCCCTTGGTTTTATGATACAATTCATACACATTTGCTTTTATGATATGATTTGTACACAACTTATATTTCATACATCAAATTGTGACTTATTCATAGTGTACACAGGCCCCTTGGTTGTATGATACAATTCATACACATTTGCTTTTATGATATGATTTGTAAACAACTTATTTTCATAAATCAAATTGTGACTTATTCATAGTGTACACAGGCCCCTTGGTTGTATGATACAATTCATACACATTTGCTTTTATGATATGATTTGTATACAACTTATATTTCATAATCAAATTGTGACTTATTCATAGTGAAAACAGGCCCCTTGGTTGTATGATACAATTCATACATATTTACTTTTATGATATGATTTGTATGCAACTTATATTTCATAAATGAAATTGTGACTTATTCATAGTGTAAACAGGTCCCTTGGTTGTATGATACAATTCACACACATTTGCTTTTATGATATGATTTGTACACATTTTATATTTCAGAAATCAAATTGTGACTTATTCATAGTGTAAACACGCCCCTTGGTTGTATGATACAATTCATACACATTTGCTTTTATGATATGATTTGTACACATTTTATATTTCAGAAATCAAATTGTGACTTATTCATAGTGTAAACAGGCCCCTTGGTTGTATGATACAATTCATACACATTTGCTTTTATGATATGATTTGTACACATTTTATATTTCAGAAATCAAATTGTGACTTATTCATAGTGTAAACAGGCCCCTTGGTTATATGATACAATTCATACACATTTGCTTTTATGATATGATTTGTATACAACTTATATTTCATACATCAAATTGTGACTTATTCATAGTGTAAACAGTCCCCTTGGTTTTATGATACAATTCATACACATTTGCTTTTATGATATGATTTGTACACAACTTATATTTCATACATCAAATTGTGACTTATTCATAGTGTACACAGGCCCCTTGGTTGTATGATACAATTCATACACATTTGCTTTTATGATATGATTTGTAAACAACTTATTTTCATAAATCAAATTGTGACTTATTCATAGTGTACACAGGCCCCTTGGTTGTATGATACAATTCATACACATTTGCTTTTATGATATGATTTGTACACAACTTATATTTCATAAATCAAATTGTGACTTATTCATAGTGTACACAGGCCCCTTGTTTGTATGATACAATTCATACACATTTGCTTTTATGATATGATTCGTACAAAACTGATTTCATAAATCAACTTGTGACTTATTCATAGTGTAAACAGACCCCTTGGTTGTATGATACAATTCATACACATTTGCTTTTATGATATGATTTGTACACAACTTATATTTCATAAATCAAATTGTGACTTATTCATAGTGTACACAGGCCCCTTGCTTGTATGATACAATTCATACACATTTGCTTTTATGATATGATTTGTATACAACTTATATTTCATAATCAAATTGTGATTTATTCATAGTGTAAACAGGTCCCTTGGTTGTATGATACAATTCATACACATTTGCTTTTATGATATGATTTGTATACAACTTACATTTCATACATCAAAGTGTGACTTATTCATAGTGTAAGCAGGCCCCTTGGTTTTATGATACAATTCATACACATTTGCTTTTATGATATGATTTGTACACAACTTATATTTCATACATCAAATTGTGACTTATTCATAGTGTAAACAGGCCCCTTGGTTGTATGATACACTTCATATACATTTGCTTTTATGATAAGATTTGTATATAACTTATATTTCAGAAATCAAATGATAACTTTTTCATAGTGTAAACAGGCTCCTTGGTTGTATGATACAGTTCATATACATTTGCTTTTATGACATGATTTGTATGCAACTTATATTTCATAAATCAAATTGTGATATTCATAGTGTACACAGGCCCCTTGGTTGTATGATACAATTCATACACATTTGCTTTTATGACATGATTTGTATACAATTTATATTTTAGAAATCAAATTGTGACTTATTCATAGTGTGAGCAGGTCCCTTGGTTGTATGATACAATTCATACACATTTGCTTTTATGACATGATTTGTATACAATTTATATTTTAGAAATCAAATTGTGACTTATTCATAGTGTAAACAGGCCCCTTGGTTGTATGATACAGTTCATATACATTTGCTTTTATGACATGATTTGTATACAACTTATATTTCATAAATCAAATTGTGATATTCATAGTGTACACAGGCCCCTTGGTTGTATGATACAATTCATACACATTTGCTTTTATGACATGATTTGTATACAATTTATATTTTAGAAATCAAATTGTGACTTATTCATAGTGTGAGCAGGTCCCTTGGTTGTATGATACAATTCATACACATTTGCTTTTATGACATGATTTGTATACAATTTATATTTTAGAAATCAAATTGTGACTTATTCATAGTGTAAACAGGCCCCTTGGTTGTATGATACAATTCATACACATTTGCTTTTATGATATGATTTGTATACAACTTTTATTTCATAATCAAATTGTGACTTATTCATGGTGTAAACGGGCCCCTTGGTTGTATGATACAATTCATACACATTTGCTTTTATGATATGATTTGTATACAACTTATATTTCATAATCAAATTGTGACTTATTCATAGTGTAAACAGGCCCCTTGGTTGTATGATACAATTCATACACATTTGCTTTTATGATATGATTTGTATACAACTTTTATTTCATAAATCAAATTGTGACTTATTCATAGTGTAAACAGGTCCCTTGGTTGTATGATACAATTCATACACATTTGCTTTTATGATATGATTTGTATACATTTTATATTTCAGAAATCAAATTGTGAATTATTCATAGTGTAAACAGGCCCCTTGGTTGTATGATACAATTCACACACATTTGCTTCTATGATATGATTTGTATACAACTTATATTTCAGAAATAAAATTGTGACTTATTCATAGTGTAAACAGGCCCCTTGGTTGTATGATACAATTCATACACATTTCCTTTTATGATATGATTTGTATACAACTTATATTTCATACATCAAATTGTGACTTATTCATAGTGTAAACAGTCCCCTTGGTTTTATGATACAATTCATACACATTTGCTTTTATGATATGATTAGTACACAACTTATATTTCATACATCAAATTGTGACTTATTCATAGTGTACACAGGCCCCTTGGTTGTATGATACAATTCATACACATTTGCTTTTATGATATGATTTGCATACAACTTATATTTCATACATCAAATTGTGACTTATTCATAGTGTAAACAGGCCTCTTGGTTGTATGATACAATTCATACACATTTGCTTTTATGATATGAT
This sequence comes from Amphiura filiformis, assembly GCF_039555335.1. Taxonomy (NCBI): domain Eukaryota; kingdom Metazoa; phylum Echinodermata; class Ophiuroidea; order Amphilepidida; family Amphiuridae; genus Amphiura; species Amphiura filiformis. The sequence goes on from NC_092641.1 coordinate 24,478,100, forward strand.
TTGTACACAACTTATATTTCATAAATCAAATTGTGACTTATTCATAGTGTACACAGGCCCCTTGGTTGTATGATACAATTCATACACATTTGCTTTTATGATACGATTTGTACACAACTTATATTTCAGAAATCAAATTGTGACTTATTCATAGTGTAAACAGGCCCCTTGGTTGTATGATACAATTCATACACAAATGCTTTTATGATATGATTTGTACACAACTTATATTTCATAAATCAAATTGTGATTTATTCATAGTGTAAACAGGCCCCTTGGTTGTATGATACAATTCATACACATTTGCTTTTATGATATAATTTGTACACAACTTATATTTCATAAATCAAATTGTGACTTATTCATAGTGTAAACAGGCCCCTTGGTTGTATGATACAATTCATACACATTTGCTTTTATGATATGGTTTGTACACAACTTATATTTCAGAAATCAAATTGTGACTTATTCATAGTGTAAACAGTCCCCTTGGTTGTATGATACAATTCATACACATTTGCTTTTAGGATATGATTTGTATACAACTTACATTTCATATATCTAGTTGTGACTTATTCACAGTGTAAACAGGCCCCTTGGTGAACTTGTATGATACAATTCATACACATTTACTTTTATGATATGGTTTGTACACAATTTATATTTCAGAAATCAAATTGTGACTCATTCATAGTGTAAACAGTCCCCTTGGTTGTATGATACAATTCATACACATTTGCTTTTAGGCAGCCCTCGAATTAAGGATCTGAAGGGGCACGGGAACTTTTTTAGGGCAAATTGATAATTGCCTTGGATTTCCATTGAAAAGGCGAGGCAGGACGGCAATTTGTAATATTTCAAAAGGGCATCACGGCAACTGTTTAAAATTTGAGAAGGGCACCAAGGCAATTTCTCAAAAGTGAAGAAAACTCACGTTAGCAATCATGATAGATGATTTTAGTGCTTATCGAACATTGGTCTTCAAATATTGAAGTTCGCAAGTATGCAGAAAGAATTGGAGAATTCCCTTTTATTTCAGTCTGTAGCTATATCGATTTGGATTAGGTTTATACTTGTGTGCAGGGTATACCAGAATTATTCTGTCCATTCTAACACCAAAGGTTAAGGTATTTTCCTTAAAAAATTGCAAAATATAAATATGCAAATTAGCTCATTATAATATGTAAATGCTATGTATCGGCATCTCCTGGACATCATCAGCTAGCACCACAAGCATTAAGCATAAAGTCATTTTAGTCTACTGATGAGCTTAATCATGTTCACAAATATGAATGTATACTACAAAACAGGTTTCCTTATTTGGTAAAATATGCAAATTAGCTCATTGAAATATTTAGTGACTATGACTGAATGCACTAAAAATGTGTTTTTAATTCAATGATATAACACAATAGATTTGAAGTTGTTTTACTCCACCAGACAATGATTTTGGCAAAAAAACAATTTAACACCATGGAATTTATAATCATGTCTAAGTGAGGGTATATATATGAATCCAACAGTTATAAGAATTGATTCGAAAATGTCCAGAAATCAAATAATAAATTATGCATAGTGTCCTTTCAAAAAGGTCATGGAAGGGGAATAAATGTAAACATTTAGTTGGAAAAGTCGGCAAAAGTGACCTTGAGCTTTGCATAGGTGTCCCTTCAAAAGGTCATAGAAGGGGAAATAAATGTAAATAGAAGTCGGCAAGACCCATCACAAAGGAGTGCACAAAGGGGTTGTCGGCAAAACTGTACTAAGGTAAGCTTTAAGCTTAGCATACAGTGTCCCTTCAAAAGGTCATAGAAGGGGAAATAAATGTAAACAGAAGTCGGCAAGACTCATCACAAAGGAGTTCACAAGGAGTGGTCGGCAAAGTGTCCTTTGAGGTGCAGGGCACCGATGGCAACTGCTTTAGAGGGCACGGCAAGTGACTGCCGTCGGTAAAGGACATATTTTGAGGGCATTACGGCAGTGGGGGTGGGCACCCACGGCAATATGCCGTCGGTGCCGTGGGTTAATTCGAGGGCTGCTTTTAGGATATGATTTGTATACAACTTACATTTCATATATCTAGTAGTGACTTATTCATAGTGTAAACAGTCCCCTTGGTTGTATGATACAATTCATACACATTTGCTTTTGATGATATTATTTGAACACAACTTATATTTCATAAATCAAATTGTGACTTATTCATAGTGTAAACATGGTAAACAGGCCTCTTGCTTGTATGATACAATTCATACACATTTACTTTTATGATATGATTTGTATGCAACTTATATTTCATATATCAAATTGTGACTTATTCATAGTGTAAACAGGCTCTTGGTTGTATGATACAATTCATACACATTTGTTTGAATAATAAAATATGTACACTTATTTTCAGTCCTACATTGTAGGCTTGCTTATAGTTGACCATAATTGCCATAATTAGCACTTGGGCACTTTTAAGTGACTTGGGCGCTTTTAAGTGACTGACTTAAAAGTCAGTCACTTTCAGGGGGCACTTATTTAAGGTGGAATATGAGGATATTTCAGGAAATTAGTCTTAAACATGCTATACAAAGTTAATCACATCAGTGTTCACTTCAACATCATCCATGGCGTGCCTGTTGTTGATTTGAGTCTTACAAAGTGTCACAAAATGTGGACCAGTGTAACAAAATTGTCAAAATCGATGAGTGCCTGAGATTTCAAACCAAAGGGCCCGATTCTTGAGATTTTGGTTAATTTTGAGCACTGTATCACATTATAGGCAGGACATATCATCTGGGTCCAATGATTTGGGTGAAAAAAGAAAGAAAATGTTTTGAAAAATAGCACTTGGGCAATGGGGTTGAAACAGTAGAAATTCATCAATGGCATTACCTGTTGTTGATTTGAGTCTTACAAAGTGTCACAAAATGTGTACAAGTGTAACAAAGTTTTCAAAATTGATGAGGGTCTGATATTTCAAAACCAAGGGTCTGATTCTTGAAGATTTTGGTTTATTTTGGACACTGTATCATGTTATAAGCAGGACATATCATCAGAGTCCAATAATGTGTGAACAGTGAAAACCGGTGTTTTTTTTTTTTGGGGGAATGGCAATGAATGAATAGAAATTGTTACATACCATCAGGTTCCAATGATGTTAGCAAAACAAGAAAGAAAATTAGGCACATTGGTCTGAGAAAATGGCAGATTCAGGGGATAAATTGGGCTATTCCAGTTGAAATCCATACACTCCCTATGGAAGATATGACCGTAATATTCCATAAAGGGGGTATATCTATACTAATAAAATAATGAGCTCTGTGTGTCTGTCCGCAATGCGTTTACGCAGCGCTCGACGCATCGTTCAATATTTCGGACATAGATGGGTACCAGGCGGGCGCTGTTTATCGGGTAGTTTTGAAGGTCATCGGAGGTCAAGGTCAAAGGTCATGGATTTCAAACTTTGTCCGATCGGGCCCAAACTTGGTGGGTAGAATCCTTGATAGGAGGGAATATATGCATAAAATAAAATCGAGGTCAACCGAGGTCAAAGGTCATTACGGAGGGGTCAAATTTCAAACTTTGTCCGATCGGGCTCAAACTTGGTGGGTGGAATCCTTCAGTATGAGTGGAGCATGAAAAACATTATATGGAGGTCATCCGAGGTGAAAGGTCAAAGGTCATGGATTTCAAACTTTGTCCTATTGGGCTCAAACTTGGTGAGTGGAATCCTTGATATAAGGGGAATATATGTGCAAAACAAAATTGAGATCAACCCAGGTCAAAGGTCATCTAGGGTCAAAATTTCAAACTTCGCCCAATCTGGCTAAAAGTATTCTCCATATCATGGGAGCATGAACAAAATCAAACCAAGGTCACTCGAGGTCAAAGATCGTATGGGGTCAAATGTTACTAGTATGTCCATTGGGCTTAAACATGGTAAAAAGAATCATTGATATGTCAGGAACATGTCATAAAGTCAAAAACGGTCATCAGAGGTCATATCAAGCAGTATCGCTATCATGCATCTGATGCCCTAATAGCTACAGGGCCATTACAGCTACAGCCGCACTAGTATTTCAAATGGAGTCACCCATGCAGGTAAACCCAATCGATATTCACACTCCCTGTGTGGAAGATTAAAATCGTGTCTTCCTTAGGGAGTATGGGTTTCAACTGGAACAGCCCAATAGTAGAAATTGTTACATCTGTCAGTTCAATTTTTAAAACAAATAACATATGCATATTTTTTGGGGGCTTTGTGGGCACCAGCCCCTGGAATAAAAAGCAGGGGCGGCCAAAATGAAGGCGTAGGAAGAAGAAGGGCGGCAAAAAAAGCGAAGGGGCGGTAAAAAGAATTAGTAAATAAAAAGGGTGGACAAATTTGATAAAACATAAAAAAAATTAAAAAAATGGTACTATACATCAAAATGTGCTGCTTTTAGGGCGCTAGCGCCTGAAACCCTTCTTTTTTTTTTTTTTTAGGAAGGGGCGGCAAAATTGAATTTTCTTCAGCCCCGGGGTTGGGCGGCCACGATGCACGCCACTGAATAATTCTGATTAAAATCATCATGGGAATACAGGAACCAAAAAAGATTCACTTTAGAAAGTTTACATTAAAAAAAGCAAAAATAAAAAGCAGTAAAACAACAAATTTTGCTGAAATTTGGCACGAAATATGTACGTAAGGGGTAAAAATCCACATTGCTTAGAGAGAGGCCAATTTCCAGTGCAGCACAGAATTTCACATCACAAAAACATCCTGAAATCTTTTCCTGTTAACTTTTGACATGAGCGTATTTTAAGCGATAAGTTTGCATTGCATATTAACTGCATTGAAAGGCACTGTCTATGATTGGCTGCTGAGGCAATTTGAGTCATGGACTTCTAATAAAAGGCGCTGGTTCCCGTAGTATTTCTCATTCAAACCAATTCAATGCATGACCTCGGAGTTACTTGCATGACTTTGGCGGGCTATTTTGAAACAGTCGTGGTTGCACATGCAGGTACTTCTTTTGAAAATCCTAAACAAGGTATAGCAGTCGTTGATAGGATATGCAGCTTATAGAACATGAATAACCTCTATGTACTTAGGGACGAACATGTTGTTAGCTCCGACTTTGCAACATCACAATAGCATACCCTCGTCAAAGGTTAACAGTAATCATGTTAATTTGGTTTAGCTTAGAAATCATAAAGTGGATGAAACTTGTTTTCAATCATCTGTGAACTTTGTCTTTTTTAAAGACAATTCTTGTTTATTAAGAAGTATGTTTATCGATGTTTCAATGTCACAACCAGACCTGAATAGGGTTAAAGTCCTTCTGTTATATATTTATAGTATTGACATACTGAGCTGTGTCAAAAGCAAACATAGATTTATAAAACTGCAAGTGAGGCAAAAACACTTTTAGCATCTACAAAATAAGCAAATCATGTTTTTAACATGTATATTTTTTTGGCAAATATTTGAGACAAGCTCAGTTCTTTCTAAATCCATTCTGCTCTTAGTAACACTTATTTTCTTCAGGCGAATTAGTGAGGCATTTAAAAAAAATAACATCACATTATTTGTATATACACGCTGAAACAAACAAATCACATTTTTTACACATACTCATGCTTTGTACAATAGAGGAAAATATATAAAAATATTGGTGACATGCTCGGTTCTGTCTAAATCCATTCTGTTCCAATAACACTATGACTGAAAGTCAGTCAGTGAGGCATTTATAAATAACATCACAGTATTATTATACAGATTACATCATGTAAGGTCTTAAGGGCCATACAGACTCCAAATATTGGTCATAGAATGTAACATGTCTTTGCTATTTAATCTATTCCCATTCTATTTCCAGTAATGTTTAACCTCTAACGAATGTTTGATGACGTAAAATTGCTAATATGTTATGTCGAATGTCTGGTGGAAATATGTTATCGATTTTACATCATAAAAGTTATTGGAAATAGAATGGGAATAGATTAAATAACCCAGACATGTTACATCAAACATTCTACATCCACTAAACACTTTGTAGCAGCCCTTACACAGCACTATTCTACATGTCGTCACTGGGCGGGAAAAACGTCATATGTACCTTTGGCCCCTGAACATGGATAAAGCCTTGTAGGTGTAGACTTTATATTGAAGAGGTTGTTTCATCCATGTTCAAGGGCCAAAAGTACATGCACGAAACACCTCTTATTTACTTTTGGCCCTTGAAAATGGATAAAGCCTTGTAGGTGTAGTCTTTATATTGAATGGTTTGCTACATCCATGTTCAAGGGCAAAAAGTACATACGAGGTTTTTCCCGCCCAGTGACGATGTATATAACTCCTTGGATCCCATCATTGCTGCCAGATACAGGAATAGGATTGATGAGATCTGCAGGTATTTTCCATCTATGTGCGTGGCGACGTGGTGAAGCAGTGAGTCTGTACCAAATATCACATGCAAAACCCTTATTGAATATAGCATATGGCAGTGTTGCTTTGTTTAAAGCAATTCCGTAATAATTCCATCAAGATAAATTTGATAATGTTGACTACAATGTAATAGTGATTAATTCCTTGGCATGGAAATCCAACCAAAATCAAAGACCTGGCTTCCTCCTCCCCTCCTCCCCTTCACCCTATCCCTCCTGTGTTGAGGTTAGGCATGTTAGGGGTCAACACTTGGTGGTATAGGGATATCTTCCCTGTCCATGCAACAGGACTTCATGAATCACTGAAATATACCCAGGCCCTGAAGGCTAATTCCATGGGGCTATTACATTTAAAATACACAATACGCAGGTGGAAGATTAAGTCTTGAGTATACAGAGGGAGTATACATATTGAATAGAATAGACAATTGGGTAACTTCCATTTGAAATACTCACTCCAGTTGTGGAAGAGATAGGTAAAGCAATACAGGTGGAGTATGGGTTTCAAAATGATTAACTCTGACCAATTACATTTGAAAAACATACTCCCCCTGAGGAAGATATTTCCAAAATCTTCAACAGGGATAGTGTGGATTTCAACTGGAATAGCCAATATAGCATGTTCAGGTATAAATTTGGACATGTGTAAACATTACAAATATGCCCCAAAAATAGTTTGAAAAAATTAACCAATTTCATATTATAAGATCGTACATTATGGCTTTAAATTTATTGGTCAGTCGTTGACAAGTTTATTTTATTATTATGTTTGATGAGTCAAAGTATGTGGAAATATTGGATTCAAGAATAATAATGATAAAATTGGATGCTTTATGCCTAATATTTATTGGTCTCATTACAAGTTTTTGAATATTGGACTCAACTATGTATTGTCCAATATTTTAAAACTGTACCAATAAATGGGCTCAATCGATCCAATTTTCTAATAGCCACTGTATTCAAAAACAAAATTCTTCCTGTTTTCAATGCTGAGCTATTGGGCCACAATAATAATAATAAAAAGTTTGTTTCCAAGCTATACAGATCTAGAAGTTTTATTTGATTCTCAATGTGAGAAAGGGAAGAAAATCAGTCAACTGGCTTTCCTATGCTCAGTGGTACTTGTCATGTTAACAACAGTATTAAGTATATATGCTTAATAGAAAACATTGCAATTTGCTGTTATGTTTCAGAAATTAGTGTTATGAAAAGCATGAAATATTGAGATATTTGTGGGAACTTTAAGTTTAATAAGGCAAACTATTTTTTTTTCTTATTCTAAACTGAATATTCTGGTTTCTCTTGACAAGACACTCACTGATGTGCTCACTGCAAGTATCCCATCTGATGTGACAGACAACCCTCTATGTCTCACATTACCCACATCCTCAGTGACACATCCAGTGTTGTGATAGCTAGGTGTGCCATTCCCTTCCCATACGTATTTATACACTTGCCACTTATGCCCATAATGATAACATGCAGCATATAATTGCCTTGCATCACTCCTATAGGATACAGCCCTGAATTCACAACCATCAGGTGGTTGTATACTACACAGATCCTGATCTACATCACTCAATGCTTTGATTACCATCTTATCCCATCCCATTACCACCAGGTATTCAGTACTAATACTGAGATCTTGTGGAATGAAACTAATGGATACAATCCTTTGCTGTGTAAACCCTGGCAAATTACAAAATACCAATGCATTCCTATCAGCTAAACCTATCACAGCTGTATTGGCATTAGCTGCAATACACAGTGGATACCTTTTCCCATTATGAATCTGATATTTCTCTACATGGTTTGATGCTTCATGCATAGGGACCTGATACACATACGATTTATGACTGCATACTACCAATATGCCATCAGGTACAGACTCACTGAATGCTGCACCAAATGGCCATACTCCATTTCCCCACTCATCAGATCTGAGGGTGTACAGTAGATGTGTTTCTTCCCTGCTCACATGATGTACCTCTACACTGTTGTATCCACAAATAGACAGATGATCACTAGCCACAAAACACAATTCTCCCTCTGAGTCAATCTTATGTTTTAACTTCCACTCCAACCCTGTAATGTGGAAAGATATTGGGAATAATAAGTTGTTTGCATTTGTGAATTTCAAATGAATGAATGATTGGATGGATGCATGAATGAAATCGGAATGATCTTTAATTCAAAAAAAAAAAAAAAAAAAAAAAAAAAAAGAAAAGAAAAAACCCATGAAGAAATATGACTATAGTATTTATATTTGCAAACAAAATAATGTCAATGTGTAGTCAATTAGCTATAAAGTAATGATACAACTTAATAAATATGATAAATAATATAACCATGGTAGTACTTCCATGATATATCATTCAAAATGCAACAAACTTATAGCAATATTGTAACATTTGCAGAGGAGGATATCCTCATTTTTTTTTTAAATTCTGATCAAATTATTCATAACACTGTGCACACATGGTGTACTGTTCATAACACATCAAGCCAATATATCAGTGACACTAATGGACAGATACACGCATTGACAATAATATGCACTGGAATTATATAGTGATTTTTTTGATCGGCTCATAATAGGAGATATATCTGACAGTGAAATCAAACAGTTTGAAAAAATCTATTTTAATGGAAATGATATTGCTTAATTGAATATATGCAGAAAATAATTTTTGAAATGTCAGTAAAATTAACCCATATTCAATAGATGAGAATGATTAATAAAATTAGGTATCTTTACATTGTACACACTCCCCCCCCCCACACACACACCCCTACATCACCCCACCCACCCCATATATATTCACCCACCTCCTTACTTGTATTGTGTGTCAACTGGGGACTTTTTCCACCATTTAAATTGTTTATTATTCTATTTTTTTTGGTCTTTTCTGCTTAGAAGGACTATACTCCTTCCATAAACATTATAAAAACTATAAAATGTTTGATGCCCATACTTTCAACTCCTGCAATTTGAAGGCAGTCAATGTGAAAGATATTGCCCAATTTAGGGTCCAACATGTGGCTTTACCACCGGTTTCAATGTGAAAATTCAAACTTTAAATGATATTTTGCGAAATTTCAAGTGCTTTTTTCCTCTGGCGAAAAAAAAAATTGATTAGCATTTCAAGTTTTTCGAGATACCCCACATTATGAGTTTGGAGATAAATTTTTTTTTTAAAGCGAAACAAATTTAAATCGAAATTTTACTCCACAGTGTGTGCACAGTATACTCAATGTCGATGTGATTGATTACATTATATAGCTGATGTGTGAAATTTGAATGCCACACTCTTGCAGCCAATGGGCTATTCCAGTTGACACGCATACACCCCCTAAATGGAGGTTATGACCTCAATCGCGCACACATTGAATCACCCTTTCAGGTAACTCCATTTGAAATTCTCACTCCCTATGTGGAAGATTAAGGTCATGTCTTCCATACAGGTGCCATATGGCAGGGCCGTAGCAAGCGGGACGGCCGGGGATGCCATGGCCGCCCCACTTTTTGAGAAATTTGTTATGTTTTTCTTTATATCTTTATTTCAATTTGGGCATATATTTGTAATTTGGCCGCCCCACATCTGTGATGGCCGCCCCACATTTTTCAACCTTGCTACGGCCCTGCCATATGGATTTCAACTGGAATAGCCCAACAGTCTCTCACAGGATTTGACGGATTTTAATTTTTAGCTTGCATAGTTGCCTACAGAGCTATATGATATTGCTCCCAGCATTAAAAAGATCATTAGGGGTGATGCAATAATTATGTGTACCCCCGGGTGGTGAATTCTGAAAATGGTCTGCCAAAAATCGCTTGCCCCCCTTCGGCCGTGCCAAAAGATCTTTGCCCCCTTTTGACATGCCAAAAACCTTTGCCCCCCCTTACACATGTAAGATTTTTGGGAACCTGAATTTAATACCTTAAATTGTCTTATCATATAATGCGAGCGCAGAGAGAAGGAAATTTGCATATTTGAACATATTCCCAACATTTTCCTACACCTTTTTAGGGCGTAAAATATAGAAACGGTGCCCAAAATATCTGTGCCAAAAATTGCTTCCCCCCTTTTGACCTGCCAAAAATTGCTTGAACCCCCTTTCGACCTACCACAAAATCTTTGCCCGCCCCCTATAATTCACTACCCCAGGGGTACACATAATTATTCCAACCACATGTTATGCTTTATGTGTTCCACAGTGTAGTGTGTGCATGTGTATATAGCAATGTGTGTAGCTGGCTATATATATTATAGCTCCCAGCCAGGTGGTGTATGACGTGCAGTCCCTAAATTCAGTAAATTTTCATCGTCAACCGTGTAATTGAATGGGATTATTTTGAAATTTTAAAACGCTTGAAATATCACAAACAAATAGGCATATGTTGATAAATAATATAAATACAAGCTAAAACCGTTGGGGTTCGATAATGAACCCCACAAAACTAACCGAGTATATGGAAAATGCCATACGGCCGGGCAGTTTCACGAGTTGCCGGCTCGATCATGTCATCCGCCGCCTGGCTCCCAGCATTAAAACCAGATCATTTTAATCACCTGTGTGAGTTTCTACATGTTAAATCATCCGCAAGTAAGAGACCCCATGTCAAATGGGAAAATGCAGTAAATCACAAAGAGAAGAAAAAAATGAGAATGGGAAAAGTTAAATTGCACGTAATTGAGTAGGTCCATGTCTAAATAAACCGCACTGACGGGTTCGAAAGTAGGCCCTATAATATATAGGCCTGTAATTATTTTAGGCATTGCTTGAAGGTGGGTCCTCCGCCCAAAAGCATGTCAAAATTACTGCGGGACTGCCGTTATACAGGGCCCGTCACATTTTGTCATCAAAATCAGTATTAAGACGGACTCCATGCTGACTTCAACATCCACCAAATGGCTTAAATTAGGTCTTCATTTTCCAAAATATTCTTACTTCTAAGGGGGTATATCCCCCTCAGACACCCCCTGCATGACGCAACTTTATGGGTAGATTAATACAATAAAAGTCAAAACCTTTTTCGTATCTTCTTTGACTTCCGATATCAAAAAGCAGGGTTAAGTGTTAGTGTTAATAGTGCACCAAATGGCTGCAATTGGGTCTGCGTGACGCAACTTTATGGGTACATAAGGCAATAACAAATACAATAAAAGTCAAAACCTGTCCACGAATGGCTTCAACTGGGCCATTTTTTCGCAAATTTTAGGCCTTTTTAAACTAAAATTTAACACAATAATAGTGACAAAATGGTCCTCCAAATGGCTTCAATTGGGTCTTCATTTTCCAAAAGTTTCTAACTTCTCAGGGGGGAAAATCCCCCTCAGACACCCCCTGCGTCGTGCACGGGCGACAGGATGGCCGCTTGCCAGACATGTTTTTTGATTTTATATATTTTTCTAAAATTGGGCCCCCACTCTGACTGATCTGGATCCGCCACTGAGTAGATGTAAGAACAGGACACAACAAATACTGCATAACATTTTCCAAATAACTCTGTGCTGAATGGTTAGTAATTCTACAGGTTTTCAAAAAAGGTACTTTTGTCAAAACTTGAAATTCACCATTTTTACGCAATATCCTGTAACTTCTATTTGAAACGTCCAATTTCTAAAATCTAAAATTCCTAAGAAAGCTAAATATATGTAAATTCTAGAATTTAAAACAATACTACCAATATAGTAATGCCCTTCATACCTAAAAAATACAACTTTTTCCGGTATAAATCATTCTGGGACACCCTGTATAATAGCTGGAAATAAATACCAGACTCATCTCAATTCTAAGCTATTAGTCAATAAAGAGGCGCCGCCAATATTTGCGATATATCATGGGAAAAATTAATTGATGTATCATTTCAAAAGGTCACATTAAGTCCATTATTGAGTATTACCATGCTATTACATAGGAACACCTTGACAATATTTTGACAAACTAAAAAATATTGTCACATGTTCCTATGTAATAGCATGGTAATATTAGTATTGCGCGGCCTTCGCGGTCGACCGTTTCCCATGGTACATCACGTTTTTTCCCATGATACATCGCAAACCGCTGGCGGCGCCCTTATTGCGAATAGCGAGAATTGGAGATCACTTCAAATCATCCCTAAGTCACATGGTTTAGAATGGATTATAACTGACATAACTAGCTTCATTTCATGACTCACCCCAAGTTTCCCTCCTTTTAATTGTCTGTAATTAAGCCAGGAATTACGCAAAATAACTTGGATGTGTTTTTTTTAAACTATAGGAGAAACATAACTTTCATTATACCACTCTCCCTCCCTATTAACTTGTTTCATTCGTATGACTTCATTGACTTTTTGTTTGGTCCCTAAGGTAATTGACAGCCATACATTTTGTGGCATATGGAATCGCTTGCCACATAGATCCTGTACTTGCTACCAGTGTTCTCTTAGGCTGTATGTCTCAGTGGCGTAGATTTCTTTTTGACATTGGGGAGATGGGGATGGAAAAAGTTCTAGAAGTTTAGTAAATTCAGCACCTTTTGGCGACATAATAAGTTTATGCCACAAATGCACACGAAAAATTTGCCATTTTGAAGCTAAACTGTTGAAATATGATGCAAAATGGAATCAATTCACGCAAAGCGCGAAAAAAATTGCACTTTGGGGGCTTAAATGGCCAAATATGTGGTTAATTTGGTCAGAAACCCACATGGGGGGGGGGGGGGTGATTGTATGGCCCATCCTCCCTGACAAAATATTGGGGAATTTATCCCCCCCACTTCCCCGGGATCTACGCCTATGGTATGTCTCAATCTTGGTGCAGCGAAAATGAAAAACTCTCTAATGAACAGTTGGCTTAGGTGATTAAAATAGTGAGTTTTAAAATAATCGCATGTAACCCACATGGGCGCTGACATTACAGTGTCTAGACAGGATGAATGGAAAGTGACCTTCATCATAATGGGTGGTCTTCCTGTACATTTGAATGTAAAGGCAGCAAGTATGACCAGATTTTGCAACAAAATGTTGACTTTTTGCAACTTTGTAATGTTTATGATATTTGCTTGAAAAATTCCTATTAGTTTGTGTGTAATGAACTGTCTCCTAATGAGTAATTATGCTATTGCCATTGCCAACGTTTGTCTCTCTGCACTAGTCCTGTCAGTTTGACGTTTGCACCCCCGTCCTTGTCTGTTGCCTGTAGGCATCTCTTTGTTTTGCACTGAGGACAATCACATCTTTCGAGCTTTGCTCTTATGATTGTACTACCATCTTTTTCTTGATATTTTGTTTTTGTATATAATATGATGATGGTGAAATAAACTTGAAATTGAACTGGAATTATTACTTGGTGTTTTTGTTATACCGGCACCTATGGCATGGGCGTGTGCAGGATTTGTTACTGCGGGGGGGCTGAATCTAAATCGTTTATGCACTAAGTATATTAAATCGGCTTATGCCGACAGAGAAATGTCTGAGGGGATGTGCCCCCTCAGAAGTGAGAAACTTTTGCAAAATGAAGGACCAATTGAAACCATTTGGTGGACTATTTTGGTATTATTATTGTTCACAATTTGAGTTTGAAAAAGCCGAAAATTGGTGAAAAGAAGCTATTAAAAAGCCATTCGGAAAAAAATTGGAAAAAATGTAAGTAATGGCGAACCGCAAAGGGGCCATCCCTGAGCGCTTGCACGACGTAGGGGGTGTCTGAGGGGGAATGAAACTTTTGGAAAATGTAGACCCATTTGAAGCCATTTGGTGGACCATTTTGTCACTATTATTGTGTAAAATTTTATTTTGAAAAAGCCAAAAATTTGAGAAAAACAGCCCAATTGAAGCCATCACGCAGGGGGGTGTCTGAGGGGATGTTCCCCCTCAGAAGTGAGAAAATTTTGTAAAATGAAGGCCTAATTGAAGCCATTTGGTGGACCATTCTGGCACTATTATTGTGTACAATTTTAGTTTGAAAATATCTGAAAATGGGTTAAATGAAGGCCCAAATAAGTCATTCGTGGACAAATTTACACTATTATTGTATAAATTATTGCTTTTAGTGTTGGATGAAGCGAAAACACAGTGTATTAACACAGGGGAGTTGGAAAAAATTTGCAAAATGAAGGTCCAATTGAAGCCATTTGGTGCATCATTTTTACACTTTCTTTAAGCATGTTAAGGGTCTATAGAGATTTGATTATTTATGTTCACCCAGACATGTCACATACAGCGCATTATGGGATAAAGTGGGGGGGCAGGTCCCCCGGTCAAAAAAGTGGAGGGGCCACTGGGGTGTCTGAGGGGATGTGTCCTCTGAGAAGCTAAAAATATTTGTATTTTTGAAACTGGAATCATGCAAATTGGTAAATACTAGAAAATTACTAGTAAATTTCTAGAAAAGGCGATAAGACGATACCAATATAGGTAGTTTTGTACCAGCCGGATGACCCAAATGTGTTTTTAGAGAATATTTTGTTAAAATTTTGCCCGTATCATTGAAAACCCAGCTCTGTTTTTGCCAAAATCGGTTGATTTGGACTAGACATTTTTGAAAAAAAAAATCAAAATACATTCAATATAAGTTTTCAAAAAGTTAGAAAGTGCATCTACTCTATAATAAATCAAATCGATCATATACATATAGGCCTATATGCAAAGTTTTTGGATCGTGGGTTTAGGAAGCGTTTGCGGCGGTCCACGGGGCTGGCCCCTGGCGAGGGCCCTTACGTAAGAAAATTTTGTATTTGGTGAACTAAAAATGCATAATTTCAGGCCCTCTTTTAGTCTAAATTCACCAAATTATCAAGAAAAAAAGGGTAGGACCCCTATATGTGATATTTTTGGGGAGGTGCATGCAGGGCAAAGGATACTCCAGCCCCCCGCCATCCCCACTTAAAATGTTGGGGGCATATCTCCTCCATTCCTCTGGATTACCTACGTCTATTCTGACGTATCATAGGCCTGTAATATGGCGGCATACCGGGTGCTCTAAATCCATTAAGCGGGGAAGGGGGGGGCTCAAATATCGTTATTATCATTGGCTTTCTTTGTTTCCTTTTCCTTTACTTCTTCCTTTCTTTCCTTTTCTTTCTTCCTTTCTTTCTTTTCTTTTCTTTCTTCCTTTCTTTCTCCTCTTCTTTTTTTTCGGGGTCCGTGCGTGCGGGGGGCTGAAGCCCCCAAAGCCCCCCCTGGACACGCTAGTGTATGGGTCACATGCGATTATTTTTAGTTGATTATTCCTACCTGCAAACACACAGATTGTGGGGACAGGATAATCAAAGTTCACTGAGCACATATTTAGGCCTCCATGATTGCATGCAATTAAGGTGGAATCTGGACTCTTGAAACCTAGAAATCTAATCTCTTTGTTTAAAACTTCAGGAAACATGTAATTAGTAAGTAAGGCCAAATAAAAAAATAAACATGTTTCACGTCCCTCCCGCTTCCTTTTTTGAGGTTTCTTTTAATTTTTTGAAATTCAAATATAATTTTTCAAAAAATATGTCTAGGAAGTAGAGATGCTTTCTATAGCCATGCTATTATACAAGAAACACTTTTATAAGGTTTTGTGAAAGTTAGAGGGGCCTATCTCTCAGAACAACAAATAAAAAGAGGCCTCCTCCGTTTTCCAGGCATTATTGTATACGCTAAAACAGCTCTAATTATGGGTATTTACACTGGTTTTGCAATAAAAAAATTAAAAAAACCCTCTTCCTCCTTTTTTCCAAAAACCCGGACGTGAAACATGTTTTTTTTAATTTTACTTTGCCTAATAATAAATTTACATTAAATAGGCATGTAACCTTTAGGCCCATCAGTTTCAGGTGTTTGTTTTTTGTTTGTTTGTTTTTTTGTTTGTTGGTTGATCTTACCATTTTGGAAAAAGCCATGGTTCAAATTGAGCCAGTGAATGACTTCCTGAGCCAGGACTTCTTTTTTTTTTCTTCTAGCTTTTATAAAGTGTATGGGTCTCTGATTTTAGATACCATTAATTTTGGGGGCGCCCGCTACGACGGGCACCTTATTTGGCTTGACTTTGCAAAAAGCTTCTTATTTCAGTCTTGCTAGATTTACTTCGCAACTGTTTTGCTTAAAAGTATGCCCAGCTTAGAAATAAAAACACAACTTGCTTGTTTTTTATTTAATTATTGTTTAATAATATGCACGGGATGAAATCTTCTGTGTATAGGCCCGTTATCCTTTGTTTAAAATACAAAATTAATGGACTCATAAAAACACCAAATAAACCGATGGCGCTGTACAGCTTTGGCTGTTGGTGCCAGCGAGGGGAAACAGGCGCTTGGTGTGCTTTCATGGTATCGTTTTGCGGATTGGGAGATGTTAAAAATTTTGGGTTGTTTAGTATAAATGTATATTTTTATAAACATTGTCAGTGCAATAATACATGTGTTTAAATGAATTAAATGAAAGGTACTTTGTAAAAGCAAAATAATTATTCTTGTCTTCTATACTACCAATCATAACAGTCTTACCTCTGCTTAACGAAATTCAACAATATTCAATATCCAATGCAATATCCTCACTACAATAAATACAAAACTCCCCCACTCCACATGATCACAAATTGACACGGAAGCTTCATACCATTCATTTCAATACAATTTAATTCAATCCAAAAACGGTCCAGTCATACACCTCTCCCACTCAAACACATATCTGTTGCATTTAATCATCTTCCCCTCAACTTCCCTAGAAAAAAATCATTCTAATGCCAAATCTAAACACCATGGAATTCACCACATCATGACCAAGCTCACATTGAGCACCCCATTCCTTTTTTAAAGGAGTTTTTGTTAGGCAAGTGTCATGCATGTAGCATTTGTGGGGCCGGGGCAGTACGTCGATATGAAGAGAATCTGAACTATTCATATTTTCCACACTGTGTATAATGATGCTGTCAGCCATGGTGGACAATTTCAGGGTATGTGGGTCCTTACCAACAGTACGTTGAAACAAAGTTTTGTCAAATGTTATATGAATATGTGATACAATCGGTGCATTGTGCCATACTGGGTGCCATATATGAAGCATTCCAAGTTAAGCTTAGTTTACAAGAGTCTCTTACAAGCAGCAATTAGTTCCCAATGGATTCCTGGCAAAACACAAATACCTCCAATTTTCCTCCATGCCAAAACAGGGGATGGTTTGGGTAGGGGTGTGCTGCCGAGAATTTGAAAGTGGACCCATCAATATAGCAATTTTTAAAGAAATTTGGACCCATCCATATACCAAAAGTCAACATTTTTGCCCAAATTCAACACAAATTGTCTTAGTTTTTACACATTTTCCCAAAAAAAGTTTTGAGAGATTAAAAAAATTTTGGCCACAGTTGGGCAAAATTGAGTTATTGAGAAAATTTTGAAAAAAGGACCCATCCATATATCAAAATTGGCAAAGAAACGGGGGTCATTGAACAGTATACCAAAAGGCTGAAATTGCTACTCATGTTTGTGGCATGTCCCAGTATGGTCATTTGTACTGAATACCCCCGGAGTTCTGATTTTTTAAAAATTAATTGTATGTCCACAAGTTATTTGGGCTTTCAGTAAATTGTATTTATTACAAAACAGGTTTATACAATGCACAAGGGTTTGACTGAGAATTCTCTGAACCAGGGTATGCTCATTGAAATGTGAATTTAGTAAAGGTAATGCAGGATTTGATGGTTTATTATTTTGCATGTTTTGTTCTCCCAATCAAACCCAAGTACAGGTAATAAAAATGAGAGAGAGAAAAAAAATAGTAAATGTAATGAATGTAAGTACTTACCATCATCAGGATTTTTGAGATTTTCTCCTGCTAACATGGGTTTGTATTCCTGGTACACAGATTTCACTATTTCATCGCTATCTGGTCTCTTAGTGCGATCTTGATGCCAGCATCTCGTCATCAGCTCTTTCAAGAATTGGGGGCAATCAGAGGGAATCGTGGGACGAAGGTGGCCCATACCAACCTGGAAAATCACAACCTGATTTGGGACACCTTTGTATGGTAATTCACACGATACCATTTCCCGAACAATGATTCCAAAAGCAAATATATCACCTTTCGGTGATAGTAGCGAATCCTTCAAAAGCTCTGGTGCCATCCATCTTACACTTCCTGTGAGGCTCTGTGTTTGTTTGGTGCTAGTAAGGTCTTTTGCGATACCAAAGTCACATATCTTTAAGACATCATCAGCTGTTAAAATGCAATTGGGCGATTTCAAATCGCGATGGGCCACTTGATATTTCTTGAGATAGTTAACTCCGCAAGCTAAATGAAAGATCCATCGGTGAAGAAGATGTTCTGGAAGTTTGTCCTTATCTTTGAGATAATCATAGAGGGATCCCTTTGCAGCAAATTCAGTTATAATAACAACATGATCCTTCTCCAAAATCGTTTGATAATATTTGATGATATTCTTGTGATCTAGTTTCTTGAGGAATTCAATCTCACTTTTTTGTTGAACTGTAAGTACGCCATCAAATTTAATCTTCTTTGCTGCTGCTTCGAATGGCACAAATTTTTCGGATTTCCAAGTGACCCTGAAGACTTCACCACTAGCTCCGTTACCTAGGCGCTCATGATATATCAAATCATCAGTCATCGTAGGTGCAAATCAAGATCTGAAATGGGGAGAAATTGTATTTTTGTTTAATTTGAGGCAAAATGCAAAGTGGCAAATAAATATTCTTATCAAGTTGGCAAAATGATAATATAATGATAGTGGTAAAATGTAACATGAAATCCCAATACATGTATATGAATACAATCATGTATGAAATTCAGTATTGGGTTAAACTTGCAGAAAATACATTTAATATCACATGACATTTTACAAATAGCAAAGAAAGGTGATTTTTTATGTCTTTTATTATACTTAAATCATATACGCTAGCTGAAACTTACCCAATGTATAAACAAGCGGACAAGCTTGTGTCATCCTATCTAGTGGTGGGAAATTTTTGGTCTTATAAATAACTTTAGTTGTAATCAATAATACTAGTAAATTGGACCTAGATCAATATCAGTTTTGTTGAACTTTATACTTTCAAGAGTGATTGTTATCCAACACAAGAGTTAAATGCTGCATGCCCTTTAATTTTGATTTTTTACATTTATAACAGGCCCCAAATTATACCTAATTTTGATAAAATTTTGACAAAAGAAATATGAAAAAAAAAAAAAAATTTAAAGAATTTTTTTTTAAATCACCCTTTCGTAAAAGCCCAAATCTGCTTCACATCCTGCACCCTCATTTCCACTAAGAACCCCTCCCCCATCTTGAAAATGCTGGTATCCAATTCAAACAAAGAAAGTTATTTCTCTTTTCAAAATGAGATAATTACTAATAATGATAATACAATTTTTAAGGGATGGGGTATGAACGTTTGGACAGTATTTATTATGGGAGAGCACATCAGACATATCAAATTGCATTCTGAATACGAAGAATGTCATTCTGATATCAAATAATTTTGATTTTTGAAATTCGCAATGTAATACACATTTTATGGCAAATGATTAAAATTGATATTTTTGATATTTAGCAGTACTCGAAGTAAACTTTATAAATCTGATGATTTATACTTTTAAAAAGTGTATGTAGGTGGGATGAAAAGCCGACGATCAATTGATCGTATTGAAGATATGGAATTTTTTCCCCAAAACACCAAAAAAATTAGGTTATTTGGGGAAAAAAATCCATATCTTAAATATGAAAGGTCAAAATTTTCAATTGATCGTCGGCTTTTTCTCCCAGCTACATACACTTTAAGAATATATCGTTAGATTTATAAAAATCACTTCGAGGACTGTTGTATATCAAAAATGTGAAAAATTTGTCAGCTTGTCGTTACCACCCAAGATCTTGCTTTGGACTACCGCCAACATGTGGATGCTGTAGTGTTGGACTTCAGCAAAGCTTTCGATCGGGTTCCTCACCAATGACTGTTAGCTAAATTCCACCACTACGGAATTAACAAGTCTTTACTATGCTAGATTCAGAATTTCTTCACTAAGCGGTCGCAAAGAGAGGTCATCGATAGGGAGTCGTTAGAATCGGCGACCTACCATCTGGTATCACATCCCAGCTCTTCCTCTTCGCAGATGACTGCCTCATGTAACAACCCATTACTAACATCCATACTGCAATATGTTTCAACAAGATCTAGATCGTCTTCATCAGTGGTCAACAACATGGCAGATGCAATTTAACACCGACAAATGTCATGTTATGCGTTTCTCCCGCCGTTGTAACAACATCATCACGGAGGTAGCCTTTTGACCACCGTATCTGAACATCCATACTTGGGCCTCACCTTGTCTTCAAACCTGTCTTATCAAACCCACATCGCCGGGGCACCACACATGAGCATAGACCTCACCCATGGCTCTACACCCTGACTTATGGGTTCTGCCTAGTATTCAATGAAGAGATCTATACATATATGAAAGTTAGAAATGATAATAGATTTACAAATCAACCATTTTGGTATAAATAGGCCATGGAGACAAAGACAACTTAAGGGATTTTTTTTTTTATTTTGGCCTTCATACATGGCAATCCAATATTTGACAATTCATGCACCAAGTTATTTGGAATCGAAATGCTTTGATATAACTGATTAAATAACCTCTTTGATCAAGGCAGAGATGTTTTTGCATAGTAAAATTAACATTAAAATTATATTGTATTTTTATTACCTTTTTCAGCAAGATTTTCTTGGGGACTGTTCCACCTGTGTCTGCTGCCCTCATTGTTGCAGGACCCGTATACAAAAGAAAGGTATTTTAGCTACTCACCAGAATCAATATGTGACCTGCTCTGACAAAACCAGGAACAAGTCGCATTTTTGACATCTCATGATTTGAATAAAATATGTAAGCACTAAACAGTAAGCTTTAAAATGATACCAGAATTAGGCCAATAAATTTTTTTAATGACTCACTAAAACTGTATAGGCCTGTAGGTAATGAACATTGGTCATGTGGGAAGATACATCAATACTTCACTTCAGACCTTCAATTCGCAAGATGCAAGATACACCATAGAAATTGATTCAATTAGAATGACTGCTTACTTACAGGCATAAGACGCCAAGTTTATTGGCCTGTTTACATAACTACATGTATTTAATCTACTCACCAGAATCAAGGTTTGTTTGCTTGTTTGTTTGTTGGCTCATTTGGGACTTTGTTTGCATCTGTGTCTGCTGCTCTCATTGTTGTATGGCCTGATCTAGTCAACAGACTTAATATTTGAAAAGTTACAGGTTTGCTTGTTTGTTTATTTGTTTGTTTGTGACTACTCTATCTGTGTGTAGTGCCTGTTTATATATCTATTTGATTTACTCACCAGCAGAATCAATTTTGGAACAGATACAGGTTTGTTTGTTTGTTTGCTTGCTTGATTGGGACAGTTGCATCTGTGTCTATATTGCCCTCATTATTGCAGTGCCTGTTTATAAAAAATAAATACCTAGGTCTGTAGGTCTGATACTTCAACCATTTAATATGCACAATACAAGTACTTGACTCCCGGGGGGTACTCAAGTTTGGTTTTGGTAGGGACGTGCCGCTGAGAATTTGAAAGTGGACCCATAAATATACCAATTTTTCAAGAAATTTGGACCCATTGATATACCAAAAGTCAAAATTTTCGGCCGAATTTAACCCAAATTGTCTTGGTTTTTACAAATTTTCCCAAAATTTTGGGAAAATTTTGAAAATTTTCGCTAGATTAAGGAAAAATTGGGCTATTTTCCGAAAAAATTGAGAACATTTTGAAAAAAGGACCCATTCATATACCAAAATATGCTTTGAAAAAGGGGTCATTGATATACCAAGAGGCTGAAAATGCTACCCATATTTGCGGCACGTCCCCGTATAGACTCACAATGGGATAGGTGAGGGCAGCATCAGGGTGTTGGGGAATGTACTTAAATGTAATTAGCCCAAAGTTTACAACCCCCATCATTTCCCCACATGTGTAATCTACCATCCCTGCAATCCAGGGTATTTGATGGGATGGGGTATCATGGGGGAATGTTAGGCCTACAGGATCAGGAGGTCGGGGAATGTACTTAATTGTATACACCACATTTCGCCATAATACATTCTAGAAACGCTTGCTGTTAGAATAAGAAAAAATTTAATGCTAATTTACTGCACATTCTAGGGAAGCGTGGTTACCTTTTTAAAATAACCGAGTGAGAGGGTTTTCAAGAAAATATTTTTCCTGTCAAAACAGAAGCATCCTCTGTATAAAAGAAAATATGAATATTAACTGCACATCATATATAACGATTCGTGATACCCAATTATGGCGCATTTGATGCCGTTTAAGAGGCAGAGAATTTTATTTCAATTTTATATACGCCAAAATATTTTTTTAATTAAGCAAGAATAAGGATAGAAAAAACGTTGAAAATCCTATGTGAATATTACATTAGACCCGCAAAAGATTACTGTTTCGTTTTTATGGTAATCTAATCTTTTATTTCCTGAAAAAACATTTGGGGTCTAAAATGGATTTTTTATGTAATTGATAAAAACATCGAACGTGTATACAAGAAAAATGGTAGGTTCCTCTATAGTATTTTACTGACCATGGAAATGTACTGACACCGTGAGAGCACGTGTCAAAATCGATATCATATATTGTCCATATAGACGCGCATTTATCATGTTTATGGTCGGATTAACAACAATTGAGCGCTATTAATACACATTAATGTATTTAGGCAAATAAAATTCCAAAATATGGTACGTTTTCTGCTTTTGCTTGTCACATGGTAGGCCTATATTGAAGTTGCGATTATATCTTCAAATAAGTTTCAAATGAATTCCATGAAGACAAGTGGCCGAGTGGTCTAAGGCGCTAGGCTCATAGAGCATTATAAGCGCCGCATTGCGCCGTGAGTTCGAACCCCGCCTCTGTCAAACTTTAAAAGAAGCAAAATTTAAATTTTACTTTTTTAAATTTCATATTGGGGAAATGTGACTGGGAGAATTTATGTATGGCGTGGAGTGGTGTGTTAATTGTATTAGTTCAAAATTTACAAGCCCCATCATTCCTCAACATGTGTAATCTCCCATCCCTACAACCCAGGGGATTGGATGATAGGCACACAATGGGATGGGGATGTTAGGCCTTCAGGGATCATCAAGGGATGATTGGGGAATGTACTTAAATGTAATTAGTCCAAAACTTACAAGCCCCATCATTACCCCACATGTGTAATCTCCCATCCCTGCAACCCAGGAGATTGGATGGTAGGGTCACAATGGGACGGATAGCCTAGGTGGGTGGCCTGGAATGTTGGGCCTCCGAAAATCATCAGGGGTTGGGAAATGTACTTCAGACTGCATTTACATTTTAAAATGTAATTAGTCTGAAAATTACAAGCCCTATCATATCCCAAGATTCCATGTTAGAGGAGTGAGGAAAATACTTGAATAGTACATGTATATTAGTGATAATAAATGTACAATTAATATTACTAGGATTCATGTAAAGGGATCTTCAGAAAAATGTAATATGAATTTAATTGTTAGGCTTTGGTATCCTGGTATCCATGGGCCTAGCCAGGAATATTTTATTTTGATGTTATTTGTGTTTGGTTTCTTGGTGTTGCTTTTGGATAAAGTGGACACTTTGGTGAAAGAAAATCAAAGTGTAGGAAGTTTTTGTTCACAACACCACTGAAAAAAATGTCTCTTTTTTAAAATTATGCCTGCAAGTTTCAATGTAAACAGATAGTCCAAGAGCCAAATCACACAGAGGCCCTAAATAAGGAGTTTGATACATCAGTAGGATTTTAGATCACAAGATTATTTGTTTTTTGGTTACCAAATCAAAAAAAATCTACTCATGACTTGAACTTCCACTATCCATGCTTGATCACAAGTGATCTGGTCCACTGCATTTCCAGCAGTGTTTGGATGTAACTTTCTCACTGCAAACACTGCAAGAAATGCAGTGAGGTCATTCACTTGTGAACAAGCCGTCAGCCTGGATGGCAAAAACTCAAGTCGTGAGTAGAATGTTTTGGATATGTGAAACAAAAAACAAATAATCTTAATCGTTGGATCCAATGGTTGATTTTTCTGTGCATCAGCTTCAAAAGCTTTAAAAAAGCACATTTCGTCGGCTGTATTCCATAGTGGCGTATAGTGATTTTTGGTCATTTTTTTTTAAATTGGCACATATGTTTTTAATGATGTTCTTTTTCATTTTTCTAAGTCTCATCAGTCATAATTAGCTAATTAATTAGTAATTAATTAATTAAATGTGGCGTATAGTTACAAAGTGACATTTTTTGTATTCCATAGTGGCGTATCGACCATACACCACTTTGTATACACATTTTATAATTAAGAAATATCGGCAAAAATGAAAAACATTGTATGTCATAGTGGCGTACACATATCGGACCTATACGCCACTATGGAATACAAACGACGAAAAGTAACGCCATAGGGATTATACGGCGACCGAGGTGGCGTAAGGTTAACGTTAGGTTAGGGTATTGCGTTTTGTTTGTTTTTCATAGTGACGTATAGTGTTGTGCTTTTTATTTTCAGTTTGTCAGCAATAGTATGTATTTATTTCTTTTGAAAAATATATAACAATAAAATCTATTTAGTTTACTACAGAAATTTCACATCATTTACAAAATATAATGAATGTCTGATTTACACAACTCGATTTTAAATTGGCATTTCTTGAACCCGATTTTCTCGAAAAGTTGTTTATTCGCCGCGCCCCACTATATGCCACTATGGAATACAGACGACGATTTTATTTAAAAAAGCAAATTTTATTTGAAATTTCATTTTGGGGTTGTGTATTATGATATCTAATAATGAATGTAAAGTTTGAGAGTTTGGTTTGTCTTGGAAATGGTGGGTTTACAATTGTTCCTTTATCTCTCATTACAGTTATGGCATCTTATTATGTGCAAACTGTACTTCATCAGTACCAGAGATCTCATACTCAGCCTTATGTTACTCTACTGCTTCAGAATTTGTATCAGCAGGTGAGCAGATTATGTGGTATTTTCTGGTAAGTTCATGTTTAGATCTCACCTGAAGCTGTTTCTTAGCTAGAAATTGTGGTTTACCTGGCATTTGAACAAAATTATCAGAATTTGTTCTTTCAACTTTACCCAGACTTCTGCAGTCTATTGGTTGAAAGAGTTCAAATAATGTGTTTCTATGATCTTGAGCTTGTTTTGTAAACCTGATGTGCTAGAAAGCTCAACAAACTTTCTCAACAGCTTTAATTATAATTGAGCATCTGTGACAGGTAGGGCAGACATTAAATTTGCCCATCCCAGGAACAAATTCCCCATCTAAAATGACAGGTAGACCCCGGGGGTAGACAGGTGGCTAGCTAAAACACAGTAAAGGAAAGCTTTGATTTTGTATTCTGAAGTTAAGGTGACAAAAATGGTTTAAATGAGCCTCTGTCACAGGTATGATAGGCATTAAATTGCCCATCCCATGAACGTACTCCCCATTTTAAATGATGGGTAGACAGATGGCTAGCTGAGAAACAGTGAAGGAAAGCTTTGATATAAATGTGAATATTCTGTGAGATGACAAAAAAAACCACTGTTCTACTGGCCCAACTGACCCAGAATTTGTGTTTTTATGATAATTTTAGCTGTATGCAATTAAAAACAGTTTGGATGAAGTAGACTATTTTTCAAAATATGATTGCAAACAAATTTTTCAAGCTTTCACTTCAGTGATTTTTTAGAGTCATTTAGCCTCTTCCAAAAAATCAGACCAACAATAGGCCCTACTAGGCAAATCTGCCTGTAGAACAGGATATTTTCCCTGTCACCTAAAGGTGAAAAATGTGGAAGACATGTCCTTACCTACATTGTCATCCTCAGGGAGGACACAGGACTGGAGACAGGAGATTTCAAGACAGCGATGCAAGACAGAAACCTTGGGGAAACCCATGTTATTGTATGTTACAACACAACCATGAATCTATTTTCAAGTATTTATGAATTTTATTTCAAAATAATTATACAAACCCATTTTGTGTTTGCAAACATTTTGCAAATATATTTATCTAATATATTTTGAAAAAAAAAAATCTACAGCCTTTAATCACATATACCCTAAATATTATTATCTTGATGTTTGTAAGATAATATTTTGCATGTTATTGTATGCAAATTAGTGTCTAATTGATACAGCAAGTCTGCAGACTATTAATAAATAAGCAAATCAAAATACCTGTATTATTTACAAGTCAAAGGTTTATTTTGTCTGTTCCTTGTTTACTGGTATCAAACACGGTCTTAAACATGCTCATAGTCAGGACAAAGTTCTTTAACCCCAATATGTTTGTACATTCATTACATAACCATTGAATATGTTGGGTAAAAAAATCATACTCTACAACTTGAGATCAAATTTTGAGCCTGTACTGTTAAATGGAGGTGAATTAACTGTGCCTCTGGTTATGAGACCAAAACAATTATTCATACTCTATTGTGAGTCAAGATTTGAATTTGAATCTGTATTTATTATCAAATTCAGCAGATTTCAGTGCCAAGTATATAGTGTAAACAGGTTACATCACTATTTGATTTTTACACAAATTCCACCAACTATTTATTTGATAGCGACTAAGTTGAATTCAATTCAGGTAAATTATGAGCCAGAGTGTTTCATGGATGGCTGATGAATAACTTTAAAATGGTTTCAGTTGTTATCAAATTATCAGAAAGATTACCATTTACTAGTCTGATAGTTCAAACACCCACTCACTCACTTATTCTTAGTTATAATAAACTACTGGTCCCGAGATGTTGGATGATTTGATTACTTCCCGACGCGTCAGTGCGCGTAATTCCACAGGCACGGGGAAGTAGTCAAAATACTGTACTCGGACGCTGCCGCTATTAACCAATAAGATGTCTGGATTACCTAATAAATATTTATGAGGTATAGTAACATGCTATACAAAGTTAATCTACATCATCCATGGCATTACCTAGTATGGATAAGCAGAGTTTTACAAAGTGTCACAAAATGTGGACCAGTGTAACAAAGTTTTCAAAATTGAAGAGGGCTTGAGATTCCAAACGTAAGAGCCTGTTTCTTGAAGATTTTGGTTATTTTGAGCACTTACTGCATCACATTATAAGCAGGACATACCACCAGGGTCCAATGATGGGGGCGAAAAAAGAATTTTTTTTTGTGATGAAAAAAATTGGCACATTGGACGGGAAAAATGGCTGATTCAGGGGATGAATTGGGTTATTCCAGTTGAAATATAGACACCCCCTATGGAAGACATGACCTTAATCTCCCACACAGGGGGTGAAGATTTCAAATGGAGTCGCCCATTCAGGTAAACCCATTTGAAGATTAAAATCATGTCTTCCATAGGGAGTATAGGTTTCAACTGGAACAGCCCAATAGTATATAGAAATTGTTACATCTTTTTGTTTGTTTGGTTTTTTGGGGAGTACATAAAAAATGTAGGGGTTTAATTGCATCGAAAATGGCTGATTTTACAGGGATTTACCCATGTAGAGCTTTGACAAAATAAAAACCAGTTTAACTAAAACAATTTGATTTTTAAATCAAATAATTTTGATTAAAATCATCATGG
The DNA here is from genome assembly GCF_039555335.1 of Amphiura filiformis. Classification (NCBI taxonomy): domain Eukaryota; kingdom Metazoa; phylum Echinodermata; class Ophiuroidea; order Amphilepidida; family Amphiuridae; genus Amphiura; species Amphiura filiformis. The sequence continues at coordinate 24,506,149 of NC_092641.1, forward strand.
AAATACAGGGACCAAAAGAGATTTACTTGCAGATGCAGAAAGTTAACATTAAAACTTAAATCAATTAGATCAAGCAAAAAAAGAAAGAAGTAAAACAACATATTAGCTGAAATTTGGCATGGAATAAGTAAATTAGGTGTAAAAGTTCACATTGCCTAAATCTTTTCCTGTAAACTTTTGACAAAAGCGTATTTTAATCGTACATTGCATATTCACTGCGGCACTTGTCTCTGATTGGCTGCTGAGGCTATCTGCTGTTGCTGAGTGGAAATTTATGTACTTTGCACCATATGCATCACGATAGTACGTGCTCATCAGAGGTTAACAGTAACTTGGTTTAGCTTAGATATCATAAAATGGATGAAACTTGTTTTCAATACGAATTCTATCACATACAATTTTTTTTTATTAACAAGTGTGTTGTTTATCTGTTTCAATGTCACATCCAGACCCCGGGGGGGCACTCAACTTAAATTTTGGTAGAGGTGTGCGGCGCGGAGCGCCGAACTTTGGAACTAAGAACTGATTTTCGGGCAAAATAGGGGCTTGAAGAACTGAAATTAGGGCCAAATTATAGGCTGTTGAGCTAAAAATTTCTAAATTATTTCCAAATTTGAGCTTAAAGAGCTACAATTGTCAGAGTTTGAGGCTCAAAGAACTGGAGCAGATCCAAATGTGGGGCTTAAGGAACTGCTGGAGAGCCTGAAAAAGGGAACACCTTAACATGGGAGTGCCCACCCCGGGATCCAGACCTGATAGGGTTAAAATCCTTCTGTTATATTTTTGTTGACATACTGAGCTCAGTGCTAAAAGCACACATAGATTTACTTTAAATTACAAGTGAAGCAAAAAAAAACCTTGTTAGCATGTACAAAATAAGCAAATCATCTCTTTTACATGTGTAATTGTTTTGGAAAATATTGGAGACAAGCTCAGTGCTTTCAAAATCACACTGATGTTCTTCAGGCTAGTTAGTGAGGCATTTCAAAAAATACCATTACAGTATAATGTATATATGGTCGAATCCAACGAAAAGTGTACACGGCATGTTCAGGGCCATAACTTAAAAGTATTAATCAATTGGCATTCGTTTTTGTATTGTGTTTATACGCCTTGATCATACGCTTCGCGCCATATATAATAAGACCCCCTTCTGTGAAAAACTTAGACACAGAGACCCCAAAACACGCTATTTTTACCCATTTTTTCAAAATATTTCTTAAGGTATTTTTAAAAACATCTAAATCAGTTATGAAAAGAAGTCATTGGATTGAATCTAAATTGATTTCCTGAAAGGTGTGTATTCAAAGATTGCCTGTTCAATTTTTCACATATTTGTACATAATTATGAATTTTTGTGATAATTTTTGAGTGGTATTTTTTACATTACCTACTTAATACAATTTTTCATAGCACTAGATATATCTTTAAAAATGGAAATCACTAATAAATGCGCAATTGATACAAGCTTTGATATGTCAAATACTGAAATGCATTGCATTCGGACATCTTTATTATTGTGTTTAGCTGCCAGAAATTCTAAATGGCACAAAGGTAGGTTTGGTAAAAAATATGCATTACCTCCGAATACATGTTAAAAGCTGTGTCATTTCCACAAAGTGAGAGAATAGTAAACAATAGTTAAGCAATAGGTGCAGGGGAATACACTCTTTATTTCTACCAAGTTTCAATAGCCTGCGCTTAAATATTTCTGAGATGTCAACAATAAAAGCAAGTATTCAGAGGTAAATTTCGGTAACCGAATGTTACCTCGATTACAATTTGACATCATGACAGTATTGTGAAACACCGCCATTCACGCCAATGCCCATATTGGTATATAACGAAGGCCTGTATGTTTGCTATCAAATCATATGTCAATGAAAGTTGCGAATTCACATACATGCCCACCATGCAAAACTGAATACGGCTTAATTGTTGAAAAATATGTACTGAAATAGACGACGGTCTGCTCATTTGAAAGAAAAATCAGATTCAAAGAAGATTAGAAGGGATAAATACTTGGATTTGTCAACTGTCATGTGTGCTTCATTTTAAATGTTTACCGACCTTCTGGTTTCTGAGTAATTTGTGTCCAAATTGATTTATTCGAAGGTAACTTTTGACGTTTTCGCCAAGGTTACCTACGAATACCATGGAAAAAACGACTGTTCTCATTGTCTCATTATCTAGACAACACAGTGATGGACCCTGGTATAAAGCTAATTGTAGTTGCCCTCAAACGAAAGGCCACAAGACATAACTGACTCCAAGATGGACTTCACAAGTCTGCAATAACGGTTTTAAGCGATTTGTGTGCAATTAAGCAAATTAAAGTCACTTTAGTGCCTTTGTTTCTTACTTCAATCCTCTTTCAACCGCTGTGAACCGACATTATTAATACATGATAGGGTCTAAAGTATCAATAAACGCACATAAAGAAAATAATACATTCAAAGTGCTTTATAAAATGAAGTTTCGATTATGATATCCACCAAAAGTCTAATTCTTACCTACAAATACTGAAATGTTACTTACGAATACAGCATAATACATGACATGTGTAATGAAGTGTCCCTACCAATGGAAATTAATTGTCAAAAACTTTAAGCGGTACCCCAGGACACTATTATTACCCATATACGGATTCTTTCAACAATTATTTATTATGTAAAATTGCTGATTAACTACTTGTATATCAAAATGAAGTGGTCAAAATCTTGCTAAAAGCATCAAAAATTTTTTGTTCTAAGGTAATAGCATTTATTCATTTGGACGTACCATCTGAAAGAGATCTAAAACTACCATTTTATTAATTCATTACCATAATAGCAAAATTTAAACCTCTAAACTCAACATAGATATTGTTAAATCGCTCATGTTACCTACGAATACCCGGGTTTCTTCACCTTTTCATTGTATAAAGCGTTAGGTGTATGCGTATAATTCCTATTATTCTTGAAAACATATATCCTACTCGTTCTTATACAATGTGTAAATTGATACATACTCATTTGATAAATAAAATACAGAAACTGACCTAAACTTCATTTTCAAAAATAAACTAGCATAAATTGACTAAGATCATATTGATCGCGTTATAAAAATAAAACAAATATTTTCTGGTTGAGCTAGCATTTTCCTGACACCCTGTGGTCTACATTACACGAAAAAAGCGTTAATGGGAATATTCCATTTGTTTTAGGTTGATTAGTATTGCGATAGTGAAAGCATCCTAGTGGTATTCGTAGGTAACATTGGGTTTTGATATCACATTTACTATCACACGTCCTGGATTTATTTTTCAAGATTAGTAATGGCACTTTTGGTTCCTATAAGGCCAATATGTCATCAATCAATGGGCAAAAGGGAAAAATTGTGGAGACATTTTTATTTCGGACTTTTATTTTTGGCCCGTGGACACTTTTGGTTGGATTCGACCATATACACACTGAAACAAACAAATCATCTTTTTTACACATACTCATGCTTTGTAGGTTTAATACAATAGAGGAAAATATATAAAAATATTGGTGACCCGCTCGGTTCTGTCTAAACCCATTCTGTTTCAATAACACTATGACTGAAAGCCAGTCAGCGAGGCATTTATAAATAACATCACAGTATCATACAAATTACATCACATAAGGTTTTAAGGGCCATACAGACTCTAATAATTGGACATAGAATGTTTGATGTAACATGTCTTTGCTATTTTAACTTCTAACGAATGTTTGATGATGTAAAATGGATAATATATTACGTCAAATATCTGGTGGAAATATAATATTATCGATTTTACATCATCAAACATTTTACGAGTTACATCACAAAAGGTCTTAAGGGTCATACAGACTCTGAATATTGGACATAATAGAATGTTTGATGTAACATGTCTTTATTATTTAATCTATTCCCATTCTATTTCCAGTAATGTTTAACTTCTAACGAATGTTTGATGATGTAAAATGGATAATATATTACGTCAAATATCTGGTGGAAATATAATATTATCGATTTTACATCATCAAACATTTTACGAGTTACATCACAAAAGGTCTTAAGGGTCATACAGACTCTGAATATTGGACATATAGAATGTTTGATGTAACATGTCTTTGCTATAATCTATTCCCATTCTATTTCCAGTAATGTTTAACTTCTAACGAATGTTTGATGATGTAAAATCGATAATATATTACGTCGAATGCCTGGTGGAAGTATATTATCTAACATTCATTAGTTAAAAATTACTGGAAATATAATGGGAATAGATTAAATTAACAGGACATGTTACATCAAATATTCTACATCCATAGAGGTTGTGTGTGGAATTATTGATTGGCTCCAAACAAAGGATTTGAACTGGTGTCCTTCACCGTAATCAAAAAATGGTCAAAATTTAAAAAAAAATGAAAAACTTGTCTTGGATATTGATATCTAGTTTTTAAAGATTAATAAAAAATGTTTACTTAAGAATTGTGGGTCAAAAAATATATTTTGTTTTTATTTTCTCTAAAACTGAGCATTTTCCAAAATATGACATCACAGTTGGATTCATCAAGTCTTTGCCATTCTAAAAATGTATACTTTTTCAACTTTAGATCAACAATTTAATATTAATTATGAAGCCCAATGCTAGGTTTCCATAATTCAAGGTTTGAGACCAACCTTAACAATTGAGGATGCTAGTTCTGAGGGAGTTAAGTCACAAAATCATGAAAACAGAGCCAGTATCAGTTTCTGCTATACAAGGGGTATTTACACCCTCTGTGCAAGTTTCATATTGAAATAATGTGGTAGAGCATTGAAACTGCATGGACAAAACTATCTACTTGCACTGAATTACACGGACATAACAACCTTTGCCATTTATCTCAGAAAGCACTCAATGTGACTTAACCCCAGTTTAGAATTAGAATCCTCAAATGCGGATACATTGACATTACTTTTGTGCAATAAAACAATCTCTGTCAACAGGGTTAAATGCCTTGTTAGCATCTATAAAAACAAGTAAATCAAATGAAAAACAAGCAAATCAAATGAACAAGCAAATCAAATGAACAAGCAAAGCAAATGAACGGTGACGAGGGGGTCTTCCAACTGAGTCACGTCTATGACCAATTGATCTTGAGGGCGTCATCATCTTCCGATGATGTCATACCATCCAACAAAGGATCAGTTTTTTCTTGGAATTTTTACTATGAAAACTTTGAAGCAAATCATCTTTTTTACACATATTTCTGCTTTGTACAACAGAGGAAAATGAAAATATTAGAAACAAGCTCAGTTCTTTCTATAAAGTCCATTCTGCTCTTCATTGATAACACTATGACGGAAAGCCAGTCAGTGAGGTATTTACTAACAATGTCACATAATTTATATACATATTACACCACTCAGTGTTTTTAGATCCATAACTCATTGGATCTCATAATTTTTACCCAATTTAGGAACAGAATCAATGAGATCCTCATGGTATTTTCCATCTAGATGTGTCTGGCGACATGTTGTGTAGCGACGTGGTGTAGCAGTGAGTGAGTCTGTACCAAATACGATATGCAAAACCCTTACAAAATAGAGCATGGCTCTGTTTTATGCAATTCATACATTCCATCAATACATATTTGATGCCATGGAACTACAATATGTACAAGCAATGAATTTGAATTTATTCTGTATAGTGGTAGTAGTGGTGGTAATCATAACTTGTTTTGCATTTTTCTTCATAAGCATGGATACCCAACCAAAATCCAAGACCACCACCCATGGCTTCCTTCCCGACCCCCAGTTAGGGTGCACAAATGGTGAGACATGATATCTTCCCTATCTCTGTGTTCAATAGGACTTCATGAATTACTGACATATATACAGGCCTAATCCCACGTCTTTAAGTTAATAGGGATGCTGTGTACAAAAATTTTCTTTCACAAATAGTTCGTGTGAAACAAGAAAATACATATGACGATTGGCATTGTAAAAACTAGCTCACAACTTTGCAACCAAGTATCTTAATTGGTGATACTTGAATTTAATAATAATAATAATCACTTTGTTCTAAGCAATTGAGACCTCTACAGAGAATTTTATTTGATTCTCAATGCAAGAAAGGGAAATGTTAACATTAAGGCACAAATCTGTCTGAATGGCGAAACAAAAACATAGGGTAGGTAGGTTGGATTTTATTTTTTATTAATAAAGTTTTAAAGTCGCAGACAAGTTTATTTAAAATGCCCACAGTATTCAAAAATTCCTGTTTTCAGTGGTGTCTATTGGAACAAAATAATAATAAGTTTGTTTCTAAGCTATAGGTTTTTATTTGATTCTCAATGTGAGAAAGGGAAGAAAAGCAGTCAATTGGCATTCCAATGGACAGTGGTGCTTGTTAACAGTAAGTATGGTTGATAGAAAATATTACATTTTGCTGTAATTTTCAGTGGCGTAGATTTCTTTTTGACATTGGGGGATGAAGTTGGAAAAAAATCTTGAAGTATAGTCAATCCAGCACCCTTTGGCGACAAAATTAGTTTATGATATAAATGCGCGCGAAAATTTTTGCTATTTTGAAGCTAAACTGATGAAATATGGTGTAAAAGTAGATTAAATGCGCGTGAAGCGCAGCGCGAGAAAATTTGCACTTTTGGGGCTAAAATGTGCAAATATGAGGTTAATTTGGTCAGAAACCCATTATCAGGCGTCAACATTGGGGGGATGATTGTATGGACCATCCCCCTGGCAAAATATTGGGGGGATTTATCCCCCCCCCCCCATCCCCCGGGATCTACGCCTATGGTAATTTTTGGAAATAAAGGATCAAAAGCATAGAAGCATGCTAAGATATTTTTACGTCTGTGGGAGCTTTGAGACTAACTGCTGTGGGTCCTAATTATTCTAAACTGAATATTTTGGTCACTCCTGAGAAAGTACTCACTGCAAGTATCCCATATGATGTGACAGACAACCCTCCATCACACACATAACCCACATTCTCAATGACACACCCAGTGTTGTGATAGCTAGGTGTGCCATTCCCTTTCCATATGTATGTGTACACCCCGGGTGTACACATGGCACTTCCTATCCCCCTCATGATAACATGCAGCATATAATTGTCTTGCATCGGTCCTATAGGATACAGCCATGAATACACAACCATCAGGTGGTTGTATACTACATAGATCCTGATCTACATCACTCAATGCTTTGATTACCATCTTATCCATTCCCATTACCACCAGGTATTCTGTACTGATACTAAGATCACATGGAATGAAACTAATGGATACAATCCTTTGGTGTGTGAACCCTGGCAGATTACAAACCACCAATCCATGCCCATCTAAACCTATCACAGCTGTATTGGCATTGGCTGCAATACAGTATGGATTCCCATTCCCATTATGAATCTGATATTTCTCTACATGGTTTGATGCTTCATGCATTGGGAACTTATACACATAAGATTTATTTCTGCATGCTACCAATATGCCATCAGGTACAGATGCACTCACTGCTGCACCACATGGCCACGCATATCTCCACTCATCAGATCTGAGGGTGTACAGTAGATGTGTCTCTTCCCTGCTCACATGATGTACCTCTACACCGTGTAGTCTACAGATAGCCAGACGATCACTAGTCATAAAACACAATTCTCCTCTAGAGCCAAACCAGTCAATCTTATGTTTTAACTTCCACTCCAGTCCTGAAATGTGGGAAGATAATGGGAATAAATAAGTTGTTTACATTTGTGAATTTTAAGTGAATGAATGATTGGATGGATGCATGAATGAAATCAGAATGGTCATCAATTCAATACAAACAAACATAAAAACATGCCCTATGTATGTCTATAATGTTTATATTCGCAAACAAAATCATGTGGAGTCAGCTATAAAGTAACTTACAATGATATGTAACATGTTTATAAATATGATAAATAATATAAATGATAAATAATATATAACATTCAAAAAGCAACAAACTTATAGCAATATTATAACTTTTTTTTTCAAAATTCTGATCAAAATATTCATAACACTGTATGTACATGGTATACTATGTGTAACACCTCAAGTCAATCGACCTCAGTCACAACTGTGACTGAGTGATACACGCATTAGCAATATATGCACTGGAATACAATTGTGATTTTTTTACCCATTTGTGTTTACCAGGCTGATTTTCAAATGTACACCATTTTTGCCCAAAGTAAAATTTTGTGTTTACTGTACCAGTTTTCAATTTTACACTTATGGGGGTAGGGGGTTGAAATTATTTGGGGCGGTTTTAGGGGGGTTAAAATTTTGTTTTGGGGGTTGAGTAAGCAAACATAGCAAACCAACTCATTTAGGGTTTCAACCCCCTTAATCCCCACCAGGGGGGTGCTGATTTTGACAAAGTGGACCTTTTTCCCAAGGGGAGGGGGGCGATGTTGTGAAAAGTGGACTTGCTTTCCAAAATTTGGACAATATTTTTTTGCTTGCTACGCTCGCAAATTCAAATATGTTGAGACTTTTTGTACACTTTGGCAAATTTGGGGGTGCGACGCACCTCCCCTGCGTCTGGGCCTGATCCCCACCCACCTCAGCAAAGACCACTGCTGACTGCTCATATAAAGCAAACAAGCACACTAAATCCCGACTCCTCACTTTGTTTATCCACTAGTAGGCATGCTCATTGGATATGTGGCAAAATACTAGTAAGGGTTTCACATATTTTGATAAAGAATCACAAAAAGGAGGAATTTTCTAACCACACATTCCCGAAATTGAAAAAAAAAGATGTTTTTCATTTACCAAACACATGCATAAATCATGAAATCATCATTATTTTGTTTTAATGAGCCCCTTGAAGTCCATCAGCATATTACCAATCTGGTGTGAGCCAGTCAGTCAGAATGTTTCATATGGAGGGCCAAGGGGGAGGGGCAAGGTAACTTTTAAAGTACCAAAAATTGACAAAATGTGACAGAATAGGCTAAAAAGTATGCTGTAAAATATCGCAGCTTCCCCCAGCTACTCCACTGTGTTAGCCAAAGAAGCAATAAACATAATTAGGCCTAAAAAAACCCAATTGTTTGATTGGCGTAACCCAACCGATTAAAATTAGAGTTTTTTGTTTGTTTGTTTTTGCAAAAAAAAAAAAATGAATAAATAAATAAATGAAAAATTGAATTAAAAAAAAAGAGAAGAAAAGTTCCAAGGCCTTTATCAACACAATTTACAGCTTTAAAAGTAACAAAAATCTGACCTACCTACCCTAATTTTTTTTTATGTTATGCCAATCAAACAATTTTTTAGGCCTTATTGTGCATAACATTTTGGTCATGGTCGCAGCATATATGTGACTGTACACGACGAATGAGCCGTAAATGTCCTAAATTGTATTCTGAGTTACAGTGTAAAATGTGCATGAAGGTCGTATATATACTATAGGTACCTCAAGTTGGTGTGACAAGTATCTGATTTTAATAGTGTTAGTCAAACATCTTTTAAACCAATCAATAATCCTATTGCTGATGAGGATAATAAGCTTCTACCTATTTCAATAGAATTTTCAAATACCTCTGATCTTTGTTTGCTTTGCCTAAATCCTGTTCAAGTGGTGGATTACAAAGCATTGTATTTTGTCTATATGTATAACCAACAATTAACAAGAGAGGACCTTCTTGACTTGGGGATGATTTGAAATGACCACCAATTATGACTGTTTGAAGTTATTACCAGCAATATGGAAAAAGAGACACATGTAGAAACGAAAAAAGCTACCATTTTATTGAAGGAGCAAAGTTCAACAAGCAATAACCCCGCTTCTGGAGATCGTTTGAAGTCAATGATATACCATTTTGAAGCTTATGATATATATATTCTAAACACGAAATAAAACAAAATTAACCGAGGAGGAATTTATGGCTCATTCGTCGTGTACAGTCACATATCTGTCTCTGAAAAGGTAGACCTATTATTAGAAATATCATTCCTTATCATTCCCATTTTAGCAAAACAGGTATTGTTGAAGGGCAAAAAATAAGTGAAATTGCTAAGTAAAAAAGGTATTTTTCCCCTGAAAAAAATTCGCAAAACAAGATATCTTCTAAAAGTTGGTGTTTTTAAGGCGAGTGGGTGGTACATGCAGGAGCTGTATCATTTTTGAGTTTTAGCTATTTAACTAAAGTAACTGGCAAATAATTATTGATGTCTTGAAGATTGAGGGTTTGGGCATGAAACGTGTTGTTGACACAATACACTGCACAAACAAGCACACATAGTTTAAATCAAAGTTCGCAGGGCACATCGGAAAATAATCTGAATGTACACTATTTCACCCCTCCATTAGTATAGGGCGCTATGGGGTGATATTTGAGTTAGCATTTTGTCTTGCTACATTAGTGGAACCAATCATTTTTGGCATCCTTACACCTCAACTTATAAAACTAGAATTGGTTCCATTTTTTTTTCTATGCCCATTATGCTGCCCACGAGGAGTCGAAGGTCATAATGGGGCCAAAATGTAAAATTTGTTCTATCATATTGTAAGATATCTCAAATTGTTCCTCTCAATTGTCATATTACACTAGGGTGCTTAGTTCAGGAGTTATAGAGTAAATTAGCTCAAATGTCAAATAACTCATGCATAGAGGCAGAATTTCAAAATGCACCAATTCAATTGCGGTTTGTCTCAAATTCTCATGACAAACTAATAGGAAAATATTTTGTTTGAGAAATGTTTAATCTCGTAATCGGATGAAATCATGAGTCAAAGGTTATGCACTCATATTTCTATTGGACTTTGGCTGCATTAACTCTGAAGGGGGACAGGACAATGCAAATTGCACCAAAATTGTGAATAAGTATATGTTTGAGATTTCTTATGTTAAGGGGAATAACTTGACACCAGATTCAATGAAATTGGACCATTTTTAAATTTTGACCTCTTTGTATGAAAGTTTTGACATTTTACCTATTCGACCTTAAAACTCCTGAACTATAAGCACTGTAGAAAAATATGACAATTGACTTTTGGGGGTGCCTGCAACGGCTGGGGCACCTTATTGGCATGACTTTGTGAAAAGCTTCTAATTTCACTCTTGCTAGATTTACTTCGCAATTGTTTTGCTAAAAGTAGGCCCAGCTTAAAAATAAAACCACAATTTGCTTGGATTTTATTTTATTATTGTTTTCTGATTTGTACAGGATAAAATCTTGTGCGCATATTCTTTGCTTAAAATACAAAATTAATGGACTTATAAAAACACCAAATAAACCGAGACCTTTGACTTTTACCTTTGTATGGCTTAAACCAGTTTACTGCCTCTTAGACCCCGATAGACGGTGACCAACACTATGGACTACAATATCCTAATCTCAATGGCATTGTCCAATAACCTCAAATAAACAATCATAGTGCAAAATTTGACCTAATTTGCAGAGTATGAGTTTTTGTACCCAAAGTTTCAAAGTCATTCAATGAATGTACCAATGTATTGGGGTTGAAGAACTGTGTGCTGATAGATGCGCATGTTGTGGATCCTAGTGCAAGTTGACCATAAGGCAAAACAAAAAGATGTTTGTTTGCCCACAACCGACCGGCCCTATAAATTTTGGGAATCAGAAAAAAGTTTTTTTTTTCTATTTACTGCACAAAAGAATACCAACCCTATTTTTGGAAATTCCTGCAAAGTTTTCTTTTTTCTTTTCAAATTGGTGCATTCTGAAAATGTAAAAAAATGTATTTTAGAACTTGTGTTCAACATTTTAGTTGTTTTGTAATGTTAGTTGATTCATTTTGACACCAAAATTGTCTGATTTTTCATATTTTGAACCTTAATTAATACAAACAGTAGAGTTTGCTAGTAATAAAAAAAAAAAAAAAAAAAAAATAAATCCCGCAGCCGACCGACCCAATTTTGAAAATTCATTTGAGGGCAAGCAAACAATTTTTGTTATTGGCCTAAAATCAAACAAGGCAGTGACTATACAATGTAAGCAGTCAAGTTAGCTCAATCGATAAGGCGTTCGACTATGGTGCGAGAGGTTGCGAGTTCGAACCCTGGTGGTGCCTAGTATGTTCTCGTGGAAAAATTGAGTTAGCTTGAAATTCCCTTGGACAAGGAACTCACTGCTAATTTGTCTCGTTGTAACCCGTACGAAACTCGGGGAGCTGATCCTGGTTGCGATGGTTATTTGTGGAATGTCTAGGGTGTGCGCTCTTGAAGCAGCAAAGTCCCTGAATTGTTGTTTAATGGTCTATGGAATGATGTGGGGCCATAGTGGTCAGCGACAACCTGTAAAGTGTGCTGAGGCTTGTGGATCAACGTCTAGGCGTTGTGCCTGTGCGTAGCGCACTATAAATCACTGCGCTTTTTTTTTTTTTTTTTTTTTTTTTAAACATGAGCAAGGCCATGTTTTTGAGTAGTACTGATAATGATCATTGCACGCTAATTAAATCTGAATATACAATTAAAAACAGATAATACTCTGTGTGATTATTTATGGAAGAAAGTTAATGGAACTGCTCTCATTAAAATAATTGATATATTAAACATACATTTTGTTTTGTCAACAATGAAAATCCGTTCACAAATAAAGTTTTTTGCAACATTATTTGACAATTCAATTCATTCAGAAAATGCAAGATTGGATCATGGAGGTAGCTACTACCTCCTTGATTGGATTAAGTAATCATACAGTCCTTTTTATTTAATGTGCTTGTAACTAAATCCTGTTATCTACCTAGCAATGCTTGCTTATCTTAATTGTAAAAAACTGTAGTGTACTAAATGGTACAAGACAGAAAAGGCAAACAGACAGAAATTTAGAGTTTTAAATTAGAGAGTTGACAGGAAGTTGTAAGAGTTAAATTGTTATGTACATAATTGGTGTAAGCGCAAAAATGTTGAATGTCAGATCAAAGTCATCCGAAGTGAATTAAGTAATGTCGATCACAATTCTGCACCAAAATTGTTACAGGTCATCTGAGGTGGACTAAGTAGGCCTATATATTTGGATTGTCAGAACACCTTCCCCAATCAAACACATTTCTCTTGCAATTGATCATCTTCTACTCTTCCCTAGAAAAATCATTATAATACCAAATCTACACACCATGGAATTCACCATATCACGTCCAAGCTCACATTGGGCGCCCCATTCCTTTTTTAAAGGAATTTTTATTTATTCCCTGTAATGGGAGGAACAATTAGAGATACATGACAACATGATGGGACTGTTGGTAAGTTTTGGACCCACTGTGACCTTCGACACCACAGGGGGCATCAAATTTTTATCATTTCAGGTATGCCAAAAACATTGGTTCCACTAATGTAGCAAAAGGAAATCCCAAACCCATAGCGCCCTATACTACATTCCAAGTGGTTGCAAATATTGTGGAGTCTGGACTCTTAAAATCTAATCTCTTTGATTAAAACTTATGAAACATGTCATTTATTTATCTAAACCAAACATGCTTGTTGCTCTAAAACTCACTGTACTTAGCTGAGCCTCAACTTGCATGTTTTCCCTCAAGCAAGTGTATGCCAGGATCATCACTCTTTATATCAGGCCTGTCAAAGTTCATACCTGACCAGAAATCCTGGCAAGGGACTGACCCATAGCCAGGATTTATTTTGGGGTGTTGGACGATGAAAACAGGGACCTTTAATATCGGAAAAAACGTCCACTTGCATTAAGAAAGTGAACTTATGTTTTCTTTTTTTAAGTAGATCCACAGTGAATTTTACTTTTCAAATTAGGAACTTTTGAGAACATTTTAACAAACAATGTGGACCTTTTGTCCTACAAAATTCACGCAAAGCATCTTTCATCTCTACTATTGCACAGGGTACTAATTAACTGATACATCATTTTTCAAAGAAAAACTGATTCTGATGTGGTGATGAGATTGTTAATTCTTAAACACTTGAGAACGTTTCTGCAACCTTATTGGTTCTTACCTGTGTGATATGACACACTATTATACACTTTAGCATGTGGGTATCAACGCAATACTCGTACTCACTATTTGAGCCAATCAGAGGTGCATAGCAACAATGGGATTGATCGATTTTAAGCCCAGGGTAATTCCATGTAAAATGTAAGATTTAATTTGATTAAAATTTGTAATACTTATGATAGGCCTATTTTTTTTAAATTGAAGTGTTTAAGAATGAGAATAAAGGTATTGTTTTTACCTGCTGTTGTGCATCTATTGTCTCATATAACATGGGCAATATCATTATTTTTGGCATGTGTTGCCCGTGTTATATGAGACAATAGATGCTCTCCAGTGGCAAAAAACAATACCTTTATTCTCTAATTTTACCATCCTTTCATTGAGATACAAGTTCATATACTTACCATCAGCTTCTGTTAGATATTGCCTGTATTCATGGTGCACAGATTTCACTATTTCCTTGCTATCTGGTCTCTGGGTGCGATCTTGATGCCAGCATCTCGTCATCAGCTCTTTCAAGAACTGGGGGCAATCATCAGGAATTTTGGGACGAAGGCCTTTCATCGGAACTTGGAACATTACAGCCTCATTGCGCACTGTGTCTTTGTATGGTACTTCACACGATACCATTTCACAAACGATGATTCCAAAAGCGAATATATCACCTTTCGGTGACAGTAGCGAATCGGAGATCATCTCTGGTGCCATCCATCTTATGCTTCCTTTGAGACTCTCTGTTTTCTTTGTACTAGTAAGATCTTTAGCGATACCAAAGTCACAAATCTTTAAGACGTCATCCGCTGTTAAAACGCAATTCGGCGATTTCAAATCGCGATGGGCCACATCATATTTCTTAAGGTAGTTAACTCCGCTAGCTAAGTGACAGATCCATCGGTGAAGAAGATGTTTTGGAAGTTTGTCCTTATCTTTGAGACGGGCTTTGAGGTAGTCATAGAGTGATCCTTTGGCAGCATACTCGGTTATTTACATGTTCTTTTTCTAGAACTGTATCGTAATACTTGATGATATTCTTGTGATCAAGTCGCTTGAGGAATTCAATCTCACGTTTTAGCTGTGGTGTGATATCGGGGTCAATTGGAATCTTCTTAGCTGCAGCCTCAATGGTCCCAAATTCTTTGGATTTCCAAGTGACCCTGTAGACAGCACCACTTGCTCCTTTTCCAAGAAGCTCATGATATATCAAATTATCAGACATCTTTGTGCAACTGTAGACCTGAAAGGAGAAATGGCATTTTTGGTCAATTTTTTGTGGCCGTGGCAAATAAATACTCTTCGTCAAGTTAGCAAAATGATAATATACTGATAGTTGTCAAATACTTTAAATGCAATTGCATTATTTGAACACAAACATTTACAATTTCCATTGTGTTTTAAACTTGCCAAAAATACATTTAATAAAATATTTATATACATGTACAAAGAAAGAAGAATTTTTACCTAAAATCATTAAGCGAATCTAAAACTTACCGTATAAAACTAGCGGAGACATTTTTGTCGTCATAAGTACTAATAGTTGTGGGAAATTTTTGATATGTATTAATAGTTTGAGTTGTTATCAATAATATTACAAATTGGACCTTGATCAATAATAACGTTTTGTTGCACCATGTGATATAGTCTGATCTGATCCCTTCAGGCTGAAGTAGGCAATAATGAAATTGAGATGTAGGCAAAAATAAGGAGTAAAAACCAATAAAAATCATAAGAAATTAACATAACAAGTTTGCAACCCAACCAAGTATTAAGCTCTGTTCACCCTTTGCACGGATCCGCCATCTTGCTACCAAAACAAGGTTCTCCCTGCAAACATATGTGCATTTCTGTTATCAAGTTCAATCAAAGTAAATTATCTAGTCAGAGCTAGTAAGATAATCTCAATAACCCCTTTTTTCTAGCCCAAATTTAGTATATGGATGGGTCCTTTTTCAAAATATTATAATTTTTCCCAAAGATAGCCCAATTTTGACTGTAGCCCAAAATTTGGAAATTTCCCAGAAATTCTTTGATGAAAAGTTGTAAAAACGAAGACAATGTTATTATGTTAAATTCGGCTGAAAAGATTGTACATTTTGGTCCAAATTTCTTGACAAATTGATATATCGATGGGTCCACCTTCTCATCGGAACACCCCTACCCAATCCAAATTTGAGTACCCCCCCGCCTGCCGGGAGATAATGGATGATTAGATCTCTAAGGGATTGTAATTGGACATGTACAATTTGTACATGTACCTTCATTATATACTGCCCTCAAGGTGAAGTTCTGTAGTATATTATTGCAAGGTGGCATACAAAGTAGGAAAGAGGCTTTACACATTATGCCATGAAATTTCTGTAAATTACAAAACTGTTAATAATGTTCACATATTGAGATGAGCTTGCGAGGGTGTCACAGTACCACCCCATTATATATCTATACATACGTGGAAGTTAGAAATGATAATAGATTTACAAATCAACCATTTTGGTATAAATAGGCCATGGGGACTAAAACAACTTTTTTTCCTTTTGGCCCTCATACGAGGGTTGGTCAATAATATCCCGCAACCATTATTTATCTCCGCTCATGCATGACTTAGATGACTGTTACTTACGATCAATAAAGTTTGTACCTTTGTCTTTAAAAACGCACAACAATTAGTATCAGAGTACCTTTAATTACGTAATCTCATTTGCATAAAGTCATTGCTATGTGTACACTGACAATTGTCAACATTGGCGAGAAATTTGAATTGGCTTTGAGGAACGTGTAATAAAAAGAAGCAGAAGTAAGGACCAAATCAGTTTACAAGCCTTATTTTTGGTATGAGGTAATCTGAGTATATTCAATTGATAATTGTGAAAGAAGAAATGTATCCGTCAACAGATGATGAAAGGGACCGTCTTTGAACTTCACCAAATATAGGCCTATAACAACAAGCAAAAATGGTGTGAAAATCGCGAAAAAGAGCCCACACGGCAGAAGAAAGAATCCAAATTATCTCCAAAATAAAACAAAACCAAATATGGTTATTAGTATGGTATTAGAGATCATAGTCAGGCCAACAGAATTTGTTGCAACAAAAATAGAAATATGCGCATGCGTTGATGGTATGCATGATTGAAAGTACCAAAAATGTATGAAAAAAAGTAAAATTCATCTAAAACGCTTAAAATATGACTAATACAAGGTTTATGGAACAGTAGCTGTGTGAGTGAATTGCTATACCAAGTCTTATGCTCAAATTAGACACACCTTTCGAAATTCAAATTTCTTATTCAATCCAGAGCCTCTCTATGGTGTGCTACTTTAATTACAAAAACAAGACCTTTTGAAATTAAGGGTTCATTAAGAAAGAAATGTTTATGGTTTCACCACTGGGACCTCCCTTTTTATAATCAGTAGATACCCAATCAAACCAGGTACCATTGGTTAAATTTTGTCATCGATTAATCTTTCTATCTCTTATTATGTAAAGAACAATGGGTGATAAAGCCTACTCAAAATTGGAGATATTCAACACGATTTCCTTTCTTTAATAAAAATGGTATATGTCTAAAAAGAGTCCAGCATCATGCCTATGTTATCGGTCTATAAAGCTGCAAAAACCGTGCCAGATTCTATACTTTTATTCTCGAGATATTTGGAATTATGTAACAATACCTCAATTTGGCGCGAGATTTTCTTGACTACTTTTCACCATAAATCAGGCAGTGCCCATACGCTATTGTGTTTATGCTAAAGTCATTACGTAATCAAGCATTCAGCATCGCTAAAACATATTCGTTTTGAAAGACAAAAGTACAAACTTGAATTTAGCGTAAGTAACAGCCATCCAAGTCATGCATGAGCGGAGATACACCATAGTTGCGGGAACTTATTGACCAGCCCTCGTACATGCCAATCCAATATTTTGACAATTCATGCATCGAATTATTATAACTGATTAAATAACCTCTTTGATCAAGGCAGAGATGCTTTTGCATAGTAAAATTAACATTAAATTAACATTAAAATTATATTGTATTGTTATTCCCTTTTTCAGATAAAACCCTTACCAGCAAGATTACATAACGCATTTGATTTTCCAACAAGCTATTCATCAAAAGGTACCTTTTGTTCAGGACAACAAGCTTCCGCCATTAAATCGGTAAGCTGACCTGACAGCATATTAACGCTTTACCTAGCAGGCTACTTTCAATAAGTAATCAAACAAAAGTCACGTGAAAGCGCCTACTGAAACGAAAAGTACCTTTTGTTCCAATACAACCCAATGGTGTGATTGAGTAGCCGTAAGCACAAAAGGCACACATTAGCCTTCGATGTACAGTTCGTTATCACCCCCTGAAGCTTCGTTTAAATAAATTGAATGTACTTGCTGATCGATTACACATCAGAATGTATTAAGGCTGCCATGTCCACATGTCTATAGTACTGTATAATGGTAATAGCTACGTATACATGTAACATATAATAAGTACCGGTATAGGCCTATATAAAAGTTGTTTCACAAATTGACATTTAATTTTATTTTAAGATGGAGATTGGCATAAACAGTGGCGTACCCGGGGGACTAGGCAGCTCTTCTGTGAGAGGTCTAGGGAGGGGATGAGGGATGAAGAGGTGGAGGAGGGGATATGGAGAATGAGAGGGGAAATGGAGAAGAGAGAAAGAGGAAGAAACGAAGATAAATAAATAAAGAAGTACGAGGGCTGGTCAATATGTTCCCGCAACTATGGTGTATCTCCGCTCATGCATGACTTGGATGACTGTTACTTACGCTAAATACAATTTGTACTTTTGTCTTTCAAAACAAATATGTATTAGCGATGCTGAATACTTGATTACGTAATGACATTAGCATAAACACAATAGTGTATGGACACTACCTGATTTATGGTGAAAAATAGTCAAGAAAATCTGGCGCCAAATTGAGGTATTGTTACATAATTCGAAATATCTCGAGAATAAAAGTATGGAATCTGGCGCGGTTCTTGCAACTTTGTAGACCGATAACATAGAAATGATGCTGTACTCTTTTTAGATCTATACCATTTTTATTAAAGAAAGGGGATCGTGTTGAATATCTCCAATTTTGAGTAGGCTTTATCACCCATTGTCATTTACATAATAAGAGATAGAAAGATTAATCGATGGCAAAATTTAATAAATGGTACCTGGTTTGATTGGATATCTACTGATTATTAAAAAGGGAGGTCCCAGTGGTAAAATTACAAACATTTCTTTCTTAATGAACCCTTGTTTTCAAAAGATCTTGTTTTTGTAATCAAAGTAGCACACCATAGAGAGGATCTGGATAGAATAAGAAATTTGAATTTAGGAAGGTATGTCTAATTCTAGCACAAGACTTGGTATAGCAATTCACTCACACAGTTACTATTCCGCAAACCTTGTATTAGTCATATTTTTAGCGCTTTTTTTATGAAATTTTACTTTTTTCATACATTTTTGGTACTTTCAATCATGCGTACCATCAACGCATGCACACATTTCTATTATTATTGCAACAAATTCTATTGTCCTGACTATGATCTCTCATACCATATCAATAATCATATTTGTTTTTGTTTTATTTTGGAGATAATTTGGATTCTTTCTTCTACCATGTGGGCTCTTTTCTCCCGATTTTCACACCATTTTTGTTTGTCGTTAAGGCCCTTTTTTGGGTGAAGTTGAAAGACAGTCCTTTTCCTGATCTGTTGACGGATACATTTCTTCTTTCACAATTATCAATTGAATATACTCAGATTACCTCGTACCACAAATACGGCTTGTTAATTGCTTTAGTCCTTACTTCTGCTTCTTTTTATTACACGTTCCTAAACTACATTTCAAATTTCCCGCCAATGTTGACAAATGTAAGTGTACATATGGCAATGACTTTATGCAAATGAGATTACGTAATTAAAGGTACTCTAATACTAATTGTTGTGTGTTTTGAAAGACAAAGGTACACACTTTATTGATCGTAAGTAATAGTCATCTAAATCATGCATGAGCGGAGATAAATAATGGTTGCGGGATATTTCTGACCAACCCTCGTAAATAAATAGAAAGGTAAGGAAAAATGATTGGAATGAGAGGGGACAAAAAGTAATTATTATAGAAACTAAACACAGCCCCCCCCCACATAGGCCTAACATTAACAGCACTATAGGCAGCCATTCAATGATGTCAATGCCTTTATGCGTTACGTAATTAAAACACCTGACCCAGTCAGATGTATTTCACACCTGCCAAGCACAAGTCACCCAATATCGAAAATTGGATGTTGAATGTACACTCTCATGAATATTGATTGGCAACATTTTCCAATATGTCAGCGCTCAAATCGGACACAATAGAACAATAGACCAAGGGTGAAAATAAGTGGGAGATGGGAGCCGTTTAGCCCCCAGAAACCCTGCAATGGCCCCTAGTCCCATCTAAATTT
This sequence comes from Amphiura filiformis, assembly GCF_039555335.1. Classification (NCBI taxonomy): domain Eukaryota; kingdom Metazoa; phylum Echinodermata; class Ophiuroidea; order Amphilepidida; family Amphiuridae; genus Amphiura; species Amphiura filiformis. Next base: position 24,526,556 of record NC_092641.1, read on the forward strand.
AAGCTGACCAGGTGACACTTTTGTTCAGAAACTGGCCCCTGGTCACTATACCCAAAAATTCAATTCCATAGCCATAAATGCATTGTTGATTAGAAGTGGCCCCTGGTTCCATGTTGAATGAAATGAACCAGGGGCTATTTTGTGTAAAAAGGAGCCCCTGGTTCAACATTTCTTATTTTCACCCTTGCAATAGACCCTGCAGTGCGTTGGTTGCATCTGTGTCTACCGCCCTCATTGTTGTAGGGCTTGTTTACATAGCTATTAGAGCTTATTAGATCTACTCACCAGAGTGAAATATCAAGTATTTGAAAAGTTACAGGTTCGGGTTTGTTTGTTTGCTCGTACCTTTGTTACTATCCCATCTGTGTGTACTGCTCTCATTGTATTGTTGCGAGGTCTGTTTACATACCTACATGTATTTAATCTACTCACCAGAATCAATATTTCAACAGTTAAAAGTTGCAGGTTTGTTTGCTTATTTGTTTGTTTGCTCATTTGGAACTGTATTTGCATCTGTGTCTACTGCTCTCATTGTTGCAGGGCCTGTTTTCATAAGCTTACATAAACTAGTTTGATCTAGTCAACAGACTTGAAAAGTTGCGGGGTTGCTTGTTTGTTTATTTGTTTGTTTACTTGTTTGTGACTAACTCACCTGTGTGTAGTGCCCTCATTGTTGCAAGGCCTGTTTATATATCTATTTGATTTACTCACCAGCAGAATCAAATTTTGGAACAGATACAGGTTTGTTTGTTTGTTTGCTTGCTTGATTGGGACAGTTGCATCTGTGTCTATATTGCCCTCATTATTGCAGTGCCTGTTTATAAAAAATAAATACCTAGGTCTGTAAGTCTGATACTTCAACCATTTAATATGCACAATACAAGTACTTTACTCCCAATCATGGGAAATGTGGGGCACCGTTGAGGATTGTAGCTGGGATTACAGAGATTAATTGGTTGGTATGCTCCAGGAGTAGGGGTACAGTATGCAGATGTGTTTGCAACAATTGTATTTTCTCCCAACCCTGTAACTTGGGGGATTGGATGGTAGACTCACAATGGGATAGGTGAGGGCAGCATCAGGGGGTTGGGGAATGTACTTAAATGTAATTAGCCCAAAGTTTACAACCCCCATCATTTCCCCACATGTGTAATCTACCATCCCTGCAATCCAGGGTATTTGATGGGATGGGGCATCATGGGGAATGTTAGGCCTACAGGATCAGGAGGTCGGGGAATGTACTTAATTGTATTAGTTCAAAATTTACAAGCCCCATCATTCCTCAACATGTGTAATCTCCCATCCCTACAACCCAGGGGATTGGATGATAGGCACACAATGGGATGGGGATGTTAGGCCTTCAGGGATCATCAAGGGATGATTGGGGAATGTACTTAAATGTAATTAGTCCAAAACTTACAAGCCCCATCATTACCCCACATGTGTAATCTCCCATCCCTGCAACCCAGGGGATTGGATGGTAGGCTCACAATGGGACGGGTAGCCTAGGTGGGTGGCCTGGAATGTTGGGCCTCCGAAAATCATCAGGGGTTGGGAAATGTACTTTAGGGCTTGTAATTCAGACTGATTACATTTTAAAATGTAATTAGTCTGAAAATTACAAGCCCTATCATATCCCGACATTCCATGTTAGAGGAGTGAGGAAAATACTTGAATAGTACATGTATATTAGTGATAATAAATGTACAATTAATATTACTAGGATTCATGTCAAAGGGATCTTCAGAAAAAATGTAATATGAATTTGTTAGGCTTTGGTATCCTGGTATCCATGGGCCTATGCAGGAATATTTTATTTTGATGTTATTTGTGTTTGGTTTCTTGGTGTTGCTTTTGGATAAAGTGGACACTTTGGTGAAAGAAAATCAAAGTGTAGGAAGTTTTTGTTCACAACACCACTGAAAAAAATGTCTCTTTTTTAAAATTATGCCTGCAAGTTTCAATGTAAACAGATAGTCCAAGAGCCAAATCACACAGAGGCCCTAAATAAGGAGTTTGATACATCAGTAGGATTTTAGATCACAAGATTATTTGTTTTTTGGTTACCAAATCAAAAAAATCTACTCATGACTTGAACTTCCACTATCCATGCTTGATCACAAGTGATCTGGTCCACTGCATTTCCAGCAGTGTTTGGATGTAACTTTCTCACTGCAAACACTGCAAGAAATGCAGTGAGGTCATTCACTTGTGAACAAGCCGTCAGCCTGGATGGCAAAATCTCAAGTCGTGAGTAGAATGTTTTGGGTATGTGAAACAAAAAACAAATAATCTTAATCGTTGGATCCAATGATTGATTTTCTGTGCATCAGCTTCAAAAGCTTTAAAAAAGCACATTTTATTTAAAAAAGCACATTTTATTTGAAATTTCATTTTGGGGTTGTGTATTATGATATCTAATAATGAATGTAAAGTGTGAGAGTTTGGTTTGTCTTGGAAATGGTGGGGTTACATTTGTTCCTTTATCTCTCATTACAGTTATGGCATCTTATTACGTGCAAACTGTACTTCATCAGTACCAGAGATCTCATACTCAGCCTTATGTTACTCTACTGCTTCAGAATTTGTATCAGCAGGTGAGCAGATTATGTGGTATCTTCTGGTAAGTTCATGTTTAGATCTCACCTGAAGCTGTTTCTTAGCTAGAAATTGTGGTTTACCTGGCATTTGAACAAAATTATCAGAATTTGTTCTTTCAACTTTACCCAGACTTCTGCAGTCTATCAGTCAACATTAATAAGTTAAATTTTCACGGGAAAATTTTCTGGACACGTGACCAATGCGTATCAATGTGAGTGTAACCTCGAGCCTGATCTCTGACCCCCCGGCGGTGACCTCGCTATTCAAGTCTTAGTAATTTTGAATTGGAATAGTATTTTTGACCGCAATTTTGGTAGAAATTTGTGCATTGCAAATTTATTGAATATTATGTTATCTTAATTTTCTCACAATATCATCAAAACGTAATTTCAAAAATATCTATCTGCGGAAAAAAATATCTATCTACGGAAACTCTTACCATTACATCATTAACTTGCGACAAGTAACTTATTTTGCCTCAAAGGAAGAATTCTTCCTATTCAAATACATTGGAAGAACACCGCTGTGCTCGGGTCACATTCCATAATGCTAATATGTCTGCGCCCATGGGTGTCACGTGTCCAGAAAATTTTCCCGTGAAAATTTACCTATTAATTCTGACTGTCTATTGGTAGTTGAAAGAGTTCAAATAATGTGTTTCTATGATCTTGAGCTTGTTTTGTAAACCTGATGTGCTAGAAAGCTCAACAAACTTTCTCAACAGCTTTAATTATAATTGAGCATCTGTGACAGGTAGGACAGACATTAAATTTGCCCATCCCAGGAACAAATTCCCATCTAAAATGACGGGTAGACAGGTGGCTAGCTAAAACACAGTGATTGAAAGCTTTGGTTTTGAATTCTGAAGTTAAGGTGACAAAAATGGTTTAAAAGAGCCTCTGTCACAGGTATGATAGACATTAAATTGCCCATCCCATGAACGTACTCCCCATTTTAAATGATGGGTAGACAGATGGCTAGCTGAGAAACAGTGAAGGAAAGCTTTGATATAAATGTGAATATTCTGTGAGATGACAAAAACACTGTTCTACTGCCTCCAACTGACCCAGATTTTGTGTTTTTATGATAAGTTTTAGCTGTATGCAATTTAAAACAGTTTGGATGAAGTAGACTATTTTTCAAAATATGATTGCAAATTTTTTTTTCAAGCTTTCACTTCAGTGATTTTTTAGAGTCATTTAGCCTCTTCCAAAAAATCAGACCAACAATAGGCCCTACTAGGCAAATCTGCCTGTAGAACAGGATATTTTCCCTGTCACCTAAAGGTGAAAAATGTGGAAGACATGTCCTTACCTACATTGTCATCCTCAGGGAGGACACAGGACTGGAGACAGGAGATTTCAAGACAGCGATGCAAGACAGAAACCTTGGGGAAACCCATGTTATTGTATGTTACAACACAACCATGAATCTATTTTCAAGTATTTATGAATTTTATTTCAAAATAATTATACAAACCCATTTTGTGTTTGCAAACATTTTGCAAATATATTTTTCTAATATATTTTGAAGAAAAAAAATCTACAGCCTTTAATCACATACCCTAAATATTAATATCTTGATGTTTGTAAGATAATATTTTGCATGTTATTGTATGCAAATTAGTGTCTAATTGATACAGCAAATCAGCAGACTATCAATAAATAAGCAAATCAAAATACCTGTATTATTTACAAGTCAAAGGTTTATTTTGTCTGTTCCTTGTTTACTGGTATCAAACACGGTCTTAAACATGCTCATAGTCAGGACAAAGTTCTTTAACCCCAATATGTTTGTACATTCATTACATAACCCTTGAATATGTTGGGTAAATAAAAATTCCTTTAAAAAAGGAATGTGGCGCCCAATGTGAGCTGGACGGGATATGGTGAATTCCATGGTGATTAGATTTGGTATTATAATGATTTTTTAGGAAGAGTAGAAGATGATCAAATCTGAGAGAAATGCTTCATGGAATGAAGCTTTCGTGTCAATTTGCTGATTATGTGGGGTCGGAGTTCTGTTTTGGGAGACTATTGTAGGGAGGATATTGCGTTGGATATTGAAGATTGTTGAACTGCGTTATGCAGGGCCTAGGGTATATGATGGATAACTAGAAGACACAAATAAGTAAGCTTCCCCCTAGTCATCTATACACTCATTCTTGTCACACGACGAATTTCGACAAAGTCATGTAAACGTAATTTCGTTTTTCACCCGACCTCCATCCAGAAACAATCCTGAAATGTTGAAAACTTGGGGTTGGCGCACTCATGCCAGTTTATCCTAAGGTATACTCTGTGTCTTTTGTAGCCAACCATGTGGCTAAGAGAGGCTAGGAAATACTTAAACTAATACAAAACAATCATACCCTCCTTTCATATCAAACAATACCAAGAAATTGACAGGCCTGTTAAATCAAGGGTAAGATCGATCGTTATTCTTCATGAAACGGGCACAGCCCATTTTTATGTTATTAATTCTGCTAAAAATTAATTAATAAATAACAAAATTACGCATAGAACTCTGTTTTAAACAGACAAAATAGCCAGTGGGGTTTCTTTCACTTAACCTTGCTAGGAACCCTTCCCAGCAGTTAGGCATTACAATGAATATTATTTTTGCAAATACACTTCTGACCTTCAACACAGTCATGTCTTCCGAATTTATTCCTTTCTCTGCTGACCAGAACTGATTTTCGTTAATTAATGTTTTTTATCAGAGATAGTCACCACAAAGATACTGAGCTTCTAATATCTTTGGTCATAATCAGTTAGCAGTCGATTCAAGCACATAAAGTCATAAACCAATTAGTGATTTCATGATTGGTCAGTGGTTGTGTTGGTCAACTATAATTAATTGGTGTTGGTTTAAGGATTAGGTGCACCGCGTGCAATCACTATGGACCACAATGGCCTCATCCAGTGGCATATTATCAATAACCTCAATTAAACAATCATAGTGCAAAATTTGACCTTAAGTTGCAAAGTATGAGTTTTTGTACTCACATTTTCAAAGGTCATTCAATGAATGCACACATGTATTGGGGTTAAAGAACTGTGCCCTGATAGATGAGCATGTTGTAGATTCTTCACACTGTAAACAACTAGTTCATGTGCAAACATGTTCAAAACATACATAATTAGAATGGTCAAATGTCACCGCTCTATCGGGTTCTAAGAGGCGGTAAACTGGTTTAAACCATACAAAGGTCACGGGTTATTTGGTGTTTTATAAGTCCATTAATTTTGTATTTTAAACAAAGAATATACACACATCATTTTATCCCGTGCATATCAGAAAACAATAATAAAATAAAATCCTAGCATATTGTGGTTTTATTTCTGAGCTGGGCATAATTTTAGCAAAACAATTAAGGAGTAAATCTAGCAAGAGTGAAATTAGAAGCTATTCACAAAGTACATGCCTATATGTGGCCCCTCCGTAGAGGGCGCCACAAAAAAATCATACTCTACAACTTGAGATCAAATTTTGAGCCTGTCCCGGGGAGCCTGTACTGTTAAATGGAGGTGAATTAACTGTGCCTCTGGTTATGAGACCAAAACAATTCATACTCTATTTTGAGTCAAGATTTGAATATTCAGTGCCAAGTATATAGTGTAAACAGGTTACATCATTATTTGATTTTTACATGAATTCCACCAACTATTTATTTGATAGCGACTAAGATGAATTCAATTAAAGTAAATGATGCGCCAGAGTATTTCATGGATGGCTGCTGAATAACTTAAAAATGGTTTCAGTTGTTATCAAATTGTGGTAAAGATTACTTCAATTCATTCATTCATATTTTATTTTCATCAATCATCAACATCTATATACAAGTGATACTAATAGCTCAAAAAAGTAATAAAATTAAATGTAAACAAGAGTCATTGGTATAAATAAATATCAATACATTTAGGCAGTAACAATTAAATCAATATAATTAAATTAGAATAGCATGATTGACCAAAATACACCTGAAATGCATAATGATATTACGATGTGCTTGTAGTAGTTTATCACGGAAATACCACACTGCAATGGCAATTGATTCTATTCAATTGACCAATCTGATAGTACAAACATCCACCCACTCCCCCCCCGCACATATTCTTATAATACACAGTCACAATCAAATTTGAGGCTGAAATCCAATTGCGACTTTTTCATTGTGAAAATGTGGTCTTGATTGTATGATACAATTCATACACATTTACTGATATAAAGGCAGACACTTAATACTCAAACAGAAATCTTGGTTATATGATACAATTCATACACATTGGCTTCTATAATATGATTTGTACACAACTTATATTTCATAAATCAAATTGTGACTTATTCATAGTGTAAACAGGCCACTTGGTTGTATGATATAATTCATACACATTTGGTTTTATAATATGATTTGTATACAACTTATATTTCATATCAAATTGTGACTTATTCATAGTGTAAACAGGCCTCTTGGTTGTATGATATAATTCATACACATTTGGTTTTATAATATGATTTGTACACCACTTATATTTCATATCAAATTATGACTTATTCATAGTGTAAACAGGCCCTTGGTTGTATGATATAATTCATACACATTTACTTTTATGATATGATTTGTACACCACTTATATTTCATATCAAATTATGACTTATTCATAGTGTAAACAGGCCCTTGGTTGTATGATATAATTCATACACATTTGGTTTTATAATATGATTTGTACACCACTTATATTTCATATCAAATTGTGACTTATTCATAGTGTAAACAGGCCCCTTGGTTGTATGATACAATTCATACACATTTGCTTTTATAATATGATTTGTACACCACTTATATTTCATATCAAATTATGACTTATTCATAGTGTAAACAGGCCCTTGGTTGTATGATATAATTCATACACATTTGCTTTTATGATATGATTTGTACACCACTTATATTTCATATCAAATTATGACTTATTCATAGTGTAAACAGGCCACTTGGTGGTATGATATAATTCATACACATTTGCTTCTATAATATGATTTGTACACCACTTATATTTCATATCAAATTATGACTTATTCATAGTGTAAACAGGCCCCTTGGTTGTATGATACAATTCATACACATTTGCTTTGATAATATGATTTGTATACAACTTATATTTCATAAATCAAATTGTGACTTATTCATAGTGTAAACAGGCCACTTGGTGGTATGATATAATTCATACACATTTGGTTTTATAATATGATTTGTACACCACTTATATTTCATATCAAATTATGACTTATTCATAGTGTAAACAGGCCCCTTGGATGTATGATACAATATTCATACACATTTGCTTTTATGATACGATTTGTATACAATTTATATTTCAGAAATCAAATTGTGACTTTTTCATAGTGTAAACAGTTCTCTTGGTTGTATGATACAATTCATACACATTTGCTTTTATGATATGATTCCTACAAAACGTATATTCCAGAAATCTATTTGTGTCTTACTCATAGTGTGAGTAGACCTGTTGGTTGTATGATACAATTCATACACATTTATTTTTATGATAAGATATGTACACTTATTTTCAGTCCTACATGGTAGGTTTGCTTACTGTATACCATAATTGCCGTAATTAGCACCATAAATCAGTCATTTTCTGGGGGCACTTATTTAAGGTGGAATAGGAAATTAGGAAAAGAGCTGAAAAGCCATAAACATATCATGCTATACAAAGTTAATCTACATCATCCATGGCATTACCTAGTATGGATAAACAGAGTTTTACAAAGTGTCACAAAATGTGGACCAGTGTAACAAAGTTTTCAAAATTGAAGAGGGCTTGGGATTCCAAACGTAAAAGCCTGTTTCTTGAAGGTTTTGGTTATTTTGAGCACTTACTGCATCACATTATAAGCAAGACATATCATCAGGGTCCAATGATGGGGGCGAAAAAAGTTTTTTTTGGGGGGGGGGTGAAAAAATTGGCACATTGGACGGGAAAAATGGCTGATTCAGGGGATGAATTCCAGTTGAAATATATACACCCCCTATGGAAGACATGACCTTAATCTCCCATACAGGGGGTGAAGATTTCAAATAGAGTCACCCATTCAGGTAAACCCATTTGAAATTTGAAGATTAAAATCATGTCTTCCATAGGGAGTGTAGGTTTCAACTGGAACAGCCCAATAGTATATAGAAATTGTCACATCTTTTTGTTTGTTTGGTTTTTTGGGAGTACATAAAAAATGTGGGGGTTTAATTGCATTGAAAATGGCTGATTTTACAGGGATTTACCCATGTAGAGCTTTGAGAAAATAAAAACCAGTTTAACTAAAACAATAATTTTGATTAAAATCATCATGGAAATACAGGGACCAAAAGAGATTTACTTGTAGCTGCAGAAAGTTAACATTAAAACTTAAATCAATTAGATCAAGCAAAAAAAGAAAGAAATAAAACAACATATTAGCTGAAATTTGGCATGAAATAAGTAAATTAGGTGTAAAAGTTCACATTGCCTAAAATCTTTTCCTGTAAACTTTTGACAAATGCGTATTTTAAGCGTACATTGCATATTAACTGCGGCACTTGTCTCTGATTGGCTGCTGAGGCTATTTGCTGTTGCTGAGTGGATATTTATGTGCATCACAATAGTACACACTCATCAGAGGTTAACAGTAACTTGGTTTAGCTTAGATATCATAAAATGGATGAAACCTGTTTTCAATATGAATTCTATCACATACAATTTTTTTTATTAACAAGCGTGTTGTTTATCTGTTTCAATGTCACAACCAGATCTGATAAGGTTAAATCATCTCTTTTACATGTGTAATTGTTTTGGAAAATATTGGAGACAAGCTCAGTTCTTTCAAAATCACACTTATGTTCTTCAGGCTAGTTAGTGAGACATTTAAAAAAATAACATTACAGTATGATGTATATAAAAGATGATTTGTTTGTTTCAGTGTGTATATTATACACACTGAAACAAACAAATCATCTTTTTTACACATACTCAAGCTTTGTACAATAGGGGAAAATATATAAAAATGTTGGTGACCCGCTCGGTTCTCTCTAAACCTATCCTGTTTCAATAACACTATGACTGAAAGCCAGTCAGTGAGGCATTTATAAATAACATCACAGTATTATACAAATTACATCACATAAGGTCTTAAGGGCCATACATACTCTAATAATTGGACATAGAATGTTTGATGTAACATCTATTCCTATTCTATTTCCAGTAATGTTTAACTTCTAACGAATGTTTGATGACGTAAAATGGATAATATGTTATGTCAAATATCTGGTGGAAATATATCATCGATTTTACATCATCAAACATTTTACGAGTTACATCACAAAAGGTCTTAAGGGTCATACAGGCTGAATATTGGACATATAGAATGTTCGATGTAACATGTCTTTGTTTTTTATCTATTCCCATTCTATTTACAGTAATGTTTAACTTCTAACGAATGTTTGATGATGTAAAATCGATAATATATTATGTCGAATGCCTGGTGGAAGTATATTATCTAACATTCATTAGTTGAAAATTACTGGAAATATAATGTGAATAGATTAAATAACCAGGACATGTTACATCAAATATGCTACATCCATAGAGGTTGTGTGTGAAATTATTGATTGGCTCCAAACAAAGGATTTGAACTGGTGCCCATCACCGTAATAAAAAAATGGTCAAAATAAAAGAAAAATGAAAACCTTGTCTTGGATATTGATATCTAGTTTTTAAAGATTAATAAAAAAATGTTTATTGAAGAATCGTTATGTTACATTGTCCAAAAAGTGTGGATCAAAGAAAATGTTTTCACAGTTGGATTCATCAAGTCTTTGTCTAAAAATTTATACTTTTTCAACTTTAGATCTACAATTTAGTAATTATGAGGCCCAATGCTAGGTTTCCATAATTCAAGGTTTGAGACCAACCTTAACAATTGAGGATGCTAGTTCTAAGGGAGTTAAAAGGGCATTTCGTGATCCAAGGCATCATCCCCCCCACTTTTCTCAAAAAAAGTTGAGATTTTTATATCACTGGAAACCTCTGGCTACATAATGTTTATGTACAAAAATGTTCTTGCAGATTAATTCGTTTAACAAAGATATTGTGAAACTTGAATTTTGTTCTGGTAAACCAGAACGAAATTACAACACATTGACTATGGAGCAGTGTAATACACATAATCATCAGTCCGGTCCGACTGCCTGATCAGGAAGTACTGCCGAATCAGGCAGCATGTTGCCGAGTCAGGCAGTATGGTATCCCACAATGCAATGCTCTATTTCAAATAGAGCATCGTTTAATATACCGTTATTTCTTGGTTTAGAGTAAAGAAGTAGGTAAAATATATAAAATTATCAATGAATGTACAATTACTAGTAATTTTTCATCAATTTTAGTTAAAATAAAGTTTATTTGCATATTTAAATCAATTTTTTAAAAAACCGTTAGAAATTGTTTTGTTATTTAAATTATTTTCCTCCCGGTGGAAATTTTTTTTCGCCCGGTGAAAAATTGTCAACTTACATGTAGCGTATGTGTGTCAAAGTAAAATTTTCCCCGATCTTTTATAAAATCACTATGAACAATTTAGTCCTTAGTCTGTCGAATTCGGAAGGGTTACCAAAGCCTGTGTTGCCTAACTCGGCAACATGCTGCCTGATTCGGCAGTACTTCCTGATCAGGCAGTCGGACCGGACTGATCATGCATAACTCACAAATGCAAAATCGGAATCAACTGAAATTTTGGGAATAAGCTTTTTTCGTGGATATCTACTAAGAAATGTCATAAAAAGAGGATGCTAGGATCATGAAATACTCCTTTAAGTCACAAAATCATGAAAAAAGAGCCAGTATCAGTTTCTGCTACAAGGGGTATTTACACCCTCTGTGCAAGTTCCACATTGAAATAATGTGGTAGAGCATTGAAACTGCATGGACAAAACCAGCTACTTGCACTGGAACTACATGGACATAACAACATTCTTTGCCATTTATCTCAGAAAGCACTCATTGAACGCCCTTTTAGAACTAGAATCCTGAAATGTGGATACATTGACATTACTTTGTACAACAAAACAATCTCTGTCAACAGGGTGAAATGCCTTTTTAGCATCTATAGTATAAAACAAGCAAATCTTTTATTTACACATATTTCTGCTCTGTACAATACAGGAAAAGGAATTGGAGACAAGCTCAGTTCTTTCTATATCTATCTTGCTCTTCATTAATAAATCTATGACTGATAGCCAGTCAGTGAGGTATTTACAAATAATGTCACAATATATACATATTACACCACTGAAATCAGTGTTTTTACATCCATAACTCAAACAAACATTGTCACATTATATATATATATATTACACCACTCAGTGTTTTTACATCCAGAACTCATTGGATCTCATCATTTTTACCCAATTTAGGAACAGAATCAATGAGATCTTCATGATATTTTCCATCTAGATGTGTGTCGACATGTTGTGTATAGCGACGTGGTGTAGCAGTGAGTGAGTCTGTACCAAATATGATATGCAAAACCCTTACAAAATAGAGCATGGCTCTGTTTTATGCAATTCGGTACAATTCCATCAATACATATTTGATGCCATGGAACTACAATATGTACAAGCAATGAATTTGAATTTATTCTGTATAGTGGTAGTAGTGGTGGTAATCATAACTTGTTTTGCATTTTTCTTCATAAGCATGGATACCCAACCAAAATCAAAGACCACCACCCATGGCTTCCTCCCCCCCCCCCCAAGTTAGAGTCCACAAATGGTGAGACATGATATCTTCCCTATCTCTGTGTTCAATAGGACTTCATGAATTACTGACATATATACAGGCCTAATCCCACTGTCTTTAAGTTAATAGGGATGCTGTGTACAAAAACTTTCTTTCGCAAATAGCAAACTTAGTTCGTGTGAAACAAGAAAATACATATGACGATTGACATTGTAAAAACTAGCTCACAACTTTGCAACCAAGTATCTTAATTGATGATACTTGAATTTGATAATAATAATAATAACTTTGTTCTAAGCAATTGAGATCTCTACAGAGAATTTTATTTGATTCTCAATGCGAGAAAGGGAAATGTTAACAATAAGGCACAAATGTGTCTGAATGGCGAAACAAAAACATAGGGTAGGTAGGTTGGGATTTTATTTTTTATTAATAAAGTTTTAAAGTCACAGACAAGTTTATTTAAAATGCCCTCAGTATTCAAAAATCAAAATACTTCCTGTTTTCAGTGGTGTCTATTGGAACAAAATAATAATAATAATAAGTTTGTTTCTAAGCTATTATAGGTTGTTATTTGATTCTCAATGTGAGAAAGGGAAGAAAAGCAGTTAATTGACCTTCCAATGGACAGTGGTGCTTGTGAAGTAAGTATGGTTGATAGAAAATTTTACATTTTGCTGTAATTTTTGGAAGTAAAGGATCAAAAGCATAGAAGCAGTTAACATATTTTTTTATGTCTGTGTGAGCTTTGAAACTAACTGCTTTGGGTCATAATTATTCTAAACTGAATATTCTGGTCCCTCTCAGGTAGGTACTCACTGCAAGTATCCCATCTGATGTGGCAGACAACCCTCTATTCCACACATGACCCACATCTTCAATGACACATCCAGTGTTTTGATAGCTAGGTGTGTCATTGCCATGCCAAATGTATTTGTACACAAGCACCTTCCTATCCCCCCTATGATAACATGCAGCATATAATTGTCTTGCATCATTCCTATAGGATATGGCCATGAATTCACAACCATCAGGTGGTTGTATACTACACAGATCCTGATCTACATCACCCAATGCTTTGATTACCATCTTATCCCTTCCCATTACCACCAGGTATTCTGTACTGATACTTAGATCATGTGGAATGAAACTAATGGATACAATCCTTTGCTGTGTGAACCCTGGCAAATTACAAACCACCAATGCACCCTCATATAAACCTATCACAGCTGTATTGGCATTAGCTGCAATACACCGTGGATTCCCATACCCATTATGAATCTGATATTTCTGTACATGGTTTGATGCTTCATGCATTGGTAACTTAAACACATAAGATTTATTTCTGCATGCTACCAATATGCCATCAGGTACAGATGCACTCACTGCTGCACCACATGGGTGCACACCAGGTCCCCACTCATTAGATCTGAGGGTGTACAGTAGATGTGTCTCTTCCCTGCTCACATGATGTACCGCTACACTGTTGTATCCACAGATAGCCAGACGATCACTAGTCACAAAACACAATTCTCCCTTTGAGTCAATGTCATGTTTCAACTTCCACTCCAGCCCTGTAATGTGGAAAGATAATGGGAATAATAAAAAGTTTTTACATTCATGGAATTTAAATGAATGAATGACTGGATGAATGTATGAATGAAATCAGAATAATCATCAATTCAATACAAACAAACATGAAGAAATATTTGCAAACAAAATAATGTCAATGTGTAGTCAATTACTGAATTAGCTATAAAAAAGTAACTTACAATGATACAACTTTGATACAACTTAATAAATATGATAAATAATATAACATTCAAAAATCAACATGCTTATAGCAATATTGTCATATTTGTAGAGGTGGACATCCTTTTTTTTTTTTTTTCAAAATTCTGATCAAAATATTCATAACACTGTACACACATAGTGTACTGGATGTTCAAAACACATCAAGCCAATTGATATCAGTCATAACTGACCGACTGGTACACACATGCATTGACAGACTGATATGCACTGGAATTAGGCCTATATAGTAATTCTTTTTACCCCATCTGATCGGCTCAAACTTAAAAGGGGACATAAAATCTAACATTTTGAAGAAATCTATTTTAATGGAAATGATATTGCATAAAGTGCAAATGCAGAAAAGATTTTTCAAAATGTCAGTGAAGTTAACCCATATTGCCCTGTGCATGTGTTTTGGACCAACATCTGGTAAAATTGCACATTTTTGTGCGCTTTGCACCCACTGGCCTTTTACATTCACCTTCATTTTGGGCTAAAATTGTCTGAAATTTAAATTTCTGACCGGAATAATATTGACCGTCTACCTCTAAATTGTAATGCTTCTGCTGCCACTGTCAATCTTATTGTAGCAGAGGCTCCGGAAGATTTTTAATATTGGGGGGGGGGCCAACATTTTTGGGCTCCGAGGCGCGAAACGCTGAAGGGGGTGGGTGCGGAAGCTTTTGAAATGCATACATATTTACATGAATTGTACCTTACATTTTGAATTATACCCTAAAATTATGAATCTGACCCTAAAATTAAGAATTTTACCCTAAAATTTATGAATTAGTACCCTAAAATTATGAATTTTACCCGAAAATTTATGAATTTTACCCGAAAATTATGAATTTTACCCTAAAATTATGAATTTTACCCTAAAATTATGAATTTTACCCTAAAATTATGAATTTTACCCTAAAATTATGAATTTTACCTCAGATTATTGGGGGGGGGGCTCTAGGGTACTTGGGCCCCCCCACCAAAATTATTGAGGGGCTGGGCCGGAGCCACTGTGTAGGTCCCCTATTTGTAAACCACAACTGGGCCACTTGAGTGTACCAGCCTTCCTCACAGTGAGTTTGGGGCCTCCAAATTTTGGCCTGGCCCATGGCCTCAAAAAGGTAAATCCAACCCTGACCCCACTCCACCAAAACGTGTATCACTATATATCTTACCAGTTCGGAGAAATTGCACTCACAATCTGGGACGGACAGAATGACAGATGGAAGGACAGACAGTGGAGGCATAAAAAATCCTGGTGCATATCATTTTGGTCCTGTGTTACTGTGATAATTATAAAGTAAGCATGACATTTTTTTTCAATTGTACAAATTATATTAGCCCAAAATTATGCTGAAATTTTGTGTTTACCAGGCTGATTTTCAATACACTATTTTTGCCCAAAATAAATGTACAATTTTGTGTTTTCTGGGCAAGTTTTCAATTTTACATTTATGAGAGTAGGGAGTTGAAATTTTCTTTTTGGGGTTGGTTTTATGGGGGTTGAAATTTTCGTTTGGTGGTTGAGTTAGCAAGCATAGCAAACCGACCCCTTTGGAAATAAGCCCTTTTTAGGGCTTAAAGGGTTATCCTATGCATATCTGCAATTGTATTGTATATGGTAATTTTAAATGTAATTTTATTGTCTTTTTTATATTCTATGTTTTTATAATGTGACTTTGTAAATGATATGCATAAATAAACTCAAATCAAATCAAATCAAACTCATTTAGGGTTTCGACCCCTTAATCCCCACCCACCCACGCAAAGACCACTGCTGGCTGCACATATAAAGCAAGCAAGCACACATAGTCTAAATCATTGGCTCCTACAATCTGTTTATCCACTGGTATAGGCATGCTCATTGGATATTTGGCAAAATATTTTCCACAAAAAGGAGGAAATTTTCTAACCACACATTCCCGAAATTGAAAAAAAAAAGATGTTTTTCATTTACCAAACACATGCATAAATCATGAAATCGTTTTAATGAACTGCTTGAAGTCCATCAGCATATTACCAATCTGGTGTGAGCCAGTCAGCCAGGATTTTTTCAGATGAAGGGCCAAGGGGGAGGGGCAAGGTAACTTTTGTTGTTGTTTTTTTTTGCAAAAAAAAATAAATGAATAAATAAATAAATGAAAAATTGAATTAAAAAAAAAAGAAAGAAAAAGTTCCAAGGCCTTTATCAAACGCAATTTACAGCTTTAAAAGTTTAAAAAATCCGACCTACCTACATGTACCCGAATTTTTTTTTATGTTTCGCCAATCAAACAATTTTTAGGCCTTATTGTGCATAACATTTTCAGTCATGGTCACAGCATATATGTGACTGTACATGACGAATGAGCCGTAAATGTCCTAAATTGTATTCTGAGTTACAGTGTAAAATGTGCATGAAGGTCGTAAATATAGGTACCTCAAGTTGGTGTGACAAGTATCTGATTTTAATAGTGTTAGTCAAACAAATTTTAAACCAATCAATAATCATATTGCTGAAGAGGATAATAAGCTTCTACCTATTTCTATAGAATTTTCAAATAGTTCTGGTCTTTGTTTGCTTTGCCTAAATCCTGTTCAAGTGGTGAATTACAAAGCATTGTATTTTGTCTAGGTATGTATAACCAACAATTAACAAGAGAGGAACTCGTTGACTTGGGTATGATTTGAAATGACCACCAATTATGACTGTTTGAAGTTATTACCAGCAATGTGGAAAAAGAGACACATGTAGAAACAAAAAAAGCTACCATTTTGTTGAAGTTCAACAAACCATAACCCCGCTTCTGGATATCGTATGAAGTCACAATGATATACCATTTTGAAGCTTATGAAGTTAGGATATATATATTCTAAACACGAAATAAAACAAAATTGACCAGGGAGGAATTTACAGCTCATTCGTTGTGTACAGTCACATATCTGTCTCTGAAAAGGTAGGCCTATTATTAGAAATATCATTCCCATTTGAGCAAAACAGGTATTGTTGAAGGGCAAAAAATAAGTGAAATTGCTGAAAAAAGGTATTTTTCCCTGAAAAAAATTCGCAAAACAATTAAGATATCTTCTAAAAGTTGGTGTTTTTAAGGCGAGTGGGGTGGTACATGTAAGAGCCGTCTGAGTTTTAGCTACTTAACTAAAAACTGGCAAATAATTATTGATTTCTTGAAGCTTGAGGGTTGGGGCATGAAACGTGTTGGTGACACAATACACTGCACAAACAAGCACACATTGTTTAAATAATCAAAGTTCACTGGGCACATCGGAAAATAATCTGGATGTACACTCTGTCACCCTTCCATTCCAGTGGCGTAGCTGGGAATTTTTCCAAGGGGGGCAAGCCATGGGGCGGGGCCCAAGGCCTAAATCCACCAAACAAAAAATTTTGCCGCCCCTTCCTCATCAGCCCGAAAAGTTTGACCCAATATTTTTTTCGGTGGTTTGAAAAAGTGAAAAAAAAAAAAAAAAATGGTTATAGGCGATAGCGCCCTAAAAGCAACACATTTTGTTTTCTCACCACTAATCATATGGTATTGTATATCGTATGGATTCCCCATTCCCCATTCCCCATCTCTTTTCCCCTCCTATCCCTCTCTCCTCCCTTTTTTCCTTTCTCTCTCTCTCCTTTATCCTCTTTTTCCCTTGCGCTAGGGGGTGAGGGCCCAAATAGGTTTGCCTGCCCCCCTCCCCCGTCAGCTACGCCACTGTTCCATTCCAAGTCCAATATTGCAATTCCAATAATACATTGACACCAAACATGCTTTAAGACTCACTTGCATTTTCTGTTTGTTTTATTTGTTGTTGTTAATACTATTTTGGAAAGGTGCATGTGTCCTGCTTTACCTGAATTGACTCAGCTGAGCTGTGAACACCTGAGCCAGCACTTGTCCCCCAGCAAGTGTGTGCAAGGATCATCAATTTTTATATCAGGCCTGGCCAGGGCCGGATTTACCATAGGGCCAGATGGGCCCGGGCCCAGGGCCCCCAAATTTTGGGAGCCCCAAAAATTGCCCTGTGCAGTGGGCATCTTCCATATTAGTCGAAAAACACCATGTTTTGGGCCAAAATAGCCTACAAAAATTGCAAATTTTAGCACGCTTCGCACTGGTCTGTTGTATAGGAAAATTCAGCTTCAATTCAGGCTAAAATAGTCTTAAATTGATAATTTTTTGTCCTAGTAAAATCTAAAGACTTGGCCACTTGAGTGCACATATGTACATGCCGTCCTCACGGTGCGTTTGGGGCCTCCAAATTTTGGCCTGGCCCAGGGCCCCCAAAAAGAAAAATCCGGCCCTGGGCCTGGCAAAGTGCAGACCTGACCTATAACTGGTTCCAGTTCCTTGAGGGGTGCGTGCGAAGCACACACGGCCATCGAGGGCAAGATAGGACATTCATGGTCCCCCCTACGTTTGCACTGACGTGATGACATGGATGCCAGTTTTCAGGCAATTTATGCCTGATTTCCTACTTTTTGTAGCTCCATTTCTGCACTTTTATTTATTTTCAGTCCGTTTAGAGGCTTTATAGCTCAAATTTGCGTGCATTTCCTGGCTTTTCCTGCAAATGGTTACTTCAGGCCACTGGCATCCCTGCGCACATGAGGACTGGTGTATTTTGTAATGTTAGATAGGACCTGTCATGGTCCCCTACACGCTGAACAAGTGCTAACCTGACCAGGAATCATGGCAAGGGGCTATCCTGCAGCCAGGATTGATTTTGGGGTGCTGGACAAGAACAGGGACCTTTAATATCAGGAAAATAATCAACTTGCATCTAAAAAGTGAACTTATGTTTTCTTTTTAAGTAGATCCACTGTGAATTTTTCTTTTCAATTAGAATCTTTTGGAAACATTTTAACAAACAATGTGGACCTTTTGGTAGGAGGCCTATTGCACCCACCTGGGACTGACTTTTGCCTCGGTTTTGAAACAAAAGTATATGAGATATTTAAAGGAGGATGGTCGATATCACGTGATGTATTCCCACCTTTAGTTTGTGATGGTATTTCAATCACTTTTGATATGACCCAGAAATTATACAGGATTTTAGACACGTTTTGGTTTACAAATGCAAGTGAGGCATCTTTCATCTTTACTATTTCACAGGGTACTGACTGATGCATCATTGAAGAAAAGTAGATCTGGTGTGGGGATGAAATTGTTGAGCAGAGCATCTACTTAAGTGCATGTACTAGTACTTACCATCAGCTTCAGTGAGATTTTCTCCCACCAATGTGGGTCTGTATTCACGGGACACGCTTCTCAGAATTTCCAAACTTTCTGGTCTCTGGGTGTGATCTTGATGCCAGCATCGCATCATCAGCTCTCTCAAGAATTGGGGGCAATCATTAGGAATCGTGGGACGAAGGCCTTTCATCATAACTTGATACATCACATACTCAGTGCGCATTCCTTTATATGGTATTTCACATGATACCATTTCCCAAACGATGATTCCAAAAGCAAATATATCACCTTTCGGTGACAGTTGCAAATCAGTCAAAAGCTCAGGGGCTATCCATCTAATACTTCCTTTTGTGCTTTCCGTTGTTTTGGTACTAGTAAGGTCTTTTGCGATACCAAAGTCACATATCTTTAAGATATCATCCGCTGTTAAAATGCAATTGGGCGATTTCAAATCGCGATGGGCCACATCATGTTTCTTAAGATAGTTAACTCCGCGAGCTAAGTGAAAGATCCATCGGTGAAGAAGATGTTTTGGAAGTTTGTCCTTATCTTTGAGATAATCATAAAGGGATCCTTTTGCAGCAAATTCAGTTACAATAACTACATGATCCTTCTCCAGAACTGTGTCATAATACTTGACAATATTCTTGTGATTGAGTCTCTTGAGGTATTCAATTTCGCGTTTTAGCTGTGGGGTGATTTCAGGATCATTTGGAATCTTCTTACCAGCAGCTTCAATGGTTCCAAATTCTTTGGATTTCCAAGTGACCCTGTAGACAGCGCCACTTACACCTCTTCCAAGAAGCTCATGATATGTCAAATCATCAGACATCTTTGATGCAAATCAAGATCTGAAATGGAAGAAAGAGACATCTTTTGGTTAGTTATGAGGAGAAATGCAACGTAGCATATTATTTTATTCTGTAATGCATTATGTGAATGAAATTTTTTATGTACAAATTCAATATTGTGTTTTAGCTTTTTTATATACTGCCCTCAAGGGGAAATTCTGTTAACTTCTGTAGATGACATCCCAAGCTTTCACATTATACAAGGGAATTAATTTCTGTAACTGGTACACAATATCAATATCAAGTAATTCACAATATTGTGATGAAGCAATATTTGACCAAGTGTAAAAAGTGATGGGCTAGTGTCAACTTTCACCGGGTGATATTTGGTTCGCCACTGCTTTTTGTCCTTGCTGTCGACTTTGTAATGAAATCAGCTGTAGATGAAAACAAGAAAGGTATAACCCTTTTGCCTAGGCGAAGCTTGAGGTACCAGGATTTAAACCTGGCTGATCTAGACTATGCTGATGACATAGCCCGTCTCGAAGATTCTGATGCCAAGATGACAGATACAACTGAAGGCATCCGTGAAACAGCTGGAAAATTTGGACTTAAAAAACAGAAATCATGTCACTTGGTCGTTCAAGCTCAGCACCTTCGGTTCCAATGGGAAATGGAGGCCTCATTAAGGTTGTGGATCACTTTA
Organism: Amphiura filiformis; assembly: GCF_039555335.1. NCBI lineage: Eukaryota > Metazoa > Echinodermata > Ophiuroidea > Amphilepidida > Amphiuridae > Amphiura > Amphiura filiformis. The sequence continues at coordinate 24,547,425 of NC_092641.1, forward strand.
AGTATGTCGGAGCATAATGTAGTTCTGATGGATCAAATAGGATTGGCAAAGCATCAGGTACTTTTAAAGAACTTGAGAAGGTGTGGAAGGACTGGTATATCAACTTGGACACCAAAATGAAATTCTATAGTGCCTGCGTTATTTCTACCCATATCTATATGCTTCTGAATGCTGGACCCCTACTGAAAGAGATTAGTCCAGATTAGATGCATTTGATATGAGATGCCAAAGGAAAATTCTACTCATCAAATGGACCCAGAATATCACCAATGACTTCATAAGGTCCATGATGAAACAACAGAAGCTCACTACTATCATAAGAAAGCGTCGTTTACAGTGGTTTGTTCATCTGCTCAGAATGGATGAGAGTCGCATCCCAAGAAAACTCCTGGAATCACACCCATGGAAAGAGAAGACCTAGTGGATGCCCTAGGACAACTTGGGAGAGTGTTATTCAAAGGGACTTGGATAGACTTGGCATTAGGTGGTCTGTGGAAGAAGCTGACGTTGTTACCAAGGACTGAGCCAAGTTTTTCCAAGTCAGGCAGTAGGTGCAGAAATGCACGATGCTGACTGGTAGGAGGTAGGTAGGTAAAATGAAGTTATACACTATATGGACGTTTGAGCTAATAATGAATTTGCTACCAATTTGGTACAAACAATGGGCGGTTTTGGATGGGCAGTTTGATCCTGGGACAGGCAAAATTAATGGCTGTGAGATATGCTGAATTCTAAAAATAATGCTTTGAGAAGTTCTGTTAACTCAAAACAAGACCAGACTAATAAGTGAAGGCTATAGTAGTAGCTGTACTGTCTGAATCCCCGGTAAGAGGCAGATATATGGTCGAATCCAACGAAAAGTGTACACGGCATGTTCAGGGCCATAAGTTTAAAGTATTAAACAATTGGCTTTCGTTTTTGTATTGTGTTTATTCGCCTTGATCATACACTTTGCGCCATATATAATAAGACCCTCTTCTGTGAAAAACTTAGACACAGAGACCCAAAAACATGCTATTTTGACCCATTTTTTTCAAAATATTTCTTTTAGGTATTTTTAAAAACATCTACATCAGTTATGAAAAGCAGTCATTGGATTGAATCTAAATTAATTTCCTGAAAGGTGTGTATTCAAAGATTGCCTGTTCAATTTTTGACATATTATGTGACATGGTCAAGGGGAATGAGTCACATGTTGGCCATTTTCAATTAGAAGTTTTTTGCACCATTTTCTGCCATTTTACAAATGCTACCTTTTGATACAAACCCCATTATAATCAGACATTTGGTTACCGAGTTATGAATTATTTAGCAATGGCTGAAAACAATATAAAACAAAAGAATTTGAGCACTGTTTTTGCCAATATCTCAAAAACAATATTAGCGACATCCGACTCATTCCTCTTGATCATGTCGCATATTTGTACATAATTGTGAATTTTTTGTGATAATTTTTTGAGTGGTATTTTTTTACATTACCTACTGAATACAATTTTTCATAGCACTAGATATATCTTTAAAAATGGAAATCACTAATAAATGCACGATTGATACAAGCTTTGATATGTCCAATACTGAAATCATTGCATTCAGACATCTTTATTACCGTAGAAACCCGTCTAGAAGCATATAGAAGCGACTGTGATGATAGCCAAATTCATGCTGACGCCCTCCACAATATCATACCAATATGGAATTTGAGCAAATCAATTACCGACACAAGCAGGTGTACAATGTATTATTGTATCTTTATTTCGCATCTCACGAGCATAGCTCACTTGGTAAGGCATAGGACTTTGGTACACAAGCGCTTTAAACTATAGATCGAAAGATGGTGAGTTCGAGCCTCATCACGGTCACATGAATTTTATAAACCAAATATTTTTTGAATTTTTCATTTATATTTTGGTGTTGTATTTATATTTTCTTACATTCTTCTATTAAGACTCTTTTCGTGTTCTCTCTTTTCATATTTGTTTAATTTTTTTATAATTGTTTTTCTTCTATTGTTTCTTTTCTTTGTTTTCTTTGTCTTTTTTTTCTTTCTTGTTTCTATTCTATTTTTTTCTTTATATTTCTTTCATTCATATTGCCAGGGAGAGGAGTGAACTTAAGGCCCATTCAGTGATTTGCTCATCCGGACGATCGTAAAAATCATCAAAATTCAGATTTTGTACTTTTGTCATTGTCATAGATGTGCTAACATAGCCTGCTAGTGGTTCTTTCGAAAGCCGCATATTTAAGACAGAAATAATGCATTCATGTGAATCTATACTTTATATAGAGGCCCTGCATGCTTTTATCGATTGACTCCAAACAAAGGATTTGAACCGGTGTCCTTCACCGTAGTTATGGCGCAGTGCAGTCCATTCAATCAATTGTTGTCATCAACCTATTTGATCGTAGTGCATTTGTTATGTTTGTGAGAAGAACTGTCGCGGTATATTGCAATCATGCTTTTGTTGAATGCATTTGAGTAGTCCGCCATCAGAGTCCGCCATATTCACTGTATGATACGTAATATGCACAATATCTATACTGACAGTTAAAATTAGCTATATAATGGGGCTTCAACTTCGTCAATATTAACATGATATCATGATATGGTTCAATGCAGGTACCGCTTGAACGTACCAGTACAGCGCGGTATATTCAAAAATTGTTTTCAATTTGCTATGGTAGTAAATCCGATTATTACATAACTTCGCCAGCGTATTCAAGACATAGGTTATGTAAGGGATAAACTGTGCATAGGAGTATGGGTTCAAGTGGAACAAAAATTGTGTATGCCCATTGTTATGGTAATTAATCCTGTTCGTGTTACATCACTACTTCAGTGAATAGAGGTTGTGCATATGACGTAAATCACACCGTAAATATGGCGGACTACTGAAATGCATTCAGTAAAAGCATGATTGCAATCAGTCTACCGTGACAGTTCGTCTCACAATCACCATTAATGCACTATGATCAATAGGTTGATGTAAAAAAAATCACGGTGAAGGACACCGGTTCAAATCTTTTGTTTTGAGCCAATCAATAATTTCACGCACAAACTCTATACAAAAGAAGTGGGACTTTTCTGCCAACGTCCGTGATCAAACAGGTGCAAGCGAAACAAAATTGAATGAGCTAAAAAAATAAAATAGTTTCCTTTGTAAGATGAAATGATTGAAGTTTTTGAAGACATTCTATTCATGATGGGATAATAGATTCAAACATGGAATAATTATTATTCCTCATTTATTTCATTTTTTTATTGAAAAGACTGCAATTGTGGCAACAAAACAATATTTTTTTTAAATTTCATCACAAGTCTTTCATTCAATATTATTCCACATTTCCTTATGGAGAGGAGCAGTTTCAGACAATAGCTCGGGATTGTTGGGGCAGAGGAATATCTTTTGAATTCTTTCATGACCACTAAAGAATAGTCAAGCCTGTCAAGGACACTCGGCGCGAATTGAAAGACCACGTCACTCGCCACAAAAGAACGTTAATGTTCATAAAACAACAATTTGGGTACCTTCTGCGCTCCCAATAATGTGTACCTAAAAGCCTATGGCTGCTCTAACCGTGGGTTTCGATATTGTTTGGAATAAATGCTTTTACTAGTTTCTTTAAAACCACAAAATATCTTTAAAAAATTTTTTTTTTTAAAGTAAATAAAAATAAATAAATACATCAATAAATGAAAAAAAAAACCTAAAATGAAATCCTAAAAGAAGAAAGGTAGATTTGAAGATAGATAAAAGAACATATTAAAAAGTCAAAACGCGACGAGCATAAAACGGAACCAGTCCCCAGACCGTGCTCTCTTTACTGCCGAAGTCTGACGCTCTATCAATTGAGCTATATGATCCTGATATATGAAACATTCGTTATTAAGTCAATACAATTGATTGGTGTTACAAGATACATAGATGGAATGTATTATAGCCACCTATTGCCAGTACATGGTGGTGTCAGTATAATTATAGTTGCTCAAACTCCAAATGCAAAAAGCAACTAACTTTATTGAGGGCGTTTCTTCGATATATGCTTCTAGACGGGGTTTTACGGTATTGTGTTTAGCTGCCAGAAATTCTATTAAATGACACAAAGGTAGGTTTGGTAAAAAATATGCATTACCTCCGAATACATGTTAAAAGCTCTGTCGTTTCCACAAACTGAGAGAATAGTAAATTACATTTAAGCAATAGGTGCAGGGTAATACACTCTTTAATACTACCAAGTTTCAATAGCCTGCATTTAACTATTTTTGAGATATTATTAGTAAGTATTCGTAGGTAACTTTCGGTAGCCGAATGTTGCCTACAAATACAATTTGACATCATGACCCTATTGTGAAACACCGTCATTCATGCCAATGCCCATATCGGTACAAGAAGGCCCGTACGTTCGCTATCAAATCATATGTCAATGAAAGTTGTAAATTCGCATACCTGCCATGCAAAACTGAATACGGCTTAATTGTTGAAAAATGTGTACTGAAATAGACGACGGTCTGCTCATTTGAAAGAAATATCAGATTCGACGAAATTTAGAAGGGGATTTTTATTTTGGACTTTTATTTGTGGCCTGTGTTGGTGGATTCCCTAATAGCACTAAAGCACTTTAAAGTGGGTCTACAATAACCCCGTTGGCGAAAAAGAAAAATATTTTATAAAAAACAACCCGCACACAACATAATACTGATAAAGGTACATACAACTACGCAATTTGCGCGAAAAAGAAAACAAACTAAATCATCTAGGGAAAGCGACAAAGAGGGAATTCCGGAGGGAATTATATGTTAAGGTATAATGCTCAAGAGCTATCAGTATACCAACTCCCAGCACTGCACCTGCTTTATATGCAAGACCAGACCTTTGTTTTAGCATTTGGGGCCCATAATATGTGACATATTGGGCTCAGGCTAGCTTCAGACTCCGTATTGTACGTACAATATTGTATGTACAATACTTTTCGTGACGTCAAAAAGTATTACACGTGCAATAAATATACGTGCCACGACGAGTTGAATCAGATTAAGTAACGCGCTATAACCCTGACGGTTCATTGTTTGCTAAATCCAAGCGAGGTCACCAAAATATCTATGCAAGAGAAATTTCTACTGCTGCTGATGAAAAATCCTAGAGTGCGTTTGGAGGTTTTTTTCTGCACTTTACCAGTAGCCCTAATAAATTCATAAAACATTAAAAATCAAATAAAGATTTGGGGCAAATGTTTTTACTCACTGCTCATCTGATCCACTTTCCCAGGAAACTAAATACCGATACTCCTTAGTTTTTCCCTGACTTTCCAGACATAATTATGAGTAAACATCAAATTTAATGTTTACAAAACAATCAAATATATATATACATTCTTTTGCATTTTGTACATAAATATTGATATCAATAATGTAGGCCTACAAACATTAAAAAAGGGGGCCTAAGAGTATGTCTATTTTTAATCATACTAATTCCGCCATGCCCAAACATATCTTATTATGAAATCGTGTAATGGAACCCAAATTCCAATCAAAAATAAAAACAAATTTGTTATCAAATACACTAGGCCTATACATTGTATAATAGGAATTTAATAGATGGTTCATTTTAATAAATAAATAGATTAACACGGGTAATGGACAAGAAATATTTGGCAATACCGGATTTACCAGAGAGCCAGTGGATAAAGAAATTAATTAAAATTAAAACAAATTAAATGAGAAAATGAAAGCAAGGACATTTGGCGAAGTATTGTTTTAGAATTCAAGGAGTCCTAAATGTTATCCTGGCCCCAGGACACTGATTAATGTAAATTCGACCCATAGTTATTTTATCTACTTTTGCCAGCATTCAACCTGTTCAATGTGATTTATGCCTATTTTTAATAAAATTCAAATCTGACGTATCAACGTTGTATCGTGCACAAATTATGATTCGAGACTATTTCATTTGACACGGTTGTATGGATTTCAGAAGATCGGTCCTATAATAGATATCGATTAGAGAATTACAGCAAGAGGCTTTGAGGATGCCGTAATCCTCTTGACCATCAACCAATCAGAGAGACATATTTCAGAAATATATTCGTAGGTTTGAAACTCTTTCAACTCTGAAATATATATTTCAAGTAATCTCATTTCACACTTTGGCTTGCAATAAAGCCACGAAGGGGCGGTAATGTTAATATACGATTTCAGTCAAATATTGGTGCAAATATACGATTTCGGTCAACTATTTGGCTATCCTTTGCCCAAAATTATGAAATGTTTATTAGTAACAACAACTCTTAGGAGGGTTTTCGAGTAATTTTAGCGAAATAATGAGGTTAAATAAAAGAAAACCCACTTACAATTTTGGACGCTTAACTGTGGTGTTCTAGGGGAATTAAAATATCACAATTAACATGTTTAAATCAAAATCGTTGTCCTACAAGCACATGTTCAGATTGTGTGAACATTACAATACAAAAAATAAGGTTGAAAAATAAATAAAAAAATATTTAAAAATGATTTTAAAAGATCGCCTATTTTGTAGCTTTATGACACTGAATAGGCCAAATATCTACCTCTGACGAAAAAAAATGTTTTCCATGCTGATTTGTTTTTGTAACAAGTACCGTATGTCATTTCAAAAGAAAGAAAAAAAGCGGGATATTACTTTTTAAAAACTCAACGCATTACTATTAATCGCCTATTAATGAATGAAAAAGTATAGAAGGCGTTGCATCCGGTTCTGATGAGGGGAGGGGCACAAGCCGTTTTCGCAGTTTTCCTATGGGATTTTCTAATATTTCAGATCAATGGGGGGCTTCCGTGCCCCTAACGCTTCGATTACTGCATTAACACGCTTATGGATGTATTGTGATGATCATAAGTAGGCCTATCATAACATGCCTCAACGATATCAATATGTAAAAAGGTGTTGCAAATTCATAACACAGCGTGTTATAATGTAACAAATGCTATGCCAAAACTTTAAAAATTAACAAAAATATCAGTATCAATAAAATCAGAACCAGAATAAATACAAAGGCCTACAAATAATACTTTTAAACTTTCTAAATCAATATAGGAATCTCTAAATCAATTAATCAATCAGTTATCAATCAATCAATCAATCAATCAATCAATCAATCAATCAATAAATAAATAAATAAATAAATAAATAAATAAATAAATAAATAAATACATACATAAATAGGCCTAAATAGATAAATCTATAAATAAATAAATAAGATCTGAATGTGCCATTTATATTATTATTACAATTTTAATATTATTAATATTAGTATTAATACGACGTATTATTAACTTTAAAAAGGTGCCTATTGATTATATAATAATTCAAGTACAGTTGAATCATGGTAGGTATTATGATACCTACCATGGTTGAATACAAGAAGACATTAAAAGATGTTCATCATTCCGTGCACTCACTAAATTTAGAACACTTAGAAATTTGGCAACTCCGTATCAATTAAGCAACCTATGATTGTAGCAAAATATATATTTTCCCGGTACATACTATTTATTGCACGTGTAATACTATTTGACGTCACGAAAGTTGTACATACAATATTGTACGTACAATACGGAGTCTGAAGCGCGCTTCATATACACATGTAATAATATATTGCTCAAGTGCTATCAGTGTACCAACCCTGAGCCCTGAAACGGATTTATTTGCTGAGAAAGAATGGCCCTTTAAACATTTAGGGCCTCGGGCCCATAATATTGGACCTATGGGGCTCCTGTACACACATAAAGGTATAATGCTCAAGTGATATCAGTATACCAACTCAGAATGTTGTAGCTGTTTTATTATAAAAAGGCAGACCCTTTGTTTTAATATTTGGGCCTCCGGGCCGCTCCGGGGGCACTCAACTTTGGAAGTGACGGGTATGTGCCTACCGGAGTCGCAAAGTAGGGGCCTATCGGGTACAAAGAGTTATTTTTAAAAGGGGTCATTGGGTACAAACAAAATAAAAAAGGGGGGCATTGGGTACAATATTTTGAAAAAAGGGGGTTATCGAGTATAAGATTTTTTTTTAAAGGTTCATCGGGTAGAAAATTTTGAAAAAATGGAGCAAAATTTTGAAAATTTCGGCATAAATTTGATAAAATTGAGCAAAATTTGACAGTTTCAGCATTTCTTTGTTGTATTTTGATTATGCTATTCTAGAAAAAAGGGGTCATTGGGTAGCCGCAACCAAAAAAAAAAAAAGGGGTCATTGGGTAGCCGCAACTATAAAAAAAAAAGGGGTCATCGGGTATGGCTTTTAAAAAAGGGGTCATCAGGTGTAGTCGACTTCAAAAGAGGGGGCCTATTGACAGGCACATACCGTCCAAAGTTGAGTGCCCCCCCCCCCCCGGGGCTGCTAGCATTGAATTTATGGGGCCCAAATGGGCAAAAGGCACATCTACTGGTTAGGACCCATACGCGTGCCACATAATATGAGCCCTAGCAACCTTGTAGTTTTGGAGCTAGCTTTGTCACTCTGGTGCCCGTTATTTTAATATTTAGGCCCCTGGGCCCATAATAGGTGATATGCGGGGCCCATGTGTACTTGTAAATGTAGAGTGCCTCGGGTTATCACAACTCGGGTTCCTTAGGATAATTTGATGAGAAACAGGATGCTTTGTATTTTACATTTGGGCCCCTGGTACCCATAACCTTTGACCTCTAGGGACAAAAAGGGGTAAAGGGCACATCCACAGGGTAGGGCCCATAAGTGTGTGACATGTGGGCCTTGGGAAATTTGTAGTTTTAGCACTGGCCTTGACAAATTGGTGTGTTTGATGAGAAAGGAGGAGAAAGAGAAGCAGAAACCTTATGATAACATTAACAATATACCCTGCTTATGGTATAAAAAGTGCATAAGTGATGCAGCGTTATGGCTCTACCTTGCAATCGGAGAGCTGCGAGTTCAAGCTCCAGTGGTGCCATCGTGTTGTGTACTTGGGCAAGGCGTTTTACCTCACTTGCTTCTCTCTACCCAGGAGTGAAATGGGGAGCTGTTATGAACATTGTCCATTTAGCACCGTCCAAAGGTATGAGCATGCCTTGTGCATTGTATGGCAGCTGACATATTCTAACAACAGCAGTATTCTTATATTGTGCTCGTCAGATTTTGAATAAACATTTTGTGATTTTGCCATGCATCATAAAAGTACACCAACTAGAGGCAATCCTGTTAAAGTATACATTTTTAGGTGGTCCATTGCCTCTACTTCGCACCAATAATGTTTTTTACGGGCCATGGTTTTGATGTTACATATTATTTTATGAGGAGTTGCTACTTTTTGGCAACTTTTTGATACATATTTGCACCTGCTCAAGTTGTTTTTACCAGGCAAAGAACAGCAACTTTTTTAGGCATTTTTGACATGGTGCCTTCGGAAAGAAAGTTTCTTAGAATTACTAAGATCTAACTTTTTAGACGTTTGTATGGCTGCAGGTGCAAAATTAACTATAGGGCACACTGTTTTACCGCTGTGTTCAGAAATTTCAATCATCACGACAAATATAAATCATTTGCTTGACAGGTGACATCAGATGCAAGCTGGTATTTTTAACTCAGTTTCCAATAAGTCCTTGTTTTTGTAGTAAGTCAACAAAGTAAATCAAAAAAGGTTTTATACTAATGGCACTCATAATTATTTTTTACAATTCTCTTTATTCTGTGAATGAAAACTCAAAGGCCATATTAAACTCATAATTACTTTCCTTCCCTCCAGGACACTGTACATGAATTTAGTACTAATTGTATAGTTTCAAGTTCCAAGAATTATTAACTATATAACTTACCACAAGAAAAAGTTTGTCAAACATATTTGCCATAGAAGCTCATACTAATCTTTAATATGCACAGTATAGGGGTACGTATCCTGTGGTATTAGAATATGCTCCTGGTATGCTTGAGCCAAGGAAAAACATCTCAACATGACGAGGAAGTAGTAAATTCAATTGCATGTAAAATATTATTCTGTAATAAGTACATGTACTAATAACGGGTTGCCAAAATCAAAACCACTGAACCATGCCAGTATATTAAAGGGTATGGGCACTGAACTTGATCAAGCATATTAAAGGTGAGTTTCTTTCAATCTATATATAGTTGTTTGTTCCTTTGCGTAGAGCCATCCATTGCTATAGGTAAGGAATGGGGGTCAAGATTGTTAAACAGTGGAAGCAGCGTGTGATGAATTCAGACCATCCTCCTTTAAGGCAGTCTTCCAGTGTTGTCGATGGGATTAAAAACAATAGAAAACTATTTTTTCCCATATAACAAGTGACATACTGACATCGTAGTAAATCAAAGAGATAATGTGATAAGTGCAAATCAATTATAATTATAATATCTGCTCTTTATTTCATTAATAAGTAATTGTGCCATAGTTCTCACTTTGCTCGATTAAGGTTAGCAACTATTTTAAACTGTTGCTATTTGGTAGTTGACAGCATCTTGCGAATAGTAATGAGTTTTGGCAAGAATTGCATTGATCATTTCATAGCGACTGTGTAGAAAAATTCAAATATTACAGATATACTTTTGTAGGTTCAGTGTTTGTAGGTTCAGTAAAACGTACATAACTCATTCGCAACAATAAATTAAGCAAGTTTTGCGAAGAATATGATTTGTAGAATGAACTAAGCTTTTGCAAAACATCAAAGTTTTATTTTTCAATAATATATTGATTTAGACAATGAAAATCAATATTTTGGTTGCTTCAACCAACAATACCGCGTCTAACCTTAAGTCACTAAAATTTGCATGCTCTAAAAGTAGAGATTTTTGTGCTACATTTATTTTTGCATTCAAAGCAGTTACTGTGAAAATAACAACACACAAATATATATAGTTTAAACTGGTCAATGTAAAGTGGCAAAGTGCGAATAATTAATCACAAAAATTTCCATTTTTACAGTATTTGACCATTTGGGCTATTCCAGTTGATACCCATACACCAGTAGCGTAGTCAGGGGGTGTCTCTATGTATTATATGATGCAACTGTATTTTTTTTGCCTGTTCCCCAAAAATTTTATTTTGCCTCCCCCTCTCCCGACCAAAAAAGCTGTCTACACCCCTGTGGAAGCCATAACTTTAGTCTCCTACACAAGGAGTGTTTCAAATGGGGTCAAATGGGTGACTCCATTTGAAATCTACACCCCCAGTGTTTATTTTCATGGCATAATATAACATTTTTAGACCTTACTGGTATCTGTATTATCTGAGATAATCAATGGTCTAATGCCCCCGTCATACTTTCCTGCCGCTTGTCAGCGGCATGGCATATCAGCCAATGACAAGCCTTGATAGTGTTTTTTTCTTTCTTCACCTGAGGACTGTTGAATGTGTATCTACTGCCCTCATTGTTAAAGTGCCTGTGTATAGAAGCTGTTTTATCTACCAAGTTGCAGGTTTGTTTCCGGGCTTTGTTTCTCCTTGTTTGCTTGTTTGTTTGTTTTGGCCGTTTGTTTGGGACTGTTGCATTGGTGTCAAACTCCTATCAGTAAAACTATTCTGGGCATTGTTGAATTTGTGTCTGTCTATTGCCCTCATCGTTTGAAGTGCCTATGTATACACATAAGCTATTTTATCTACTCACCCAAGTAAGACCTAAACAAGTTGCAGGTTTGTAGCTGTTTGTTTATCTTGTTTGTTTGCTTGTTTGTTTATATAGGACTGTTGCACAGTGTGGTCTTCGTAAAAATCCTTTAGGAGTCCAAGCATTTTACATCTTGTGACATATCAGGGTCAGTTGATGGGGCAAAGTTTAAAAAAAGGTCCCGGCACAGTGGGCATCATTTCGGACCTGTGTTACCACGACAATTGCATGCAAAGTGCACAAAAACACTTTGCAATTTGTCATTTACCAGGCTATTTTAGTCCAAAATAAAGATAAAATTTTGTGATATTTTGAAATGTTCTGGGAATTGGTTTTGAAATTGGGAGTTGAAATGTTCTTTCGGGGGTTGACAACCAAATCACAGCGGGTCCATGCAAAGACCACACTGTGTCTGTGTACAAGCTATTTTATCACAATCAATATTTGAAAAGTTGCACAGCTTTGTTTGTTTGTTTGTTTGTTTGTTTCTTTACTCATTTGGGACTCTTGCATCTGTGTCTACTGCCCTCATTGTTGTAGTCCTACGGCCTTTGTACAAAAGCTATTTTATTTTATTCATCATTTTGATCTTGGTCTACTGTCCTCATTTTTGCATAAAGTACAATAGCCTGGCTCTGTTACAGGTGTGTTATCTTGTTTGTTTGCTTGTAAATAATTGTAAACATACATGGCAAATTAAAGGTCCATTCAGTGATCCCAGTGAATGTGTAAAATGATGCAATTGTTGTATAAAATGCTTAAAAGTGAAGGATAAGTCATTATAATTGTATTTTTGCAATGACAAATTTGGTAAAAACGAGGAAGTTGGAGCCCCATTATGTGTTGCTGATTTCCCTGTTTAAGTAGAGATATTACTATTCTATATTACATTCAATGTTAATAGCAAAGATGCAAAAAGCTGAATTTGATGTTTTTTTGTTTTGTTTTTGTTTTGAAGATTGAAAATAAGCTCAGGGAAAGAGAATCTAGGCCTATTACCCCCGATACTGGCTATTCAGGTGTAAAATTTTGATGACATGTCCATGATATGGGTCATTTGTTTGTGTATGGATGGACCCCCTTGGCTACACCCTTAATTGGGCATATAATATCTAACAAGATGAAAGTGCTAGGATTACCTTGAAAATGGTAGCTTTAACAGTTTTTAAACTGTTAAAAAATTGTTCCTTTATCTCGTTTCAGTTATGGCATCTTATCACAGGCAAACTGGGTTTCATCGATACCAGAGATCTTATAATCAGCCTTTTATGAACATGATGAATCTACAACTTCAGGATATTTAAAGGACACTTTAAGCCCGGACTTTAAGTCCTCGCTTGGGAGTCCTCGGATGATGCCTTGCGGTCCTTGAGGTATGTGGTTAGTTCATTTGGTGTCACTTGAAACAGTGTATTTGCTAGAAATGGAGGTTTGCCCATCATTTGAATAATTTCAAACAATTGCCTGTCCCTAATTGATCTTGAAAGCTTTATCCAGACATCTACAGCTTATTGGTGATTCAAAGAGTTCAAATAATGTGTTGCTATAACCTTGTTTTGTAAACCTGATGTACTGAAAAGCACGTCAACTGTTTTAATTAGAAACTGCCCTTCCAAAATGATGGACAGGTTTTTTTGGATTGAGAGTATTCTTTGAGTTTTAAAAATGGGAAGTTCCCCTTTAATCACATACCCTATATATTGACACAATGATCTTTGGTAAACAGTATTTTGCACAATATTATTGTATACAAATATTGTTTATTTAATTAATATACCAAGTTGGCAGACTAAATGAACAAGCGATTCAAAAATGAGAAAATTACAAAGTCAAAGTTTTATTTGTTCAGTTCCTTGTTTGCTGGTATCACTAGGATTGCATACATGCTCATAGTCAGGGCACAGTTCTTTAACCCCAATATGTTTGTACATTGATAACATCGACTTTGAATGTTTTGCATGGGTACACAAATTCATTGAGGTCAAATTTTGAGTCTGTACTGTTAAATGGTGGTTAATGAACTGTGCTACTGGTTATGAGACCAATTTGGCTCATATTAGGCTATTCCATACACCCTGTATGGAAGACATGGCTTTAATCTTTCACACAGGGAGTGTGAATTTCAAATGGAGTCACCCAGTTAGGTAACCCTATTTGAAATCCACATGTCTTCCATAGGGGTACATGTATTTCAAATAGAATAGCCCATGATTCAATTTAATTGCTTCTATGATTTACATAATTATTTGCTACAAATGGAGACTACTAACATTTACTAATATAAGGCACCCACTTACTCAAAGTGGAACAGTCTTGGTTGTATGATACAATTCATACACATTAATTTACTGATATGTAGGCACACCCGACCCAAAGTGAACCAGAGTCTTGGTTGTATGATACAATTCATACATTAACTGATATAAAGCACCCACACTGAAAACATAAACTAGTCAGGCAGCTGCTTGACTAGCTTTAAACTAGTCAGACTGGCTAGTCAAGCTAGTCAAGCTGGCTTGACTAGCTTTTATATAGATTAGTCAAACCTGCAATTCGAACTTTAAAATTTGGCTTGACTAACCTAAAGCTGGTCAAGCCTGTTTGACCAACGATATATGTTGTGCCCGACTAGTTTACGATATCTAACGGACAAACTAATCATGCAGGCTTGACTACATGTAGCTTTAGGTTAGTCAAGCCAGCTTATGTAGCTTTAGATTAGTCAAGCCGGCTTGACGACTAGCCTTAGGTTATGATGCAATTCATACACATTTACTGATATGTAGGCACACTCCGACCCAAAGTGAACCAAATGGGGACCATCTGGACTAACGTAAAGTTAGTCATACTGACTAATTTATAATTTCAGTGCACTTACTCAAAGTAAAACAGTCTTGGTTGTATGATACAATTCATGAATTTGTACATATTTACTGATATGTAGGCACACCCCAACCCAAAGTGAAACATAATATTAGTTGTATGATACAATTCATACACATTTACTGATATGTAGGCACACCTGACCCAAAGTGAACCAGAGTCTTGGTTGTATGATAAAATTCATACACATTTACTGATATGTACGCACACCCCGACCCAAAGTGAACCAGAGTCTTGGTTGTATGATACAATTCATACACATTTACTGATATGTAGGCACACCTGACCCAAAGTGAACCAGAGTCTTGGTTGTATGATACAATTCATACACATTTACTGATATGTAGGCACACCTGACCCAAAGTGAACCAGAGTCTTGGTTGTATGATAAAATTCATACACATTTACTGATATATAGGCACCACTGACCCAAAGTGAACCAGAGTCTTGGTTGTATGATACAATTCATACACATTCACTGATATCATATGTAGGCACACCCTGACCCAAAGTGAACCAGAGTCTTGGTTATGATTCAATTCAAACACAAAACGTTTTCGACATCATTCGCAAAAGGTTATAAAAGGTTGTCAGAAAACCTTTAAATGTCGGGTTATATAAAGGGTACATTAATGGTATAAAACGTTTTCATAACATTAAATAACATTTGTTGGTAATTTACTGCACAGCAAACACAAATGTTTTACAGAAAACATTTAAATGTCGGGTTATATAAAGGGTATAAAAACGTTTTAATAACATTCCAAAAACATTTTTGAAAACTTAGTACAAATCATTCTAAACAGAATGTTATTATGGGGTTGAAAAAATATTTTGCAAAAAATGTTTTGCCCAAAATATTTACAATAACGTTTTTAAAATGTTTTCACGACCTTTATATAACCCGACATTTAATGTTATTAAAACGTTTTGTAAAAAACATTTTTAGAACATTTCTGTGTTTGCTGGGTGCAAATATTTTAACATAATGTTATAGTGTTGACAAAATATTTGGCCAAAAATGTTTGCAAAAATAGTTAACAATGACATTTTGAAAACATTTAAAAAATATTGTTGTAGTGTGTTTTCATACAAAACGTTTTAAAATGATTTCATGACCTTTATTAGGGATAACCATCAACATTTCATGTTGCCCCCATTGCTACAAAAGATTGTTTTCTGGATAGAACTCATCAACAGAAGTATTTTGGTGGTTAAATGGTCAAAATCGGTCAAAAACTTTTCAATTATGAATTTTCAAAGTTTCCCATTCTGACCGGTCATTGGAACGAAATAAAATGACAAGGTCCAAAAATAGCAATTGGGAGCAAAATTGGCATAAGCATATATTTACCTTTATATATTTCTTTATTTTAACATATATACAAACATGAAACAAGCATATTGTGAAAGTATCAAAGGGATTTCTTATGAAATGGCACTTTACTAGTCAATGGCATAAATTATTTTTTCAAACCGAGGCATTGAAATCATGCATTTAGAGAACATTTGCCAAAAATCATCCAAGATGGCCGATATGGCACAAAATCAAAATTGCACCAAGTCCAGGTGAACTTTTTTTTTCACAACCAAAAATGTCAATGTTATTGGGTTTAATATGACCAATTAGTAGGTGTATGCAAACAAAATCTTAAGTGTCATTGAAGGTCATTGACTCATTCACAACAATAGAGGTTATCCACTTCACTCATCATGCTCATGTGTGACTTCTAACAAAAGGTGCTGGTTCCCGTAGTATTCTTCATTCAAACCAATTCAATGCATGACCTCGGAGTCACCTGCATGACTTTCATGGGCTATTTTGAAACAGTTATGGTTGCACATTCAGGTACTTCTTTTGAAAGTTCTAAACAAGGTATAGCCAGCAGCAAGTTGTAGATGGTATAGGCCTAAATATAAGAAAACGTTTAGGGTTGAAATCAGGTGAAAAATACATCGAATGAGCACGAAACTTCACATTTATGTTCAGAAAGGTGTCTTCTTAGCATGATTCGAAAGGAGTATGGAAATTCCAAAGGGAAGCTGGTGATTTAATTTGTAACTCGAGATCTACTTGTTCATTTTTTTTTCCTTTTTACAGAGGGTATGATAGAGGTATTACTGGCAACTCTGCCAAATTACAGCTCAGTAGGCCACGTTTTCACCTGAAATTATTGACATGAATATTTTGTGCCATTCTTGAGCAGTGCTGAACTTAGCCACTGGCAATTAAACGCACTGTGGAGATGGAACAATTTTGACTCGCTCTTACAGGAAAATGAAATAAGTTGTGTTGCTGTAATTTGCAAGATAGTTACAAAATATAATTGGTATTCACTTCCCCAATTTGTACAGAAAAAAAATATTGAAAAATAAAAGAATGAGATCAATTTAGAAATGTCTGTGCAAGCAGTGCACAGTTGAGCTCCCTGCATGTCTATGGGACGTTCTAATCATGTTGATGGTTCATTGGTCATCCCTACCTTTATATAACCCGACATTTTATTGTTATGAAAACGTATTTACCTAAACCAAAACCCCAAATATAACTTATTCAAAACGTTTTAAAAACGTTTTTGTGTTTGCTGGGTAGGCACACCCCGACCCAAAGTAAGCCAGAGTCTTGGTTGTATGATACAATTCATACACATTTACTGATATGTAGGCACACCCATGACCCAAAGTGAACCAGAGTCTTGGTTGTATGATACAGTAATTCATACACATTTACTGATATGTAGGCACACCCGACCCAAAGTGAACCAGAGTCTTGGTTATATGATACAATTCATACACATTTACTGATATGTAGGCACACCCATGACCCAAAGTGAACCAGAGTCTTGATTGTATGATACAATTCATACACATTTACTGATATGTAGGCACACCCATGACCCAAAGTGAACCAGAGTCTTGGTTGTATGATACAATTCATACACATTTACTGATATATGTAGGCACACCCCAACCCAAAGTGAACCAGAGCCTTGGTTGTATGATACAATTCATACACATTTACTGATATGTAGGCACACCCATGACCCAAAGTGAACCAGAGTCTTGGTTGTATGATACAATTCATACACATTTACTGATATATGTAGGCACACCCCAACCCAAAGTTAACCAGAGCCTTGGTTGTATGATACAATTCATACACATTTACTGATATGTAGGCACACCCCAACCCAAAGTGAACCAGAGTCTTGGTTGTATGATACAATTCATACACATTTACTGATATGTAGGCACACCCATGACCCAAAGTGAACCAGAGTCTTGGTTGTATACAATTCATACACATTTACTGATATATAGGCACCCACAGGTCAACACAAAGTGAAAACACAGTCTTTGTTGTATGATACAATTATTTATACTTTAACTGATATATAGACGAATCCAACAAGCCAAGTCATGGCCATGATTTGGTCGGCCATTACTGGGTCCACTCCCCGCAACACCAAACTGGTGTTGTGACTGCCCAATTGGGTGGATTAAAGCCGCTTAAAAATTGATGTTAGATTCTTTTGTGTTGTAAACTGTCATCATTCTTTTGTCTATGTGTAACACGGGTGATAGAATGCAGTTTAAAATACCCTCCAAGGCCGCATCATTTCTCATTTTAGGTGAGATTGAGGCAACAGGGATCCAGATATGGCTGCCATTGAGCATTGTTGAGGTGTAGGAATGCGTGAAATTGGATTCGTCTATAGGCACAAATTCACTCAATCATACACATTTTATGATAATGATTTGAACACAATTATGTTTCAGTCCTGCATTGTAGGTTTGCTCACATGTATGTTACAATACACACACACACTTGTTTTGCTACTATTAATTATACAATTTTTACCATTGATTATTGTAATAGAAAGGATTATTTAAAGTAATAACCACATCTTATGCAGAGACATACTTATTGTATGAAAAATGGTTCAGAAATTGTAAATTATTTGGATCTTAAAGCTTGAGACAGTTTTGTAAAATATAATATGGAAACTTGAGTAACAATCATTTTAATACAGTCTGTAATGTACTCATCATATTGGTAATATCAGAGAGGGGGAAGGATATCTCACAGGAAGGGTGAACCCCTCTTTGGCTGATTCCAGCAATCTTATGCCAAATTCACCTCCAAAAAGTCTTTTTAAAAACAAAAATTCAACCTTTTTGGGCTTGTTATTGTTCTGGGCTTTTTTTGTTGTTTCTTTTTTAGGATATTCAAATTGTTGAAATCTTAGAAACAGTGTTAGTGTAATCTTTATAAAAATAACAAAATCAGTATTACAAAACAATGCATATTACAGCTATTATGCCAAAATTTGAAATATACACATATAGGCCTATACAAAAGATACAAACTACAGTAATATAAAACAACTGATTTATGAAAACTTATAAGTGATGGAAAAGTTAGATGAGTGGGTTGTGCTGCAAACAATAGTGTTTTACAACTATTACATTGTACTGCACTTTTAATGGTCTTACACTCCACAAAGCCCTAAAATTTTTTAAACCAAGTTAAGGGCTGGGGTATGAGCGACCTTGAAGTACCGGTATCTGGAGAGGGAAGCAATGAGTTACCCCAAATCACAGCGGCAGGTAGTGACTGGGCACGAAAGTGCTAATATATATTTATTTTGGAAGGTTCGTGTTTGTTTTAAATTTTGGGCGTTTTTCCAAAATTTGATATTTTTGGTGATATTTCAAAAGCGACATGCCAAAGACAACTCTTTGGGCACATAGTTTGTTATTGTTATTGCAGTTCTTTTCCACATACCTTCGCTTAACATTCGATTGGGTGATTTACTAATATTATATATTTTATGACTGCAATTTGGCGTTTTCAATGCGCTTTACACGATCATGAAATTAACGCAAATATCTAGTCACGCTTGCTTTTAGAATTTTTACCTGATCGCCGGCTTTTGCAGGCAACAGAATGCAGATCGGCTCACGATAGATGTCGTATTCCTCTATGTGGTTCACTTATTGGTAAAATGAGTTTGTATTCCTTGTAACAACACACACATTGCCGCCTGGTAACCGGGTCTGGTACTGATTTTGGGACAGCCATAGACTTCAGCGCCGTATCAAATCTCATAAAACCACACCCACGACTGACGACTATGTGTTTATGTTTCCCGCATCGAAAGCTTGTGTCTACATCTATTACTATACTTCTTTGGAAACGTTGACCTTTGACCATTCTTTGTATAACGCCCTGATATGACCTTGATATGTTCGCTTGATTGGGTACGTTATAGCATCCATTTCATTGAGTTGTTAGGACTTGGTCAGTAGATAATACTATACAGGGATACAATAGTTTAACATGGTGTGTGAGCATGGTGAAAGACTCATTATTGATTAGGCGCGGACATATTAAAGGCACAGGTCCTTTGCGTGTATAGCAGAAAATTATAATAGAATGTGTGAATAGAATGTTTGGAATTTTGCAACTAAAATACTAACTGCATTCTGCATTATGTATTTATTTATTTATTTAGGCCTATGCCTATTCATTTATTTACTGACTTATTTATTTATTTTATTTATTTGGTATATTAGTTAGTAATATTCCATGATAAGCCTACGCCGGTTTATTATTGATTGTTGATAACTTGACAACTTGATTGATTGATCGATTGATAGTCATTTCACATTATATTCCTAGTTTATAGGCCAATTTGAATAGCATCGTACATTAGATAAATAGACCTATCAGTATTGATTTATTCTATTCAGCAATATCAAGGATTACTATCAAACTTCTCATAGCAAATTGTCAGTTGGCTCAGTGGTAACGCAGTAGGTTTTTCAACACGGAGGTCCCGGTTCGATTCCCACCTCTGCCTATTTTTTTGCAAGGCTGAGAAAAAAAATGAAATTTCTGGACTGCAAACTTATTTGGCGCGCGATCTGAGCTGGTCCTTTTCTGGTGGCTGTGTCTGTTACAGGCACACTCCCTCTGCATCCAAACCAGGTTCACGCTCATTATACCTCCCTTAATCACGTGAGCATGAAATCATAGCTGCGAATGGGATATCACTGCAGAAATCCAAGAACCCAACTTTACACAAAGTCACAACATGATTAGCACACTTGGCATGTGTAGACAATGTTTGTCATCGGATATTACAAAGTTAATTTATTAATATCAGTCAGATTTGAAATTAAATTGTTTATAGGTTAATGAATGCATATTACTTGTTGGGAGAGAAATTCGACAAAATAATGCACGCGCGCTGATGTTGATGCATCTAATGCACGAGCCCCAAAGGGGGGAGTGCATTAGACTCATCAACATCAGCGCAAGTGCATTATTTTGTCTAATTTCTTGAACAACAAGTAATACGTGTTCATTAACCTATTTCATACACGAGAAGAAGAAAAAAAAACATTATTTTTTCTGTTTTTATAACGTATTATCACTAAAAATGTTCGAAAATAGAAGCAAATATAAATGCATCAACCCGCCTCAAAAATGAGTCAATCCTACGCTGACGCTGAACGCTCATGAAAACACTGCGCGTAGTACGCTGAGTGCACAATATACACAATCAATGCATGTTTCATATTTTTCTAACCGCTTTTCTGATTGGCTGCTTTGATATAGGAGTGTATGAAAACATAAAAATGTAAATTGAATGCAAGACAAAATTGCTCACTTCAGCATCATCCATGGCATTGGCTGGTGTGGATTAGCAGAGTCTTATAAAGTGTCACAAAATGTGGACCAGTGTAACAAAGTTTTCAAAATTGATGAGGGCCTGAGATTTCGAAAACCAAGGGCCCGGTTCCTGTAGATTTTGGCTTATGGTCCAATGATTTGGTGAAAAAAAGAAAGAAAATGTTTTGAAAATTAGTACATCGGTGGGGAAAATGGGAATGAATCAATAGAAATTCATCCATGGCATTACCTGTTGTTGATTTGAGTCTTACAAAGTGTCACAAAATGTGGACCAGTATCACAAAGTTTTCCATATTGACGAAATCCCTGAGATTTTTTAAAAAAACTAAGGGCCTGATTCTTTAAGATTTTGATTTATTTTGAGCACTGTATCACATTATAAGCAGGACATATCAGCAGGGTCCAATGATTTGGGCCAAAAAGGAGAATATGTTTTGACAATATAATGATATAGGCACATTATGCTTAAAAATAATATTGCATTATCTTTTGTTGATTTGTGAGTCTGAAGTCTTACAAGTGTCACAAAATGTGAACCAGTATAACTTTTAAAAAAGTTTTCAAAATTGTTGAGGGCCTGAGGTTTCAAAACCAAGGACCCCATTCTTGAAGATTTTGGTTTATTTTGAGCTCTGTATCACATTATAAGCATTTACGATTTGTGTGAACAAAGAGAGACATTTTGTGGGGAAAATGGCAATGAATTAGGCACCAGAAACAAATTTGTTCGATCTTTAGATCGACCGTCGATGCTGCTTCGATGCTGTTATTAATGAAATAACAACTAATTAACCAGAATTAATGCTAAATTTATATTGGTTAATATCAATACAGGCAAAGATTCATATGCTATCACAATTAACAACATGTTATTAATTGATTTCATAAATAATAAGGATCGACTAAGCATCGACGTTCGATCGAAAGATCAAACTAATTTATTTCTATTGCCTTAATAGAAATTGTTATATATCATCAGGTTCCAATGATTTGGGCAAAACAAGAAAAAAAAATAGGCACATTGGGTGGGGAAAATGGCAGATTCAGAGGATGAATTGGGCTATGAAATAAGTAAATTAAACTGCTGAGAGAAAAGCCAAACAGCATTTCGCATCACAAAATCATCAGTTGGGCCTGCATCACAAAGTAGATGAAACATTTTCTCATTAAAATTTCTATCACATACAATTTCTTTCATTAGCATGTATGAGTATTTATCTTTTCAAATATTATGTCACTGCCAGACCAGTGATAGGGTTAAAGTCCTTCTGTTACTTTTTCCATATTTAAGTATTGATAATACTGAGCTGAGCCAAAAACAAACATACTTCCACTTTAAACTACAAAAAGTTTGTATGGTTGTTCTACGTGAGGTGCATCAAAAAACGTATGAAAATGTTCATTTACTAAAACAGCATATTTTATATACTTTTAAATACAATAAGTACTATGAACGCATATACATTAATTTATACAACAAAAAAAAAAATCTGTCAAACAGTATTTCTGCTTTGTACGATAGAGGAAAAGAAAAATTGAGATAAGCTCAGTTCTTTCTATTCGCTACTTGCATAGTTCTGCCATTATGCACTATGTGCAGGGAGAGCCTCGAACTGGCAGCATAATCATGATAATGTGAAAGGAAGAATTGCATAACCTTACACAGAATGTTATATAACTGGTTCAATTCCCATTCATGTATTCTGCCAGTTCGAGGCTTTCCCTGCACATAGTGCATAATGGCAGAACCATGCAAGTAGTGAATAAAGTTTTACTCTTCATTAATAATTCAACAACTCTTCCTATACTTTTGTACAGGAGCCAACCATTGTTCATCCATGATGAATCCACATTTGCAGTAAGCGTATACGCGAACGCCAGCGCACATCCGTGTTACGCGTGAGCGCGTAAAATTCGTCATGTCTGGAATCTGTGAAACTGACACATCGTTGTTAATCGGCGATGAACAACGGAGAAACGTGATTGAATCCCTAACACTATGACTGAAAGCCAATCAGTGAGGCATTTACTAACAACATCACAGTATAATAAACCTCATACCTCTATAACTCATTGAATCTCATCCTTTTGACCGATTTAGGAATAGGATTAATGAGCCTATCCTCATGGTATTTTCCATCTAGATGTGCATGGAGACGTGGTGAAGCAGTGAGTGAGTGAGTCTATACCAAATACCACTTACAAAACCCTTACTAAATATAGAGCATGGCTCTTTTTGTTGCTTTATTTTTGAAGCAACAATGTATTAGAGATTAATTTTATTTTATTTGGTAGTGGTAATCATGGCTAGTCCTGCATTATTTTTCATTGGCATGTAAATCCAACCAAAATCAAAGACTGCCCCTGGCTCCCCCCGCCCTCCTCCCCTTCACCCTCTCCCTCCTGGGTTGAGGTTAGGCATGTTAGGGGTCAACACTTGGTGGTATAGGGATATCTTCCCTGTCCATGCAAGAGGACTTCTGATCACTGAAATATACCCAGGCCCCGAAGACTAATTCCATTGGGCTATTACATTTAAAATGCACAATACGCAGGTGGAAGATTAAGTCTTGAGTATACAGAGGGAGTATACATATTGAATAGAATA
This sequence comes from Amphiura filiformis, assembly GCF_039555335.1. Lineage (NCBI taxonomy): Eukaryota > Metazoa > Echinodermata > Ophiuroidea > Amphilepidida > Amphiuridae > Amphiura > Amphiura filiformis. Next base: position 24,571,225 of record NC_092641.1, read on the forward strand.
GACAATTGGGTAACTTCCATTTGAAATACTCACTCCAGTTGTGGAAGAGATATGTAAAGCAATACAGGTGGAGTATGGGTTTCAAAAAGATTAACTCTGACCAATTACATTTGAAAAACATACTCCCCCTGAGGAAGATATTTCCAAAATCTTCAACAGGGATAGTGTGGATTTCAACTGAATAGCCAATATAGCATATTCAGGTGTAAATTTGGACATGTGTAAACATTACAAATACTAGTATGCCAAAAAAAAAAAAAGAGTTTGAAAAAATTAACCAATTTCATATTATAAGATCGTACATTATGGCTTTAAATTACACATTACTGAAATCAGTGTTCTACCTGTACAACTCATTGGATCCCATTATTGCTGCCAGATATAGGATTGATAAGATTCGCAGGTATTTTCCATCTAGATGATCGGCGTGACGATGTGGTGTATCAGTGAGTGAGTCTATACCAAATACCACACAAAAACCCTTACTGAATAAAGCATGGCACTGTTGATTTGTTTAAAGCAATTCCGTAATAATTCCATCTAGATAAATTTGATAATGTTGAACTACAATGTTAATAGTGATTAATTCCTTGGCATGGAAATCCAACCAAAATCAAAGGCCACTGCCCCTGGCTGCCTCCTCCCCCTCCTCCCCTTCACCCTCTCCCTCCTGGGTTGAGGTTAGGCATGTTAGGGGTCAACACTTGGTGGTATAGGGATATCTTCCCTGCCCATGCAACAGGACTTCTTGAATCACTGAAATACACCGAGGCCCCGAAGGCCGATTCCATTTAGGTGTAAGTTGGGACATGTGTAAACATTACAAATATGCCAAAAAAATTAGTTTTAAAAAGTTCATGTTAATGATTTGCCACTGTACTTCCTGCTTTCAATGCTGTCCATTGGGTCACAATAATAATAAAAATAAACAGTTTGTTTCCAAGCTATAGAGATCTAGAAGTCTTATTTGATTCTCAATGTGAGAAAGTGAAGAAAATCAGTCAACTGGCTTTCCTATGCTCAGTGGTACTTGTCATGTTAACAACAGTAAGTATATGCTTAATAGAATATGTTTCAGAAATTAGTGTTATGAAAAGCATGAAATATTGAGATATTTGTGGGAACTTTAAGTTTAATAAGGCAAACTATTTTTTTTCTTATTCTAAACTGAATATTCTGGTTTTTCTTGATGTGTTCACTGCAAGTATCCCATCTGATGTGACAGACAACCCTCTATCCCACACATCACCAACATCTTCAATGACACATCCAGTGTTGTGATAGCTAGGTGTGCCATTCCCTTCCCATATGTATTTGTACACATGGCACTTATTATCCCCCTGATGATAACATGCAGCATATAATTGACTTGCATCATCCTTATAGGATACAGCCCTGAATCTACAACCATCAGGTGGTTGTATACTACACAGATCCTGATCTACATCACCCAATGCTTTGATTACCATCTTATTACGTCCCATTACCACCAGGTATTCTGTACTGATACTAAGATGATATGGAATGAAACTTATGGATATAATCCTTTGGTGTGTGAACCCTGGCAAGTTACAAACCACCAATGCAGACCCACCTAAACCATATAAACCTATCACAGCTGTATTGGCATTAGCTGCAATACACCATGGATTCCCATTCCCATTATGAATCTGATATTTCTGTACATAGTTTGATGCGTCATGCATTGGGAACTGATACACATAAGATTTATTACTGCATACTACCAATATGCCATCAGGTACAGACTCACTCACTGCTGCACCACATGGGTGCACACCATGTCCCCACTCATCAGATCTGAGGGTGTATAGTAGATGTGTCTCTTCCCTGCTCACATGATGTACCTCTACACTGTCATTTCCACAAATAGCCAGATGATCACTAGTCACAAAAGACAATTCTCCCTTTGAGTCAATCGCATGTTTTAACTTCCACTCCAGCCCTGTAATGTGGAAAGATAATGGGAATAATAAAAAGTTTTTACATTTATGAAATTTAAATGAATGACTGGATGAATGCATGAATGAAATCAGAATAATCATCAATTCAATACAAACATCAAGAAATATTTGCAAACAAAATAATGTCAATGTGTAGTCAATTACTGAATTAGCTATAAAAAAAGTAACTTACAATGATACAACTTTGATACAACTTAATAAATATGATAAATAATATAACATTCAAAAATCAACATGCTTATAGCAATATTGTCATATTTGTAGAGGTGGACATCCTTTTTTTCTTCTGGTCAAAATATTCATACACTGTACTTTACACACATGGTGTACTGGATGTTCAAAACACATCAAGCCAATTGATATCAGTCATAACTGACTGACTGGTACACACACGCATTGACAGACTGATATGCACTGGAATGTATGTGCAATCATCTGACTTCAGATATGCAAACTGTGTGATAAAATAAGTATGATTTAATATAGGCATGCGCCAAGTAGGTTTTCTGCTATAAATATGAAAACATACTTGTTAGGGAAATGGTGTGTGTATCGTCCTTTCGATAAGTATGATATCATACTTAGTGCTTGGGGCAGGTTAGGGCACTTAACTCTATATGAAAGCTCACATACGCGTACATCCCCTACAGATATATGCACACTGAACTAATCCTCCCTGCTTAGTATGAACTTTCGTCTACTGAAGATAGCAGTAAGTGTGGGAGTAATGCGTGGGACATTGGTCAATGAGGTCTTCTGCTATAAGTATGAAGTTATATCGTTGTAGGCATACCATAAATATGTTGGATTAGTGCGCAGAATATGAATGTTGAAACTACCACGTGATCATTTGCAATCGCTGTTTAAAATAAACTGACAGAGATCATCCATATATTAGCACTTTTTGTTGTCCAAACTTAATTTAACTTAACTTGATAATGCCCTCCGTGCTTATAATTTCAGAGATGGTGAACTGCGTGTACGGTTAACCCCATTGCAGCACATGTGGTTAAATTGATTTACCACCAATAAAAGAAATATATATATAATTTCTTTATTCTATTCAGCGTGAATCGATCAAGTGTGTATAGTTATATGAGGGTTCACCAACACGGTTAACCATTGCTTCGGCCCTTGTAGTAGTAATAGTAGTAGATTTTATCATGTCGTGTGTTCAAAGCGCCATGTTGACATGAGTAGGGGAACCATTTCATACACCTGCAGGTGAAACCCAAGAATAAGGATAGATATAATGAAGATGACACTCCTTTATCATCTGCACTTGAACTAACCACCTTGAGTTCATCATTTGTAAAAGTGTGCCTATAATTATCGTATTGCTTGATAGCTCAGTCAGTAAGTCGCCGGGCTAGTAATCTAGAGGTCCCTGGTTCAATCACTGTCAAATTTTTTAGGGGGGTTGTATTTTATTTTATTTTATTTCCATCGTAAGGGAAATGCGTTTTAATTTAATAACCACCAGTATGGGTATTTTTCATGCCGTTATTTTATTCATGGCATGGTTTTATTCTATTTTTTAAATCTTGGTGTACGTTGGTCTTTTTTTCATCTCCTTTCCGATTTGATTTCTAGTCATCTTTTAGAACTTATTCTGGTGGAAGGATGAGGCAAGTTTAAACAGTGCTTAACTTGCTTTTTTACCGCACGCCATCAACTCCCAAAGACCCACCACCTCAAAATTCGGGATAACATACCCACCAAAATTGTTTGATCCCCCCACCCCAGGGAAGCGCCTAGAGCGTGTGAAGCGCCTCCGCCACTGAACCCAACGAGGACGCTAAGCGGGGCTCGCCACTTTTGATCGCTACTTCAAGTGGGTACAGGTCATGGCACTTTACTCTATGATCGATCATATACAACTGAACGTATCCCTCCCTGCTTAGTATGAACTTTCGCTACTGAAGATAGCAATATTAATGTGTTTAGTCAATGATGTCTTCTGCTATAAGTATGAACTTATACTTACTCGGGCATGGTGATCATAAGCCTTTTGATAAATATGAAACCATACTTAATATTAAGCTAGCTTAGTATGTGCAATCATCTGACTTCAGATATGCAAACTGTGTCAACAACATTTATTTTCATTATAGACTTTTTATAGTCTATATTTTCTTCATTTCAGCTTAATTTAGCAGTTGTCATGGTTGTGTGTAAATTCCTATTACTATTAGATACGTTGTAATAAAACATGATTTTAAATATTTGTATATTAATTTTCTCTGAGGGCTTGCAGCAAAATTGATATTTTATTTTCCTTGGTATGGGTTTGTGGCTAGTAGTCCGGTAATGATGATGATATGATGGTGATGACGACGACGATGATGATGATGATGATGATGATGGCGATGACGATGATGATGATGATGATGATGATGATAGTCCGGTAATGATGATGATATGATGGTGATGACGACGACGATGATGATGATGATAATGATGACGATGATGATGATGATGATGATGATGATGATGATGATGATGATGATGATAATGATGATGATGAACAAATTAAATCAAAGATGATAATGATGACGATGATGATGATGATGATGATGATGATTAATACACAAACGAAAAAGAGGAACAAACATGCCTAGCATGTAATTCTATTTTTAACATGGAAAAATTTGACCTCTTATCTACTCGCAAACTGAGATTATGCATATGTTATCTCTTCAATAAACATTGTAAAAGTCGATTTGGCCTTAAAAAAATATGTCACATGTTGTTCGGATTATAAAGACACAGTTTGTTGACCCTATAATGTTTGTGCACTCATATATTGACCTCTGAGTGTATTTGGTATAAATGCATGATCTTCTATAACAACAGGTTAACTTTCTTGTTGAATGGAGGCCTCGAGGTCACTGAACTGTGTATTTGGAGATGATGTATTTTTTGGGTCACGTCATAGCACACGTGTTAAGCAAAAACATATACATGAGAAGTAAACAGGTTACATCTTCTCTGCTGTGACTGATGCCATAGAAACGTGCTCTTTGTTTAAACATTGCAAGTAACATGAGAGGCAAACATTAATGTTTCATATTGCTTGCAACCCCCCAAAGCAATGTTGGAGCCAATACTAGACCAATTGTCCGCTCCTGTCTCAGTATCAAAACAACATTGACTGGGTGGGTGCGGGAGGGGGGTTGAAAATTTATTACTAAATTAAATCCTTCATCACTGCCATCATCGTCACCATCACGACTCATCATCATCATCATCATCATCATCATCATCATCATCATCATCATCAACAACAACAACATCACCATCACCATCATCATCATCATCATCATCATCATCATCAACATCAACAACAACATCACCATCATCATCATCATCATCATCAACAACAACAACATCAACATCAACAACAACATCACCATCATCATCATCAACAACAACAACAACAACAACAACAACAACAACACCATCATCATAATCATCATCATCATCATCATCTACACCATCATCATCACCATCATCATCATCATCATCATCATCATCATCATCATCATCATCATCATCATCATCATCAGCATCATCGTCGTCGTCATCATCATCATTTACACTATAGCCACACAAATAGAAATCTTACATTAACTGCAAGTCATCAGAAAAACAAAATATTTAAAACAAATTATTGTTTTATTACTCATGCCGCACAGTTTGCAACAACAACATCAACTGCCAGATTGTGCTCAATTGAAAAAAAAAAAAGATTTTTAAAGTCTAATATGAAAAAAAATTTTGTTTATAGTAATTTTTTTTACCCCATCTGATCGGCTCAAACTTAAAAGGGGACATATCTGACAGTAAAATCTAACATTTTGAAGAAATTTATTTGAATGGAAATGATATTGCATAAAGTGCAAATGCAGAAAAGACACATCATGGATCTTAACAACAGAAGGAAATATTTGTCTATCTGTTTTGCCTGTACTTGTATATTAAATTGTAACGCTTTTGGTTTCAGCAATTGGTCTGTAAACACACCCCACTCAGAAAACTGACAGTTTCAAATTTACCATTGCTGTAAATTTCCCTCCCCTGTGGGCTGGTTTGCCAAATTCTGTAAAGGATCATTTTATCTTGTACATGGGTACAAAGTCTTTTAAAAACATCTGAAAACTTATTTAGTAAATAATAGTACTGAAGAGCAGGACTCTTAAATTTTGTTGTCTCGGTTTTCTGCTCAGTGACCTACTTTATCCGTCTTCATGGCCTGTGTTGGTCTGGTGGGTGGGAGTATGGTGTTGCTGGGTGGGTTGGTTGGGTTCAGGTGGGCCGGGGAGGAGGGGGGGGGGTAACTCCATGTGTCTGATAGGTAGGGGTCACTGAGCAGATTTCCATCTTGTAATAATGTAGTAATGTGTACATCCATATCGGGAGGGTGGGGTTGTCGGCTGCTGCATGTGTCTCTTTTCATTTGTTGTCCTTGGGTGGATGCCGGACTCGTCCCGGGTCCCGGTCGCTTAGGGTCGTCCCCGGGTTGCCTGGTTTGGGAATGTTTTCTGTGTTCCTTCATGTAGGCAATGTGGCTTGGGGATGATTTGGAGTGGCCTCCACGTGGCATGGGTCTGGTTTTTGTTCCTGGCTGGTAGGTGGGGGGAGGCGCATTTGGTGGCTGGCAGGTGCATCCTTGTGATGTGGATGTACACACAATGGGTTTAAATAGTATATCTTTTTATGTAATTGCCCCAATGGGTTGGAGGAGTCACACCTTTTGGTGATAGTGTCTTGATGCTTCTGACTCTTCCTGGCTAGCCCATTGGGTCTATTTTACTTTTGTTTCCTTTTGTATGTATTGCGTAATTTTACTTTGCTTTTTGATGCATTTTAGCCGAATTTGTAAAATAAAATAAAATAAAATAAATAAAATTTTGGTCCTGTGTTACTGTGATATTTATGTGTGAAGCATGACATTTTTTTCAATTGTACAATATTAGCCCAAAATTATGCTGAAATTTTGTGTTTACCAGGCTGATTTTCAATACACTATTTTTGCCAAAAATAAATGTACAATTTTGTGTTTTCTGAGCAAGTTTTCAATTTTACATTTATGAGGGTAGGGGGTTGAAATTTTCATTTAGGGTTTCGACCCATTAATCCCCACCCTGCAAAGACCACTGCTGACTGCACACATAAAGCAAACAAGCACACATTGTCTAAATCTTTGGCTCCTACACTCTTTTTTCCACTGGTAAGCATGCTCATTGGATATTTGGCAAAATATTTTGCACAAAACGCAGGAAATGTTCTTACCACCCCGGGGGGTCACTCCCATTGTGGCCTGTACAGCATCCGCGATAATGAAAACGCGTAAAAAGGGTAGTTTTTCGTGGGTAAGCACGATACGCGCGTAACGCGTTTAGGGTGTCAAAAACATGAAATATTGGGGAAAAGGGTAGCAAAATTGCAATTGCTAATACGCGGAAATGAAATTTAGGGTATGAAATTTGATGCAAGGAATAAAATCCCTGTTTAGGGTATTGTTTTAGCCAAGGGTTAAATCCTTGTTGAGGGTGCTTTTCAAAAGTTGATTATCGCGGATGGTGTACAGGCCACAATGGGAGTGACTTCGGCTTACCACACATTCCCAAAATTGAAAAAAGATGTTTTTCATTTACCAAACACATGCATAATCATGAAATCGTCATTATTTTGTTTTAATGAGCCACTTGAATTCCATCAGCATATTACCAATCTGAACTGTGAGCCAGTCAGCCAGGATGTTTCAGATGGAAGGGGGAGGGGCAAGGTAACTTTCAAAGTAGAAAAAATTGACAAAATGTGACAGAATAGGCTAAAAAGTACAAAACATGCCGTAAAATATCACAGAGGATCAAGTCAGGTGGGGGAAGCTTCCCCCAGCTACTCCATTGTGTTAGCCAAAGAAGTAATAAACATAATTGGGCAAAAAACAAACAATCAATTGTTTGATTGGCGTAACCCGACTGATTAAATTTAGGCCCGACCCTACTAGAGTTTTTTGTTGGTTTTTTTTGCAAAAAAATAAATGAAAAATTGAATTAAAAAAAAAAGAAGAAAAAAAGTTCCAAGGCCTTTATCAAACGCAATTTACAGCTTTAAAAGTAAAAAAAAAAATCCGACCTACCTACCGTAATTTTTTTTAATGTTAAGGCAATCAAACCATTTTTAGGCCTTATTGTGCTTAGCATTTTCAGTCATGGTCGCAGCATATATCTGTCTCTGGAAAGGTAGGCCTATTATTAGAAATATCATTCCTTATCATTCCCATTTTAGGAAAACTGGTATTATTGAAGGGCAAAAAATAAGTGAAATTGCTAAAAAATGTATTTTTCCCCTGAAAAAAAATCGCAAAACAAGATGTCTAAAAGTTGGTGTTTTTAAGGCGAGTGGGGTGGTACATGTAGGAGCCGTAAAATTTTTGAGTTTCAGCTATTTAACTAACAAGAATTTGTCTTTAAAAAGACAAAGTTCACGGAACAGGTGTATAGTACTTTGAGCTACTTTGGTCTAACTGATTTGACAATAAATAAGTGATTTGAGGTATAAATGATACTTGCATCTTGACTCTGGAAAATAATTTTCAGGTTTTTAAGCTACCTGCAGGAAACAAATTTGGCTATTATAAGAAGAAAATTACATGAAAATATCAGCCCATCATGCATCAGATGCTATTTCCGTTGGATTCCCATTCCTTTTAAAAGAAGTTTTATTTGGAAGTAAATCGCCTAATGTGTTTCAGGAACACTGCATGTCAAATTTGTGTTGAATAGTTTTCTATACAGATGCTAGACCTGATGATCTCTAAAGTAAACAAATTACACTACGTTGTGGTCTTGCTAGATTTTGTCACAGATATTTGTCTCATATCCCAGCTTTATGAACACCAATTTAATTAGTTTGTAAAAGATAATATACATTGGATATGTTTATACACACATTGCTTCATTATTACAAGAGTCAATAAACATTCAATGAACTATAGAGAATGGACTTAATTTTGTGCAGTGTAGTTATTTTCTGAAGTAAGTCACCTATGAATAGGTTTCTATACAGATATGCCTAATCACTAAGTAAATAAATTATAGCTAATTATACTGACCAATCAGTTATGTGTATTATCAGCATGTGATGACTGTAAGCCAATTGCAAACATGTTTAATAAAAAGGCTAAAAAATTCCTACACATGAGCAGTCTCACTCAGGATTAAATGTGCTAAATAGTAATTGACATGGGTAGCAGGATTAGATAAAGGTACACAAACGAGGGTATGAGATATTAGGAATTATTTCTTAGCCTCTTAAACCACATAGTTGGTGGCTTACAATAGCTATTCAAGACACAGGGTATCTAAGGGATAAACTGTGCATATGAGATGTGGGTGCAAGTGGTATTAACATTCACTGGCGTGAACAAAAACTGGCAAATAATTATTGATTTCTTGAAGCTTGAGGGTTTGGGCATATACACTGCACAAAAATAGTTTAAATCAAAGTTCACTGGGTACATCGGACAATATTTCTGGATGTACACTATTCAACCCCTCCATTCGGAGTGGATACAAACATGATGGAATCTGGACTCTTGAATTCTAATCTCTGTGATTAAAATTTAGGAAACATGTAATTTGTGACCCATTTACACCAAACATGCTTTAAGACTCACTTGCATTTTCTGTTTGTTGGTGTGATCCGTGAGGAAAATCACATCTAAGTGATACGACCAGGTCATGCTTGTTCGCGCTGAACAGGCGTAACTAGGTGGTTGTATATTCTATAATTTTCCTGGTGTGTTAACTGTGATTACATCTAAACACCAGTTTATTTTGAATTTAAACGGGACCCTAATTTAATGAGAAAAACGCCGAAAAAGAGAACCAGATCAGTCATGACACGAGTGGATTTTTACGCATCATTATTTGGTTATCAAAACACGACTTCACAAATCGAAATTGGAAGGGTTTAGGCTATTTGCTTATTTATCGTTTAGGCAATTTATCATTCCTTGTGATGGCTTAGTCTCGTGCCAGACTGTGTGTGGCTATCCCGAACAAACATGTTTGTTTGGCTTTGTAGGAGACTAGTAACTACTAGTGCTGGCTCTAAAAGTAAACACAATTACCACTTGATAAAGTTTACAATGTTTGCGCTGGGTTAAGGGTGCATGAATGTTAATGGTTGTGTTTTACACAAACAAACAGAAAATCTGGAAAGGCAACCCGCGATAGAAGTGTCAATTGATGCAACAGCTATGCAGGCCTACCCTTAAAAATATTTTGTCTATTCACAAATCCGAACAATTGCATGTCTCACGCTGTTGTTAATAGCATCGGTAATGATAAGGCTGAATAAAAAAAATAAAACATGTTACTGGTCCCCGTCCGCTTCCTTTTTTTTTTTTTTTTTTAATAAAATTCAGTTATAACTTTATTTCTGTTTATTAAAATTTTGAAAAAAGATGTCGAGGAAGCTGAGATATTTTCTATTAATTAGTTAATTTGTATTATTTTTAAATTGAGTCTTAACTTTATTACCGTAATTTCTATTTTTTTTAAATTTTGAAAACATTTCTTGAAGGTTCTGTGATCATTAGAGGGTATACCAAGAGTTATAATTTGGTACTTCAAACTCTTGTCAAAGTTATAGAGGAATAAATAAAAATTTCTTTAAAAAAGGAATGGGGCGCCCAATGTGAGCTTGGACGTGATATGGTGAATTCCATGGTGTTTAGATTTGGTATTATAATGATTTTTCTAGGGAAGAGTAGAAGATGATCAATTGCAAGAGAAATGTGTTTGATTGGGGAAGGTGTATGACAGGACCGTGTTGGATGAAATAAATGGGAATGCAGTTTTCGTGTCAATTTGCGATTATGTGGGGTGGGGGAGTTCTGTTTTGGGGGCCTATTGTAGTGAGGATATTGCTTTGGATATTGAATATTGTTGAATTTCGTTATGCAGGGGTATATGATGGATAGTATAGAAGACACAAATAAGTAAGCTCCCCCGTCAAAATATTGGGGGGTGGGGTTATCCCCCGACCCGGGATCTACGCCTATGTTGATCAAAAGAAAACGTTATTTTTTTTATAAATGTATAACGCCTGTGATTCATATGCGAATACACTGAAAATCAAATAGAGATGAAGGATAAAAAACAATAACAGAACATTCATTCTTCATCATAAATATAATGGGTAGGCCGATACAATGTGTACAACTACAAGATAAGAACGTTAATGTTTTGTACATGAACGTAACGTCTAGAAATGTACAATTTGATGATATCCAAAAGAATACCAAGTTATATTTAGCATTGAAGAATTTTTAAAAAAATTACAGAACTTTCATTTAAACATGTACACGTAGCAATGATTAACGATGTTGAAAATACAAACGTAACGTTTTGTTCATAAACGTAACATCCTCGACACATCTATACATCCTCTGTAACATCGGCGCCCCCAAAATATCAAATATTGACATGCTATATGCTATGACCTCGAAGGCAGTAAAATTGTAGGATTAAGATTACTTCAAAACCATTGCTTCAAGATCACAGAGGGCTTATTAAGCTGCAAATCAATATATTATTAAAAATAATTCATTTCATATAGGCCTAAAAAACAGATTTTTTAACATCTGATTCGTTAAAACAAACGTTTTTTTACAACGTTATAATCAGTGGAGGCGCGGTAGGGGGCATGGGGGGATGCACCCCCTTTCTGGTTTGAACTCTTTCCCCTGTTGTCTCCAGTAAAAACCCCAAAATACGAACATTTCCCCTTTTTGTGACAATTTTAAGCACAAAATATTGACTGCTATATGCTATGACCTCGAAGGCAGTAAAATTATAGGATTAAGATAACTTCAAAACCATTGCTTCAAGATCACAGAGGGCTTATTAAGCTGCAAATCAATATATTATTAAAAATAATTCATTTCACATAGGCCTAAAAAACAGATTTTTTAGCATCCGATTCGAACCATGTGTTTAGCTGCGCGCAAATCCTTTTTACCGTTACTGTCATCTTCAAATCAAACTAAATTTATATGATGTTTCTTGCATTGGTTAGTCCAATTGCACAGTGTGATAATTTGGTTCGAGGTTTAGGCTTGGAGAGGCAGTCAATGAGGTGTCATTATCCAATTACGAATTAGCAATTACCATAAAGAGTCAAGACACATCGTGTAGATTTCCATAATTATCTTCATAGTTCATAAATAATATCAATGCATAAACATCTTAATATTCGATGTGAGTATACGTGAATCTTCAATGTTCACTTCAGCTAATAGCTGTTTATAAATACGTGACTGCTCTCTTTAAACCCGAATCAAAGAATGCTCCTTTTTCTTTCCCTCAAAACAATTAGAATTTATTCCAGTCGCGTCTCGCTTGCTTAGACACGCTGGACGCTGAAAGACCACGCAACAAATGGCGCGATTAAAAACGCTAGATAAGCGGAGCTATTGATCAATTGACCTTTTCGGTAAATCCCATAAGCCTTTGCGAGTACACCTAAGAACTCGTCATTCTGCGTCACGCCGCTCTGCGCCGATGCGCACATCGTTTATCGAACATCATTACTACGGCGCATTGCAAGTCGGCGTGATGTAAAATGACGAGTTCTCAGGTGTACTCGCAAAGGGTTATGGGATTTACCGAAAAGGTCAATTGGATTGATCATGACACACCGGCAGACAAACAGGGCCTATAGATTTAAAACACATCAAATACCACAAAGAAAACAATATACATTCGGATCACACATGGTTCTGAACAGAAACAACACATACGGGCCAAAACAGCACAAAGACATAAACCAATCAATAAAACACACCATCCAGGATCACACAAGGTTCCCCTATCCTATACCACAAACCCACCGAGAACCGCGAATGCTGAGAACCGCGAAAGCCGAGAACCGCTCTAGTTTTATTTGTTGTTAATACGGTACTATTTGGGAAAGGTGCATGTGTCTGCATGGTTTCCTGAATTGACTCAGCTGAGCCATGAATTCCTCAGCTAATACTTGTCCTCCCCAAGCAAGTGTGTGCAAGGATCAATCTTTATATCAGGAGTGGTTCCTCGAGGGGTGCCGCAAAGTGGTCCATTGAGACACTTGCGTCGAGATAGGGCTGTCATGGTCCCCTACATATGCACAGGACTGGTGTATTTTGTAATGTCAGAGAGGGCCTGTCATGGTCCCCTATGCACTGAACAATTGCTTATCTGACCAGGAATCCTGGCAAGGGGCTGTCCCGCAGCCAGGATTTATTTTGGAGTGCTGGACAATGAACATGTGGACCTTTAATATCATGAAAAAAATCCACTTGCATCAAAAAAGTGAACTTATGTTTTCTTTTTTTTTTAAAGTAGATCCTCTGTTAATTTTTCTTTTCAACTTTTGGGAACTTTTTAACAAAAACATTGGACCTTTTGGTAGCAGGCCTAATTGCAACCACCCCCTCCTGGCTATGGGCCTGGGGCTGACCAACCTGGAGTGTTGAAACAAAAATATATATTGAGATATTTTCACTTTTTATATGATCTAGAAATTATACAGAATTTTATGTGAAAATCTTCAGAATGCAATTTGGTGTATCTGAGCTGATGTGTCCCACAAAAAATACTGTGCAAAGGTGGGGTGTCCAATCCCTTAAAGGAGTATGGTACATCACATGATGTATTCCAACCTATAGTTTGTGATGGTATTTCAATCACTTTTATGATCCAGAAGTTACATGAGATTTTGAAGGCCCCAGAATTCTATGTGATGAATAAATGGTTAATTAATCCATTTTAGACATGTTTTGTCTTACAAAATTCAAGCGAATCATCTTTCATCTCTACTATTTCACAGGGTACTAACTGGTCATCAATTTTCAAGGAAAAAGTGAATCTGATGTGTGGATAAGATTGTTAATTGGACCATCCTACTTTAAAGGAGGTTCAAGTTTATATTTTATATATTTTAAAATCTTTAAAATCTTTAAAATTTTATCTACTTACCATCTTCTGCAAGATTTTCTCCCACCAATGTGGTTCTGTATTCATGGGACACGCTTCTCAGAATTTCCAAACTCTCTGGTCTCTGGGTGCGATCTTGATGCCAGCATCTCGTCATCAGCTGTTTCAGGAATTGGGGGCAATCATCAGGAATCTTGGGACGCAGGCCGTTTACACTAACTTGGAAGATCACAGTCTCAGCTTGCATGCCTTTGTATGGTATTTCACATGATACCATTTCCCAAACAATGACTCCAAAAGCAAATATATCAGCTTTTGGTGACAGTTGCAAATCAGTAAACCTCTCTGGCGCCATCCATCTTGCACTTCCTTTTGTGCTTTCTGTCGTCTTTGTACTAGTAAGTTCTTTTGCGATACCAAAGTCACAAATCTTTAAGACATCATCAGCTGTTAAATGCAATTGTGCGATTTCAAATCGCGATGTGCCACATCATGTTTCTTAAGGTAGTTAACTCCGCGAGCTAAGTGAAAGATCCATCGATGAAGAAGATGTTCTGGAAGTTTGTCTTTATCTTTGAGATAATCATAGAGGGATCCTTTGGCAGCATACTCAGTTACAATAACTACATGGTCTGTCTCCAGGACTGTATCATAATACTTGACAATATTCTTGTGATCTAGTCTCTTGAGGAATTCAATCTCACTTTTTTGCTGAGCTGTAGGTTCTTCATCTAATCTAATCTTCTTTGCAGCTGCTTCTATTGTTCCAAATTCTTTGGATTTCCAAGTAACCCTAAAGACTTCCCCACTGGCTCCGCTACCTAGGCGCTCATGATAGGTTAAATTTGCACCCATATGGAACTCAAATGTATTTCTGAAAGGAAAGGAAAGTGCATTTTGAGACTTTTGAGACATGACTGATAAATAATAGTAAATTTGAAAAGTTTGCAAATTATCATAAGATACTGAGTGATAGTGGTCAAAAGCAACACATTACTTGAACATAATAGACATGTATACAACTTGGTTTGTGTTAAGGGCTGGCATAGGAGCAAACTAACAGTACAGCTACATGGAGAGGGGAAATTCGATATACCCCAAATCACAGCACCAAGTAATGGCCAGGCCACTTAGTACGAATGTGTATTTATTTTTGAAGGCTCATGTTTATTTTAAATTTTAGGGTGTTTTTCTCAAATTTGATATTTTTGGTGATATTTCAAGAAAGCGACATGCTATGCCAAAGACAAATCTTTGGGCACTTAACCCAATCGACAGCATCATCCCGATTTTTTTCATTGTTGATGAGGTTTTGGTATCACATAATAGATACTATTTTTCTCATTACTATCCTGAAATTTGACGCTCCAAGTTTATGTATTTCCGGAGAAATCATGAAATACAGTGGTTCTTACAGGCTACCATTTTGTAAACACTAAAATTTACTTCGGATTTCTGGGCAGGGAATTAATTGCGAATCATCAGTCTCCTCAACAGCTACTTTGGTTTCGCGTCATACACATTCTGTGAAAAAAGCGAACCACACGAACTGCTGAGGAGACGGTGTGCCGTATGAAGTTATAAAAATTCCACGATGGACGTGGCGGGCTAAATAGCTCAATTGGTTAGCGCATCATGCTTAACCCGAGAGGTACCGGGTTCAAAACCCGGTATCGGAAGGGTTTTTTTCCATCTCCATTTTTACCTCAAACTTTTTTATATTCATTTGAAATGTACGTATCGCAAGGGGAAATACATTTTGTTTCCTTTTTTCTGAAACGGTACGAAAAAACAAACAAATATTTTCCGTTCAATACGGGCCGGGCATTGTACAGCATGTCAGCATTCGTCATACAAACGGGAATTGTTGTTGTTGCTTGCCTGCCCTAATGCAATTCACGTATACCAAGGTATTGGATTGCAAATTTGGCTATTTATTCACATTTACGCTGAAAATGCTCTCGTTTTTTCACAAAGCAGCATAAAGGGGGTGATATTTGATATTATTATGTAAGTTTAAAGACAATCCATATCCAAAACCAATAGGGTTACCCCCCTTTAACTTTGTTATTTTTCATACAGCTCTTTTCCACATACCTACGTTACCATTCATTTTGGTGATTTACTAATATATACATTTTGTGACTGCATTTTGGCGATTTAATTAACTCTGATATCTGGAGATGTTCTTAATAATTTATGCCTGATGGTCGACTTTTGCAAACAACAGACTGCAGTTTGGTTCAGCACAAATGTCGTATTCCTCAGGTCTTTTAAAGATAAAATTACTTTGATTATAGCGTAACAACATCAAATTTGACCTCTAAATACAGTGTACGTGGCAGTGTTTGGAAAAGCTGTAGTCTTCGGTGCTGCATCCAATATCTCAAAAATATGCAGTGCTGTCTGCAAATTTATTAATACTAGCAGGATGCCCATGGTCTGCACACGGGCCCCCTGTTAGCTGTGATGACATAATTTAATATGATATGGCGATTATTACCATACCTGAATTACTAATACTGTCAGCATTAAGGGTTAAATGCGAGTTAGCGCAGCGGTAATTCCTCGCTTTGCACCACTGAGGCCCCGGTTCAAGCCCGGCGCGCCCAAGGACTCATGTGCACTTGGTTTATCCCGATTCCATGCTCGCTCTCGCAGGTTTTCTCCGGGATCTCCGGATTCCTCCTGTATCGCAAATATTGGTGATTAGTTGTTTGGTTATCAAAAACTTCCTTCACCCAATGGAATTTGGGGAGCTGCACAGATAATTGGTGGATGTTACAATCTAAATGCGGATAGGTGTGCGCCGTTCGGCAGCAACCTAGTTGATGCGATCTGATTGTGATGATTCACCATTGCAGCGAAGTTACAGCGCTTTGAGTCCTCTAAGATCTGGAGAAAGGTACTTTATAAATCCATAATTTATTATTTTTCATTTAATTTAATTTTTTAAATATTGCGTTTTATACTTGGTTTATACTTTTTAAATTTAAATGAAAGTCTATATTCTATGACTTTTACATCTCAGGCTTCCTCTTCTTTTGTGCCATGGAAACAGAATGTCACTTGCGCAGGTTACACAACATGGCAGAAAAGTTTCTCCAGACTCTTTTGAACATTTTGGTATATGATTTGTCCATTTGAAACATCTGTCCTACAAAACTGTTAAATAGAGCACTTTTGGTTGCATGGCCTCTATACTGTAAGTTGGATATATGGGACTGATTTATAAAAAAAACTAGAGTGATAACCGCACCATAGCTGAACCATGTGGCTTTGGCAGTATATTGTGGTAGGCATATACCACTGTCACCCGGAGTATGTAATGACCTTGACCTTTGACCCCTTTATGACCACTTAATGACCTTAAATAAATCTTTAAATGTTTTTATGTTTAGAATGTCATAAGGATCATTGCATATAAATTTCAGCTCAATTGGAGCATTTTGAAAAACTTGACCTTTGACCCCTTTATGACCCCTTAATGACCTTAAATGATTTTTAAAATATTTTAACCATGTTTAGAATGTTATAAGGATCATTGCATTTAAATTTGCTCAATCGGAGCATTTTTGGTTAAAATGACCTTTTTTTGACCCCTGTGACCCCTGGACGACCTCTGACGTTTGGAAATATTTTTATTATATTCTTTATGTCTTTCTCTTTCATATGACACCACTCATGGGGTTATACCTTCGTGGTATTTAGCGATATGTCCATTTCGGACCAAACTAGTAAGCTAGTAACATTTACTCATATAGGCTGATACCATTTCATGGTTCAGCAAAAATAACATTTTTGGACTAGGGGGGGATTTTGAAAAAGTGGACTTTTTTCCCCAAAATTTAGCCCAGTAAGATTGTATATGAAATAACATCTATTTGAAAGCAGTAACTATTAATGGGTACAATGGGTCCTTGATTTTATAGTTATGGCACTTGTCATTATTTTGAACCATTCTTCAAGTTTTTATTCCATGAATGAAAACTGATATGCCATATTAAAGTCATATCAATGTGTGCATGAACAGTTTGATATTTCCCTTTAAAACTATATTATGCATAAATTTAGTAATCACAGTAAAAGCACAGTAAAAAGAATTAGGAACTATATATTTTATGATAATTAATATGACTTACCCCAAGAAAAAGTTGGTCAAACATGAAGGCTGCTGTAGATATTTGATATGCAGAATATAGGGGTGTGCATATGTATGTTTGAGCCAGGGGTAAACATGAACTTGACCAGAGTACTAAATGAGGAAGTAGGGTACAGCTACACATTGCATGTAAATATTTATATGTATATAAGTATTACATGTACAAATAACGGGTTGCCAAAGTCAAACCAATGAACCATGCATAAACATGACAGTATGTGATACTGAACTTGATCGAGCATAAGGTATTTCTTTATTCTAGTTATTTGTTTAGTTTTTTTCAATCTATATTGTTCTTTTGCTTTATGTAAAGTCTACAATTGCTACATTGAAGGTATAGAATGGAGGTCAGAGTCACGGTCACCCCCAGGAATCAGACCATCCTGGATTGAAAACAATTAGAATTCTTCAAAATAGAAAACTTATTTTTCTATTCCATATTTGGAATTGCAAGAAGTGACATGCTGACATCATAGAAGTCAAAGAGAAGGATTCAAGTTCGCTCTTGTTTATATATTTTGTTTTCTATTTGTGACCCAAACAAGCAAATTACATGAGGACAGGCTTAAAAACTTTTAAATATTGAATATTTAGCTATATTTTATCAAGAGAAATATCGGAAAAAGGATTTGTGATATAAGCTTATATATCTGCTTGTTACGTTATTAATAAGTAATAAATTTGTGACACCGTCCTCACTTTTCTTGATCAAATCACACAAGCATTCTCTAAAAGTAGAGATTTTTGTGCTACATTTATTTTTGCATTCAAGGCAGTTACTGTAAAAATAACAACACAAAAATATATATAGTGTAAATAGATCAATGTAAGAAAACAGTTAAACCATTCAAAAGTGGCAAAGTGCAAAATATTAATCACAAAAATTGTCCACATTTACAGTATTTGACAATATGTGCTATTCCAGTTGAAATCCATACACCCCCTATGGAAGACATAACTTTAGTCTCCTATATACACAAGGAAAGGGGTGTGAATTTTAAATGGGATTACCTGAATGAGTGATTCCATTTGAAATCTACACCCCCTGTATTTATTTTTGTTGCATAATATAATATTTTACGACCATACTGGCATGTACAATTTCTGAGATAATCAATAATGGTCTAAATCATTTTATTTTCATTTCCATTTTCAGAACCAGCTTCTCCTGATGACTGTTGAATTTGTGTCTACTGCCCTCATTGTTGAAGTGCCTGTGTACTGAAGCTGTATTATCTACTACAAATCCGAGTAAATCTTTTAGCGTGTTTCTATTGAGTCCCCTGCATTTTACCGGTAAAACTGTTCGCCGTCAAATAGCGGCGAAAGGCGGATATCGGTCAGTTTCCATTGCACGCTGTTTACCGGTAAACACTCGATGAACAGCGTCAATTGACACACATTTAAAGTTTGCCGGCGAAAGGTCGTGCACTGGGGTCAATCGCAAAGCATTGTGGATTTTAATATTGTAGTATTTTCTTTGGCTAAAAATGAGGTAGCAAACATGAGAAAAGAAGACTGAAGAATAATGTTTTTTTACGCCATTGGGAAATCCCCCTCAGTGATATCGACGTGAGTACTCAGTATTGTTGCGCGCAAAAAAAAAATAGGTCTTAGAATTTAATCTTTCACAGTTTAATTTCAATTAATTCTTTTTAGCGAATAGTAATTTAACATCAACAACATAATATTAAATTCATGAAATCTTTCTAATTTTCTGAAGCACACACCGCCGCGGATCCGAGTTGATTTCTATTTTGTTTTCGCATGCCCAGCTGGATTCATCCGCTGATGTTGTTGTTGTTTTGTTTCATGGCTTTTACTAGGGTCATAAATCATAACTCAGGTTAAATATTTAGCATAATATGTATAATGCAGGGATAATGCATTATGAATATTTCTTCCATTTACTTTATTTATAGCAAGTGAGTCAAATATTTGTATGTGATTAGGCCTAAGAATTTTTGCGAACGAAATGGTATACATAAACAAGCTAGCTCATTGATGATGCAGAGGTCAATTTCAGCGACTCAACTTCCGCTTTTCTTCCCTGTATGCGCATTCAATCGGAACGGAGTGAGTTTCTATTGACGCTTACGGTAAGCGTCCCGCTATTTTCCTTCCTCGAGAAGGAAAACGTTACCGGTAAAAACTCGCCCCTGTTTACCGGTTAATAACGGGAAGGTCAGTTTAAACTGTTGAGCAGAAATAATCCCTTTACCGTCTTTTTACCGGTAAACGGTCCCAATAGAAACACGCCTTTTGACAAGTTGCAGGTTTGTTACCTAGCTGGGGGGTTTACACTCCCCAGCTAGGTACTGTAATGCTCTCCGATTCTTCTTTCTTTCTTCTTCTGGCAACAAAAATTTCAAAATGCTTCTCCTCCTACATGTTACACCCTACAATTACGTAACTTGCACATATGTATCGGCTATATCCAGTGCCCATATGGTGCAAACAGAATTGAGATCAAAGGTCATTAAAGGGGCATTTTCGGTATATAACCAAATACCTTCAAAATGCTTCTTCTGCCACATATTACATAGCACAATGACGTCACTTACACATGTGCATCAGCTTTACCCAGTGCCCATACCTTGCACTCAGAATTGGGGTCAAAGGTCATTAAGGGGGTAAAATCTTACAATTGCCTTATCTCAACATCTGTAAGGGGTGTGGGGCTCAAAATCAGTGACAACAAATCTCATGATCAGGGGAACTTTTTATAGGGGTCAGGTCAAAGGTCATGCAGAGGTCAAATTTTCGAAATGCATTTTCTGGACATCTGTAAGGGATACGGGGCTCAAACTCTTGTGACAAGAAACTTACTGACCAGGGGAACACTTTGGAGCGCTGTGCAGGGGTCAGGTCAAAGGTTATCTGGGTCAAATCTTATAATTTAATTTTCTGAAGTCTGTAAGGAGTATGGGACTCAAACTCGGTGACGCCTTAAACCTCATGACCAGGGAACATTTTTGGAACATTTTGCAGGGGTCAGATACCTCTAAAACACCAACATGCCCCAGCTAGGTTTGTGGTCTATGACCACCATTTGCCACTAGTTTACCTTGTTTGCTTGCTTGTTTGTTTAGGTTGGGACCGTTGCATTTGTGTCTACTGCCCTTATTGTTGAAGTAACTGTACAGTGTGGTCCTTGTAAAAATCCTTTAGGGGTCCAAGAATTTTACATCTTGGGGCATATCGGGGTCAGTTGTTGAAGTTTTTAAAAATCCCAGTGGGCATCATTTTGGACCTGTGTCACCACCACAATTGCATGCAAAGTGCACAAAAACACTTCGAAATTTGTTGTTTACTAGGCTATTTTAGTCAAAAATAAAGGTGACATTTTTGTGAGTGTTTGAAATGTTCTGGGAATTGATTTTAGGGGAGTTGAATGTTCTTTTGGGGGTTGACAACCAAATTACAGGGGTCCTTGCAAAGACCACACTGTGTCTGTGTACAAGCTATTTTATCTATTTACCAAAAATCCAGAATTAATAATTTGAAAAGTTGCACAGCTTTGTTTGTTTGTTTCTTTCTTTCTTTACTCATTTGGGACTCGTGCATCTGTGTCTACTGCACTCATTGTAAAAAAAAGTAGGTCTAGGGCCTGCGTACGAAAGCTATTTTATTTACTCACCCAAGTCAATCTTTGACAAGTTGCAGGTTTGTTTGTTCTTTTGCCCATTTGATCTGGGTCTACCCTCATTTTTGCTTAAAGTACAAAAGCTAGGCTCTGTTACAGGTGTGTTAGCTTGTGTGTTTGCTAGTAAATAATTGTAAACATGCATGGCAATTTAAAGGTCCATTCAGTGATCCCAGCGAATGTTTAAAAAGTTGCAAAAACAAGGAATATACAGTATTGACAAAGTTGAAGCCCCGTTATGTGTTGCTGATTTCCCTGTTTAAGTAGAGATATTACTACAGTAAGGTAGCAATTAAGGTAGCAGTTGTGTTCACCCGTGTATATCCTAAATAAAGACAAATGTGTCTAAACTAAAACAAGCAGCCGATGCCTGTATCTTTAGTTCTGATTTAAGACTTTATTTGTTGAAATTTGTTGAGAATTAAAGAAACAGTGATCCAAAATGAAGATATCAAATAAAAAGTTGCGCTTTTGTGTTCAAATCAATGAAAGTACGACGCTAGTTTTTCGTGCTAATCAATGAAAGCACAGCGTTAGTTCTCTTGTTCGCAAACGTGTTGTGTACAAATCAATAGGGCATGCAATGTGGCAGACTGCAACATTTTAAATTTGAATCTGGGTTTTTAGATCTCTGTGTCTTTATTTCATGAACAATTTCAATGAATCAACAGCTATTGGCTGTTGGTTCCAATTAACCCCAGACAAAATAATGAAATTGGAAGCAATGATTTGCGTCTTTGTCAGACGTTCAACAGACATATATGATTTATTTGCAATAAGTATGTAACACAAATATATAGCATGCATATAAGGAATCAGCACCTTAAACCTGGACTTATTAGCAAAACGATATTTAGATTTACAAAGGACCCTGATGAACTATCAAAAGTCACCACCCCAGTGACCTACACAGTAAGGGCTTATAAATATCTTAAAATAAACAAGAATATTTTAGAGGACCTAGATGAAACCTATCTTAAGTCACCACCCTCGTGACCCCTACAGAGGGAGCTGAATAATATCTTGTTAATATAAAATATAAATATAAAATAAGGAATATTTAATATAGCACCCCAGATGACCTATCTGAAATCACATCCCCAGTGAACTACAAAAAGGGAGATTATAAATATCCAAACAAAGAGCACAGCCAGTAATATAAAATGATATGGGCTGAAACCTTTAACAATATTTGTGCATGCAAAATATATAATATATATTCCTGTAAGATGGTTTCCAGGAATCGCACATTCATATAGGGGAAATCCCTGACAGGTTAAATTGGATACTTGATCCATACTAAAATGTCTACATACTTTAATTTGTGTGCATTTCTTATCCATACTTAAATAGATATATGTTTCAAATTAGAAAATCTCTGCCAGCGGATTTTAAATTTCTTTAAGTTGATGCTAATGCTTTAGCATTGCTCACTTTAAATGACATGGTTAGACATGTGTATATTTTTAATCAACTACAGCTATCTCATCCTTTTCTTTTAATTTTTTGTTTGAAAAGCTGTAACATATGAGATAACATTTAACTATATGCTTATTAGCCCAAGGAGAGATATTCACGAGATGTACATTTTACACGATGAAGTTCAACTATCAGCAGGAAGTTCTTGATTGATATAGCAAAGGAAGGCACCTATCAAGAGTTTCATGATTTGAGCAATTTACCGCTCTCAAAAGGAATTAGACGACTGCACCAAACCAAACATCAAATCACGAATCGTGACCCAATCTTTGCTCTATCAATTACGTTAGAATTGCTTCTTTAACTTTAACATAGAAACTTAAAATTTTCTTTATAAATTTTCCCGCACCACCACTACCATACTCTCAATATGAAAAATTGCAAAGGGAGTGGTGGGTGGGAAAGAAAATTTTTTAAACACAACCTAGTCTTGTTGAATCTGACAAAATAATGACGAAACAAGAAATGATCGGAATGCAAAACATCGCCTGTGTACCACGTGACTTGGCAACAGTACACAAATTCACACAATAGGCCTTACCAACGGGGACCACAGCATTTATTCTGCAGGGGTTAAATTGGTTTTCAATTGATGGGATTGAAAACGTTATTAACCCCAGACAAAATAATGAAATTGGAAGCAATGATTTGCGTCTTTGTCAGACGTTCAACAGACATATATGATTTATTTGCAATAAGTATGTAACACAAATATATAGCATGCATATAAGGAATCAGCACCTTAAACCTGGACTTATTAGCAAAACGATATTTAGATTTACAAAGGACCCTGATGAACTATCAAAAGTCACCACCCCAGTGACCTACACAGTAAGGGCTTATAAATATCTTAAAATAAACAAGAATATTTTAGAGGACCTAGATGAAACCTATCTTAAGTCACCACCCTCGTGACCCCTACAGAGGGAGCTGAATAATATCTTGTTAATATAAAATATAAATATAAAATAAGGAATATTTAATATAGCACCCCAGATGACCTATCTGAAATCACATCCCCAGTGAACTACAAAAAGGGAGATTATAAATATCCAAACAAAGAGCACAGCCAGTAATATAAAATGATATGGGCTGAAACCTTTAACAATATTTGTGCATGCAAAATATATAATATATATTCCTGTAAGATGGTTTCCAGGAATCGCACATTCATATAGGGAAATCCTGACAGGTTAAATTGGATACTTGATCCATACTAAAATGTCTACATACTTTAATTTGTGTGCATTTCTTATCCATACTTAAATAGATATATGTTTCAAATTAGAAAATCTCTGCCAAAGAAGTTAATGGATCATGCAAGAACTGAATGAGGAATAAACTTCCCAATCCCCCCCCCCCAGATTTTTTAAACATATTCTATTTATTCTTTAATTTTCATCAGTTAAGCCTGGGGGATATGGGAAGCTCTCTGGATGTTCTTTTGCCTGATATAAAGGAGACCAAACGGTGACTGCGAGTGCAATCCCCTACCCATAGTGGTTTTGTCAATATTACGCATATCTGGATGAACTATATCTGTGGGTAATGACACGTTAACTCTGCTCTACCAATTTTGTGTGCCATTTGTTTATATTTCTGGTACATCTAAGCCCCGCACCATGTTTTTTATCATCAAACGAGGAGTGTGCCATGCTATAAAAGTGTACAGAGAACTAGGATAATATGCCCATTCTATAATACAATAGGTCAACATACTTCTTGAATCAACGTGATAACTAGGCGGCTGCGCAACCTCACGAAAAAACTTGAACAAAATTTTTTGATTTTGAATTTTGTTGAACAAGAAAAATTTGAGGGCATAGTACTTGGCCCCTGCCTAGGCTATCCCATGCCAACCTGGAGTTGATTCCTTCCTTAGTATTAATAAACTTAATCGATCAAATCCCACATGCTAGACCGGCTTTCAATAAATATTTATTAAGTAAAATACAATAGGGCAATTCATGGTTCTGAACAAGATGATCGTTTAAAACAATACAAAACAAAAACAAAAACAAAAACAAAACAAACATTCATGCTTCTGAAGCAGCAACTTGACACGTTCCTTGCTTACTAACTTATACCAATCTGACAATTGAATTCTTAAGTGTTCTTGTATTTAGCCTTAAATTTACATCTCCTTAATCCACTATATCATGTGCACATATTCAGTGTGCATTCCAAATGTTATGCATATACTTTCATTAAACATTTTTGAGTACCTAACAACTGAAAGTATAATAATAGATGATGCTGTACAAGTGTACATACCTGTCAAATGTTCAGAATGTCAGAAGATTGATTGCAGGAACTGCAGGACTTTGGGAACAGAGGTCTATTGGTCAGATGACATTCAAAAACCAAATAGACTGTCCCGTGTGAATGCTCAACATGCAACATTTTAGATTGTACAGGCAGAGTTGAAACAACACTCTTAAAATCACAATACCAGGTCAGTCATATTACTTATGACCCACAAGACAACGACGACGTACAATTGTTCGTGATTTGTGATTCTTACCAGATTGTACACCATTTTATGTTTTTTAAAAGCACTTGACATGATTCTTCCATTGTACGTAGTTTGTAGATAAAGCAACGTGCAACATTCAATGTTAATTCAAAATGTGCAAATATATGTCATTGATTGCTGCAATGTAGCTGTTACGTGGCTCCATGTCTATTGTCTAACTGAAGTAAACCCATTATAGGTAAATGCTTGATGATGAGATCACCGTCAAATATTATTGTGGTCATAAACAAATCTCCAGTCTCACGACAAGCAACGCGTCTTCCCTCCTGTTACCTGACATAATCTGCAATGAAGAAGAGAGAAAAGGGAAGCAAATTGTGCAAGCAAAGGCTTTTGCATATATACAAGCCTGATTATTAATAAAACTACCTTACTATACACTAAGGAGTTGAAAATTGAATTGATCTTGAACATGATTATTTTTTCCATTTATTTTGTTTATTTATTTACCTCTTTATTTACTTTTCAACTTTTTTAATATGCCAGAAGGTCCAAGTGGAAAGGCAGTGTGCTCTGTTCCCACTATCTAGGCGAACTTCACAAAGATGCTGCCAAGTAGAGTAAAACCAAATCTAGTAAAAACTATGCCGAAAGTTAATTTGGGCAAGTAAAAGGAATCGTACCAAGATCCACCAAACTTGTTTTTACATCAGATGACTCTACAATTTTGCTTTCCTGATGATACATCTTCTATGGGAATACAAACTGCTTGTAAATTTTCCCGACACTAATTACCGAAAATACGCCAAAGCCCCAAAAGCGCGGCCTGAGAATGACTCCTGTCCCACGATTGGACAAAGCAGGGGCATTATGCAAAGCAGGAGTTACAGCACACCTCGCATGGCTCCGCCTCTTCACCTTTTCAGGACTGAAACCCTGGGATTATTTTATAATCCCTGCAATGCCCTGGAATTATTGCAGCAACAATAATACAGTTTGTTTTAACTAAAAACCAGGCACGGTGCATCAGCATGATTATATAAAGGGTTGACCCATATCCCATGGTTGCTGTTTCTGATCCATGTGTTTTTAACCAGGCATTGATCTTTCCCGTCCATGGATTCGATAAAATCAAGCATGCCGAATTCTGCAACCTATACCACGCGCCTATTTCATCCTGCAGAAGTCCGATGTTTTTCTCTCAATTAAGTTGATACATTATGTGAACGATGCAAATTATATGTGAAAACCCATAATTAAACTAAATAATAAACATTTTAATCATAACTGCTCCTTATTGGCACTCAAATTTCGTTTCGGACACAACTTGATATCGCAAGTTCAACAATGTAAATATCTTTGTTTATGTGATACATGTTCGAATGACGTCATTCCATTAATAAATAACTTATGTAATTTCTCGTAAATGGGTTGATCAATATTGTTGATAGCACACCATAGAAATGGGCTATTTGCAAAATCCCCAGGACTGATTGACTGTAAACAATTTACGCAATCATCGAGACCGCCATTTAGTATTGCCAAATCCGCGATTTGGTCGCCCAATTGGGCGAATTTCGATTTTTATTTATTTATTTTTTTGCGACTTTTGACAATTTCCTGGCCTCAAAAAACCAATCATTAAGGAACATTTTTTCGACTTTTTAACATTTGGCTCCCATAAAGTTAAACCAATTTAAAACATTTTTGGAGACTTTTTGATTATTTGGCCAGCAATTCAAGCAGAAATGTTTTGGCAACCTGGTTTTGCGTTCTGCTTGTGTGAATATCACAGTTTGAAAAACTTAAAACCGTGTCAAGTGAAATTATAAAATAAATCGCACTCGACCCAATGTTATTTATACTTCCAATGCCCATTTTTTACAAATGTGTTCTACCTTTAGGCTTTAGGCCTAGGCCTGCTTCTAAAACCCGCCATTGATTATAAAAGCAAATTTCTCACCGAATCAACTCATCATCTTGACTGCTCTCAACACCGCTGCGGATAACGCCCGGCGGGGTGACCCGTTCACGTAAAATTGTCACATTCCGCATTTAAAATACCAGCCACTTCGCCTGTCTATCACTCGGGTTAGTTTTGTCCAACTATTTGTATTATTTTATTAAGAGAATCCCAGACAATGTCACAATTTCCACTTGCCGCAGTACCATCACTATGATAATATTGACGACTTTACTTGATTGCTGCAGCTAGTTGTTTCGTGCGTAAATTCAACAACGATTTTCCGTTCATGTAAAAAAAGACTTTGGAATCGTAAGGGAACCAAACTGGAACTATATCATTAGCCTATTATCGCACTTGTACTTTCATAACTGATGAATTATCAGCCATGCACCTGGCGAGATGCTCTCGGTGATAGCGCAAATAGACATAAAATTCGATCCAGCTGGTGGTATAGGCTCCTTTTCTCCCAATGTTCCACTCAAAGTTCATGAAATTCCAAACCGCCGCACATATTTTGTTGTATTTTTCCGGCCGAAAACCATCAATGAAAACATGGTCCACGCCACGAAATATTGTTGTAAATACACTTCCAAATTAATATATATAGCTACTGGGATTACTACTTATGAACGATAGTTAAATTGTAAAATATGCAAAAACTTCCGAAAGAAAGTTTTTAAAAGAAAATTTTTAAACACAACCTAGTCTTGTTGAATCTGACAAAATAATGACGAAACAAGAAATGATCGGAATGCAAAACATCGCCTGTGTACCACGTGACTTGGCAACAGTACACAAATTCACAATAGGCCTTACCAGGGGACCACAGCATTTATTCTGCAGGGGTTAAATTGGTTTTCAATTGATGGGATTGAAAACGTTATTATGACATATCTGCCTTTGTTTAGGATATACAGGGGGTGAGCGTAACCGGTACCTTAATTATTTGTCTTACTGTATGTTAATTTAGCACATTCTCGGTTAATAGCAAAGGTGCAAAAAGCTGAATTTTGATGATTTTTATGATTTTCTGAATTAACAAATCGCTGAATAGGCCTTAAAGGGAAAAGATATGGGTTTTTTTTAAGATTGAAAATAAGATCAGGGAAAGAAAATCTATTACCCCCGATACTGGCTATTCAGGTGTAAATTTTCAACAGTCCAACATGTCCACATTAGGGACCATTTGTTAGTGTATGGATGGACCCCCTTAGCTACACCCTTAATTGGGCATATAATATCTAACAATATGAATGTAAAGTGCTAGGATTACCTTGAAAATGGTAGCTTTAACAGTTTAAAATTGTTCCTTTATCTCGTTTCAGTTATGGCGTCTTATGGGATTCATTGATACCAGAGATCTTATAATCAGCCTCATATGAATCTACAACTTCAGGATATTTGAAGGAGACTTTGAG
Organism: Amphiura filiformis; assembly: GCF_039555335.1. Lineage (NCBI taxonomy): Eukaryota > Metazoa > Echinodermata > Ophiuroidea > Amphilepidida > Amphiuridae > Amphiura > Amphiura filiformis. Next base: position 24,600,347 of record NC_092641.1, read on the forward strand.
TCCTTGGATGATGCCTTAATGCGGTCTTTGAGGTATGTGGTTATTCACCATTTGGTGTCACCTGAAGCAGTGTATTAGCTAGATATGGAAGTTTGCCCAGCATTTCAATCATTTCAATACAGTTGCCTGTCCCAATTGGACCTTTAAACTTTATCCAGACTTCTACAGCCTATTGGTGGTTCAAAGAGTTCAAATAATGTTTTGCTATAACCTTGTTTTGTAAACCTGATATTGCCACCCTCATAACCAAAGTGCCTTACATGTTTCTCATGTGCAATTTTGATTTTCTGAGTAATAAACCCATAACTAATAAAATTTCCAGCCACATTCTTCATTATCTTGTGGAATTCATCTCTTTTGATGAATTCCACAAGTTAATGAAGAATGCAGCTGGAAATTTTTATTAATTATGGGTTTATTACTCAGAAAATCAAAATTGCAAATGAGAAACATGTAATAATGATTTAGGCACTTTGGTTATGAGGGTGACGATTATATTGAAAAGCACAAGATGACTTTCTCAACTGCTTTAATTAGAAACTGCCCTTCCAAAATGGCAGGCAGACATGTGGCTAGCTAAGCCACTGACCTGAAGGAAAGCTTTGGATTGAGAGTATTCTTTGAGTTTTAATTATGGGAAGTTCCCTTCTAATCATATACCCTTAATATTGACACCATGATCTTTGGTAAATAGTAATTTGCACAATATTATTGTATGCAAATATTGTTTATTTAATTAATATAACAAGTGTTGGTAGACTAAATAAACAAATTAACAAATCAAAAATGATAAATTTACAATGTCAAAGGTTTATTTGTTCAATCCATTATTTGCTGGTATCACTAGGATACATGATCATAATCAGGACACGGTTCTTTAGTCCCAATATGTTTGTACATTCATAGAATGACCTCTGAATGTCTTGGGTACAAAAACTCATACTCCACAACTTGAGGTCAAATTTTGAGTCTGTACTGTTAAATGGTGGTTAATGAACTGCACTACTGGTTATGAGACCAATTTGGCTCATATTGGGCTATTCCATTTGAAATCCATACACCCTGTATGGAAGACATGGCTAAGTTTAATCTTTCACACAGGGAGTGTGAATTTCAAATGGAGTCACACAGTTAGGTAACCCTATTTGAAATCCACACTCCCTCCCTATGTGAAGGATTAAAGTCATGTCTTCCATAGGGGTACATGTATTTCAAATAGAATAGCCCATGATTCAATTTAATTGCTTCTATGATTTACATAATTATTTGCTACAAATGGAGACTACTAACATTTACTGATATAAAGCACCCACTGACTCAAAGTGAAACAGTCTTGGTTGTATGATACAATTCATACATTTACTGATATGTAGGCACACCCGATCCAAAGTGAAACAGAGTCTTTGTTGTATGATACAATTTATACACATTTATTGATATGTAGGCACACCGGGACCCAAAGTGGACCCGAGTCTTGGTTGTATGATACAATTCATACACATTTACTGATATATAGGCACCCACAGGTCAACACAAAGTGAAAACACAGTCTTTGTTGTATGATACAATTATTCATACATTTACTGATATATAGGCACCCATTGACTTAAAGTGAAAAATGAGTCTTGGTTGTATGATACAATTCATACACATTTACTTTATGATACAATTTGAACACAATTATATTTCACTCCTGCATTGTAGGTTTGCTTACATGTATGTTACAATACACACACTTACTTGTTTTGCTACTATTATACAATTTGTACCATTGATTATTCCAATAGAAACGATTTATTTTTGTTTTTTTGATTGACTATGCACTAAAGATCATAAGGCATAAGCTTAAACTAACAACCACATCTTAGGCCTAAAAAAAATTTGATTGACGTAACGCGACCTACCCTAAAATTAGGCCCGACCCTAGACTTTTCTTTCTTTTTTTAAATAAATAAAAAAATTTATAATAAATAAAAAATAGATTTAAAAAAATTCTAATTTATAGTGCACTTACGCCTAGACATTGATCCACAAGCCTCAGCACACTTTACAGGTTGTCGCTGACCACTACGGCCCCACATCATTCCATAAACCAGCTAACAACAAATCAGGGACTTCGCTGCTACAAGAGCGCACATTCTAAACATTACACACAAAAAAAAAGAAGGAAAAAAAGATCCAAGGCCTTTATCAAACGTAATAAATATTTTATATAATATAAATATTTTTATCACAGAGAATGTCCTTGAATATACTTTAAAAAATCCCCACCTTCCTACCCTATTTTATTTTCATGTTATGCCAATCAAACAATTTTTTAGGCCTTATACAGAGACATACTTATCGTAGGAAAAACGGTTCAGAAATTGTCAATTAAATCTTAAAGCTTGTGATGCAATTTGATGAGACGGTCTTGTAAAATATCTGGCACGACGGTCTGGCAAGATATCTCACAGGAAGTGTAGAACGAATCTTTGGCTGATTCCAGCAATCTTTTGCTAAATTCACCTCCAAAAACAATCTTATAAAAACAAAAATTCAACCTTTTAGAGCTTTTTATTGTTCTGGACTTTATTTTTCTTCTTGTTTAGGATGTTCAAATTGTTGAAATCCTAGAAATAGTGTTTGTGTAATCTTTATACATGTTATAATAGAACAAATGTACAGTATTGCAAAACAAGCTATTCACTGCACTGAAGATTACAAATCAATGCATATTACAGATTTTTGTTTATTTTGGACACTGTATCACATTATAGGCAGGACATGTCTTCAGGGTCCACAACATTTTGTGTGAAAAAAGAAACAACATGTTTTGAAAAATAGCACTTGGGCAATGGGGATGAATCAGTAGAAATTTATCCATGGCATTACCTGTTGTTGATTTGAGTCTTACAAAGTGTCACAAAATGTGGACCAGTGTAACAAAGTTTGCAAAATTGTTGAGAGCCTGAGATTTCAAAACCAAGGGCCTGATTCTTGTTGACTTTGATTAGTCCAATTAGTCCATCAGGGTCCAATTATTAGAAATGTTTTGAAAAATAGCACATGGGGAGAGGGGAATGGGGATGAATCAGTAGAAATTCATGCATGCATTATCTGTTGTAGTACCTAGAATCCTCAAATGTGGATACATTGACATTACTTTTGCGTAACAAAACAATATCTGTCAACAGGGTGAAATGCATTTTTAGCATCTATAGTATAAAACAAACAAATCTTTTATTTTACACATATTTCTGCTCTGTACAATACAGGAAAAGGAATTGAAGACAAGCTCAGCTCTGTCTAAATCCATTCTGCTCTACATTAATAACATTATGACTGAAAGCCAGTCAGTGAGGTATTTACAAACAATGTCACATAATTTATATACATATTACACCACTCAGTGTTTTTACATCCATAACTCATTGGATCTCATCATTTTTACCCAATTTAGGAACAGAATTGATGAGATCTTCATGGTATTTTCCATCTAGATGTGCGTGGCGATGTGGTGTAGCAGTGAGTGAGTCTGTACCAAATTCCACATGCAAAACCCTTACTAAATAGAGCATGGCTCTCTTTTATGCAATTCTTTAACAATTCCATCAATACATAGTTGATGCCATGGAACTACAACATACAAGCAATGAAATTAATTTATTCTGTATAGTGGTGGTAGCGGTAATCATGCCTTGTTCTGTATTTTACTTCATAAGCATGGATACCCAACCAAAATCCAAGACCACCACCCCTGACTGCCTCCTCCTCCTCCCCCCCCCTCGAAGTTAGGGTCCACACATAGTGAGACATGATATCTTCCCTATCTCTGTGTTCAATAGGACTTCATGAATTACTGACATATATACAGGCCTAATCCCACTGTCTTTAAGTTAATAGGGATGCTGTGTACAAAAACTTTCTTTCACAAATAGTGTGAAACAAGAAAATACATACGATTGGCATTGTAAAAACTAGCTCACAACTTTGCAACCAAGTATCTTAATTGGTGATACTTGAATTTAATAATAATAATAATATTCTATGTTCTAAGCAATTGAGACCTCTACAAAGAATTTTATCTGATTCTCAATGTGAGAAAGGGAAATGTTAACAATAAGGCACAAATCTGTCTGAATGGCGAAACAAAAACATAGGGTAGGTAGGTTGGATTTTATTTTTTATTAATAAAGTTTTAAAGTCGCAGACAAGTTTATTTAAAATGCCCACAGTATTCAAAAATTCCTGTTTTCAGTGGTGTCTATTGGAACAAAATAATAATAATAATAATAAGTTTGTTTCTAAGCTATTATCATGATTATAGGTTTTTATTTGATTCTCAATGTGAGAAAGGGAAGAAAAGCAGTCAATTGGCATTCCAATGGACAGTGGTGCTTGTTAACAGTGAGTATGGTTGATAGAAAATATTACATTTTGCTGTAATTTTTGGAAGTAAATTATCAAAAACATAGGAGCATGTTGAGATATTTTTACATCTGTGTGAGCTTTGAGACTAACTGCTTTGGGTCTTAATTATTCTAAACTGAATATTTTGGTCACTCCTGAGTAAGTACTAACTGCAAGCATCCCATCTGATGTGACAGACAACGCTCCATCACGCACATTATAACCCACATCCTCAATGACACATCCAGTGTTGTGATAGCTAGGTGTGCCATTGCCATGCCATATGTATTTGTACACCTGCCCCTTCCTATCCCCCGTATGATAACATGCAGCATATAATTGCCTTGCATCTTCCCTGTAGGATACAGCCCTGAATACACAACTATCAGGTGGTTGTATACTACACAGATCCTGACCTACATCACCCAATGCTTTGATTATCATCTTATCCCATCTCATTACCACCAGGTATTCTGTACTGATACTAAGATGACATGGACTGAAACTAATGGATACAATCCTTTGCTGTGTGAACCCTGGCAGATTACAAACCACCAATGCATTCCCATCTAAACCTATCACAGCATTATTGGCATTAGCTGCAATACACAATGGATCCCCATTCCCATTATGAATCTGATATTTCTCTACATGGTTTGATGCTTCCTGCATTGGGAACTGATACACATAAGATTTATTCCTGCATACTACCAATATGCCATCAGGTACAGACTCACTCACTGCTGCACCACGTGGCCACACATCATGTCTCCACTCATCAGATCTGAGGGTGTACAGTAGATGTGTCTCTTCCCTGCTCACATGATATACCTCTACCCTGTCTACTCTACAGATAGCCAGGCGATCACTAGCCACAAAACACAATCCTCCACTAAAGCCAATCTTATGTTTCAACTTCCACTCCAGCCCTGAAATGTGGAAAGATAATGGGAATAAATAAGTTGTTTACATTTGTGAATTTTAAGTGAATGAATGATTGGATGGATGCATGAATGAAATCAGAATGATCATTGATTCAATACAAAGAAACATGAAGATATATGACTATGTGTATAATTCGTAAGCAAAAGCATGTCAATCGCGATTATATATACAACTTAATAATGATAAATAATATAACATTAGAAAAGCAACAAACTTATATTAATATTGTTACATTGGCTGCAGAGGATGTGCTCAACTTTTTTCAAAATTCTGATCAACATATTCATAACACTGTACGCGCATGGTGGTGTACTGAATGTTCATCCTAACACATCATGCCAATTGATGTCAGTCACACAGACTGATACACTCATTGGCAATATACATGTATGCACTGAAATTATAATGATTTTTTACCCCATTTGATCGGCTCAAAATTAATAAAAGGGGACATATCTGACAGTAGAATCTAACATTTTGAAGAAATCTTTTTTCAATGGAAATGATATTGCATAAAGTGCAAATGCAGAGAAGAATTTATGAAATGTCAGTGAAATTAACCCATACTGCCCTGTGCATGTGTTTGGACCAAAATCTGGTAAAATTGCAAATTTTTGTGTGCTACGCACCCACTGGCCTTTTACATAGCAAAAATCACCTTCATTTTGGGCTAAAATTGTCTGAAATTTAAATTTCTGACCGGAATAATATATGACCGTCTACCTCTAAATTGTAATGCTTCTGCTGCCACTGTCAATCTTATTGTAGGTCCCCTATTTGTAAACCACAACTGGGCCACTTGAGTGTACAAGCCTTCCTCACAGTGAGCTTGGGGCCTCCAAATTTGGGCCTGGCCCATGGCCCCCAAAAGGTAAATCCAACCCTGACCCCTCTCCACCAAAACGTGTATCACTATATATCTTACCAGTTCGGAGAAATTGCACTCACAATCTGGGACGGACAGAATGACAGATGGAAGGACAGACAACTGGAAAACATAATACCTCCAGTGGAGGCATAAACAAATCCTGGTGCATATCATTTTGGTCCTGTGTTACTGTGATAATTATGTGCGAAGCATGACATTTTTTTCAATTGTACAATATTAGCCCAAAATTATGCTGAAATTTTGTGTTTACCAGGCTGATTTTCAATACACTATTTTTGCCCAAAATAAATGTACAATTTTGTGTTTTCTGGGCAAGTTTTCAATTTAACATTTATGAGGGTAGGGAGTTGAAATTATCTTTTTGGGGTTGGTTTTAGGGGGGTTGAAATTTTCGTTTGGTGGTTGAGTTAGCAAGCATAGCAAACCAACTCATTTAGGGTTTCGACCCCCTTAATCCCCACCCACCCACACAAAGACCACTGCTAACTGCACACATAAAGCAAGCAAGCACACATAGTCTAAATCATTGGCTCCTACACTCTGTAGGCATGCTCATTGGATATTTGGCAAAATATTTTCCACAAAAAGGAGGACTTTTCTAACCACACATTCCCGAAATTGAAAAAGAAAGATGTTTTTCATTTACCAAACACATGCATAAATCATGAAATCTTCATTATTTTGTTTTAATGAGCCGCTTGAAGTCCATCAGCATATTACCAATCTGGTGTGAGCCAGTCAGCCAGGATTTTTCAGATGAAGGGCCAAGGGGGGAGGGGCAAGGTAACTTTTAAAGTACCAAAAATTGACAAAATGTGACAGAATAGGTTAAAAAGTGTGCTGTAAAATATCCCAGGGGGTCAAGACAGGTGGGGGAAGCTTCCCCCGGCTACTCCACTGTGTTAGCCAAAGAAGCAATAAACATAATCAGGCCTAATAAAAAAACCCAATTGTTTGATTGGCGTACCTGACCGATTAAAATTAGGCCCGACCCTAGAGTTTTTTTTAAATGAATAAATAAATAAATGAAAAATTGAATTAAAAAAATAAAAAAAGAAGAAGAAAAAGTTCCAAGGACTTCCAAACACAATTTACAGCTTTAAAAGTTAAAAAAATCCGACCTACCTACATGTACCCTAATTTTTTTTAATGTTAAGCCAATCAAACAATTTTTTAGGCCTTATTGTGCATAACATTTTCAGTCATGGTCGCAGCATGTGACTGTACACGATGAGCCGTAAATGTCCTAAATTGTATTCTGAGTTACAGTGGCGTATGAAGGGCGTATATATAGGTACCTCAAGTTGGTGTGACAAGTATCTGATTTTAATAGTGTTAGTCAAACATCTTTTAAACCAATCAATAATCCTATTGCTGAAGAGGATAATAAGCTTCTACCTATTTCTATAGAATTTTCAAATAGCTCTGGTCTTTGTTTGATTTGCCTAAATCCTGTTCAAGTGGTGAATTACAAAGCATTGTATTTTGTCTAGGTATGTATAACCAACAATTAACAAGAGAGGAACTCGTTGACTTGGGGATGATTTGAAATGACCACCAATTATGACTGTTTGAATTTATTACAGCAATGTGGAAAAAGAGACACATGTAGAAACGAAAAAAGCTACCATTTTGTTGAAGTTCAACAAACCATAACCCCGTTTCTGGATATCGTATGAAGTCAAATGATATACCATTTTGAAGCTTATGAAGTTATGATATATATATATATTCTAAACACGAAATAAAACAAAATTGACCAGGGAGGAATTTACGGCTCATTCGTCGTGTACAGTCACATATCTGTCTCTGAAAAGGTAGGCCTATTATTAGAAATATCATTCCCATTTGAGCAAAATAGGTATTGTTGAAGGGCAAAAAATAAGTGAAATTGCTAAGAAAAGGTATTTTTCCCTGAAAAAAATTCGCAAAACAATAAAGATATCTTCTAAAAGTTGGTGTTTTTTAGGCGAGTGGGGTGGTACATGTAAGAGCCGTATGAGTTTTAGCTACTTAACTAAAATCTGGCAAATAATTATTCATGTCTTGACGATTGAGGGTTTGGGCATGAAACGTGTTGGTGACACAATACACTGCACAAACAAGCACACATTGTTTAAATAATCAAAGTTCACTGGGCACATCGGAAAATAATCTGGATGTCACCCCTCCATTCCAGTGGCGTAGCTGGGAATTTTTCCAGGGGGGGGGGGGGCAAGCCAGGGGGCGGGGGCCCAAGGCCTAAATCCACCAAACAAAAATTTTGCCGCCCCTTCCTCATCAGCCCGAAAAGGTTGACCCAATATTTTTTTCGGGGGTTTGAAAAAGTGAAGAGCAAAAAAAATATGGTTATAGGCGATAGCGCCCTAAAAGCAACACATTTTGTTTTCTCACCACTAATCGTATGGTATTGTATATCGTATGGATTCCCTATTCCTCATCTCTTTTCCCCTCCTATCCCTCTCTCCTCCCTTTTTTCCTTTCTCTCTCTACTTTTTTCTCTTTTTTCCATTCCAAGTCCACTCAGAAATGGAGTGGGGAATATATGATGCAAATATGATGGAGTCTGGACTCATGAAATCTCATTTCTTTGATTACAATTTAGGAAACATGTCATTTATGAGCCCATAATACATTGACACCAAACATGCTTTAAGACTCACTTGCATTTTCTGTTTTTATTTGTTGTTGTTAATACTATTTGGGAAAGGTGCATGTGTCTTGCTTTACCTGAATTGACTCAGCTGAGCTGTGAACAGGCCTCGAAATAAGCCAGAATTTCTGAGGGCCATTTGGGCCCTTGATCTTAAATATTTGAGGGCCCTCACAATTTTTTGTGGGCCCGAATTTGGGCCCTTGGTTTTAACCTATGAATCCCGCAAAAAAAGTGAGCCGGATGTATCTTTTGCGGGCCCTCACTGATTTGGGGGGGGGGGCCTCCTTATTGCGAGGCCTGCAGGCTGTGAACACCTGAGCCAGGACTTGAGCCCCCCAAGCAAGTGTGTGCAAGGATCATCACTCTTTATATCAGACCTGGCAAAGTGCAGACCTGACCTAGAACTGGTTCCAGTTCCTTGAGGGGTGCGTGAGCACACATGGCCATCGAGGGCAAGATAGGACATTCATGGTCCCCCTACGTTTGCACTGACGTGATGACATGGATGCCAGTTTTCAGGCAAATGCCTGATTTCCTACTTTTTGTAGCTCCAAATTTCTGCACTTTTATTTATTTTCAGTCCGTTTTGAGGCTTTATAGTTCAAATTTGCGTGCATTTTCTGGCTTTTCCTGCAAATGGTTACATCAGGCCACTGGCATCCCTGCGCACATGAGGACTGGTGTATTTTGTAATGTCAGATAGGACCTGTCATGGTCCCCTACACACTGAACAAGTGCTAACCTGACCAGGAATCATGGCAAGGGGCTGACCCATAGCCAGGATTTATTTTACTGGACAATGAAAATGTGGAGCTTTAATATCAGGAAAAAATCAACTTGCATCAAAAAAGTGAACTTATGTTTTCTTTTTTTAAGTAGATCCTCTGTTAATTTTTCTTTTCAACTTTTGGGAACTTTTTAACAAAATAATTGGACCTTTTGGTAGGAGGCCTAATTGCAACCACCCCCTCCTGGCTATGGGCCTGGGGCTGACCAACCTGGAGTGTTGAAATAAAAATATATTGAGATATTTTCACTTTTTATATGATCTAGAAATTATACAGAATTCTGTGTGAAAATATTCAGAATACAATTTGGTGTATCTGAGCTGATGTGTCCCACAAAAAACCTATAGTTTGTGATGGTATTTCAATCACTTTTATGATCCAGAAGTTACATGAGATTTTGAAGGCCCCAGAATTCTATGTGATGAATAAATGGTTTAATTAATCCATTTTAGACATGTTTTATCTTACAAAAATCTTTCATCTCTATTTCATGGGGTACTGACTGATACATCATTTTTCAAAGAAAAAGTGAATCTGATGTGTGGATAAGATTGTTAATTGGACCATCCTACTTTAAAGGAGGTTCAAGTTTATACAGCGTGTCCCAAAAGTAACTTAACATTGTGAATTTGCCATATCTCAAATATTTCCTACTTCATACGAAAATGGAGAACATATTCACATAGATTGATCTTTTAGAATTATTCTGATACCAAAAACAACATTATTGATGACCCCTTGACCTTACTGTGCGACTGTACATATGTGTGTATCAAACCCACAAAAGCAAGCTCATATGTTCTTTGTTCAAGCACATGAACGATGTGCTTCCCTCAACATAAGAGTTGGTTCATTCACTGCACACGCTACATTTAGGTATGAACATTCATGGATTACATGGCCTAGCGTAAGCGTAACTGCTGTTTTAGATTATAATTAGGAATTGTTGGCAATATTAAACTTTACTTTAAAACAGTTGAAGTGAAGATGAATTCCCTATAGATCAACAGATTCAGATTCTTTGCCGAGACAAAGTCGGACAAACTCACTCAAGCAAAGTTCAGGAAATATTTTAATGTAAATTATGCACCCAGCTGAAATACAATCCAGCAACTAGTGCAGAAAGTCCTATTAACTGGATCTGTTCATGATCTACCTCGGGCAGGACGTGGAAGAACAGGAAGATCAGCTACAAACATTGATGTCATACGAAGAGTGGTGCCGAAAAGCCCAAGACGACCAGTACGTCGACTTTCAATGCAGTTAACAACGTACCGCGTACAACTGTTCATCGAATCCTCAGAAAAGATCTTAAGCAGTTTCCATATAAAATCCAGATAAAACAGAAAATGAAGATTACGCATTGAAAACAAACAAACAATCAAACAAACATAGCAAAATTAAACAAAACAGATTTGAAAAGGATAACACGTTATTTCGTGTTATCACGTCTCAAATGACAAGACTTATTTTGCGTTAAAGTGGGTTTTACGGTACGGTAGATATCCGTTAATTTCATGCCAGAGGGTCATGACCACATAGGCATGTTTGGTATCATAACATTTCTAAAAGAATTATCTACATACTGTGCAATTTTTGTAACAACACTATTAACACAACGCAAGTTATGGCCAATTCACAATGTTAAGTTACTTTTGGGACACCCTGTATTTTATATATTTTAAGTTTTATCTACTTACCATCTTCTGCAAGATTTTCTCCCACCAATGTGGGTCTGTATTCACGGGACACACTTCTCAGAATTTCCAAACTCTCTGGTCTCTGGGTGCGATCTTGATGCCAGCATCTCGTCATCAGCTGTTTCAGAAATTGGGGGCAATCATCTGGAATCTTGGGACGAAGGCGGTTCACACTAACTTGGAACATCACATATTCATTGCGCATGCCTTTGTATGGTATTTCACATGATACCATTTCCCAGACAATGATTCCAAAAGCAAATATATCACCTTTCGGTGACAGTTGCGATTCAGTTATAAGCTCTGGTGCCATCCATCTAAAGCTTCCTATGACATTTTCTGTTGTTTTGGTACTAGTAAGGTCTTTTGCGATACCAAAGTCACAAATCTTTAAGACATCATCAGCTGTTAAAACGCAATTTGGCGATTTCAAATCGCGATGCGCCAGATCATTTTTCTTGAGGTAGTTAACTCCGCGAGCTAAGTGAAAGATCCATCGGTGAAGAAGATGTTTTGGAAGTTTGTCCTTATCTTTGAGATAAGCATAGAGGGATCCTTTTGCAGCATATTCAGTTACAATGACTACATGTTCCTTCTCCAGAACTGTATCATAATACTTGATGATATTCTTGTGATTGAGTCGCTTGAGGAATTCAATCTCACGTTTAAGCTGTGTTGTGATTTCAGAATCAATTCGAATCTTCTTAGCAGCAGCTTCAATGGTCCCAAATTGTTTGGATTTCCATGTGACGTGGTAGACACTACCACTTGCTCCTCCTCCAAGATACTCATGATATGTCAAATTCTGTGACATTGTTGGCTCAAATGTAGATCTGAAATGAGGGAAATTTTGTTTTTCGGTTAATTTTGAGCAGTAACAATGCAAAGTGGTAAATTATCAAGGCAGCAAAATGATTATACTGACAGTGTTTAAGTGTTACACAATAATAAAATTGATACTACAATATTGTTTTTTTAATTTGGATGAACTTTGGATTTTTTAGTTTAAATCATTAAAGGCATAGACTAAAACTTACACGAGTTACACAACTTTATTTCAGCTAAATGAATGCAATCAAGAAAAATAGTATATAATTTCAGATAGAGCTAGGGGCTGTGATAAAAACTCATGAAGAGCTAAAAGCCACTGACCCTTTACACAAAGTATATTATTTATAACTAGGCGGTTACCCATTTTTGGCGGTTCTCGGCTGGGCGTGATTACCTGGCTGATGGTGACTACCCACCAAGTTTCATGCCCATATGACAGTTTGTAGTAATTTAACCTCAGATGACCCTGGTGACCCCAAAATGACCTTCCAAAAATTTGGCTCTAAATGTTGACTGTATCCACCAAGCCACCAAGTTTCATGCCCATATGACAGTTTGTAGTAATTTGACCTCAGATGACCCCTGGTGACCCCAAAATGACCTTCCAAAAATTTGGCCCTAAATGTTGACTGTATCCACCAAGTTTCATGCCCATACAACAGTTTTTACAAATTTGACCTCAGATGACCCGTGGGTGACCTTGGATGACCCCAAAATGACCTTCCAAAATTTTGGCTCTAAATGTTGTCTGTACCCACCAAGTTTCATGCCCATAGGACAGTTTTTACTAATTTGACCTCAGATGACCTGTGTCTGTACCCACCAAGTTTCATGCCCATATGACAGTTTTTAGTAATTTGACCTCAGATGACTCCTGGGTGACCTCGGATGACCCCAAGATGACCTTAAAGAATTTGACTCCAAATGTTGACTGTACCTACCAAGTTTCATGCCCATACGACGGTTTTTAGTAATTTGACCTCAGATGACCCCTGAGAGGAGGCCCGGGGTCAGATGAATTAACAAACATAAACCTCTTCTTGCCAGGGCAGAACTACACCCACCTACCGAGCTTGAGCCCCGTATGACCAAGTTTCATGCCCATACGACAGTTTTGAGTAATTTGACTTCAGATGACCCCTGGGAGGGAGCCCCGGGGTCAGATGACTTAACAAACATAAACTTCTTCTTGCCAGGACAGAACTACACCCACCCACCGAGTTTGAGCCCTGTACGACCTACGACGGCCTCATATTAGCAGTCACAGACAAACAAGTAGACAAACAAACAAATCTACAGACCCACAGATCTACAGAGAATAGCGTATTATAATATAGACTAGGCGGTTACCCGTATTTCGCGGTTCTCGGCTGTCATAATTATTGGCTTTTGCAGATCTCAAACCTGGGCTTCCTTGGCCAAAGTTACACCCACCGACCAAGTTTGAGCTCCAATGAAATCATTGTTTTTTGACCTATGACCTCTCAACCGTAGGTAGCTTCAATGAAATCTTTGTTTTTTGACCTATGACCTCTCAACCGTAGGTCTGACAAAAAGGTCACAATGGAACTTTTGTAATTGTTAGTCCAATTTCCACATACCCACCAAGTTGGAGGGGCAATTTGAAATTTTGACCTTTCTTGACCTATGACCTCTTAACCGTAGGTCTGACTGAAAAAGGTCACCGTGGAAACTTTTGTTTGTTAGTCAAGGTTCACCCACCTACCAAGTGTGAGATCCATAGGGACAATTGAAAATTTTGACATTTCTTGACCTATGACCTCTTAACCGTAGGTCTGACGAAAAGATCACCGTGGACACTTTTGTTTGTTAATAGTCCAAGGTCCAACCACCCACCAAGTTTGAGCTCAATGGGAGCAATTTGAAATTGTTACCTTTCTTGACCTATGACCTCTTAACCGTAGGTATGATGAAAAGGTCACCGTGGAAACTTTTGCTTGTTAGTCCCAGGTCCACCCACCCACCAAGTTTGAGCTCCATAGGAGCAATTTGAAATTGTTACCTTTCTTGACCTATGACCTCTTAACCATAGGTATGATGAAAAGGTCACCGTGGAAACTTTTGTTTTTTAGTCCAAGGTCCACCCACCCACGATGTTTCAGCTCCATATTGGCAATTTTAAATTTTTACCTTTCTTGACCTATGACCTCTTAACCGTAGGTATGATGAAAAGGTCACCGTGGAAACTTTTGTTTGTTTGTCAAAGGTCCACCCACCCACCAAGTTTGAGCTCCGTAGGGGCAATTTGAATTTGTTACCTTTCTTGACCTATGACCTCTTAACCGTAGGTCTGATAAAAAGGTCACCGTGGAAACTTTTGTTTGTTAGTCCAAGGTCCACCCACCCACCAAGTTTGAGCTCCATAGGAGCAATTTGAATTTGTTACCTTTCTTGACCTGTGACCTCTTAACCGTAGGTATGACGAAAAGGTCACCGTGGAAACTTTTGTTAGTCCAAGGTCCACCCACCCACCAAGTTTGAGCTCCATAGGGGCAATTTGAAATTGTTACCTTTCTTGACCTATGACCTCTTAACCGTAGGGTCTGACAAAAGGTCATTGTGGAAACTTTTATTTGTTATTCCAAGTTCCATCCACCCACCAAGTTTGAGCTTCATAGGGGCAGTTTAAAATTTTTACCTTTCTTGACCTTTGACCTCTTAACCGTTGGTCTGACGAAAAGGTCACTGTGGAAACTTTTGTTTAATAGTCCAAGGTCAACACAATGGCATGGCTAGATTTGCCATTTAAAGTATTTGAAATTAGACTTCAATTGAACTTGATATAACTTGACCCCGTCCTTGACCTTTGACCTTAAAAAATATAAACTCGTTCTTTCTCATATCAAGCTGCACCCACCCACGAAGTTTGAGCCCCGTATGACCTACGGCGGCCTCACATTAGCAGTCACAGACAGATCCGCAGACAGAGAATAGCGTATTATAATATAGATAATTTCAAAATAATGTTATCGGTGTACCCAAACTTACAGTCCTTTTTTTGCTGAGGACTTAAAATAAAGAGATTGTAAAAAGTCGCCCAATTGGGCAGAAAATGTGTAAAAAGTGAAAGTCCAAGTCACAAGCTTTAATTGAATGTAGGTTGCACTGTCGTAGCACTTAAAATAAAGAAATTGTAAAAAGTCCCTCCCAGGGGAGTTGTCTCTCTTACTCTCCATAGGTTGCTGTTGTCAGTATCTCTTACTCACAGTGAGGCTATGCAATATGATTAGGGGAAACTATTCCAGAGGGAGTATGTAAATTAAATGGAACAGCCATTTCAGAGGGAGTATGTAAATTAAACGGAACAGCCTTTTGGGGCCATTTCAGAGGGAGTATGTAAGTTAAATGGAACAGCCAATGGGTATGTAATTTAACTGGAACAGCCTTAACGCTTTATGCTGGTATTTCCAATTATGATATAATACGGATCTGTCTGTTTAGTCCTACGTGTTGGGGTGGGAGGGTATGTGGGTGTTAGTAACAATATAATTCTCAGGTGCTATTTGTGTACCAATTCTGAGCCCGGAAGCTGCTTTATTTGATGAGAAACGGCTGGCCCTTTGTTTTAACATTGGGGCCCTGGGGCCCATAACATTTGGCTTATGAGGCCCATGTACATAATTATGTTGAAGTTTAATTCTCAAGTGCTATCAGTAGACTCAAGATGGGCACTGTAGCTGTTTCATTTACTGAGACCCGGCCGGCCCTATGGTTTTTAGCGTTTGGGGCCCTGGGGCCCATATTGTGTGACACATGGGGCTCATATATACATATAACAATATAATGCTGAAGACCATTTACTGTACCAAATCTGAACCCTGTAGCTGCTTTATTTGCTGAGAAACGGCCGGCCCTTTGTTTTAACATTTGAGCCTCTGGGGCCCCTAGCCTTGAACATCTAGGGCCAAAATGGGCAAAAGGCACATCTACAATTTAGGGCTCATACATGTGCCATATATGAGCCCTCGTGTCCTTGTAGCTTTAGAGCTAGCCTTGTCAATCTGTTGCCCTTTATTTTAACATTTGGGGCCCTGGGGCCCATAATATATAACATATGGGGCTCATGTCTACTTGTATTTATAGAGTAACCCTGGGGCTATCAGTGTACCAACTCAGGGCCCTGAGGCTGCTTCATCTGATGAGAAACAGCATGGTTTGTGTTTTTTTACATCTGGGGCCCGTGGCCTTTGATCTATGGGGTCGAGATGGGCAAAAGGCACATCTACGGGTAGGGCCCATAAGTGTACCACATATGGGCCCTGGGGCCCTTGTAGTTTTAGCTCTAGCCTTGACAGAATGATGTGTTTGAGGAGAAGGAGATGAAGAACTAGAAGGCTATATATTTGTACACAAATACGGCTATACCCGCATGTTATCGGTCTACCCAAACTTACAGTCCTTATTTGCTGATGACTTAAAATAAAGAAATTGTAAAAAAGTCGCCCAATTGGGCAGAAAATGTGTAAAAAGTGGAAGTCCAAGTCACAAGCTTTAATTGAATGTAGGTTGCACTGAAAACTATTCCAGAGGGAGTATGTCAATTAAATGGAACAGCCATTTCAGAAGTAGTATGTAACTTAAACGGAACAGCCTATTTTGGGGCCATTTCAGAGGGAGTAGGTAAATTAAATGGAACAGCCTTAACGCTTCACACTGGTATTTCCAATTATTATATTATCATACGGATCTGTCTGTTTAGTCCTATGTGTGTGGGGTGGGGGTGTGTGGGTGTTAGTAACAATATAATTCTCAAGTGCTATCTGTGTACAAATTCTGAGCCCGGAAGCTGCTTTATTTGATGAGAAACGGCCGGCACTTTGTTTTAATATTTAGGCCCTGGGCCCATTATATTTGACTTATGAGGTCCATGTACATATGTTGCATTATAATTCTCTAGTGTTATCAGGCGAGTCAAGCTGGGCACTGTAGCACCTTTATTTACTGAGTAATGGCAGGCCCTATGTTTTAGCGTTTGGGGCCCTGGGGCCCATATTATGTGATATATGGGGCTCATATGTACATATAACAATGTAATTCTCAGGTGCAATCTGTGTACAAACTCTGATCCCTAACGATGCTTTATATGATGAGAAACGGCTGGCCCTTTGTTTTAACATTTGGGGCCCTGGAGCCCATTGTATTTGACTTATGAGGCTCATGTACATATGTTCAAGTATAATTCTCTAGTTCTATCAGTAGACTAAAGCTGGGCATTGTAGCTCCTTTATTTACTGAGTAACGGCCGGCCTTATGTTTTAGGGTTTGGGGCCCTGAGGCCCATATTGTGTGATACATGGGACTCATATATAAATGTAACAATATAATAATGAAGACGGTTTAGTGTACCAAATCTGAACCCTGTAGCTACTTTATTTGCTGAAAAACGGCCGGCCCTTTGTTTTAACATTTGGGCCCTAGAATTAACCTTGTACATCTGGGGCCAAAATGGGCAAAAGGCACATCTACAACTTAGGGCCCATACATATGCCACATATGAGCCCTAGTGATCTTGTACTTTTAGAGCTAGGCTTTTCAATCTGTTGCACCATATTTTAACATTTGGGCCCCTAGGGCCCATAATATATAACATATGGGGCTCTTGTATATTTGTAAATATAGAGTACCCCTAGGGCTATCAGTGTACCAACTCAGGGCCCTGAGGCTGCTTCATTTGATGAGAAATGGCGTGATTTGTATTTTCACATTTAGGCCCCTGGGGCCCGTGACCTTTGACCTCTGGGGCCAAGATGGGCAAAAGGCACTTCTATGGGGTAGGGCCCATAAGTGTACCACATATGGGCCCCAGGGCCGTTGTAGTTTTAGCGCTAGCCTTGACAGAATGATGTGTTTGATGGAGAAGAAGAAGGAGATGGAGAACTAGAAGGCTATATATTTGTACACAAATACGGCTATACCCGCATGTTATCGGTGTACCCAAACTTACAGTCCTTCTTTGCTGAGGACTTTAAAAATTGTAAAAAACCGCCCAATTGGGCAGAAAATGTGTCAACGGTGAAAGTCCAAGTCACAAGCTTTAATTGAATGTAGGTTGCACTGTCGTAGCACTTGAAATAAAGAAATTGTAAAAAGTCCCCTCCCAGGGGAGTCTCTCTTACTCACAGTGAGGCTATGCAATATGATTACGGGAAAACTATTCCAGAGGGAGTATGTAAATTAAATGGAACAGCCATTTCAGAGGGAGTATGTAAATTAAACGGAACAGCCTTTTTTGGGCCATTTCAGAGGGAGTATGTAAATTAAATGGAACAGCCAATGGGTATGTAATTTAACTGGAACAGCCTTAACGCTTCACGCTGGTATTTCCAATTATGATATAATACGATCTGTCTGTTTAGTCCTACGGGTGTGGGTGGATGGGTGTGGGTGGATGGGTGTGGGTGGATGGGTGTGGGTGTTAGTAACAATATAATTCTCAGGTGCTATCTGTGTACAAATTCTGAGCCCGGAAGCCGCTTTCTTTGATGAGAAACGGCCCGCCCTTTGTTTTAACATTTGGGGCCCATAATATTTGACTTATGAGGCCCATGTACATAATTATGTTGAAGTATAATTTTTTCAGTAGACTCAAGCTGGCCATTGTAGCTACTTTATTTACTGAGTAACGACCGGCCCTATGTTTTAGCGTTTGGGGCCCTGGGGTCAATATTTTGTGATATATGGGGCTCATATGTACATATAACAATGTAATTCTCAGGTGCAATCTGTGTACAAACTCTGAGCCATAAAGCTGGTTTATATGATGAGAAACGGCCGGCCCTTTGTTTTAACATTTGGGGCCCTGGGGCCCAATATATATGACTTATGGGGCTCATGTACATATGTTAAAGTATGATTCTCAAGTGCTATCAGTAGACTCAAGCTGGACATTGTAGCTGCTTTATTTACTGAGTAACTGCCGGCCCTATGTTTTAGCGTTTGGGGCCCTGGGGCCCATATTATGTGACATATGGAGGTTATATATACATATGACAATATAATACTAAAGACATATCTGTGTACCAAATCTGAACCCTGTAGCTACTTTATTTGCTGAGAAACGGCCGGCCCTTTGTTTTAACATTTGGGCCCCTGGGGCCCCAGCATTGTACACCTGGGGCCAAAATGGGCAAAAGGCACATCTACAACTTAGGGCCCATACATATGCCACATATGAGCCCTAGTGATCTTGTACTCTTAGAGCTAGGCTTGTCAATCTGTTGCACCATATTTTAACATTTGGGCCCCTGGGGCCCATAATATATAAAATATGGGGCGCTTGTATATTTGTAAATATAGAGCACCCCTAGGGCTATCAGTGTACCAACTCAGGGCTCTGAGGCTGCTTCATTCGATGAGAAATGGCGTGCTTTGTTTTTTTACTTTTGGGTCCCTGGGGCCCGTGTCCTTTGGACCTCTAGGGCCAAGATGGGCAAAAGGCACTTCTACGGGGTAGGGCCCATAAGTGTACCACATATGGGTCCTGGGGCCCTTGTAGTTTTAGCGCTAGCCTTGACAGAATGATGTGTTTGATAGGAGAAGGAGATGGAGAAGGAGAAGGAGATGGAGAAGAAACCACTGGATGGGAAGATACCCTGCATGCTATTGCATGCGGGTATAAGAAACCACAGGATGGGAAGATACCCTGCATGCTATTGCATGCGGGTATAAGAAACCACAGGATGGGAAGATACCCTGCATGCTCTGCATGCGGGTATAAATAGAACTAGACTGAGGAGAGAAAAGAAAATTTTATGGGTGAAAATAAACATGGACAATCTTGGATTGAAACATTTTTAGTGTAAAACTGTCTGTATTTTATGATTTTGGCAGATAAAAAGCTGTTTGTATCATTGAGCGGAAACATAACATTTTTTGGCCAATTTTGCCCCAAAATGACCATTTTTAGGTGACACAATTTTTCACTGTCAGATTTTGCACCCACGGACCCCTAAAATACATGGGCCTGTACAGCATTAATTCAATAGGTTCTAGTCATAAAATATGAATTCAACAGGTTTCTCCATGATATATTGCATAGTTTGCACAAAGGACATATTCAAACATGAAGATAAATGTGACAAAAGTTACGCAAAAAATTGCTGTTTTGGACATCAATTGAACTTTAAACCATGATATCATTTTACTGGAAGGGCATAGAAGCTTCAGTTACCACTCATTTTATGCAGAATTTAATACGAAACAAGTCAATACCAATTTTGTATAATTTCTAGAGTCAACAAATAAAAAATAAAAAATGTTACCCTTACCCCTTAAGGGGGTACTACACCCCTCGATAAATTTATGTCTATTTTTGCATTTTCTCAAAAACTAATAAGACAGTGGTAACAAAAGTTGTGTATATCATAGGGGCAAGGAATCTAATTACTACACTGGAATTTCAGTGACCCAAGGCAAGCGGTTAGTTATTTATGATAAGAAATAAGGTACCGCTAGGATGTACCGCATTTCCTATCATACTGAACCGCTTGTCTTGAGTCGCTGCAATTTCAGTGTAGTAATTGGTTTCCTTGCCCAAATAATATACATAACTTTTATTACCAGTGTGTTATTATTTTTTGAGAAAAATGCAAAAATAGTCACAAATTTACCACAGGGGTGTAGTACCCCCTTAATTTTCTGGCGTGTGTAAAAAATCCCTGAATTTACAAAAAATGAGTGAACAGGAGAACAAAAAGAGCTACAGACCTGAAAATTGAATCAGTATGGGATTAACTTTTGGTAAACTAGGTATTTTTTTGAAATATTTTTTACGGTTCCCAGTTCTAAATTTTCGACCAAATCGGCCACTTCCAACAGCCACACAAAGAAAATGGAGAATCCCACATACTTGAATCGATTATGCCCACAGCAATTCTTTCCATGAATATAGTAAAAAAAATTGTCAAAACGCATACTTTTTTCATAATTGTTTTTACGCATCATGTTGCATTAAATGAAATATGATATGATTTGACGTTTGACTAAGGTTTTGCGACCAAAAGTGTGGAAATCATATTTAGGAGTGAAAATAAACACTGAGCATCTTGAATTGTAGCTTCATACAATATTGTACGTACAATAAAAAGTCTGTATACTGCTTAACTTTCATTGGGTACAATACCGGGGGTACAATAGGTCCTTGGTGTAATAGTAATGGCACTTGTAATTACTTTTATTCTTTTTATTCCCTGAACTCACATGTCATATTAAACTAATATATAAATGTGCATGAACTAAATTGTTTGACATTACAAACTTGCGGACACTATCAGCAATGATCAGTATTTAAACATGCATGGATTTTAAAGTATAGTAAAAAGAATTAGGAACTATATGTATTTTATGATAATATAACTTACCCCAAGAAAAAGTTGCTCAAACATGAAGGCTGTCGTAGATCTTTAATATGCACAGTATAGGGGTGTGTATATGCTCCTGGGGTACGCTTGAGCCAAGGGAAAACATGGATATAACCAGGGCTCTAAATGAAGCTAAATGAGGAAGTAGGGCTACAGCTCAGTACACTGTAAATTACATGTAAAATATTATTATGTATTACTACATGTACTAATAACGGGTTGCCAAAATCAAACCAATGAACAATGCATAAACATGACAGGGTACTGAACTTGATTAAGCATATCTTTATTCATGTTATTTGTTAAGTTCCTTTCAATCTATATTGTTCTATTGCTTTGCATAGTCTGCAATTGCTGCATAGGTAGGGAATGGGGGACAATGTCATTCTACCAAGAAAAAGTGTAAACAGCATGGTATAATCAGACCATCCTCCTTTAAGGCAATCTTCCAGGGCAGTTGATGGATTGAAAACAATTAGAATTCTTCAAAATAGAAAACTTGTTTTTCTATTCCATATTTGGAATTGATAAGAAGTGACATACTGACATCATAGAAGTTAAAGAGAATGATTCAAATTTGCTCTTGTTTATATATTTTGTTTTGTATTTGTGACCCAAGAAGCAAACTGAGGACATAGTTTAAAACTTAAATATTGCATTTTGTGACTTTGTTATAACAATTTGTTATATATCTGCTTGTTATGTCATTAATAAGTAATAAATTTGTGACACAGTCCTCACTTTTCTTGATCAGATCACACAACTTTGCATATTTGTATCATACAACCAACTAAGAACCCTCCATATAGATGTTTGTGCTACATTTATTTTTGCATTCAAGTCAGTTACTGTCAGGCCCATAACCAGGATTTATTTGGAGGCTGATTTTGAAAAAGTGGACCTTTTTTCAAAGTTTGGACATTGTTGGATTAATGAGGGGGCGGATGTTGAAAAAGTGAAATTTTTTGTCAAAATTTGGACCTTTTTTGACAAAAAAATCATAAAAACCCCTATTTTTTTTGCTCGTTGCGCTCCCAAATGGCACTTTTTGAGTCAAAAACTCAATCCGCTCCTAGCACCCCTAGTTACGGGCCTGGTTACTGTGAAAATAACAACACACAAATATATAGTGTAAATAGATCAATGTAAGAAAACAGTTAAACCATTCAAAAGTGGCAAAGTGCAAATAATTAATCACAAAAATGTACACTTTTACAGTATTTGACAATTTGGGCTAGTCCAGTTGATATCCATACACCCACAATGGACTGACTTTAGTCTCCTACACAAGGAGTGTGAATTTTAAATGGGGTTACCTGAATGGGTGACTCCATTTGAAATCTACACCCCCTGTATTTATTTTCATGGCATGATATAACTTTTAACGACCATAATTATGTGTAATTGCTGAGATAATCAATGGTCTAAATCATTGTATTTTGATTTTCTTTTTCAGATAAAACGCAGCCAGCATCACCTGAGGACTGTTGAATTTGTGTTTACTGCCCTCGTTGTTGTACCTGTGTACAGAAGCTGTTTTATCAACTCACCCAAGTAAATCTTTAACAAGTTGCAGGTTTGTTTACAGGATATGTTTACCTTGTTTGTTTGTTTGTTTGCTTGCTTGCTTGCTTGCTTGCTTGCTTGCTTGCTTGCTTGCTTGCTTGCTTGCTTGTTTGGACTGTTGCATTGGTGTCAGATAAAACACCTATCAGTAAGATTCTTCTGCAGGGGCGTAACCAGACCTGTCCTACCCACCTATGTTTCAGATGGACATTTTATTTTTGAAAAGACCATACATACAATACATAAAAAAATATTTCGTATAGCCCCCTCTCGAAAACTAGTGCATTACATACGTACTTGCTCAATTAGCATTTTGTGTAAATATTATATAATTAGATGCGTTTTTTTATGGGCCTTTTCATTTTACATGTAAAGTCTATGGAGATTAATATTGGAGAAGGCTGGAAAGGGCGCTATAGCCTCATTTTAGGCCGTTTTAGACACTTAAATGCTCATAAAACAGAACCGCATCAAATTGTGTAACCAAATTCGCATCAAATGCTACTTGAGCAAGTACAAATATAATTAAATACTTCTGGAGAGGGGGCTATAGCTAAAACAAAAAATGTCCTATACCTTAGTGGTTATGAAACAAAGGTGTACCGGGGGAAAGATTTAAAATTTCCCAATTTCTGTGAAAAAGTTGTAGTATTTATGTGCGAGTGGCTTGCCGCGAAGCGTTTTAAAAATTTGTCTGGTCCAGGGGCCTGCCTTAGGGCCCCTGGTGGGGTCCAGGGTCAAAGCCCCGGCGGGGGCCCATGGGCGGAGCTCCTGGAAGCTCCTGGTTTTTTGCATAATTATTAGAAGCTAAAAAATAATTTTTTCAGAGCACAAATTTCCCTTTTTCTTCGTCCCTCTTTTTTTTCCTTTTCTCTTCTTCTTTCCCCTTTCCTCAGCTTTCCCCCGTCCCCCTGGTTACGCCACTGTTTTTCTGAGCACTGTTGAATTTGTGTCTGTCTACTGCCCTCATCGTTGAAGTGCCTGTATACATGAGTTAAATCTTTGACAAGTTTGTTTACCTTGTTTGTTTGTTTGCTTGTTTGTTTGCTTGGGACTGTTGCATTTGTGTCTACTGCCCTCATTGCTTGCTTTTAAATGTTTGTAAACATGTATGGCAAATTAAAGGTCTATTCAGTGATCCCAGCGAATGTTTAAAAAGTTGCTATCGTGTATAAAATGTTTAAAAGGGAAGGATAAGTCATTAAAATTGTCATTAGGTATTTTTGCAATGACAAATTTGGTAAAAACAAGGAATATACACTACAGTATTGAAAAAGTTGAAGCCCCATTATGTGTAGCTGATTTCCCTGTTTTAGTAGAGATAAAAGAATTAAGGTGGCAGTTATGTTCACCCCTGTATATCCTAAATAAAGCCAAATGTGTCAAAATTAAAACAAGCAGCCAATGCCTGTACTCTTAAGCTCTGATTTAAGACCTTATTTGTTGCATTTTGTTGAAAATTAAAGAAACGGTAATCCAAAACCTAATGAAGATATCAAACAAAAAGTTGCGCTTTTGTGTTCAAATCAATGAAAGCACGACGCTAGTTTTTCTTGCTAATCAATGAAAGCGCAGTGCTAGTTCTCTTTTTCGCGAACGTGTTGTGTACAAATCATGCAATGTGACAGACTGCAACTTGTAAATTTGAATCTTTCTTGGGTTTTTTGATTGTTGTGTCTTTATTTCTTGTACCATTTCAACGAATAAGGTCTTAAATTCGAATTAAACGATGCAGCTATTGGCTGTTGGTTCCAATTATGACATATCTGCCTTTGTTTAGGATATACAGGGGGTGAACGTAACTCATACCTTAATTATTTGGCTTACTGTATGTTAATTTAGCACATTCTCTGTTAATAGCAAAGGTGCAAAAAGCTGCATTTTGATGATTTTTATGATTTTCCGAATTAACAAATAGGCCTTAAAGGGAAAAGATAGTTTTTTTTTAAGATTGAAAATAAGATCAGGGAAAGAAAATCTATTACCCCCGATACTGGCTATTTGGGGTAAAATTTTGATGACATGTCCACAATATGGGTCATTTGTTTGTGTATGGATGGACCCTTTGGCTACACCCTTAATTGGGCATATGATATCTAACAAGTGCGACGATTACCTTGAAAATGGTAGCTTTAACAGTTTAAAATTGTTCCTTTATCTCGTTTCAGTTATGGCGTCTTATGGGATTCATTGATACCAGAGATCTCGTAATCAGCCTCATATGAATCTACAACTTCAGGATATTTGAAGGAGACTTTGAGTCCTTGGATGATGCCTTAATGCGGTCTTTGAGGTATGTAGTTAGTTCACCATTTGGTGTCACCTGAAGCAGTGTCTTAGCTAGAAATGGAGGTTTGCCCATCATTTCAATCATTTCAATACAATTGCCTGTCCCAATTTTTACCTTTAAAGCTTTATCCAGACTTCTACAGCTTATTGGAGATTCAAAGAATTCAAATGGAGTGTTGCTATGACCTTGTTTTCTAAACCTGATGTACTGAAAAGCACATCTTTCTCAACTGTTGTAATTAGAAACTGCCCTTCCATAATGATGGGCAGGTTGGCTAGCTAAGACACTGACCTGAAGGAACGATTTGTTTGAGAGTATTCTTTGAATTTTAAAATGGGAAGTTCCCTTTAATCATATACCCAAAATATTGACACCATGATATTTGGAAAATAGTATTTTGCACAATATTATTGTATGCAAATATTGTTTATTTAATTAATATACCAAGTCGGCAGACTAAATAAACAAGCGAATCAAAAATGAGGAAATTACAAAGTCAAAGTTTTATTTGTTCTGCAGTCCCTTGTTTGCTAGTGGTAACACCAGGATCTCATACATGTTCATATGTCAGGGGTTTATTTGACCAGTCCCTTGTTTGCTGATAACACCAGGATCTCATACATGATCATAGTCAGGACACAGTTCTTTAACCCCAATATGTTTTTACATTGATAACATGGACTTTGAAAGTGTTGGGTACAAAAACTCATAATCCACAACTTGAGGTCAAATTTTGAGCTGTTACATGGTGGTTAATGAACTGCGCTACTGGTTATGAGACCAATTTGGCTCATATTAGGCTATTCCAGTTGAAATCCATACACCCTATATGGAAGACATGGCTTTAATCTTTCACACAGGGAGTGTGAATTTCAAATGGATTCACCCAGTCAGGTAACACTATTTGAAATCCACACTCCCTCCCTGTGTGAAGGATTAAATTAAGTCATGACTTCCATAGGGGGTGCATGTATTTCAAATAGAATAGCCAATTGTATGATTCAATTGAATTGCTTCTTTGATTTACATAACTATTTGCTACAAATGGATACTACTAATATTAACTGATATAAAGCACCCACACTGAAAACATAAACTAGTCAGGCAGCTGCTTGACTAGCTTTAAACTAGTCAGACTGGCTAGTCAAGCTGGCTTGACTAGCTTTTATATAGATTAGTCAAACCTGCAATTCGAACTTTAAAATTTGGCTTGACTAACCTAAAGCTAGTCAAGCCTGTTTGACCACCGATATATGTTGTGCCCGACTAGTTTACAATATCTAACGGACAAACTAATCATGCAGGCTTGACTACATGTAGCTTTAGGTTAGTCAAGCCAGCTTATGTAGCTTTAGATTAGTCAAGCCGGCTTGACTAGCCTTAGGTTATGATACAATTCATACACATTTACTGCTATGTAGGCACACTCCGACCCAAAGTGAACCAAATGGGGACCATCTGGACTAACGTAAAGTTAGTCATACTGACCAATTTATAGTTTCAGTGCACTTTTACTCAAAGTAAAACAGAGTCTTCATTGTATGATACAATTCATGAATTCGTACACATTTACTGATATGTAGGCACACACTGACCCAAAGTGAGTCTTGGTTGTATGATACAATTCATGAATTCGTACACATTTACTGATATGTAGGCACACCCTGACCCAAAGTGAGTCTTGGTTGTATGATACAATTCATACACATTTACTGATATATAGGCACCCACTGGTCAACTCAAAGTGAAACCACAGTCTTCATTGTATGATACAATTCATACACATTTACTGATATGTAGGCACACACCTGACCCAAAGTGAACCAGAGTCTTGGTTATATGATACAATTCATACACATTTACTGGTAGGCCTATATAGGCACCACTGACTCAAAGTGAAAACGGTGTCTTGTACAATTCATACACATTTACTGATATGTAGGCATCCACTGGTTCAAAGGAAAAACAGTCTTGGTTGTATGATACAATTCATACACATTTACTGATATATTATAGGCACCCACTGACTCAAATGAAAGCAGAGTTTTGGTTCTATGATACATTCGTACACATTTACTGATATATGGGCACCCACTGACTCAAAGTGGAAACAGTCTTAATTGTATGATACAATTCATACACATTTACTGATATGTAGGCACACCGGGACCCTAAGTGGACCTGAGTCTTGGTTGTATGATACAATTCATACACATTTACTGATATATGGGCACCCACTGACTCAAAGTGGAAACAGTCTTAATTGTATGATACAATTCATACACATTTACTGATATGTAGGCACACCGTGACCCAAAGTGGACCCGAGTCTTGGTTGTATGATACAATTCATACACATTTACTGATATCAGTGTAGGCACACCCATGACCCAAAGTGAACTAGAGTCTTGGTTGTATGATACAATTCATACACATTTACTGGTAGGCCTATATAGGCACCACTGACTCAAAGTGAAAACAGAGTCTTGTACAATTCATACACATTTACTGATATGAAGGCATCCACTGGTTCAAAGGAAAAACAGTCTTGGTTGTATGATACAATTCATACACATTTACTGATATATTATAGGCACCCACTGACTCAAGTGAAAGCAGAGTTTTGGCTCTATGATACATTCATACACATTTACTGATATATGGGCACCCACTGACTCAAAGTGGAAACAGTCTTAATTGTATGATACAATTCATACACATTTATTGATATGTAGGCACACCGGGACCCAAAGTGGACCCGAGTCTTGGTTGTATGATACAATTCATACACATTTACTGATATCAGTGTAGGCACACCCATGACCCAAAGTGAACTAGAGTCTTGGTTGTATGATACAATTCATACACATTTACTGGTAGGCCTATATAGGCACCACTGACTCAAAGTGAAAACAGAGTCTTGTACAATTCATACACATTTACTGATATGTAGGCATCCACTGATTCAAAGGGAAAACAGTCTTAATTGTCAGTCCGTATTCCATAGTGGCGTATAGTGGGCGCCAGCGAATAAACAACTTTTCGAGAAAATCGGGTTTGAAGAAATGCCAATTTAAAATCGAGTTGTGTAAATCAGACATTCATTATATTTTGTAAATGATGTGAAATTTCTGTAGTAAACTAAATAGATTTTATTGTTATATATTTTCAAAAGAAATAAATACATACTTTTGCTGGCAAACTGACAATAAAACTATACGTCACTATGGAAAAGCGAACAAAACGCAATACCTAACCTTTTTTTCAGTATTCCATAGTAGGCGTATCGACCATACGCCACTTTTTATACATTTTATAATTATGAAATATCGGCAAAATGAAAAACATCGTATTCCATAGTGGCGTATAGGTCCGATACGCGTACGCCACTATGACATACGATGTTTTTCATTTTTGCCGATATTTCATAATTATAAAATGTATATAAAAAGTGGCGTATGGTCGATACGCCACTATGGAATACGGAAAATGTCACTTTGTAACTATACGCCACATTTAATTAATCAATTACTAATTAATTAGCTAATTATGACTGATGAGACTTAGAAAAAATGAAAGAGAACATCATTAAAGACATATGTGCCAATTTTCAAAAAAATGACAAAAAATCACTATACGCCACTATGGAATACAGCCGACGAATTGTATGATACAATTCATACACATTTACTGATATATTATAGGCACCCACTGACTCAAGTGAAAGCAGAGTTTTGGTTCTATGATGCATTCGTACACATTTACTGATATATGGGCACCCACTGACTCAAAGTGGAAACAGTCTTAATTGTATGATACAATTCATACACATTTATTGATATGTAGGCACACCGTGACCCAAAGTGGATCTGAGTCTTGGTTGTATGATACAATTCATACACATTTACTGATATATAGGCACCCACAGGTCAACACAAAGTGAAAACACAGTCTTCGTTGTATGATACAATTATTCATACTCTAACTGATATAGGAACAAATTGACTCAAAGTGAAAAGGAAGTCTTGGTTGTATGATACAATTTATACACATTTTATGATAATGATTTGAACACAATTATATTTCAGTCCTGCATTGTAGGTTTGCTTACATGTATGTTACAATATACACACACACACGCGCGCACCCTTGTTTTGCTAATATTAATTATACAATTTTTACCATTGATTATACGCTGGCGAAGTTACGTAATTAATCGGATTAATTACCATAGCAATAGGTGAAAACAATTTTGAACATATCGCGCTGCACTATAAATAATATAATAAATTTTGGATTTATAAAGCGCCTTTCTCCAGATCTTAGAGGACTCAAAGGCTGCGCTGTAATTTCGCTGCAATGGTGAATCATCACAATCAGATCGCATCAACTAGGTTGCTGCCGAACGGCGCACACTTATCTGCATTTAGATTGTAACATACACCAATTATCTGTGCAGCTCCCCAAATTCCATTGGGTGAAGGAAGTTTTTGATAACCAAACAACTAATCACCGATTTTTGTGATACAGGAGGAAAACGGAGATCCCGGAGAAAACCTGCGAGAGCGAGCATGGAATCGGGATAAACCAAGTGCACATGAGTCCTTGGGCGCGCCGGGCTTGAACCCGGGACCTCAGTGGTGCAAAGCGAGGGAACTACCGCTGCGCTAACTCGCCCTCCCTACAAACAGGTTACACTCATCACCTGTGTATGTCTGCAATCATAGATTGAATACAATACTGGTCTTTTCAAAGATACTAATCTTACAGGTGCAAGTGATGGTTCAATGCAGATATACCGCGTAAACGTATCAGTGCAGCGCGGAATATTCAAAAATTGTTTTCACTTATTGCTATGGTAGTTAATCCAATTATTACGTAACTTCGCCAGCGTATTGTAATAGAAAGGATTATTTAAAGTAATAACCACATCTTATGCAGAGACATACTTATTGTATGAAAAATGGTTCAGAAATTGTAAATTATTTGGATCTTATAGCTTGTGTTGCAATTTGATGAATTGTAAAATATAATATGGAAACTGTTGGGTAACAATCATTTTAATATAGTCTGCAATGTACTCATCTTAAAGGGAATATTGGGGAGGGGCAAGATATCTCACAGGAAGGGCAGAACCACTCTTTGGCTGATCCTTACAGCAATCCTATGCCAAATTCACCTCCAAAAACAGTCTTTTTAAAAACAAAATTCAACCTTGTTGGGCTTATTTTATTATTGTTCTGGGCTTATTTTTTCCTTTTCTTTTTTAGGATGTTCGAATTGTTGAATTCTTAGATATAGTGTAATCTTTTTAATAGTCACATAACAAATGTACAGTATTAGAAAACAATGCATATTACAGTGATTACATCAAAATTGAAAATATACACATAGGCCTATACTAAAGATACAATAGTAGTAATAATAAAAAAATTATGTATGAAAACTTTAAAAGAGCTCTGCGCTTGTACAAAGCCCTAAAAATTTTAAAATAAGTTAATCATGTGAGCATAAAATCATAGCTGAAAAACAAAACTTGGTTTATGGAGAATGGAGAACTTGGAGAATGGTTAATGAACGCATATTACTTGTTGGGAGAGAAATTGGACAAAATAATGCACGCGCACTGATGTTGATGCGTCTAATGCAAGAGCCCCCAAAGGGGGGGAGTGCATTAGACAGAACAACATCAGGGCAAGTGCATTATTTTGTCAAATTTTCCCAGCAACAAGTAAATACACCTTCATTAACTTACTCATACATGAGAAGAAGAAAAAAATGTTATTTTTTCTGTTCTTATAATGTTGGAAAATAGAAGCAAATATAAATGTATCAACCCGCCCGAAAAATTAATTGATCCTACGCGACACGAACCCCCGCGAAACACTGCGCGTAATAAGCAGAGTGCACAATATACACAATCAATGCATGTTTCGTATTTTTCTAACCGCTTTTCTGATTTGCTGCTTTGATATAGGAGTGTATGAAAACATAATAATGTAAATTGAATGCAAGACAAAAGTGCTCACTTCAGCAGCATCCATGGCATTGCCTGGTGTGGATTAGTAGAGTCTTATAAAGTGTCACAAAATGTGGACCAGTGTAACAAATTTTTGAAAATTAATGAGGGCCTGAGATTTCGAAACCAAGGGCCTAGTTCCTGTAGATTTTGGCTTATAGTCCAATGATTTGGTGAAAAAAAGAAAGAAAATGTTTTGAAAATTAGTACATCGGTGGGGAAAATGGGAATGAATCAGTAGAAATTCATCCATGGCATTACCTGTTGTTGATTTGAGTCTTACAAAGTGTCACAAAATGTGGACCAGTGTAACAAAGTTTCCTAAATTGTTGAGGGCCTGAGATTTTAAAACCAAGGGCTTGATTCTTGAGATTTTGGTTTATTTTGAGCTTTGTATCATGTTATAAGCAGGACATATCGTCAGGGTCCAATAATTTGTGTGAACAGTGAAAGCCGTTTTTTTTGTGGAGGGGGAGAGAAATGGCAATGAATGAATAAAAATTGTTACATACTATCAGGTTCCAAAGATTTGGGCAAAACAAGAAAGAAAATTAGGCACATTGGTTAAGAATAAATGGCAGATTCAGGGGATGAATTGGGCTATTCCAGTTGAAATCCATACACCCCCTATGGAAGATATGACTGTAATCTCCCATGCAGGGGTTATAGATTTCAAATGGAGTCACTCATCAGGTAAGCCCATTTGATATTCACACTCCCTGTGTGGAAGATTAAAATCATGTCTTCCTTACGGAGTATGGGTTTCAACTGGAACAGCCCAATGGTAGAAATTGTTACATCTGTCAGTTCAATTTTTAAATCAAATAACATATGCGTATTTTTTGGGGGGCTTTGTAGGCACCATCCCCCTGGAGTAGAAGCAGGGGGCGGCCAAAATGAAGGGGCGGCGGAAGAAGAAGGGGCGGCAAAAACGAAGGGGCGGTAAAAAGAATTAGTAGATAAAAAAGGGTGGAAAAATTTGATAAAGCATAAAAAATTTTGAAAAAATGGTACTATACATCAAAATGTGCTGCTTTTAGGGCGCTAGCGCCTGAAACCCTTCTTTCTTTTTTTTTTTTTTTTTGAGGAAGGGCGGCAAAATTGAATTTTCTTCAGCCCCCAGGGTTGGGGCGACCACGGTACGCCACTGAATAATTCTGATTAAAATCATCATGGGAATACAGGAACCAAAAAAGATTCACTTCAGTTAAATTTAAAAAAAGCAAAAATAAAAAGCAGTAAAATAACAAATTTTGTTGAAATGTGGCATGACATAAGTACATTAGGGGTAAAATCCACATTGCTTAGAGGCCAATTTCCAGTGCAGCACAGAATTTCACATCACAAAAACTATTGGGTCCTAACATCTTTTCCTGTTAACTTTTGACATGAGCGTATTTTAAGCGATAAGTGTGCATTGCATATTAATTGTACTGATTGAAAGGCACTGTCTATGATTGGCTGCTGAGGCGATTTGCTGTTGCTGAGTGGAAATTTATGAGTGTACTTTACCCCGTATGCATTGTTAGCTCTGACTTTGCAACATCACAATTTTAAAGGTAACAATAACTTGGATTAGCTTAGATATCATAAAGTAGATGAAACATGTTTATGAATCCTATCCATCCGTGAACTTTGTCTTTTTTAAAGACACTTCTTGTTTATTAACAAGTGTGTTGACAACCAGACCTGATAGGGTTAAAGTCTTTCTGTTACATTTTAGTATTCACATACTGAGCTGTGTCAAAAGCAAACATAGATTCACTTAAAAACTACAAGTGAGGCAAAAAAACTTTTAGCATCTACAAAATAAGCAAATCATCTTTTTTACATATGTATAATTTGTTGGCAAATATTTGAGACAAGCTCAGTTCTTTCTAAATCCATTCTGCTCTTAGCAAAACTTATTCTCTTCAGGCCAATTAGTGAGGCATTTTAAGAAAACAACATCACATTATATGTAGGCCTATAATCAGGGTTCGAATTCGTGGGGTTTTTTTGCATAGCAAAAACTGCTATGCAAGTTTTATCTTGCATAGCAGTTCCAAAATTTTGTATAGCAGTTTAAACTGCTATGCAAAAGATGTTTTACATAGCATTTTTTAAATTGCAAAAACTGCTATGCAAAATATGTTTTGTGTAGCAAATTTACTTTTATAATGTTATGTATTATTATGTTAAATGATTGTTGTGACTTATAATCACTTATTAAAGATACTGATTAAAATATTGTTATTTGTTAAAAACAAGTTTTAATAAACATTTCAATTTGTCATTGCAAAAGTGCAAACATTCAGACTTTTCACTTCTTGACTGCCAGTTAGCTTGACTAATAAACAGATTTCAGTAACAGACAGCAGCCAAATTTGGCCAACACAACACGGCTGAAGAAAAATGGCTGAATGATGAGTGATGATTCAAGAATCAAGACTAAAGACTGTCAAAACTAAAAGTATTATTATGGCCAAGTGTTAGGCCTACTAAAATAAAATTCGGTTTCCGGTAACCCGCCCGTCCCTCTTTTTTGGTGCCGCAAAAAAAAAAAATTTATGCCACTTTTGGAAAAATAAAATTTTTCAAGAGTCGTCCGTGTCGAAATTCTGACATGAAGTTGTTGCAAATCACATATATTTTATTTTTCCCCCGACTTTCTGCCATTCAATGATTAAAGAAATACAGTTGAATTGATAGACCTAATATTTATCGCGATATAGGCCAATGCACAACTTTTTTTATTTTATGAAAACAGCGTGCAGCAGGACTCGTAATATTAAGTAGGCCTACAACTATTGAAAACCACTGAACTATTTTGTCTGTGAAACAAGGCGGTTCTCGAACCACGAGTCTCGCCTGCTTTCGCAACCGCCTGCTTTTGTGATTACTTTTGGTAGAGGTA
Source organism: Amphiura filiformis (assembly GCF_039555335.1). NCBI lineage: Eukaryota > Metazoa > Echinodermata > Ophiuroidea > Amphilepidida > Amphiuridae > Amphiura > Amphiura filiformis. Next base: position 24,634,699 of record NC_092641.1, read on the forward strand.
AATGAATTTGGCGGTTATCGGCTAGGCACGATTATCTGGCTGATGGTGACTGTGCCCACCAAGTTTCATGCCCATGCAACAGTTTTTACTAATTTGAACCCTGGTGACCCTGAAATGACCTTCCAAAACTTTGGCTCTAAATGTTGACTGTATCCACTAAGTTTCAAGTTTCATACCCACACGACAGTTTTTACTAATTTGACCTCAGATGACCCCTGGTGGCCTCGAAATGATCTTCCAAAAATTTGGCTTTAAATGTTGACTGTACCCACCAAGTTTCATGTCCATCGACAGTTTTACTAATTTGACCTCAGATGACCCCTGGTGACCTCGAAATGACCTTCCAAAAATTTGGCTTTAAATGTTGACTGTACCCACCAAGTTTCATGCACATCCGATAGTTTTTACTAATTTGACCTCAGATGACCCCTGGTGACCCTGAAATGACCTTCCACAAATTTCGCTCTAAATGTTGACTGTACCCACCAAGTTTCATGCCCATCCGACAGTTTTACTAATTTGACCTCAGATGACCCTGGTGACCTTGAAATGACCTTCAAAAAATTTGGCTTGAAATGTTGACTGTACCTACCAAGTTTCATGCCCATACGACAGTTTTTACTAATTTGACCTCAGATGACCTCTAGAGGTCCTCAGTGACCTTGACCCACTAACCAATACAAACCGGTTTTGTCTCGGGTCAAGATGCACCCACACACCAAGTTTGAGAAACGTGCGACTCCTAGTCTCCGAGAAAATAGGCGAAAACCAAAACTTTAATCAAATTTGTCACACACGCACCCCCACACACACACCCCTACATACGGAAAAGTGATTATATAGTCTCCTGCCTTATCAGGCGAGACAAAAATTAAAGCACCAAACATCCGCACAAAACCAACCAAATAGGCCTTGTAGCATAAAACCCGCAAAAAATTTAATAAAAACGGTAATAGTAAAACTAATTCCCATAAAGCTCGTATTAAAAAGAGCAAGTAATAAAAAAGTTAAAATGCTAAAAATGATGTAGGCCGAAAAATTGTGTAATCTTCCTTGTCCTAGACACTCAACGATAAACCCCTATCAAGTATGAATAAAAGACTGTTCATTGTCCAAATATTTCAATTTATAAACGTTGAGGAAGTTGTGCATTTTGTTAGCACCGAAATAACAAAAATTAAAATAACTAACCTGGCAGATTTCAGGATTAACCAACATTTATTTTCTCATGCCGCTCGCCCATGCCTGCATATTTATATCCCGTCAAGAAACTCAACCCTAGGTCTACATTTTTCAACATGTAAATATAATTCCATAGTGATAAATAGTGAACGTTGCATTGGAGATGAGGATGCTTGGATGATAGGCCTACAGATATTAAGCACATGTTAATTGGGGGTATGGGGATGTCCCATATCTGTATTATTATAGGTCTACGTTATTTGTTTAATTTTGTAATGATAATGCTAAAAATAAATAAGACCCCGGGAAATACCCATGCCGACGGAATGGCTAAAATATGCGTCCAAATTAAAAAATTGTGCAACCATGTAAAATTAGGCAGACTAAGATCATGATACAACTAAGCAAAACTTGCCGCTGATCCCCGATGATTTTTTGTTCGATCAACCCCCATGGGAACAAACGGTCAAACAAATGTCCCGACCGTCATATTGGAATCGCGCACTTTCGCGCTTATCCTGTTGAGGACGATTTCATCTCTTAATCTCCCAACACATGAATTCTGTAAACAGCTTTGCACAACCAACCAATCACGAAGGGAATTCCTAGGTATTCCCTAGTACGTCATATGCATAAATTATTATAATGTCGATGGAGCTGCAGTTGTTAAAATCAGCTGTCGGACAAGACAAGCAAGGTATTATTTGTTTACCCAGGTTGGTCCGTGAGGAACACATGCTAATCCATGGAAAACCATGGACCGTTCCAAGCTCATACAAATGCACAAGCCTGGATAGCCAGTGTAGGCTAATATATGCATGCTGGCCTAGATAGCTTTGATAAACAAAGCAAGAAATGGAAGAAAATAGCTAGGAAAAAGAGAAAAGAGAGAAGGCCACTCCCAAACACAATTGTACAATTTTACTCTTAGCCCTTACTTAGTGAGAAAGGAAACTGGAATTACAATCTCAGGCCCCGATGCAAAGGCTTAAGCAAATGTTTTTATTAAAATTTCTCTTTATTTAAAACTTTTCTCACTGACGCGACGTCAACATGATTAAATTTACATAGTGAGTCAACATTTGTCAGATTTTGCAAGATACACATTCTGAGCATGCCGCATCAAGTTTCTACATGTGCGGACCGCGGACGTTCATTGTATGAAAGGGGAGATTTGGGAATCCGGCCGGCGCGATAATTATTTAAAATAAAATAATGAACTCATTACCAGCGCTATTAATTATAGTTCATAACGGGCAATTAGTCCATAAAATGTCAACTGATACAAAGTAAGACCGTATTTCATATTTAAAGGGGCATTTCGTGATCCACAGCCTCATCCCCCCCACTTTTCTCAAAAAAAAAAAGTTGAGATTTTTATATCACTGGAATACCTCTGGCTACATAATGTTTATGTACAAAATATTTGTTGCAGATTAATTCGTTTAGCAAAGATATCGCGAAATTTGAATTTCGTTCTGGTGCACCAGAACGAAATTACAACGTATTGTCTATGGAGCAGTGTAATACACATAATCATGCATAACTCGCAAACGCAAAATCGGAATCAACTGAAATTTTGGGAATATGCTTTTTCGTGGATATGTACTGAAAAATGTGACTCCTCGCCACAACTGAGCCCGGATGTCGCCAGTGCCACTATTGAGATATGCTCCATCGAACTTAATAACAATAAACAATAGGAAAGAAAGGATTTATTGACTGATTGATTTTTCACTGTCAAGTACTATAGATATGATATACATCATTTTAAAGCTAATTTCAAGCAAAATATTTTGGTTGAATATCTCAAAAATGATGATTGGCGACATCCGGGCTCAGTTGTGGCGAGGAGTCACAAATGTCATAAAAAGAGGATGCTAGGATCACGAAATACTCCTTTAAATTATGTTTTACTTAATTTTTTCTCCACAACCCTCGTTCACGCGCCACGCGCACCATACATGCCTTACCCATGCCAAATAGTGAATCGTCCCAAAAGCATCACTCAATATACTCATGCATGATGCATATATGCTAATTAACTGCCGAAGTCAAGTTTGGCTGTGTACGATATTACTGTCCTCCCTGCGCAACATGTATTATGAAACGCAGTACACTGCTTAGCATCAGCGGGGGTAGTAGTGCACAGCACTATGTTGAACAAAGGGGAAGTCGTGCGATTTTGTTGTTAAAAGCAATTTCTCAATTGATTTCATTACATTGAAAGGTAAAGATTGAAATAAAACATGTTTCCATTTTTTTAAAGACCGTTTAGTGCCTAAAATCCAAGATGGCCGCCGTGATTGAAAATTTGCCATATTTTACTCATAAATTGCGCTTTAGTAGGGTGCAGAATGGGAGTCCCGTTCTCGGGTTGAATACAAGAAGTTTTGAAGGTGTTTCTTTATAGATTTGAGGACGCTGAATAAAATGAGAGGGGTCTGCACCATCGAAAAGTGTGTGGAACTCTTGGTAGAGGGCGTTTTCAAAATGGCCGCCAAAATCCCTTAAAATCACCATAACTTGGTCAGAGAAGCACCTAGCAGCACGATTCTGATGTATATACCCATGTTTTCAGGGTCAAGGAATCCAATAGAGTCATTTACAACAGCCTTTGACCTATCATTCCAAGATGGCTGCCAAAATTTCAAAATGGCCGCCAGTGAAAATTAATTTGGCTATATCTCAGGTGCAGAAAGTCCTAGAAGTATGATGCTGGTGTCTATACCCATGTTTACAGGGTCTAGAAATCCACTGGTATAATCTAAAACAGCACAGGACCTTAAATCCCAAGATGGCCGCCAAAATTTAAAAATAACCACCACTAAAATGCAGAATTTAGCCTATATCTTATCTTATCAGTGGTTTATACGGCCTTATCCGGGGTTTACGATCCTTACCTGGGGCTAAGATATCTTAACCTTAGCATAACACAGTCTAAACCCCAGATAAGGTATCTAAACCCCAGATAAGGCGCCGTAACCCCAGATTAAGGGACATAGATTCCAGATAAGGCAGTCCAAACCCCAAATAAGGTGCCTTAACCCTAAATAAGGAACATAAACCACAGATAAGGCATCTAAACCCCACGTAAGGTGCCTTAACTCTAGATAAGGATCGTTAACCCCCGATAAGGGTCGTAAACCCCAGATAAGGCACCTAAACCCCAGATAGGGTGCCTTAACCCCAGATAAGAGACGTAAACCCCAGATAAGAGACATAAACCCCAGATAAGGCAGTTTAAACCCCAGATAAGGCGCCTTAACACCAGATAAGGAACGTTAACACCAGATAAGGCATCTAAATCCCACATAAGGCATATAAATCCCAGATAAGGCGCCTTAACTTCAGATGAGGGACGTAAACCTAGGATAACACAGTCTAAACCCCAGATAAGGCATTTAAACCCCATAAGGCTCCAAATAAGGGATGTAAACCATAAGGGATGTAAAACCCCAAAAAAGGGATGTAAACCATAGATAAGGCAGTCTAAATCCCAGATCCATTCTTTAGGCATCTAAACCCAGATAAGGCGCCTTAACCCCAGATAAGGGACGTAAACCCCAGATAAGGCAGTCTAAACTCCAGATAAGGCACCTTAACCACAGATAAGAGATGTAAATATAGGATAATGCAGTCTAAACCCCAAATAAGCTGCCTTAACTCCTGATAAGGGATGTTAACTGGGGATAACACAGTCTAGACCCCAGATAAGGCATCTAAACCCCAGATAAGGGACGTAAGCTCCAGATAAGGCAGTTCAAAAAACCCAAATACGGCACCTTAAACCCTAGATAAGAAACACAAACCCCATATAAGGCAGTCTAAATCCCAGATAAGGCATCTAAACCAAGATACGGTGCCCTAACCCCAGATAAGGGACCTGAATCTAGGATAATGCAGTCTAAACCCCAGATAAGGTGCCCTAACCCCAGATCAGGAACGTGGATCTAGGATAATGCAGTCTAAACCCCAGATAAAGTGCCCTAACCCCCGATAAGGGATGTGAATCTAGGATAACGCAGTCTAAACCCCTAAACCCATTACACTGTTGTCAATGGGAAAATGGCTGATTTTGGGTGAAATTTTCTCAAATTTAGAACTCTCAAAGTTAATATAGTAAACGCCACCAATATCAGGTGTGTGATGTGCCCTGATTAATTTGATTTAATTTAATTATTTAACTTTGTTTACAAGCTGAAAGTATTTCATGTTTCATGAGATGGGAAAGCCCCTTGTACGTGCAAGATAGAATAAAACTGTGATTGTGTGATTTTAGTGTATATTGTTGTTATATGTACCAAGCATACTTTATTTTCAATTACCGGTAAAGACTTAGATTTTGTTAGCTTAATCAAACAGTGTATTTGTGTTGTGCATTCGTGTGAGTTCGGGTAAAAGGTGATTTTGGCCTTGAGTCAGTACGACTCGTAACAGGTGAAACTAGATGATTTAATGATCAAAAACTCAACATAGGTTGAAATGAGACTTTTCTTGTTTAAATGCACTGAACCGCAAACAAAATGGCATTGCGCCCTCGAAGCTGAAAGATACAATTAATTAGATAGGGCGAATATATGCTAAAAGGTGTCATATAATAAGAAAAATATACCATTTCGAAGCATCAAAACCCAAAATGTACTTTTTGGCAATATAACTTGGTCAATTACAGTGATTTTAAACAGTCTTTTCAGATGCCACGCAAATAAATAGTTCATCATTTCCATGCATCGCCCAGGCCTATTAGTGGTGTATAACCATGCACTAGTGCCATGAGTAGGTACTGTACATGTATCTGATATGCCGTCCATCTTGGACCTGGCAAGGGGTCTGGTTATGTAAAACATTGTGCTTTTGGTTCAAAGACACAATTATACACTTGGAAACGTGATCATAAACACAAACTCATGCATTTATATACATTTAAGCAGTATATAAGTAGCCATATTGGTCGCCATATTGAATAATAATCATAATTCTAGAATATTAAAGTTATCTTTGAGTGCATGACACAATGCTAGTTCCAGTGTTTGAAATTTAGATTTTGAGCATACTTTGAGAGGTATGTGGCTTTTTTTGCATATGTCAGTCAGTTTTACAAGATTTTGGCGGCCATCTTGGATTTTACCACTTACCCTGAATATTAAATCTTTCTTTGAGTGTCTGACACAAGGCTACATAGTTCCAGTGTTTGAAATTTACGTTTTTAGCATATTTTGAGAGCGATATATAGCTTTTTTTGCATGTGTCAGTCAGTTTTATAGGATTTTGGCGGCCATTTTGGATTTTACCACTTACCCCGAATCTTTCTTTGAGTGTCTGACACAAGGCTACATAGTTCCAGTGTTTGAAATTTACATTTTAGCATATTTTGAGAGCGATATATAGCTTTTTTGCATGTGTCAGTCAGTTTTATAGGATTTTGGCGGCCATCTTGGATTTTACCACTTACCCCGAAATATTAAATCTTTCTTTGAGTGTCTGACACAAGGCTACATAGTTCCAGTGTTTGAAATTTACATTTTAGCATATTTTGAGAGCGATATATAGCTTTTTTTGCATATGTCAGTCAGTTTTATAGGATTTTGGCGGCCATCTTGGATTTTACCACTTCCCACGAAATAAAAAAATGGAAACATCTTTTTTCCCATTATTTACCCCCACAAGAGACAAAATCAAGTGAAAGTTTACTTTTAACACCGAAATCACACGACTCGACATAGTGCTGAGCACTATAGAGATAGAGAATATAAAAGCATAAACAAGGTAAAAAAGAGGGGTATCGAATGAGTCGTTCATAGCACAACACAGGTGGTCAAAATGATTTTAAAACTGTTTATTGTTATTGTACAAGCGTTCACGCGGAAGTATGGATGAATTTCAGGAACCCAGTCGGCTATTTGGATGAATAATTTGGTAAGCTTATTTAGGAATTTATAGGGAGAAATTATGCATCGCACATGTTGCGATGTATAGCAGGGAAGTGTTTAGCAATTGACAAGTTTTGCATCGCATTCTGCGATGCGATACGGGCGAATTCGAACCCTGCCTATAATACACACTGAAACAAACAAATCATATTTTTTACACATACTCATGCTTTGCACAATAGAGGAAATATAATTATACAAATATTGTTGACACGCTCCAGTTCTGTCTAAATCCATTCTGCTCTTCATTAATAACATTATGACTGAAAGCCAGTCAGTTAAGCATTTACAAATAACATCACAACATTATACAAATTACATCACATAAGGCCTTAAGGGCCATACAGACTCCAAATATTGGTCATAGAATGTAGCATGTCTTTGTTATTTTATCTATTCCCAGTAATGTTTAACTTCTAACGAATGTTTGATGACGTGAAATTGCTAATATGTTATGTCGAATGTCTGGTGGAAATATGTTATCGATTTTACATCATAAAAGTTATTGGAAATAGAATGGGAATAAATTAAATAACCATAACATGTTATATCAAATATTCTACATCCACTAAACACTTTGTAGCAGCCCTTACTAGCACTATTCTACATGTCGTCACTGGGCGGGAAAAACCTCATATGTACCTTTGGCCCCTGAACATGGATAAAGCCTTGTAGGTGTAGACTTTATATTGAAGAGGTTGTTTCATCCATGTTCAAGGCCAAAAGTACATGCAGGAAACACCTCATATTTACTTTTGGCCCTTGAAAATGGATAAAGCCTTGTAGGTGTAGACTTTATATTGAATGGTTTGCTTCATCCATGTTCAAGGGCAAAAATTACATACGAGGTTTTTCCCGCCCAGCGACGATGTATATAACTCATTGGATCCCATCATTGCTGCCAGATACAGGAATAGGATTGATGAGATATGCAAGTATTTTCCATCTTTGTGCGTGGCGACGTTGTGTATCAGTGAGTGAGTCTATAGTACCAAATACCACACAAAAAAACCTTACTGAATATAGCATGGCGCTGTTGCTTTGTTTAAAGCAATTCCGTAATAATTCCATCAAGATAAATTTGATAATGTTGACTACAATGTAATAGTGATTATTCCTTGGCATGGAAATCCAACCAAAATCAAAGACCTGGCTTCCTCCTCCCCTCCTCCCCTTCACCCTATCCCTCCTGTGTTGAGGTTAGGCATGTTAGGGGTCAACATGTGGTGGTATAGGGATATCTTCCTTGTCCATGCAACAGGACTTCATGAATCACTGAAATATACCCAGGCCCCGAAGGCTGATTCCATTTGGCTATTACATTTAAAATACACAATATGCAGGTGGAAGATTAAGTCTTGAGTATACAGAGGGAGTATACATATTGAATAGAATAGACAATTGGGTAACTTCCATTTGAAATACTCACTCCAGTCTTGGAAGATATAGGTAAAGCCATAATACAGAGGGAGTATGGGTTTCAAAATGATTAACTCTGACCAATTACATTTGAAAAACATACTCCCCCTGAGGAAGATATTTCCAAAATCTTCAACAGGGATAGTGTGGATTTCAACTAGAATAGCCAATATAGCATGTTCAGGTATAAATTTGGACATGTGTAAACATTACAAATATGCCCCAAAAATAGTTTGAAAAAATTAACCAATTTCATATTATAAGATCGTACATTATGGCTTTAAATTTATTGGTCAGTCGTTGACAAGTTTATTTTATTATTATGTTTGATGAGTCAAAGTATGTGGAAATATTGGATTCAAGAATAATAATGATAAAATTGGATGCTTTATGCCTAATATTTATTGGTCTCATTACAAGTTTTTGAATATTGGACTCAACTATGTATTGTCCAATATTTTTAAACTGTACCAATAAATGGGCTCAATCGATCCAATTTTCTAATAGCCACTGTATTCAAAAACAAAATTCTTCCTGTTTTCAATGCTGAGCTATTGGGCCACAATAATAATAATAAAAAGTTTGTTTCCAAGCTATACAGATCTAGAAGTTTTATTTGATTCTCAATGTGAGAAAGGGAAGAAAATCAGTCAACTGGCTTTCCTATGCTCAGTGGTACTTGTCATGTTAACAACAGTATTAAGTATATGCTTAATAGAAAACATTGCAATTTGCTGTTATGTTTCAGAAATTAGTGTTATGAAAAGCATGAAATATTGAGATATTTGTGGGAACTTTAAGTTTAATAAGGCAAACTATTTTTTTTTCTTATTCTAAACTGAATATTCTGGTTTCTCTTGACAAGACACTCACTGATGTGCTCACTGCAAGTATCCCATCTGATGTAACAGACAACCCTCTATGTCTCACATTACCCACATCCTCAATGACACATCCAGTGTTGTGATAGCTAGGTGTGCCATTCCCTTCCCATACGTATTTATACACTTGCCACTTATGCACATAATGATAACATGCAGCATATAATTGCCTTGCATCACTCCTATAGGATACAGCCCTGAATTCACAACCATCAGGTAGTTGTATACTACACAGATCCTGACCTACATCACCCAATGCTTTGATTACCATCTTATCCTCTCCCATTACCACCAGGTATTCAGTACTAATACTGAGATCTTGTGGAATGAAACTAATGGATACAATCCTTTGCTGTGTAAACCCTGGCAAATTACAAAATACCAATGCATTCCTATCAGCTAAACCTATCACAGCTGTATTGGCATTAGCTGCAATACACAGTGGATACCTTTTCCCATTATGAATCTGATATTTCTCTATGTGGTTTGATATTTCTCTGCATGCTTCATGTATTGGGAACTGATACACATAAGATTTATGACTGCAAACTACCAATATCCTATCAGGTACAGACTCACTGAATGCTGCACCAAATGGCCATACTCCATTTCCCCACTCATCAGATCTGAGGGTGTACAGTAGATGTGTTTCTTCCCTGCTCACATGATGTACCTGTACACTGTTGTATCCACAGATAGCCAGGTGATCACTAGCCACAAAACACAATCCTCCACTAAAGCCAATCTTATGTTTCAACTTCCACTCCAGCCCTGAAATGTGGAAAGATAATGGGAATAAATAAGTTGTTTACATTTATAAATTTTAAATGAATGAATGATTGGATGGATGCGAAATCAGAATAATCATCAATTCAATAGTAAATACAAACAAACAGGACAAAATATGACTATGTGTATAATGTTTGTATTCGTAAACAAAATCATGTCAATTGTGATGTGGAGGCAATTGCCTATAAAGTGACTTAAAATGATATACAACTAAATAAATATGATAAATAATATAACATTAGAAAAGCAACAAACTTATAGCAATATTGTTACATTTGCTGAGGAGGATGTGCAAAATTCTGATATCAAAAATATTCATAACACTGTAATCCAAATATTCATAACACTGTAATCCAAATATTCATAACACTGTAATCCAAATATTCATAACACTGTAATCCAAATATTCATAACACTGTAATCCAAATATTCATAACACTGTAATCAATATATTCATAATGTATTCATAACACTGTAATCAAAATATTCATAACACTGTAATCCAAATATTCATAACACTGTAATCCAAATATTCATAACACTGTAATCCAAATATTCATAACACTGTAATCCAAATATTCATAACACTGTAATCAAAATATTCATAACACTGTAATCAAAATATTCATAACACTGTAATCCAAATATTCATAACACTGTAATCAAAATATTCATAACACTGTAATCAAAATATTCATAACACTGTAATCCAAATATTCATAACACTGTAATCAAAATATTCATAACACTGTAATCAAAATATTCATAACACTGTAATCAAAAATATTCATAACACTGTAATCCAAATATTCATAACACTAATCAAAATATTCATAACACTGTAATCAAAATATTCATAACACTGTAATCAAAATATTCATAACACTGTAATCCAAATATTCATAACACTCTAATCCAAATATTCATAACACTGTAATCAAAATATTCATAACACTGTAATCCAAATATTCATAACACTGTAATCCAAATATTCATAACACTGTAATCAAAATATTCATAACACTGTAATCAAAATATTCATAACACTGTAATCCAAATATTCATAACACTGTAATCCAAATATTCATAACACTGTAATCCAAATATTCATAACACTGTAATCCAAATATTCATAACACTGTAATCAAAATATTCATAACACTGTAATCAAAATATTCATAACACTGTAATCAAAATATTCATAACACTGTAATCAAAATATTCATAACACTGTAATCCAAATATTCATAACACTGTAATCAAAATATTCATAACACTGTAATCAAAATATTCATAACACTGTAATCAAAATATTCATAACACTGTAATCAAAATATTCATAACACTGTAATCCAAATATTCATAACACTGTAATCCAAATATTCATAACACTGTAATCCAAATATTCATAACACTGTAATCCAAATATTCATAACACTGTAATCCAAATATTCATAACACTGTAATCAATATATTCATAACACTGTAATCAAAATATTCATAACACTGTAATCAAAATATTCATAACACTGTAATCCAAATATTCATAACACTGTAATCAAAATATTCATAACACTGTAATCAAAATATTCATAACACTGTAATTAAAATATTCATAACACTGTAATCCAAATATTCATAACACTGTAATCAAAATATTCATAACACTGTAATCCAAATATTCATAACACTGTAATCCAAATATTCATAACACTGTAATCAAAATATTCATAACACTGTAATCCAAATATTCATAACACTGTAATCAATATATTCATAACACTGTAATCCAAATATTCATAACACTGTAATCAAAATATTCATAACACTGTAATCCAAATATTCATAACACTGTAATCAAAATATTCATAACACTGTAATCCAAATATTCATAACACTGTAATCCAAATATTCATAACACTGTAATCAAAATATTCATAACACTGTAATCCAAATATTCATAACACTGTAATCAAAATATTCATAACACTGTAATCAAAAATATTCATAACACTGTAATCAAAATATTCATAACACTGTAATCAAAATATACATAACACTGTAATCCAAATATTCATAACACTGTAATCCAAATATTCATAACACTGTAATCAAAATATTCATAACACTGTAATCAAAATATTCATAACACTGTAATCAAAATATTCATAACACTGTAATCAAAATATTCATAACACTGTAATCCAAATATTCATAACACTGTAATCCAAATATTCATAACACTGTAATCAAAATATTCATAACACTGTAATCAAAATATTCATAACACTGTAATCAAAATATTCATAACACTGTAATCAAAATATTCATAACACTGTAATCAAAATATTCATAACACTGTACGTTCATGGTGTACTGGATGTTCATAACCCATCAAGCCAATTGATGTCAGTCACACTGACAGACTGATACACGCATTGGCAATATATGCACTGGAATTATATTGTGATTTTTTTACCCTATTTGATCGGCTCAAAATTAAAAGGGGACATATCTGACAGTAAAATCTAACATTTTGAAGAAATCTATTTTGAATGGAATTTTACCCTAAAATTATGAATTTTACTAAAATTATGAATTTTACCCTAAAATTATGCATTTTACCCCAGGTTAGGGGGGCTCTAGGGTACTTGCCCCCCACCAAAATTATTGAGGGGCTGGTTCCGGAGCCACTGTGTAGGTCCCCTATTTGTAAACCACAACTGGGCCACTTGAGTGTACAAGCCTTCCTCACAGTGAGTTTGGGGCCTCCAAATTTTGGCCTGGCCCATGGCCTCAAAAAGGTAAATCCAACTCTGACCCCTCTCCACCAAAACGCGTATCACTATATATCTTACCAGTTTGGAGAAATTGCACTCACAATCTGGGACGGACAGAATGACAGATGGAAGGACAGACAACCGGAAAACATAATACCTCCAGTGGAGGCATAAAAATCATGGTGCATATCATTTTGGTCCTGTGTTACTGTGATAATTATGTGTGAAGCATGACATTTTTTTCAATTGTACAATATTAGCCCAAAATTATGCTGAAATTTTGTGTTTACCAGGCTGATTTTCAATACACTATTTTTGCCCAAAATAAATGTACAATTTTGTGTTTTCTGGGCAAGTTTTCAATTTTACATTTATGAGGGTAGTGGGTTGAAATTTTCATTTAGGGTTTTGACCCATTAATCCCCACCCCGCAAAGACCACTGCTGACTGCACAGACCCGGTGGCCAGACCTCCCGGCCGGGCCAGACCTCAACCCAATTGAACACTTGTGAGACCAGCTTGATCGTGCTGTGCGTGCCAGAGAAGCCCATATGCAACCGCATTGAATGATCTGCGACAAATCCTTGTTGAAGAATGGAATGCCATCCCATAGTCACGTGTAACCAGGTCGATGAGCAGCATGAGGAGAAGGTGCCTGACTATTGTGGCTGTCTGTGGCTTTTCCACCCGCTATTGAGGTTAGTGGCTAGCGATGTTTGAGCACAGAATAATGGTCAATTTGGCAAATTCTGTTTGAGACCCCACTACATACGCAAGGCGTGTACCCAGCCGTGAAAAAAGTTATTGTTTCAAATGGGGTGTCAATGTAAAGGGGAGTATTGTAGCTATCCATTGATATTCAACACGATATGAATATATCACAAATAATTCTCGCTATTCACAATACGGGCGCCGCCAGCGGTTTGCGATGTAATCGTGATGTATCATGGGAAAAGGTCGACATCCAAGTCCGCGCAATACGAATATTACCATGCTATTACATAGGAACATGTGACAATATTTTTTAGTTTGTCAATAACGGTATTACATGCAAATCGATAGAGAAAATATTAATTGTGCACATTTCAAATCACATTATTATTATTTCTGGCTTTTCCTGCAAATGGTTACTTCAGGCCACTGGCATCCCTGCGCACATGAGGACTGGTGTATTTTGTAATGTCAGATAGGACCTGCCATGGTCCCCTACACACTGAACAAGTGCTAACCTGACCAGGAATCCTGGCAAGGGGCTGGCCCATAGCCAGGATTTATTTTGGAGTACTGGACAATGAAAATGTGGAGCTTTAATATCAGGAAAAAATCAACTTGCATCAAAAAAGTGAACTTATGTTTTCTTTTTTTTAAAGTAGATCCTCTGTTAATTTATCTTTTCAACTTTTGGGAACTTTTTAACAAAATAATTGGACCTTTTGGTAGGAGGCCTAATTGCAACCACCCCCTCCTGGCTATGGGCCTGGGGCTGACCAACCTGGAGTGTTGAAACAAAAATATATTGAGATATTTTCACTTTTTATATGATCTAGAAATTATACAGAATTCTGTGTGAAAATATTCAGAATGCAATTTGGTGTATCTGAGCTGATGTGTCTCACAAAAAATACTGTGCAAAGGTGGGGTGTCTAATCCCTTAAAGGAGTATGGTACATCAAATGATGTATTCCAACCTATAGTTTGTGATGGTATTTCAATCACTTTTATGATCCAGAAGTTACATGAGATTTTGAAGGCCCCAGAATTCTATGTGATGAATAAATGGTTTAATGACTGATACATCATTTTTCAAAGAAAAAATGAATCTGATGTGTGGATAAGATTGTTAATTGGACCATCCTACTTTAAAGGAGGTGCAAGTTTATATTTTATATATTTTTATAAGTTTTATCTCCTTACCATCAGCTTCTGTGAGATTATCATCTTCTGCAAGATTTTCTCCCACCAATGTGGTTCTGTATTCACGGGACACGCTTCTCAGAATTTCCAAACTCTCTGGTCTCTGGGTGCGATCTTGATGCCAGCATCTCGTCATCAGCTGTTTCAAGAATTGCGGGCAATCATCTGGAATCTTGGGACGAAGGCCTTTCATACTAACTTGGAACATCACATACTCATTCCGCATGCCTTTGTATGGTACTTCACACGATACCATTTCCCAGACAATGATTCCAAAAGCAAATATATCACCTTTCGGTGACAGTTGCAATTCGGTTATAAGCTCTGGCGCCATCCATCTAAAGCTTCCTATGACATTTTCTGTTGTTTTGGTACTAGTAAGGTCTTTTGCGATACCAAAGTCACAAATCTTTAAGACATCATCAGCTGTTAAAACGCAATTGGGCGATTTCAAATCGCGATGCGCGAGATCATTTTTCTTGAGGTAGTCAACTCCGTGAGCTAAGTGAAAGATCCAACGGTGAAGAAGATGTTTTGGAAGTTTGTCTTTATCTTTGAGATAAGCATAGAGGGATCCTTTTGCAGCATATTCAGTTACAATAACTACATATTCCTTCTCCAGAACTGTATCATAATACTTAATGATATTCTTGTGATTGAGTCTCTTCAGGAATTCAATCTCACGTTTTAGCTGTGTTGTGATTTCAGAGTCAATTCGAATCTTCTTAGCAGCAACTTCAGTGGTGCCAAATTGTTTGGATTTCCATGTGACACGGTAGACACTACCACTTGCTCCTCCTCCAAGATACTCATGATATGTCAAATTATCAGACATTTTTGGCTCAAATTAAGATCTGAAATGGGTGAAAATTTAGTTTTTTGGTTAATTTTGAGCAGTAACAATGCAAAGTGGCAAATTATTTTTATCAAGTCAACGTACCGATACTGGTAGAATGTAACACACATTATTTGAACACAAACGTTTTTTTAATTGAATATGGTGTTAAACTTAAGGGATCTAGAATGAGCGTTTATTGTGTTTCGACAGTATTTTTTGTGGAACATAAGAGCACCTCAGACGAAGCATCTCTTTCTGATATCAAATAATTTTCATTTTTTGAAAATCACAATATAGGCCTAATACAAATTTTATGACAAATTATAAAAATTTGATATTTTTCAAATTTTTGATATATAACAGTCCTCGAAGTAAATTATATAACTCTAATGATATATTCTTAAAGTGTATGTAGCTGGGAGGAAAAGCCGACAGTCAATTGAAAATTTTGACCTTTCATATTGAAGATATGGATTTTTTTCCCCAAAAGACCTTTTTTGTGTGTGTGTTTTTGGAAAAAAAAAATCCATATATTCAATACGAAAGGTCAAAATTGTCAATTGATCGTCGGCTTTTTATCCCACCTACATACACTTTAAGTATAAATCATCAGATTTATAAAGTTTACTTCGAGTACTGTTAAATATCAAAAATATCAATTTTTAATGATTTGCCATAAAATGTGTATTAAATTGCGAATTTCAAAAAATCATAATTATTTGATATCAGAAGGACATTCTTCGTATTCAGAATACAATTCGATATGTCTGATGTGCTCTAATGTCCCAAAATAAATACTGTCCAAACGTTCATACCCCAGCCCTTAAGTGCAACTTTCATTTAATATATAAATATTCTATAATACTCATATATGTACAAAGAAAGAAGTCATGCGATTTTTTTTTTACTTAAATTCATTAGGGCAAGCTAAAACTTACCATATGAAACTAGCGAACACATCTTTGGCGTCATAAGTAGTTAAATTGTGGGAAATTTCTGATAGGTATAAATAACTTGGTTTAATCAGATAAAGAATAGGTTTTAATCAACAATTTGGACCTTGATCAATGGGCTATTCCATTTAAAATCCAGACATCCCCTATGGAAGATTTTGGAAATATCTTCCACAGGGGGAGTATGAATTTCAAATGGAATAAGCACATTAGGCAGCTCTATTTGAATTTCATATACCCTTTGAGAATGATTCAACTTGAATCTGAGAGGGAGTATAAGTTTCAAATGGAGCTGCTAATGTGGTGATTCCATCTGAAATTCATACTCCCCTGTAGAAGATATTTCCAAAATCTTCCACAGGGGTAGTGTGGATTTTAAATGGAATAACCCAATATTTACAGTTTAATTTACAGATGATTGTATAAGCTTGAAGCTCAAGCACAAAAGTTCAACCTTATATCATGCACTTGACTTTGTTTATTCATGTAGCTTTTTGGGACAAAGGTTAAAGAATAAAATGAAGATAAAGAAAAACAGTGAAATTTAAAGGAATCATCAGCGATTTGGTGGAACATAACACCCTATGATACAAATCAAAGCATTGGGCAACAAAAAAAAAAAAAACAAGTTTGTTGCCAGTAGGTCTGATTTTAATGATTTTTGAACACAAATATTGAAATAAAAAAAAGCAATGTGCAATAAATGGCTCCCAGTATGCAATACACACAAGCTACTGGAACCAAACTTGGTTTTGTTGTTTGTTTTTTTTTTTGGGGGGGCCTAATTTTAAAGCAAAAAAAAGGTCATGAAATATGCACATAAGTACATGTTCTTAAAATACAGAAAATATTTATTTATTTCAACTAATTTTTTTACGGTCCCTTTTTAGTCAACTTTAAAAATTGGGATGATTACAAGGATGGCAATATGGGGGCATGATATTTTTTTGGGTGTGGCAACCACAGGTGTGTGTCTACTTGTATGATGGTATACAGTGCCCAGGTGTTGGGTACATATTCTGAGCTTTTAGCAGGCATGGTGGCAAAGCGGTACAGCTTTGTCTCATGATGGGAAGCATTAGTGCCAATCCGGCATGAAATGTGTGGGGGGGGGCAATCGGCCTGAATTGTCAAAAAGTGGCTGAAAGGAACAAAAAATGAGCCATTTGGCCAAAAGGTGTGGGACATGTCCCCCCTGCCCCGCCCCTGATAGGAAGGTTGCAGGTTTGAACCCTGATGGTGCCATCCTGAATTCCACATTCTAAACTTACCCTTGCCTCTCTCCATTAAAGCCATAATGTGTGATTTGCTCCACAGCAACGCCCTCAATATTTTTTGAATTTCTACTTTTTGCACCAAATGGCCATTGGTGTACATAAATGCCCTGTGAAAGACTAAGCCTGAGTGCTTTAATTACAGTAAAATTTAACATTTATAATAAAACCGGGTATCCCCGGTTTTATTCTGAGCTCGCTGATCGAGTGCTGATTAAACACATTGTGTGTGTGTGTACATTAAAACATTGAATTAGTGACGTACCGTATACACTGTATGCATATCACTATTTGTCTTACGTCTTGGTTGTACATCACATCAGCTGCAATTGGCGAGATTATACACACATTGTAACCGCTGTCCGTCTTAACATATAATCTGTGTACATATCGAAGTTCGTCTTACATCTTGTTTGTTCGTCTTAGCTGTATAAACCTATGTCAATATTCATGACAATAATACATGCATTGTAGGTGCTGGAATGAAATAGCAATTATTTTCTTCGTTTTACCTCATTTGTTTGGCTTCGTTTTACCTCATTTGTTTGGCTTCGTTTTACCTCATTTGTTTGGCTTCGTTTTACCTCATTTGTTTGGCTTCGTTTTACCTCATTTGTTTGGCTTTGTTTTACCTCATTTGTTTGGCTTCGTTTTACCTCATTTTTTTGGCTTCGTTTTACCTCATTTGTTTGGCTTTGTTTTACCTCATTTGTTTGGCTTCGTTTTACCTCATTTTTTTGGCTTCGTTTTACCTCATTTGTTTGGCTTCGTTTTACCTCATTTGTTTGGCTTCGTTTTACCTCATTTGTTTGGCTTCGTTTTACCTCATTTGTTTGGCTTCGTTTTACCTCATTTATTTGGCTCGAAATTAGAAGGGGACAGTGTGATCAGTAGCTATGCAGTGAAAACTAGCATTTAAATAGGAATCTATTCTTTATGCATATCACACATTATTGCTTTAAGGTGTATAAATGGGTACAAGCTATCATAGAGCTGGGGAGATAAAACAGACTCCCACAACAAATTAAAGCCATATTGTAACATTTCCATCAAAATAAATTAGTATTTCTTTTCCACAAAATCAAGTGCTAGCTTTTACTGTCAGATATGTCCCCCCCCCCCTTGTAATTTTGAGCCAAACAACTGAGGTCAAGCAAATAAAATTGGAATTTACTGCTATTGCCAATGTGTGTTACTCCATTGGTCGTGTTATGGTACAATTCTTTGATGTGTGTATACATGACCGTCTGCATTCCATGTACGTATCGGGGTACGTACTGTGTTATGAACATCGCATACATGTTCTATTAACATTGATTTCCATCGTAATAAAGTCTTACTAAGACGGTTTATTCAAAATCTCGGATTTTGACAAAACTACAGCATCTATATAAAGTCTTGATTTTTGCAGGGTTTTTTAGTTTACTGAAATACATTGTGTAATTGTGTAAAAACCAGAATTAAAAAAAAATATTGAGGCCATCCTCCTTTGGCAAATGTTACAAAAATGGCTTCAATGCAGGGGAGTCTGGCCTAAATGAAAAGGAAATAGTCATTTTGGCCTGTGAGAATTGCTATGCCACTACCTTTACCATTACCTTACTTGGAGCATCCATGCTTGGAGCAATTTTGTACTATGCACATTTTCAATGAGTTTCAGGCAGAGACAAATGCATCCCCATTGATTAAAAATGGATTGATTGAGCCCAAATTTACTGGTTTACCTATGAGTTATATGAATCAAATAAAAAAGAAAGAAAGTGACTTCACACAAGTTATGTGTCATTTTATTTATAATAAAGAAGTTATTAAACTAGAGTCAACAGACGCTGAATACAAGCCGCAATTTGTCCCCTATAACTTGACCCCTGGGTTACGGATGGGGTCAACTGCTCTTGCATTGTGCTTAGGATGTCATAAGAAATATTCCTGGTGAATTTCAGCTTAATCGGAACTTATACATGGATTTTGATTTTTGAAAATTTTGATTGACCTTTTGACCCCTTAATGACCTTTGACCTCAATGAAAAAAAAACCTTATGTACACCGACAAAATGCATTGTTCCAATTTTGAATAAAAAATTCTAACATGTTCAGTTCTTGAGATAAAAATTCTTGAAGTTATTCAGCTAAAAACAGGAAGTGACCCCTTAATGACCTTTGACCCCAAAATAAAAATACCATGCATACATCAGGGAACACTAATTTATGTATGTTGGTTATATTATTCTGGTCTGTTTACATTTTGAGATAAAAATTTTTGAACATTTTTGATAATTTTGGTTTTGACCGGAAGTAACCCCTAATGACCTTTGACCCCAAAACTGTAGGCATCCTAAAGACCCTGGCTAGTAGCAATGCATGTGTGCTAATGGCGACTCTCTGCTATGTAATTTGTAAAGACAGTGATTTTTTGAATATTTTTTACAAATTTTTCAGATTTTGACCGGAAATAACCCCTTAATGACCTTTGACCTCAATTCTTTTTAGGAAGTTTTAAGCACTGCGACATGTTGATTCATATGCATGAGTCAGATGATCATTGCATGTAATTTGTGGAAGGAGTAGCATTTTTTGTGAAATCACATTTTTGACCATTATAGCTAGGTCAAAGGTCACAGCGAGGTCAAAGTCAAATGGAAGGTTTGGCCTAGCCCAATGGTCATTTGGGTCAACTTTGGTTGAAATCTGTCAATCCCTTGCGGAGCTACATGCAGTTGATTGCGGTTGCCAGAAGAAAGAAGAAGAACTAGACTAAGCTGTGGTCTAACCCACGAACACAGCCGTGTTGTTACCCCTAATGACCTTTGACCCCCAAATATATGAAAACGGCCATAGACATTGGCTAATGTCAATGCATGGGTGCATGTGGCACCACTTTGCTATGTTACTTGTGGCAGAAGGGGCATTTTGAAGGTTTTTCGTCTCAGACCGGAAGTGACCCCTTAATGACATTTGACCCCAAATAAAAATACCACATATGAATTGGGTAACCACAATTCATGTGTGAACGTACCGTTACTGTCCTATGTTTTTCTTAGCAAATAAAAAAAAATTGAAGGTTTTTCGTTTTATACCGGAAGTGACCCCTTAATGACCTTTTACCCCAAATCTGTGAGGACCCCATAGACACTGGGTAATAACAATGCATGTGTGCAAGTGGTGTCACTGTCCTACGTAAATTGTGGGAGAAGAAGCATTTTAAAGGTATTTCGTTTTATACCGGAAGTGGCCCCTAATGACCTTTGACCCCAAATAAAAAATACCACATATGAATTGGGTAACCACAATTCATGTGTGAACATACCGTTACTGTCCTATGTTTTTCTTAGCAAATAAAATTTTTCGAAGGTTTTTCGTTTTATACCGGAAGTGACCCCTTAATGACCTTTGACCCCAAATCTGTGAGGACCCCATAGACACTGGGTAATAACAATGCATGTGTGCAAGTGGTGTCACTGTCCTACGTAATTTGTGGGAGAAGAAGCATTTTAAATGTATCTTCGTTTTATAACGGAAGTGACCCCTTAATGACCTTTGACCCTAAATAAAAAAAATACCACATATACACAGGGTAACTACAATTTATGTGTGAACATACCGTTACTGTCCTATGTTTTTCTTAGCAAATAAAAAAAATTGAAGGTTTTTCGTTTTATACCGGAAGTGACCCCTTAATGACCTTTGACCCCAAATCTGTGAGGACCCCATAGATACGGGATAATAACAATGCATGTGTGCAAGTGGTGTCACCGTCCTACGTAATCTGTGAGAGAAGAAGCATTTTGAGTTGAAATCACGTTTTTGACCCCTATGACCCCTGCGTGACCTTTGACCCCACGAGTTTCATATGACATGTAGGGGCATGGTCAATGATGGTTGTGACCAAGTTAGGTCAAAATCGGTGTAAGCATGTAAGTGCTAGAGCAAATGAAGTGGTCGGCAGAAAGAAGAAGAAAGAAGAACTAGACTAAGCTGTGGTCTAACCCACGAACACAGCCGTGTTGTTACCCCTAATGACCTTTGACCCCAAAATATATGAAAACGGCCATAGACATTGGCTAATGTCAATGCATGGGTGCATGTGGCACCACTTTGCTATGTTACTTGTAGCAGAAGGGGCATTTTGAAGGTTTTTCGTCTCAGACCGGAAGTGACCCCTTAATGACATTTGACCCCAAATAAAAAATACCACATATGAATTGGGTACCCACAATTCATGTGTGAACATACCGTTACTGTCCTATGTTTTTCTTAGCAAATAAAAATTTTGACGGTTTTTCGTTTTATACCGGAAGTGACCCCTTAATGACGTTTGACCCCAAATAAAAAATACCACATATGAATTGGGTACCCACAATTCATGTGTGAACATACCGTTACTGTCCTATGTTTTTCTTAGCAAATAAAAATTTTGACGGTTTTTCGTTTTATACCGGAAGTGACCCCTTAATGACCTTTGACCCCAAATCTGTGAGGACCCCATAGACACTGGATAATAATAATGCATGTATGCAAGTGGTGTTACTGTCCTACGTAATTTGTGGGAGAAGAAGCATTTTAAAGGTATTTCGTTTTGTACCGGAAGTGGCCCCTTAATGACCTTTGACCCTAAATAAAAAAAATACCACATATACACAGGGTAACTACAATTAATGTGTGAACATACCGTTACTGTCCTATGTTTTTCTTAGCAAATAAAAATTTTTGAAGATTTTTCGTTTTATACCGGAAGTGACCCTTTAATGACCTTTGACCCCAAATCTGTGAGGACCCCATAGACACGGGATAATAACAATTCATGTGTGCAAGTGGTGTCACCGTCCTATGTAATCTGTGAGAGAAGAAGCATTTTGAGTTGAAATCACGTTTTTGACCCCTATGACCCCTGCGTGACCTTTGACCCCACGAGTTTCATATGACATGTAGGGGCATGGTCAATGATGGTTATGACCAAGTTAGGTCAAAATCGGTGTAAGCATGTAAGTGCTAGAGCAAATGAAGTGGTCGGCAGAAAGAAGAAAGAAAGAAAGAAGAAAGAACCTGTAAGAAAAAAGACACAGCCGTGACTAACGTCACGGCTGTGTAAAGAAAGAAGAAAGAACCTGTAACGAGATCTGATTGCGTTCGCCTGCGACCGCGAGCATGCACAGCCAGCAGTGACAAATGAGTTATGACCCCGAATCTGTGAGAACCGGAAGTGATCCCTTAATAACCTTTGACCCCGCAAAAATATTACATAGTGCTTAGGATGTCATAAGGAATATTCCTGCTGAATTTCAGCTTAATCAAAACTTATACATGGATTTTGATTTTTTTTAAATTTATGATTGACCTTTTGACCCCTTAATGACCTTTGACCTCAATGAAAATAAAACCTTATGTACACCGACAAAATGCATTGTTCAAATTTTAATTAAAAAATTCTACTATGTTTAGTTGTTGAGATAAAAATTCTTGAAGTTATTTAGCTAAAAACAGGAAGTGACCCCTTAATGACCTTTGACCCCCAAAATAAAAATACCATTCATACATCAGGTAACACTGATTCATGTATGATGGTTATATTACTCTGGTCTGTTTACATTTTGAGATAAAATTTTTTTAAACATTTTTGATAATTTTGGTTTTTGACCGGAAGTAACCCCTTAATGACCTTTGACCCCAAAAGTGTAGGCATCCTAAAGACCCTGGCTAGTAGCGATGCATATGTGCTAATGGCGACTCTCTGCTATGTAATTTGTAAAGACAGTGACTTTTTGAATATTTTTTGCAAATTTTTCAGACTTTTACCGGAAGTGACCCCTTAATGACCTTTGATCCCAATTCTGTGAACAACTTTTAGACACTGGCCATAGATGATGCATGTGTGCAAGTGACGTCACAATGCTATGTAATATGTGGAAGAAGAAGCATTTTTAGTGAAAATCACGTTTTGGTCATTGACCGGAAGTGGATGATCTTTGACCGGAAATTGATCATTTGACATTTGTAGCAAGTGCCAGTGATGAGTGTGTCTAAGTTTGGTTGAAATCCATGAAAGTATGTCGGAGCTAGAGCAATTTGTAAATTTCAAGAGGGGGGTCTGCAAAATGTTGACAGAAAGAAGAAGAACGCGGTAAAAACAATGCACAGCGCCGATGGCGGCTGTGCAAGAAAAAAGACACAGCCGTGACTAACGTCACGGCTGTGTAACTAGAGTCAACAGACGCTGAATACAAGCCGCAATTTGACCCCTATAACTTGACCCCTGGGTTACGGATGGGGTCAACTGCTCTTGCACTGTGCTTAGGATGTCATAAGAAATATTCCTGGTGAATTTCAGCTTAATCGGAACTTATACATCGATTTTGTTTTTTTGAAAATTTTTGATTGACCTTTTGACCCCTTTAATGACCTTTGACCTCAATGTAAAAAACCCTTATGTACACCGACAAAATGCATTGTTCCAATTTTAATTAAAAATTCTAACATGTTCAGTTCTTGAGATAAAAATTCTTGAAGTTATTCAGCTAAAAACAGGAAGTGACCCCTTAATGACCTTTGACCCCCAAAATAAAAATACCATGCATACATCAGGGAACACTAATTCATGTATGTTGGTTATATTATTCTGGTCTGTTTACATTTTGAGATAAAAAATTTTTGAACATTTTTGGTTTTTGACCGGAAGTAACCCCTTAATGACCTTTGACCCCAAACCTGTAGGCATCCTAAAGACCCTGGCTAGTAGCAATGCATGTGTGCTAATGGCGACTCTCTGCTATATATTTTGTAAAGACAGTGATTTTTTTAATATTTTTAGCTTTCAGACCGGGAATGACCCCCTTAATGACCTTTGACCTCAATTCTTTTTAGGAAGTTTTAAGCACTGCCACATGTTGATTCATATGCATGAGTCACATGATCATTGCATGAAATTTGTGGAAGGAGTAGCATTTTTTGTGAAATCACATTTTTGACCATTATAGCTAGGTCAAAGGTTACAGCGAGGTCAAAGTCAAATGGAAGGTTTGGCCTAGCCCAGTGGTCATTTGGGTCAACTTTGGTTGAAATCTGTCAATCCTTTGCGAAGCTAGATGCAGTTGATTGGTTGCCAGAAGAAAGAAAGAAAGAAAGAAGAAGAATTAAGAAGAGACAGAACAAGCCGACATCCGTCGTCGGCTTGTAAGAAAGAAACTAGAGTCAACAGACGCTGAATACAAGCCGCAATTTGACCCTATAACTTGACCCCTGGGTTACGGATGGGGTCAACTGCTCTTGCACTGTGCTTAGGATGTCATAAGAAATATTCCTGGTGAATTTCAGCTTAATCGGAACTTATACATGGATTTTGATTTTTTGAAAATTTTTGATTGACCTTTTGCCCCCTTTAATGACCTTTGACCTCAATGTAAAAAAAACCTTATGTACACCGACAAAATGCATTGTTCCAATTTTAATTTAAAAATTCTAACATGTTCAGTTCTTGAGATAAAAATTCTTGAAGTTATTCAGCTAAAAACAGGAAGTGACCCCTTAATGACCTTTGACCCCCAAAATAAAAAATACCATGCATACATCAGGGAACACTAATTCATGTATGTTGGTTATATTATTCTGGTCTGTTTACATTTTGAGATAAAAATGTTTTGAACATTTTTGGTTTTTGACCGGAAGTAACCCCTTAATGACCTTTGACCCCAAACCTGTAGGCATCCTAAAGACCCTGGCTGGTAGCAATGCATGTGTGCTAATGGCGACTCTCTGCTATATATTTTGTAAAGACAGTGATTTTTTGAATATTTTTAGCTTTCAGACCGGAAATGACCCCCTTAATGACCTTTGACCTCAATTCTTTTTAGGAGGTTTTAAGCACTGCCACATGTTGATTCATATGCATGAGTCACATGATCATTGCATGAAATTTGTGGAAGGAGTAGCATTTTTTGTGAAATCACATTTTTGACCATTATAGCTAGGTCAAAGGTCACAGCGAGGTCAAAGTCAAATGGAAGGTTTGGCCTAGCCCAGTGGTCATTTGGGTCAACTTTGGTTGAAATCTGTCAATCCTTTGCGAAGCTAGATGCAGTTGATTGGTTGCCAGAAGAAAGAAAGAAGAAGAAAGAAGAAGAAAGAAGAAGAAAGAATTGAGAAGAGACAGCACAAGCCGACGTTTGACGTCGGCTTGTAACTAGAGTCAACAGACGCTGAATACAAGCCGCAATTTGACCCCTATAACTTGACCCCTGGGTTACGGATGGGGTCAACTGCTCTTGCATTGTGCTTAGGATGTCATAAGAAATATTCCTGGTCAATTTCAGCTTAATCGGAACTTATACATGGATTTTGATTTTTTTTAAATTTTTGATTGACCTTTGACCCCCAAAATAAAAATACCATGCATACATCAGTGAACACTTATTCATGTATGTTGGTTATATTATTCTGGTCTGTTTACATTTTGAGATAAATATTTTTTTAACATTTTTGATAATTTTGGTTTTTGACCGGAAGTAACCCCTTAATGACCTTTGACCCCAAAACTGTAGGCATCCTAAAGACCCTAGCTAGTAGTTATGCATGTGTGCTAATGGCGACTTTCTGCTATGTTATTTGTAAAGACAGTGATTTTTTGAATATTTTTTAGACTTTGACCGGAAATGACCCCTTAATGACCTTTGACCCCTTATCTGAGCACACCCTATAGACACCGACTAAAGTCGAGTTACATGGTATAACCATGTTCTCATCGCATGAAATTTGTGGAAGGAGTAGCATTTTTTGTGAAATCACACTTTTGACCATTATAGCTAGGTCAAAGGTCACAGAAAGGTCAAAGTCAAATGCAAGGTTTGGCCTAGTCCAGTGGTCATTTGGCTCAAGTATGGTCGAAGCATAAGAGAGCTAGGGCGAAACGTGGCAATTCACGCAAAATGTCACGAGGTTGCCAGAAGAAGAAGAAGAAGAAAGAAGAATTGAGAAGAGACAGAACAAGCCGACATTCGTCGTCGGCTTGTAAGAAGAATTGAGAAGAGACAGCACAAGCCGACGTTTGACGTAATTAATAAAGTTAGACAATTTATTTATCTATAAGTGCATGTCAAATGGGGTACATTGTTCAATACTATAGGCCTACATGCATAAATTATGCCCATATTATAGC
The DNA here is from genome assembly GCF_039555335.1 of Amphiura filiformis. Classification (NCBI taxonomy): domain Eukaryota; kingdom Metazoa; phylum Echinodermata; class Ophiuroidea; order Amphilepidida; family Amphiuridae; genus Amphiura; species Amphiura filiformis. The sequence continues at coordinate 24,661,807 of NC_092641.1, forward strand.
TAGGCCCTAAAAACTTTATTTTGCATCGGATTTTTCCTGTTGAAAAGACAAAACTGATGTTTATGATTGCAACCATTTCATCAATAACATTTTGAGTCATTTTTGGGCGTTGGGCGCCCTCTACGGAGGCGCCCACAATATAGGCATGAGTTTGTGAAAAGCTTCTAATTTCACTCTTACTAGATTTACTCCGCAATTGTTTTGCTAAAATTATGCCCTTGCTCAGAAATAAAACCACAATATGCTTGGATTTTATTTTATCATTGTTTTCTGATATGCACGGGATAAAACGGTGTGCGTATATTCTTTGTTTAAAATACAAAATTAATGGATTTATAAAAACACCAAATAAATCGAGACCTTTGACCTTTGTATGGCTTAACCAGTTTACCGCCTCTTAGAACCCGATAGACGGTGACCAACACTATGAACTACAATAGCCTAATCTCAATGGCATAGTCCAATAACCTCAAATAAACAATCATAGTGCAAAATTTGACCTAACTTGCAGAGTATGAGTTTTTGTACCCAAAGTTTCAAAGTCATTCAATGAATGTAATGTATGTTGTATAGCTGTCCTTGTTTAATACGTTGCAGCATGGTAGGCATCTTATCAAGATCAACATAGTGATAGTGACATAACAATTAACATGCTTATCTTACCTAGGTCTTATCTATCTGCATGTAATTGAAAATATGTGTATTTGTTTTAAGGATGAAAGAACTGGCTCCTTTTGCATGGAAATTAGAACAAATTACTATACAAGCTGTATCAAAAAGTTTGGTACCCAGCAGTTTTGATATTTTGTCAACACTTAAATAACATTATGTTAAAATATTTGCACCTAGCAAACACAGAAATATTCTTACAATGTTTTTTACAAAACGTTTTAATAACATTTAAATGTCGGGTTATATATAGGTCGTGAAAACATTATAAAACGTTATTTAAAATGTTTTGGGCAAACATTTTTTGCAAAAAAAATTTTTCAACCCCAAAATAACATGTTTAGAATGATTTGTACCAAGTTTTCACAAATGTTTTTGGAATGTTATTAAAACGTTTTTATACCCTTTATATAACCCGACATTTAAATGTTTTCTGTAAAACATTTGTGTTTGCTGTGCAGTAAATTACCAACAAATGTTATTTAATGTTATGAAAACGTTTTATACTCATACTCTTAACATACCCTTTATATAACCGACATTTATACGTTTTCTGACAACCTTTTATAACCTTTTGCGAATGATGTTGAAAACGTTTTGTGTTTGCTGGGTATCTACTTTTATGAAGAATGAATGTTCTGACACCAACATTGTCTGATTTTTCATATTTTGAACCTTTATTAATACAAACATTAGAGTTTGCTAGTATTCTCCGCAATAAGTGCTGATGACATTGCACTTATTGCGGAGAAGGAAGAAGACCTCCAAACACTTGTCAATCTTGTTCACGACAGCAGTTCAATATTCGCAAAACAAGATATCTAAAAGTTGGTGTTTTTAAGGCGAGTGGGGTGGTACATGAAACGTGTTGTTGACACAATATACTGCACAAACAAGCACACATAGTTTAAATCAAAGTTTGCCGGCTACATCGGAAAATAATCTGGATGTACACTATTTCACCCCTCTACAAACATGATGGAATATCTGGACTCTTGAAATCTAATCTCTTTGATTAAAATTTAGGAAACATCAAACAACATGCTCCATCAAAAATTAGGTGTTGTCAGAACCCTACTTGACAGGAGTGAGGCGTTAGTCACTGAGGAAGTGGACAGACAGAAAGAGGAGTCCAATATCCGCGAAGCGTTATCTGGCTGCGGTTATCCAGATTGGTCAATTAAAAAAGTCAAACAAAATAGAGCCACTCCAAAAACAAAGTCTAACTCAAAGAATAACGATGACAGTGAAAAGTCGAAAGGCATGGTGGTAGTTCCTATATAGAGGGACTATCTGAGCGAGTTTCAAGAGTTTTCAAAAAACATGGTTTTTCTACTGCTATGAAACCCCACCGTACCATCCGCAGTATGCTTGTTCACCCGAAGGACAAACTCCTCCCGCAACAAAAAGCAGAGGCGATCTATGAAATCCCCTGCGGGGACTGTGCTGGCACTTACATCGGAGAAACCGGCCGTCCTTTCGGTGTTCGCCTCAAAGAACACCAAAAAGAGGTGGAGAAATTTGAAACTAAGCACTACACACGAGCCAGCCGCAAGTCATCAATTACAGACATTCACAAGTCAGCTATCACCGATCACGTTGCCTCGACAAACCATTCCATCAATTGGGAGGACTCAAAAGTCATCGATAGAGAAGCTGACAAGACCACCAGATGGCTGAAAGAAGCCATCTGGATTCGCCGAAAAGGAAAAGACACTCTAAACAAGGACGAGGGGCCTACTCACTCAACAACATCTTTGACCAACTCATCACGCCCTCTATAGCGGTTCCTGTTGCCTATAAAAGGAAGCAGTCAGATGTGATGAGTTGCCAGTCTGATGAAACCACTAGTGTAGTGGTGAAACGTCACTAAAATGTGAGTTTAATATCTTCATTTTTATTGGATTTGTACAAAAAGAAATATGTCAACAGTGAAATCTAACAATCCAAATGAACTTGTTCAAAGAGTATTTTGTGATCCTAGCATCCTCTTTTTATGACATTTTTCAGTACATATCCACGAAAAAAGCCTATTCCCAAAATTTCAGTTGATTCCGATTTTGTGTTTGCGAGTTATGCATGATTATGTGTATTACACTGCCCCATAGACAATGCGCAGTGGCGAATTTAAGCTGTCAGTTCTTTTTTGTCTGTTTTTTTTTTTTTTTTTTTTTTTTGCTTTAATTGTTTTCTGCAAGGTTCAAAGTTCCGGTGGGTAGAATAGTAATGAAAAGGTTATGCCCGTGCATGCAAGAGGACATTCTATTTATGCGCTATGCCTGCATTTATGATTCTTGAAAAGTTTCATTAAATTTTGCCCGTTTTGGCCACAGTCAAGGGCCCTAGGGGCCCAAATTTAATATTTGGGAATACAATTTCTATAGAATCAGGACTACGAATTGGTGCATTACACATTCTCAAAATACAAGTAGGTCATCTAGTATGGGTCCAGGGCCCCCAGTGTTAGATATAAGCGTATCATCAAAGCTGGCTCTAAAACTACAAAGGACCCCGTATGTGGACCGTGATGCACTTAAGCCTGAAGGTCTTTCCCCTTAGATATGAATTTTGCCAATTTTGGCGTGGATACCCAAGATCAAGAGTTTCAATCTTGCCCCCCTGGAAGGTCAGGTCTGGTTACGCCCCTGGGTGTGGGGATGGGGATAAATCCCCCCTTTGCACCATATTTTAACAGTTTAGTTTCAAAATGGCAACATTTTCTCGAGCTTCGCGCGCATTTGTGTCAAACTTAATTTGTCGCCAAAAAGTCCTGGATTTAAGAATGTTTTCCAACCCCATCTCCCCTAATGTCAAAATTCATGCGTACCAACATATTGGCTTCGTATTCCTTGAGATCAGATTATGACCATTAATCTGGGATTTTGCTTGCTTCTTGACAATCAAGCAAAAACAGAAAAGGAAATATTCCTTGTTCTTTAGTACCGTTTAAACACTCACATATCTGATAAACCCTCGAATTGGGTATAGAATAGTGTGAAATTGCAAATTTCGCGCGCTTCGCGTGAAATTTACCTACTTCAACTTACAACACCTACATTTGCCTACATCAACTTTTACTTCAAATAGTATGAAATGAAATGAAAGCTTGCACACTACGCGCACATATCTCATAACATTGGGCCGAACTAATGATCACTATCAAATTTTGTTCTTACTCTCCTCCCGACAAAAATTCAGGTACGTTCCTGATTTCAACTCTTTACCATTGGGCCCCAGGATATTTTGCTGACAGGGCCCTTTTCCTTAAATCCGCCTCTGACAGTTTCGTTCTGTATACCAGAATGAAATTCAAATTTCACAATATCTTTGCTAAACGAATTAATTTGCAAGAAATATTTTGTACATAAACATTATTTAGCCAGAGGTTTCCATTGATATAAAAATCTCAACTTTTTTTGAGAAAAGTGAGGGATGAGGCTGTGGATCACGAAATGCCCTTTTAAGTTAACTTGCTATATATATGTACAAAGAAAGAAGCCATGTGATTTTGTCTTTACTTAAACTCATCAAAGCAAGCTAAGACTTTTGTTTTATCTTTATGTAAAAGCAAGCTAAAACTTACCGTATGAAACTAGCGAACACATCTTTGGCGTCATAAGTAGTTAAATTGTAGGAAATTTCAGATAGGTATAAATCAAGACATCCCCTGTGGAAGATTTTGAAAATATCTTCCACAGGGGGAGTATGAATTTCAAATGGAATAAGCACATTAGGCAGCTCCATTTGAATTTCATTCACTCTCTGAGAAAGATTCAACTTGGATTTTAAATGGAATAGCCCATTTACAGTTTAGTATGGAGTAGCCTGGATGATTGTAGCCCGGGGGTGTCACTCGCATACCAAAGTGGTATGCCAAAGTGGTATGCATGCTCGTCTCCAAAAACATCGAAAAAGGGCCGATTTTTGACGTTGTGGCGGCGTCAACGTTTTTAGAAAAAAGGGTGCTTTTCAGGTAAAGTTTTGACGTTTTAGCAGATACATAAACCAGTGTTTTGGGTAAAAACCAGAAAATAACATGATTTTTGTTAATAACTTTACTTGTGGGGGGTAATATTGAAAAAAGCCATCATTAATTTGTTCAACTAGTTGAGATAAACATTTCTGCCAAATTTCATCAAAATCCAATGATTATAGTTTTCAAGTTATAACAATTTTCCCCAAAAGCCTTATTAATTGAGAAAATTATACACATTTGTAGTAAAAATATGTAATTTGCATATTATGCAAATTAGGTTCTGCCTAAAAATAAAATATCTGTAGTATTTATATATTTCAAATGTGTTCGACCTTGACTTCTTCACCTGGCTATTTCAGTAATTTCAAAAAATGGTTGAGTGAAAAACAATAAGAAACATAAGAAATTAATTTCTTAAAAAACAATAAGAAACATAAGAAATTGATTTCTTTTGTTTTTTATTGTTTTGAAATCAGATTTTGCATCAAAATTTACACAAAATCAATGATAACTTTTGAACCTAATATGGGATTTTGATGGGGTATAAAGCATAATAAAGTGCTTAAAATTATCTTTAATTGCAATAAATAATCCCATTTTGGCCAATAATAGGGTCATGATAATTTGTGCATAGTGCATGGTTGTTAAAATACAGAAAATATTTATTCAACTATTTTGATACTCTGAGAAGAGCATTGCAATTTTTTGTGGTCCCTTTTTAGTCAACTTAAAAAAATGGGATGATTACAAGGATGACAAAATGGGGGCAGGGGCAATATTTGTTGGGGTCTGGCAACCACAGGTGTGTGTCTGTATGATGGTATACAGTACCCAGGTGTTGGGTACATATTCTGAGCTTTCAGCAGGCAGGGTGGCAAAGCAGTACAGCTTTGTCTTATCATAGGAAGCATTAGTGCCAATCCGGCATGAAATGTGGGGGGGGTAATCGGCCTGAATTGTCAAAAAGTGGCTGAAAAGAACAAAAATGAGCCATTTTGCCAAAAGATGGGTCCGCCCAGCTGCTTAAAATAATATCAAACCAGTTATGTCGTTCACCATAGGAATTCTAATGTCTTCATAAGTCCCTGGCAACAGAGTACACTAGGGCAACTGTGCTTCAAGAAGCACAAATATCAGGTGGCAGCTTTGGTATGTGTAATACTGATACCACATAACATTAAAAATCATGCTTTTCAGTAGTTGTACCTTGTTTAATGGTATAATTATAAATATTTTGCATAATACGCTGATTGGGCAGGTCCGCCCTGCAGTTTGGGGTAAGTCCGCCCGGGGAAGATATAGGGCGAACATGCCCCATCCTCAAAAGGGCGAACGTGCCCCTTGTGCACATTTTTGTATTTTCTTCCGTGTATGCAAAATACAAATCGAATAGGGAGTTTATAACTGCATTAAATCTTTGACAAATCCCATATGTTCCCAATACAGATTTCCATTAAAACCATCTGTATTTATGTATCAATGATAATACAACATTATTAATGCAACAAAAAATTACGTTTTGGTGTAATTTTTTTGTTTTGGCTGCAGTTCGATGAACACGTCCCTATATGTCGCGTAGCTAATATGAGAAGTTTACAATTCCCTGATAGCCGTAGTGCTGAGAAACAAGGGGTGGGCGAACCTGCCCTAGCAGGGGCGTGCCCAGGGACCCCTGGGGGCTGAAGTCTAAACGAGAAATGTTGAAAGGTGTAACATGGGCGTGTAATCGCCGCAGACGCGCTTGCGCGACAGGGGGTTGTCTGAGGGGGGTGTGCCCCTCAGAATTACAAAATTTTTGAAAGTGAAAGCCCCAATGGAGCCATTTGGTGCAACATTACACATTTGTAGGTTATTTTTGGAGCATATATTTTTACCAGAATTCCAACTGAGCCGCAAATTTTAGTTTAAGGCCAGAGTAATGGAAGACACATTCGTCCACGCCCGAATTTGAGATTTCTTGATATTTATCAACACTAAGATGTATTCTTTCACTTGAAACTGATAAAATACACCTTGCTAATATTTACTCGTATTTTTGCTTGATTTATTTCACTCTTTTCAACTCTATAAAAAGTCACATGGCTCAAGACAGCTTAGTAAAGTAGCGGGAAATAATGAGTCAGAAATGCACGAATGCGAAATATTGTGATTTCGCGTGCGATACGCCTCGCGTGACGCAGCGCAACTCTGCGCGTATGTCCAACGCAGTCAAGGCGCATTCGGTATGTTGTTAACGCTAGCAAATGTGGTGTAAACAAAACAAAAATTTGCAGTCAAAATGCCACTTAGATTTGTAAATTATTTTGCATTTCGGCGCACTAAAAGCAGACATTATAGATTCATTGGTGCAAAAAGATGCATATTTAGACCATGCACCAGATACAGCTTTTACAAATGTGAAAGTCTTACGGTTTTAAAATATAAGGACGTTTTGTGCATAATTTTGACATTTTTTTTACTAAAACATCGATTTCTCAGAGTTCACTTTTGACAATATTGCACGATTTTTGTGACAAGATAACTCAAAAAATCGTGCAAGCGAAAGGTCAACTTTTTGCACTAGTGTTTAGAGTACATCAAAGTCTAGGGAAGGTTTTTTCATTTTTTCAAAATATTTATTTTAAACAAAAATATACACCATTACGTGCAATTTTTAGCGTAATAGAGTGACAAAATTGCTTTTTTCACATGTTTTTTTCAATATTTCAAAAAAGAGACGGATTTCAAAAAATAAGAAACCTTCCCTAAGTTCATACCTCTTCTTTATGAAAAGCTAACTGATTTTTTTTTACTCCAAACGGATTTTTTTCTAAGTTGTCACAAAAAATTGGGGTAAAAAAGTGAATTTTTGTGATTTTTTTAAAAACTCGAGATTTTTGAACAAATCTGACGTCACCATGAGATTCCTTGGCTCATTTCCTTTCCAAAAATGTATAGTTTTATATACTTTGGATACACAATTAAGAAATAATGATGCTCGAAAAGGTCCATGTTCTCTCCCATTACTCTGGCCTTAAATAAAGTTCCAAGAATTATGAAGTATATACTAGTATGTGGTAATATATAACTTACCCCAAGAAAAAGTTGGTAAAACATGAAGACTGCTGTATGCACAGTATAGGTATAGGGTGTATATGTTGGCTGGAAAAAGTTCCTGGGAGCTCCTGGTGTGCACTTGAGCTGGTGGAAAGCATGGACATGAGGAAGTAGCAAAACACTGTAAATTGCTACTTGTAAACATGATTCTATCTATGCAGGATATGTAGTCTATATAACTAATAACGGAAATCAAAACCAACAATCATGGTAGTGAACTAGTGAACTTGGTTAAGTTTCTTTCTGTCTATGTAGTTGTTTGTTCCTTTGCATGATGAAATCAGACAGTATAATTGATGAATTAAAAACAATTAGAATTCTTCAAAATAAATAATTTTTTTTTTCCATTTGGAATTGATAAGAAGTTAAACATACTGCCAACATAGAAGTTAAAAAGATAGTTTGCTCTTGTTTATATATTGGTGGTTTTTTTTTGGTGTTGTAACCCAAACAATCAAACTTTAAAACATAAATATTTAATGTTTTATCAAGCATTGTCAAGCACAGACGTTGTCAAGTGATCATCGTAAATCTGGTCAAAATGCAAATATCGGGAAAATGATTCATTAAGTAATAAATTTGTGACACAGTCCTTGCTTTTTCTTGATCAAATCACACAAATTTGCATACTCGTAGAGATTTGTGCTACATTTATTTTTGCGTTCAAAGCACTGTGAAAATAACAACACACAAATATATATAGTGTAAACAGTTCAATATAAGAAAACAGCTAAACCGTTCAAAAGTGACAAAGTGCAAAAAATAAAAATGTCCACTTTTACAGTATTTGACAATTTGAGCTATTCCAGTTGACATCCATACACCAGTAGCATAGTCAGGGGGTGTCTCTATGTATTGTATGATGCAACTCTAATTTTTTTTACCGGTTCCCCAAAATTTTATTTTGCCCCCCCCCACCCGACCAAAAAAACTGTCTACTACGCCCCTGCCATACACCCACTATGGAAGATGTGACTTTAGTCTCCCTACACAAGGAGTGTTTCAAATGGGGTTTCCTGAATGGGTGACTCCATTTGAAATCTACACCCCAGTATTTATTTTCATGGCATAATATAACATTTTTAGATCTTACTGGTATCTGTATTATCTGAGATAATCAATGGTCTAAATCTTTGTATTTTGATTTTCTTTTTCAGATAAAATGCAGCCGGCTTCACCTGAGGACTGTTGATTGTGTGTCTACTGCCCTCATTGTTAAAGTGCCTGTGTATAGAAGCTGTTTTATCTACCAAGTTGCAGGTTTGTTTCCAGGCTTTGTTTCTCCTTGTTTGTTTGCTTGTTTGTTTGGGACTGTTGCATTGGTGTCAAACTCCTATCAGTAAAATTATTCTGGACATTGTTGAATTTGTGTCTGTCTATTGCCCTCATTGAAGTGCCTATGTACATAAGCTATTTTATCTACTCACCCAAGTAAGACCTAAACAAGTTGCAGGTTTGTTTACCTTGTTTGTTTGCTTGTTTGTTTATATAGGACTCCATGATGGGACTGTTGCATTTGTGTCTACTGCCCTCATTTTTGAAGTAACTATACAGTGTGGTCTTTGTAAAAATCCTTTAGGGGTCCAAGCATTTATCTTGTGACATATCAGGGTCAGTTGATGGGGCAAAGTTAAAAAAGGTCCCGGCACAGTGGGCATCATTTCAGACCTGTGTTACCACAACAATTGCATGCGAAGTGCACAAAAACACTTCGCAATTTGTCATTTACCAGGCTATTTTAGTCAAAAATAAAGGTAAAATTTTGTGAGAGATTGAAATGTTCTGGGAATTGGTTTTGAAATTGGGAGTTGAAATGTTCTTTTGGGGGTTGACAACCAAATCACACGGGGTCCCTGCAAAGACCAGACTGTGTCTGTGCACAAGCTAATTTATCTATTTACCAGAATCAATATTTGAAAAGTTGCACAGCTTTGTTTGTTTGTTTGTTTGTTTGTTTGTTTGTTTCTTTCTTTCATTACTCATTTGGGACTCTTGCATCTGTGTCTACTGCCCTCATTGTTATAGGCCTAGAGCCTTTGTACAAAAGCTATTTTATTTTATTCATCATTTTGATCTTGGTCGACTGTCCTCATTTTTGCTTTAAGTACAAAAGCTAGGCTCCATTACAGGGTGTGTCGGCTTGTTTGTTTGCTTGTAAATAATTGTAAACATGCATGGCAAATTAAAGGTCCATTCTGTGATCCCAGCGACTGTTTAAAAAGTTGCAATTGTATATAAAATGCTTAAAAGTGAAGAATAAGTCTTTAAAATTGTCATTAGGTATTTTTGCAATGACAAATTTGGAAAAAAAAAACCAACAAGGCATACAGCAGTATCGACCAAATTGAAGCCCCATGTTCCTATATGTGTTGCTGATTTCCCTACTTAAGGGCAGATGAGGTATTGTAGATCAATATATTATTGAAAATTAACACCTTGATCATTTGCAAAAGTTCATTCTACAAATCGTATACTTTGCAAACTTGCTTAATTTATTGTTGTTAATGAGTTATGTACGTTTTACAAAAGTGTTGTTGTTTCAGCCCTCTTTACAACGTAACCGCAGCACCTATAAAAGTATATCTGAGATATTTTAATTCTTCTACACGCTGGCTATGAATTGAGCAATGCAGTTTTTGCCAAAGCTCACTACTATTCGTAAGATGCTGTGAACTACCAAATCACAACAGTTTAAAATAATTAAGAACCTTAAGGGAGTACTACACCCATTTATTTTTTTTTGCATTTTTTTGCATTTTGTGAAGAAATTACAAAAGTGGTATGCAAAATGAAGGGGCAAATCTTCTCGTTTTATTGGTGGCATCGGTATCAACGTAGCTTACATGATTTTAAAAGTAGAAGCCAAAAGGTGGTACATCACCGATGATTTAAATTCACTTCATTTTGGAAAGCTTACCGTCAACGGATTTCGTTAAAATTTTGGATATGTGTTGCTAACACGTTAGGGAAATAAAGTTGATATGTAAAATGGGTTATAAGTGGTTCCTAATTTCTTTTATGACTTCATGAACTTGGTGCTCCACAACTATCAAAAAGGAACTGGTTAAAATGCTTCTATTTTCAATGTTGAGCTATATTTTGTATTTTTAACTTGCGACATTATTTCACTGAAACTTAATTCAGCCACAGGTAACAGGTTACCACAACCATACTACAGCAATGTTGAAAAAAATTGTATTTCTTGTCACCTATACCACCATATTGGGTAGTTTTACGTAAGCTTAACTTTTGTGATTTTGGTAACTATTTTATATTTATTTGTGAAATCCATCTCAACTAGGCATTCTAAATTGTACTCACCATTTACATCCCAAGGTATATTAGTATATCCACCTTGCACTTCTCGATATATATCCAGTTAAAGACAGAATATCAAAATTATTCCTCATTATGATATCACAGACTCTCCCATGTGTATTCAAAATTGATGCTTAAATTTGACCTGAACCAATTGACCTATATAACCTGACATACGGTGACCTAATAGCCTTTTCTTCTCATAACAACACATTATAGTATTAAATTGACTAATGACTATGCATCCATTGTGTAAGTGTCTATTTAATTTATTCAGTGTTATATATTTTGCATAGGCCTACACCACTAGATTTTCTATAGAGAGTATAACAAAGGATTGAAAAAAATATATTATGGTTTGTTATGAAACACGCATCTGAGTTACTAGGTTAAAATTTCCAGCCACATTCTTCATTATTTTGTGGAATTCATCTCTTTTGATGAATTCCACAAGTTAATGAAGAATGCAGCTGGAAATTTTTATTAATTGTGGGTTTATTACTCAGAAAATCAAAATTGCAAATGAGAAACATGTAATAATGATTTAGGCACTTTGGTTATGAGGGTGACGAATTATTATATTGAAAAGCACAAGGTGACTTTCTCAACTGCTTTAATTAGAAACTGCCCTTCCAAAATGATGGGCAGACAGGTGGCTAGCTAAGACAGCGACCTGAAGGAAAGCTTTGGTTTGAGAGTATTCTTTGAGTTTTAAAAATGGGAAGTTCCCCTTTAATCATATACCCTAAATATTGACATCATGATCTTTGGAAAATAGTAATTTGCACAATATTATTGTATGCAAATATTGTTTATTTAATTAATATAACAAGTGTTGGTAGACTAAATAAACAAATTAACAAATCAAAAATGATAAATTTACAATGTCAAAGGTTTGTTTGTTCAGTCCATTATTTGCTTGTATCGCTAGGGTCTCATAACATTCTCATATTTCTTTAACCCCAATATGTTTGTACATTCATAACATGGACTTTGAAAGTGTTGGGTACAAAAACTCATAATCCACAACTTGAGGTCAACTTTTTAACCTGTACTGTTAAATGGTGGTTAATGAACTGTGCTACTGGTTATGAGACCAATTTGGCTCATATTGGGCTATTCAATACACCCTGTATGGAAGACATGGCTTTAATCTTTCACACAGGGAGTGTGAATTTCAAATGGAGTCACCCAGTCAGGTAACCCTATTTGAAATCCACACTCCCTCCCTGTGTGAAGGAGTAAAATCATGTCTTCCATAGGGGTGCATATATTTCAAATAGAATAGCCCATTGTATTATTCAATTTAATTGCTTCTATGATCACGATGATTTACATAATTATTTGCTACAAATGGAGACTACTAACATTTACTGATATAAAGCACCCACTTACTCAAAGTGAAACAGTCTTGGTTGTATGATACAATTCATACACATTTACTGATATGTAGGCACACCCATGACCCAAAGTGAACCAGAGTCTTGGTTGTATGATTCAATTCATACACATTTACTGATATGTAGCCCGACCCAAAGTGAACCAGAGTCTTGGTTGTATGATACAATTCATACACATTTACTGATATGTAGGCACACCCCAACCCAAAGTGAAACATAATCTTGGTTGTATGATACAATTCATACACATTTACTGATATGTAGGCACACCCTGACCCAAAGTGAACCAGAGTCTTGGTTGTATGATACAATTCATACACATTTACTGATATGTAGGCACACCCTGACCCAAAGTGAACCAGAGTCTTGGTTGTATGATACAATTCATACACATTTACTGATATGTAGGCACACCCGACCCAAAGTGAACCAGAGTCTTGGTTGTATGATAAAATTTATATACATTTACTGATACCAGCACCCACTAGAGAGTCTTGGTTGTATGATACAATTCATACACATTTACTGATATGTAGGCACACCCGACCCAAAGTGAAAACAGAATTTTGGTTGTATGATAAAATTCATACACATTTACTGATACAAGCACCCACTAGAGAGTCTTGGTTGTATGATACAATTCATACACATTTACTGATATGTAGGCACACCTGACCCAAAGTGAAAACAGAATTTTGGTTGTATGATAAAATTCATACACATTTACTGATACAAGCACCCACTAGAGAGTCTTGGTTGTATGATACAGTTCACACACATTTACTTTATGATACAATTTGAACACAATATTTCAGTCTTATATTGTAGAGGCCAGTCGAGCGCAGATCCGACGGAACACGTTTCACCGTTGTTCATCACCGTTTAACAACGATGCGGCCGCGTCGTCTGGGTGGTTTAACCACGCAGACGCGCCGGACGCGAGTTGTTAAACGGTGATGAACAACGGTGAAACATGATTGAATCCCTTTCAACAACGAAAAGAAGCTAAAGATCGTACAATTCACGATTATTTTACGAGGAAATGTCAGTTAATCATTGTCACTAAGTCTTACAAAAACTTCGATGATTTCTCTGTTAATATCAGCAATAAAACTACAGAATAAAACGGCAAAGTTCAGCCGCTACCTGAAAAATACTGAATTCAACTTGTAAGCTTGCATACGCACAAAGTTTCCAGGCATGACGAATTTTACACGCTCTCGCTTAACGCGTAGTCTCGCTCGCGTTCGCGTATACGCTACAGTAAAAGTGTGGATTCATCACGGATTAACAACGGCTGGCTCCTGTACAAAGGTATAGGAGGAGTTGTTGAATACGGAATAAATGCTAACCTCATCGTGACATCATCCAAGCAGCAAAGTTCATTTCCCATTGAAAAAGCATTAACCGATGGATCTGCAGTCGACCATTCTGTGTAGGTTTGCTTACATGTATGTTGTAATACACACACTTACTTGTTTTGCTACAATTGATTATTGTAATAGAAAGGATTATTTTTGGTTTTTTGATTGACTATGTACTACAAATCATAAGCTTAAACTACAGGGTGTCCCAGAGTGATTTATATCGGAAAAGTTTGATTTTTTTAGGTATGAAGAGCATTACTATTGGTAGTATTATTTTAAATTCTAAAATATACATATATTTAGCTTTCTTAGGAATGTTAGATTTTAGAAATTGGTGAATTCCAAGTTTTGACAAAACAACCTATTTTGAAAAGCTGTAAAATTACTAACCGTTCTGCACAAAGTTCTTTGGAAAATGTTATGCAGTATGTTTGTTGTGTCCTGTTCTTACATCTACTAAATATTCGATATCTATCGATTATTTATGATGTTACGAAGCAATCCTTGTATGGAATAAAGGATTTGTTACGCTTGAGTGACCTTAAAACTATTCATTCTTTGGCGTCAGTTTTGAAGACAGTTATTGCGGTGTGCAAGTTTCATCATTTGAAATGCTGGCAGAGATGGATTTATCATAAAAGTATAGAGAAGGTTTGTCCTTAGTGTCACAGCATGTATTTATGTCCACCCTGGACCAAATAAAGCACATTAGAAATGTACTTTATCTGTACTTTATGGGTACTTTAACTGTACTTTCTGTCAATTAGTGCATATAAAGTGTACTTTAAATGTGCTTATTTTTCATATCCTGGAAAAACTGTGTACTTTAAAGGTACTTTAAATATGCTTTATATGACTTTAATTATACTTTATGAATATTTTGATAAATATGGGAAATTTTTTGTGCTTTAACTGTACTTTATTTGGACTTAGTTTTTTCCCAGTGTCAGTGAGTATACATTAATTGTGCTTATTTTGGACTTAACCAAATTTTGAACATCAGTGTGTACTTTAAATATACTTTATCAGTACTTTATGTATACTTTACCTGGATTGGTTTTCCCCGGTATTGTATAGAGTACTTAAAATGTGCTTTTCAGTGTACTTTAAATGTACTTTAATGTGGTCATCATGGTCATGTGATGTTTACATATACAAGTCACATGACTACATTCTTCTAGATTTGAAAAATACCAACGGCCATCTTGTGCTAAGGTTGCATATTGCAATGGAAGTATTCATATTTATATAAAATGAAGGACTTAAGGGTCGGTTCATAGTGCATATTCGAAGACGAATATTCGGCTTCGAATACTTTTTGTGACGTCAAAATATATACGGCAACGAATAAAATATGAGTTGAACCGGATTAAATATCGCACAACTGATAGCGAGATACTATTGATTTATATGAAAGGCTCGAGGTCACCTGAATATCGTTCGACGAACGATGATTTCAAAAATCCCCAATGAAAATTAAAGGATCTGGAATGAGCGTTTTGAGCGTTTCGACAGTATTTTGTGGGACATGAGAGCACATCAGACATATCGAATTACATTATGAATACGAAGAATGTCTTTCTGATATCAAATAATTTTCATTTTTTGAAATTCACGATATAATACAAATTTTATGACAAATTATTAGAATGTGATATTTTTTACATATTGATATATAACAGTCCTCGAAGTAAATATTATAAATCTAATGATATTTTCTTAAAGTGTATGTAGCTGGGAGGAAAAGCCGGCGATCAATTGAAAATGTTGCCCTTTCATATTGAAGATATGGATTTTTTTCCCAAAAAGACCTATTTTTTTTGGTGTTTTGGGAAAAAAATCCATATCTTCAATACGAAAGGTCAAAATTGTCAATTGATTGTCGGCTTTTCATCCCACCTACATACACTATAAGTATAAATCATCAGATTTATTACGTTACTGTTAAATATCAAAAATATCAATTTTTAATCATTTGCCATAAAATGTGTATTTCATTGCGAATTTCAAAAAATCAAAATTATTTGATATCAGAAGGACATTCTTCGTATTCTGAATCCTATTCGATATGTCTGATGTGCTCCAATGTCCCACAATAAATAGACCTACTGTCCAAACGTTCATACCCCATCCCTTAACCTGCCCAGTTGTCAAATACGCCTGGATAGTTCCAACATGGCTGATAACGAACTGAAAGAAAATGCTTTGGGCGCACAACCACTAAATAATCTTCCCATTGAAATACGTGTAAAAACATCGGTTTTCTTTGCTCATTTTGAGGCCTTTTGGGCTCGTTTAAAATTTTTTTTATGATGACCAGTCGATTGTAAATCGATGAAAGTTTAACATATGTTTCAATGTATTTTCCGCTACGTTTTCCCGCTACGAGGCCGCGAACAGCGCCCTCACTGTTTTTGACATGCTCTCAGTCTCAAGACTGCAAACCCGATTCTGCCATTTTTTAATTCGCGGACCTATTTTCTCAATAATTATAAAAATGCTACTTTTTTGGTGACTCAAATTTATGTATAGGCTTTCCACTTTTATTTAAGCTATAATTCGCCACTCTTTTTGATTAATAAGTCTAAAGACCAGCCCAAAATACCTCAAATAGTTTCTGTATTTTACCGGAACTCATTAGGGTTACACAAATGGCGCATTGATTTAGTGTTGTGCCCCTTATTAGTGCGGTACAAGAGTACCCATTTTTATATGATTAGTAATGTTTTATGCAAATAATATGATATTTAGGCTTACAAACATAACCTAAATGTACAAGTGAATGTTTCCATATTAACGTAGCTCTATTTAAATCGACTGATTTCAAATTCAGATGTATGCCTCCACCCCGGTTTTACATAAATAATGTTTGGCCCCAGTTCTAGGTCCCCATATGCATCTGCCCCTGGCAGAGGACGTGTGAGGGTCCGGGTGGTAAATCATTGGTTATTGATATAAAAATGCGTTTGCCATGGAAGTTCACCCATTTTTGTTATTTTGGGCCGAATAAAGATGTAATGCGTTGTTATCAGTCAAATTCATAATTATAATTAATAATTAAGAGGGCAAAATAAGTAATATGTAATTCTTGTTTATTTCTATAATTTGTGAATCAGGCATTAAAACACACTTAGGCCCTAGCAATAGCTAGCAATGTAGGCCTACACAAGTTCGGAACGAGACTTTTTATCTTTTGACGCGTATTTCGGTCAAATGCCAAAATTGATTGCTCAATGAATCATGAAATGAGAGCAATACTACTTTGATGATACCGATCTCAAGTGGATATCAGCCAATGAAAAAAGTATTCAACGGAAATATATTTGTGGGAGTTGAATTTTGTTGAACTCGACAGATATATATTTGGTGGGTCACCGTGGGTGGTCTCATATATAACACTTGTGAGGGCTGTCATATTTGTCGTAGCTTCAATCATATCTTATGATATTTATATATTTATTTATATATTTATTTATTTATTTATTTATTTATTTATTTATTTATTTATTTATTTATTTATTTATTTATTTATTTATTTAATTATTTATTTATTTATTGACTTATTTATTGACTTATTTATTTATTTATTTATTAATTTTATTTATTTATTTATCTATCACTCATTCATTTCGTGATTTGCTTTGCAGTTGGAACCTACAAGAAGGTATGGGTCAACCTCCGCGCCTGTTACAGGCAGGTCGTAAATGCCCCGAAAAGCAAATCTTTTTGACTCATATTTAGGTCAGGGGCGTAACCAGACCTGACCTTCCGGGGGGCAAGATTGAAAAATTTCCCAATTTCTGATCAAAAGTTTTAGTATTCATATTCGAGAGAACGCTCGCTTGCCACGAAGCGTTAAACGGGTGGAGTCGGTGGGGTCCAGAGGTCCAGGGGCAAAGCCCAGGCGGGGGTCAAGGGGGCTGAGCGCCATGAAGCTCCTGGTTTTTGGCATATTAGAAAATATCAGTGTTTCAGAGTTCAAATTTCACAATGAAAGTAGTAGGCCTGTAGATCTTCTTCTCTCTTTCTTTCCCTTTTCTCTTCTCCCTTGAGTCCCTTCCCTTTCTCTTCTCTCTTCCCCTTTTCTTCCCTCTTTTTCTTTTCTTCTTTCCCTTTCTCTTCCTCTTTTTTCCTTTTTCTTCTCCTTCCCATTTTTTCTCTTCTTTCCCCTTTCTCTTCCCTCTTTTTTCTTCCCTCTTTTTCTCTCTTTCCCCTTCCCAATTTTTTACTCTTCTTCCAGGTTTTTGTGTGTCCGGAGGGCAGCTTGCACCCCGGCCCCACTGGTTACGCCACTGCTCCTTTTTAAACCCATTTATCATGTTTATACAGACATTAAATCATGACAATAGTTCAATGGAGTTTACCTATTATGATTTTATTAACTTCGTTAAAGAAATTCTCTAAATTTTGCTTACCTTGGTCAACGGGCAATACTTGTTAACAGTCGGCAACGCTATGAACTGTAGAAATATATCTTTCTCCGGTTCATAGTTTTATATTCGAAGCCGCATATATTTTGACGCCCAAAACGTATTCGAAGCCGAATATTCGCCTTCGAATATTCACTTTGAACCAGCCTTAATGGACTTACAAATACAGGCTTGATTACAGGAGATAGTTACTGGTAATGTATGCTTGCATGTGAACATACTTGTGTTACCAATACTTTGATAAGCTCCATATGGTATGGAACCTCGTTAAGCACAGTACTTTAAATATGCTTTTTTTCAGTATGCTTTAAATGTACTTTTCTAGTCATTGTGCTTTATTTGTACTTTAAAGGTACTTTATTGTCGTTCCAAATGTCGCACATTGTAATGTTGTTTAGAAAGCATATTTAAAGCATAGTGCTTTAAATATACTTGTTTTGGTATAAAGTATAATTAAAGCACAGTACTTTAAATATGCTTGTTTGGTATAAAGTACAATTAAAGTACAGTACTTTAAATGTGCTTTTTCAGTATGCTTTAAATGTACTTTTCTGGTCATTGTGCTTTATTTGTACTTTAAAGGTACTTTATCGTCGTTCCAAATGTCGCACATTAGAATGTTGTTTAGAAAGCATATTTAAAGTACAGTGCTTTAAATATGCTTGTTTTGGTCCAGGGCAGAGTACATGTATATTGGCATATCCACAACTATGCAACAGAGAATATTAAAATTTACTGCAGAGTGCGGAGGATCCTTGAGGAAGTTATATCCTCTGTAATAATGACATTTTTGGGTAACAATTGTGGTAAAATCACATAAAAAGTATATTTTTAACCTAAATAGCTGAAATGTTTCACATAATCCCATATCAAGAATTATTCAGCATTGTAAGCTCTACATCTGTGACAAATTTCCTTTAACAGAATGTAGGATTTCTCCAATATATTGCAGAGTGCGGCTGGACGATTGTGATATAGGATCCATGTGTTGGGGTGCCTTTGCGCTGTAAATTACACACATGCAGTTTTCGTCCATTTTCAGTAATTGCAATGTCACAGAATAAGTAGGAGATGTGTCATTGTATTGCACTTATTAAAATTAGATACACTGTTGACTATATATTTTAGATATTTTGTTCAAACACGGTATAAATCATTCTGGGACACCCTGTAACAACCACATCTTATAACAAAAACATACTTATTGTAGGAAAAATGGTTCAGAAATTGAAGTAAAATTATGTGGATCTTTAAGCTTGTGTTATTTGATGAGGCGGTCTTGTAAAATATAATATGGTAATTGTTGGGTAACAAGCATTTTAATAATAGTCTGTAAATGTACTCATCTTATTGGGAATATCAGAGAGGGGGCAGGATATCTCACAGCAAGGGCAGAACCCCTCTTTCCATCAATCTCATGCCAAATCCACTTCCAAAAATATTCTTTTCAAAAACAAAAATTCAACGTTTTGGGCTTATTATTGATTTGGGCTTTATTTGTAAGGATGTTCAAATTGTTGAAATCTTGCAAATAGTGTTAGTGTAATCATGTACAATAATTCAAAACATTGTTTATCATGTTTATTAGGCCATCTTAATTGATAGTTTGTCTCAAATCCTCTCCGTGCATTAGTAAAATCATCTGCTAGCGTTATTCAGTTTTTTCCGTTTTATTTTTTTATCAAATCCACCACACTAAAATCTCACGTCTGATATTGCCAGACATCATAATAGCCTAAATTGTAGATCTCAATAAAGTTCTTTATCTTGAAAACAGTGAAACCATGAGAGATAAGAAGGTGGTCTATTTTTGTAAAAAAAAAAAATCATTCCACAGATAAAAATAAATTAAAGTAAAACAAAAAAATCTTTAAAAAACACACGCCACATACGGTTTTTAACTTGAGAAGGGCTTTGAAATGAAATTATGATGGCCTTATCACATCAAAATTTTAAAATATACACATAGGCATATTCTTAAGATACAAAAAAACAATAAGAAAAAAACAATTGATTTATGAAAACTTGAAAAATGATTTTATTGTACTGCACTTTTGATGGTCTTACACTCTACTCATTATTCTACAAACCCCTAAAATTTTAAACCAAGTTAATTATATGAGCATAAAATCATAGCTAAGATATTAAAATTGCAGCAGAAAATGGAATATCGCTGCAGAAAACCAAAAACACAACTTTACACAAATTCATGATATGATTGGCACACTTGGCATGTGTGTGACAATGTTTGTCATCAGATATTACAAAAAGAAGTTAATCAAAATTAATATATCTGTGAGATTTGAAATTAAATTGTAACATAATAAACTGAATGTATGACATTATGAGTGCTCACTTCAGCATCATCCATGACATTACCTGTTGTTGATTTGAGTCTTACAAAGTGTCACAAAATGTGGACCAATGTAACAAAAGTTTCTAAATTGATGAGGGCCTGAGATTTCAAAACCAAGGGCCTGATCCTTGAAAATGTTGGTTTATTTTGGACGCTGTATCACATTATAAGCAGAACATATCATCAGGATCTAATAATTTGGGGTGAAAAAAGAAAGAAAATGTTTTGAAAAATAGCACTTGGGCAATGGGGATGAATCAGTAGAAATTCATCCATGACATTACCTGTTGTTGATTTGAGTCTTACAAAGTGTCACAAAATGTGGACCAGTGTAGCAAAGTTTTCAAAATTGATGAGGGCCTGAGATTCCAAACGTAAGAGCCTGTTTCTTGAAGATTTTGGTTATTTTGAGCACTTGCTGCATCACATTATAAGCAGGACATATCACCAGGGGGCGAAAAAAGAAAAAAAAATTGTGATGAAAAAAATTGGCACATTGGACAGGAAAAGTGGCTGATTCAGGGGATGAATTGGGTTATTCCAGTTGAAATATATACACCCCCTATGGAAGATATGACCTTAATCTCCCATACAGGTGGTGAAGATTTCATTCAGGTAAACCCATTTGAAAATTTGAAGATTAAAATCATGTCTTCCATAGGGAGTATAGGTTTCAACTGGAACAGCCCAATAGTAGAAATTGTTACATCTTTTTGTTTGTTTGGTTTTTTTGGGGAGTACATAAAAAATGTGGGGTTTAATTGCATCGCAAATGGCTGATTTTACAGGGATTTACCCATGTAGAGCTTTGACAAAATAAAAACCAGTTTAACTAAAACAATTTGATTTTTAAATCAAATAATTTTGATTAAAATCATCATGGAAATACAGGGACCAAAAGAGATTTACTTGCAGCTGCAGAAAGTTAACATTAAAACTTAAATCAATTAGATCAAGCAAAAATAGAAAGGAGTAAAACAACATATTAGCTGAAATTTGGCATGAAATAAGTAAATTAGGTCTAAAACTTCACATTGCCTAAAATCTTTTCCTGTAAACTTTTGACAAAAGGGTATTTTAAGCGTACATTGCATATTAACTGCGGCACTTGTCTCTGATTGGCTGCTGAGGCTATTTGCTGTTGCTGAGTGGATATTTATGTACTTTGCACCATATGCATCACGATAGTACGTGCTCATCAGAGGTTAACAGTAAGGCCAAGTAAAAATAAAAACATGTTTCTCGTCCGGGTTTTTAAAAATTAGGAGGATGAGGGGCTTTTTATTTTCTATTTTTATTGGAAAACGACGCTAAATACCTGTATTTGGCACCATATTTTGGGTATTCGACATCAGATTAATATCTGAGAAAAAAAACAAAACCCTTTAGTGATCACAAAACTCTTCTTAAATGATGTATCACTATGAACCACAATGGCCTCATCCCAATGGCATAGTTTAATAACCTCAATTAAACAATCATAGTGCACAATTTGACCTCAAGTTGCAGAGTATGAGTTTTTGTACCCACATTTTCTATGGTCATTAAATGAATGTACAAATGTATTGGGGTTAAAGAACTGTGCCTTGATAGATGAGCATGTTGTGGATCCAAGTGTATTATGCATTTACAAAGCCGTAAAATAAGTTTCAACTTCTGTAACATCTTTTTCAACAAGTTATAACTGAAAGTTTACAAAATAAAAAGAACTTTGAAAAATCTTCAAAAAAGGAGGAGGGCGCGGACGAGAAACATGTATTTTTTTTACTCGGCCTAACTTGGTTTAGCTTAGATATCATAAAATGGATGAAACCTGTTTTCAATACGAATTCTATCACATACAATTATTTTTTATTAACAAGTGTATTGTTTATCTGTTTCCATGTCACAACCAGACCTGATAGGGTTCAAATCCTTCTGTTACATTTTTTAGTATTGACATACTGAGCTGTGCTAAAAGCAGACATAGATTTACTTTAAATTACAAGTGAAGCAAAAAAAACCTTGTTTACTGTACGAAATAAGCAAATCATCTCTTTTACATGTGTAATTGTTTTGGAAAATATTGGAGACAAGCTCAGTTCTTTCAAAATCACACTTATGTTCTTCAGGCTAGTTAGTGAGGCATTTCAAAAAATAACATTACAGTATAATGTATATATACACACTGAAACAAACAAACAAATCATCTTTTTTATACATACTCATGCTTTGTACAATAGAGGAAAATATATAAAAATATTGGTGACCCGCTCGGTTCTGTCTAAACTCATTCTGTTTCAATAACACTATAAGGCCAGAAAGCCAGTCAGTGAGGCATTTATAAATAACATCACAGTATCATACAAATTACATCACATAAGGTCTTAAGGGCCATACAGACTCTAAAAATTGGTCATAGACTGTTTGATGTAACATGTCTTTGCTATTTTATCTATTCCCAGTCTATTTCCAGTAATGTTTAACTTCTAACGAATGTTTCATGATGTAAAATGGATAATATGTTACGTCAAATATCTGGTGGAAATATATTATCGATTTTACGTCATCAAACATTTTACGAGTTACATCACAAAAGGTCTTAAGGGTCATACAGACTCTGAATATTGGACATATAGAATGTTTGATGTAACCATGGTAACATGTCTTTGCTATAATCTATTCCCATTCTATTTCCAGTAATGCTTAACTTCTAACGAATGTTTGATGATGTAAAATGGATAATATGTGATGCGATCAAGCAAAATCAGTCGGAACTCGGAAATATTGATTTCGAGATATAGCCAAATAAAGGAAATATTTCCTTTTGTTTCTTATTGTTTTGGAAACTCTTTAATTGCTCATATCTTTGGAACTGGTTGTTCAATTTCAATGGGGTTTTCTGCAAAATCCAGCCTTGTAAATGTTTTTTACTATCCTGTAAGAAACTGAAAATTTATTATTGCCGAGTTCCGACTGATTTTGCTTGATCGCATCACATATGTTACGTCAAATATCTGGTGGAAATATATTATCGATTTTACATCATCAAACATTTTACGAGTTACATCACAAAAGGTCTTAAGGGTCATACAGACTCTGAATATTGGACATATAGAATGTTTGATGTAACCATGGTAACATGTCTTTGCTATAATCTATTCCCATTCTATTTCCAGTAATGCTTAACTTCTAACGAATGTTTGATGATGTAAATTGATAATATATTATGTCAAATATCTGGTGGAAATATATTATCGATTTTACATCATCAAACATTTTACGAGTTACATCACAAACGGTCTTAAGGGTCATGACATATAGAATGTTTCATGTAACATGTCTTTGCTATAATCTATTGCCATTCTATTTCCAGTAATGTTTAACTTCTAAGAATGTTTGATGATGTAAATCGATAATATATTACGTCAAATGCCTGGTGGAAGTATATTATCTAACATTCATTAGTTAAAAATTACTGGAAATATAATGTGAATAGATTAAATTACCAGGACATGTTACATCAAATATTCTACATCCATAGAGGTTATGTGTGAAATTATTGATTGGCTCCAAACAAAGGATTTGAACTGGTGTCCTTCACCGTAATCAAAATATGGTCAAAATTGAAAAAAAATGAAAAACTTGTCTTGGATATTGATATCTAGTTTTTAAAGATTAATGAAAAAATGTTTACTTAAGAATTGTTTTGTTACGTTGTCCAAAAAGTGTGGGTCAAAGAAAATGTTGGGTTTTTTTTTTCCAACACTGACCATTTTCCAAAATTTGACATCATAGTTGGATTCATCAAGTCTTTGCCATTCTAAAAATGTATACTTTTTCAACTTTAGATCAACAATTTAATAGCAATTATGAGGCTCAATGCCAGGTTTCCATAATTCAAGGTTTGAGATCATCGGTAACAATTGAGGATGCTAGTTCTAAGGGAGTTAAAAGGGCATTTCATGATCCACAGCATCATCCCCCCACTTTTCTCAAAAAAAGTTGAGATTTTTATATCACTTTATTTTTATTTACTTATTTACATTTTGTTTATACAGGGTAGCCTCATCAGCACTTTGTGTTGCTCTCCCTGAGGGCCCTGTTCTAGTTACAAAGAGTATAATGCTTTTACTACACAACATGTTATAATACAATTATATTAATTAAAATGTACATATAAACCTACAAAACTTAATACATGGAGGTGAAATATCAGGCAACAAGCTTAATACTATGTTTGAAAACATTGATTGACATTGACATAGAAGATGCATTTAGTCTAATATCGGCTGGGAGTCTATTCCACAGCTGTACAGAACGGTATAAAGGAAATGTTTGTAAACCCGAAGATGACTTAAATTTAGGAATAACAAGAGTTGCACTACATTGATGTCTTGTAGGATATGAGTGAATGGATGATGTATAAATGAAATTTGAATTAAGGTAACTTGGTGCCAGATTGTTGAGACATTTGAAAATAGTACAATACAATGAAATTTCCGATCTTTTGTTAAGTCTAGACCAGTTTAGATCATTTAACATGTCATCAATGGGTGTTAAAACCTCTGGCTACATGTTTATGTACAAAAAATTTCTTGCAGATTAATTCATTTACATGTAGCAAAGATATTGTGAAATTTGAATTTCGTTCTGGTATACCAGAACGAAATTACAACACATTGTCTATGGAGCAGTGTAATACACATAATCATGCATAACTCGCAAACGCAAACTCGGAATCAACTGAAATTTTGGGAATAAGCATTTTGCGTGGATATCTACTGAAAATGTCATAAAAAGAGGATGCTAGATAACGAAATACTCCTTTAAGTCACAAAATTATAAAAACGGAGCTAGTGTAAGTTTCTGTTATAAGGGGGCTGTGCAAGTTTCATATTGCAATAATGTTGTAGAGCATTGGAATTGCATGGACAAAACCACCTACTTGCACTGAAACTACATGTACATAACAACCTTATTTGGCATTTATCTCAGAAAGCACTCAATGTGATTTAACCCCCTTTTAGAACAAGAATCCTTAAATGTGGATACATTTGTGCAACAAAACAATCTATGTCAAAAGGGTGACATGCTTTTCTAGCAAATCTTTTATTTTACACATATTTCTGCTTTGTACAATACAGAAAAAGGAATTGGAGACACGTTCAGTTCTTTCTTTAAAATCCATTCTGCTCTACATTAATCCAGCCAATGAGGTATTGCCAAACAATGTCACATTATATACATATTACACCACTGAAATCAGTGTTTTTACATCCATAACTCATTGGATCTCATCATTTTTACCCAATTTAGGAACAGAATTGATGAGATCCTCATGGTATTTTCCATCTAGATGTGTGTGGCGACATGTTGTGTAGCGACGTGGTGCAGCAGTGAGTGAGTCTATACCAAATACCACATGCAAAACCCTTACTAAATAAAGCATGGCTCTGTTTTATGCAATTCGGTACAATTCCATCAATACATATTTGATGCCATGGAACTACAATATGTACAAGCAATGAATTTGAATTTATTCCGTATAGTAGTGGTGGTAATCATAACTTGTTTTACATTTTTCTTCATAAGCATGGATACCCAACCAAAATCAAAGACCACCACCCATGGCTTCCTTCCCCCCCCCCCCAGTTAGGGTGCACAAATGGTGAGACATGATATCTTCCCTATCTCTGTGTTCAATAGGACTTCATGAATTACTGACATATATACAGGCCTAATCCCACTGTCTTTAAGTTAATAGGGATGCTGTGTACAAAAACTTTCTTTCACAAATAGTTAGTGTGAAACAAGAAAATACATATGACGATTGGCATTGTAAAAACTAGCTCACAACTTTGCAACCAAGTATCTTAATTGATGATACTTGAATTTGATAATAATAATAATCACTTTGTTCTAAGCAATTGAGACCTCTACAAAGATTTTTATTTGATTCTCGATGCGAGAAAGGGAAATATTAACAATAACGCACAAATCTGTCTGAATGGCGAAACAAAAACATGGGTAGGTAGGTAGGTTGGGATTTTATTTTTATTAATAAAGTTTTAAAGTCACAGACAAGTTTATTTAAAATGCCCGCAGTATTCAAAAATCAAAATACTGCCTGTTTTCAATGGTGTCTATTGGAAGCAAAATAGTAATAATAATAAGTTTGTTTCTAAGCTATTAGAGGGATTTATTTAATTCTCAATGTGAGAAAGGGAAGAAAAGCAGTTAATGGACCTTCCAATGGACAGTGGTGCTTGTGAAGTAAGTATGGTTGATAGAAAATATTACATTTTGCTGTAATTTTTGGAAGTAAAGGATCAAAAGCCCGGGTCAAAAGCATATACAGATATTGAGATATTTTTACTTTTGTGAGAGCTTTGAGACAAACCTTTTTTCCTTTAATTATTCTAAACTGAATATTCTGGTCTCTCTCTGGTAGGCACGCACTGCAAGTATCCCATCTGATGTGGCAGACAACCCTCTATCCCACACATCACCCACATCTTCAATGACACATCCAGTGTTATGATAGCTAGGTGTGCCATTGCCACCCCATATGTATTTGTACACCTGCCCCTTCCTATCCCCCGTATGATAACATGCAGCATATAATTGCCTTGCATCTTCCCTGTAGGATACAGCCCTGAATAGGCCTATACAACCATCAGGTGGTTGTATACTACACAGATCCTGACCTACATCACCCAATGCTTTGATTACCATCTTATTCCTTCCCATTACCACCACCAGGTATTCTGTACTGATACTGAGATGGAATGGAATGAAACTAATGAATACAATCCTTTGGTGTGTGAACCCTGGCAAACTACAAACCACCAATGCAATATCAAGTGAACCTATCACAGCTGTATTGGCATTAGCTGCAATACAGTATGGATACCCATTCCCATTATGAATCTGATATTTCTCTACATAGTTTGATGCTTCTTGTATTGGGAACTGATACACATAAGATTTATTCCAGCATACTATCAATATGCCATCAGGTACAGACTCACTCATTGCTGAACCACATGGGCGTACACTATGTCCCCACTCATCAGATCTGAGGGTGTACAGTAGATGTGTCTCTTCCCTGCTCACATGATGTACCTCTACACTGTCATTTCCACAAATAGCCAGACGATCACTAGTCACAAAACACAATTCTCCCTTTGAGTCAATCTCATGTTTTAACTTCCACTCCAGCCCTGTAATGTGGGAAGATAATGGGAATAAATAAGTTGTTTACATTTGTGAATTTTAAGTGAATGAATGACTGGATGGATGCATGAATGAAATCAGAATAATCATCAATTCAATACAGACAAACATGAAGAAATATTTGCAAACAAAATAATGTCAATGTGTAGTCAATTACTGAATTAGCTATAAAAAAGTAACTTACAATGATACAACTTTGATACAACTTAATAAATATGATAAATAATATAACATTCAAAAATCAACATACTTATAGCAATATTGTCATATTTGTAGAGGTGGACATCCTTATTTATTTTTTTCAAAATTCTGATCAAAATATTCATAACACTGTACACACATAGTGTACTGGATGTTCAAAACACATCAAGCCAATTGATATCAGTCATAACTGACCGACTGGTACACACATGCATTGACAGACTGATATGCACTGGAATTATATAGTAATTCTTTTTACCCCATCAGATCGGCTCAAACTTAAAAGGGGACATAAAATCTAACATTTTGAAGAAATCTATTTTAATGGAAATGATATTGCATAAAGTGCAAATGCAGAAAAGATTTTTCAAAATGTCAGTGAAGTTAACCCATATTGCCCTGTGCATGTGTTTTGGACCAACATCTGGTAAAATTGCAAATAATTGTGCGCTTTGCACCCACTGGCCCTTTACATAGCAAAATTCACCTTCATTTTGGGCTATAATTGTCTGAAATTGGGTTATTTTCGCGTGCAAATGTCCTGACTGGAATAATATATGATTATCTACTACCTAAATTGTAATGCTTCTGCTGCCACTGTCAATCTTATTGTACTAGTCCCCTATTTGTAAACCACAACTGGGCCACTTGAGTGTACAAGCCTTCCTCACAGTGAGTTTGGGGCCTCCAAATTTTGGCCTGGCCCATGGCCCCAAAAAGGTAAATCCAACCCTGACCCCTCTCCACCAAAACGCGTATCACTATATATCTTACCAGTTCGGAGAAATTGCACTCACAATCTGGGACGGACAGAATGACAGATGGAAGGACAGACAACCGGAAAACATAATACCTCCAGTGGAGGCATAAAAATCCTGGTGCTTATCATTTTGGTCCTGTGTTACTGTGATAATTATGTGTGAAGCATGACATTTTTTTCAATTGTACAATATTAGCCCAAAATTAAGCTGAAATTTTGTGTTTACCAGGCTGATTTTCAATACACTATTTTTGCCCAAAATAAATGTACAATTTTGTGTTTTCTGGGCAAGTTTTCAATTAATCCCCCACCCCACAAAGACAACTGCTGACTGCACACATAAAGCAAACAAGCACATATTGTCTAAATCTTTGGCTCCTTCCACTGGTAAGCATGCTTATTGGATATTTGGCAAAATATTTTTCACAAAAAGCAGTTAATTTTCTAACCACACATTCCCAAAATTGAAAAAAAAGATGTTTTTCATTTACCAAACACATGCATAAATCATGAAATCATCATTATTTTGTTTTAATGAGCTGCTTGAAGTCCATCAGCATATTACCAATCTGAACTGTGAGCCAGTCAGGCAGGATGTTTCAGATGGAAGGGGGATGGGCAAGGTAACTTTTAAAGTACCAAAAATTGACAAAATGTGACAGAATAGGCTAAAAAGTACAAAAAATGCTGTAAAAAATCACAGAGGGTCAAGACAGGTGGGGGAAGCTTCCCCCAGCTACTCCATTGTGTTAGCCAAAGAAGTAATAAACATAATTAGGCAAAAAACAAACAAACAATTGTTTGATTGGCGTAACCCGACCGATTAAAATTAGGCCTGACCCTAGAGTTTTTGGTTGTTTCTTTTTTGCAAAAAAATAAATGAATAAATAAATAAATGAAAAATTGAACAAAAAAAGAAGAAGAAAAAGTTCCAAGGCCTATATCAAACGCAATTTACAGCTTTAAAAGTTTAAAATAATCCGACCTACCTACATGTACCCTAATTATGTTACGCCAATCAAACAATTTTTTTATTCCTTATTGTGCATAACATTTTCAGTCATGGTCGCAGCATATATGTGACTGTACACGATGAGCCGTAAATGTCCTGAATTGTATCCTGAGTTACAGTGTAAAATGTGCATGAAGGTCGTATATATAGGTACCTCAAGTTGGTGCGACAAGTATCTGATTTTAATAGTGTTAGTCAAACATCTTTTAAACCAATTAATAATCCTATTGCTGAAGAGGATAATAAGCTTCTACCTATTTCTATAGAATTTTCAAATAGCTCTGGTCTTTGTTTGCTTTGCCTAAATCCTGTTCAAGTGGTGAATTACAAAAGCATTGTATTTTGTCTAGGTATATATAACCAACAATTAACAAGAGAGGAACTCGTTGACTTGGGGATGATTTGAAATGACCACCAATTATGACTGTTTGAAGTTATTACCAGCAATGTGGAAAAAGAGACACATGTAGAAACGAAAAAAGCTACCATTTTGTTGAAGTTCAACAAACCATAACCCCGCTTCTAGATATCGTATGAAGTCAAATGATATACCATTTTGAAGCTTATGAAGATATGATATATATATTCTAAACACGAAATAAAACAAAATTGACCAGGGAGGAATTTACAGCTCATTCGTCGTGTACAGTCACATATCTGTCTCTGAAAAGGTAGGCCTATTATTAGAAATATCATTCCCATTTGAGCAAAACAGGTATTGTTGAAGGGCAAAAAATAAGTGAAATTGCTAAAAAAAGGTATTTTTCCCTGAAAAAAATTCGCAAAACAATTAAGATATCTTCTAAAAGTTGGTGTTTTTAAGGCGAGTGGGGTGGTACATGTAAGAGCCATATGAGTTTTAGCTACTTAACTAAAAACTGGCAAATAATTATTGATGTCTTGAAGATTGACGGTTGGGGCATGAAACGTGTTGGTGACACAATACACTGCACAAACAAGCACACATTGTTTAAATAATCAAAGTTCACTGGGCACATCGGAAAATAATCTGGATGTACACTCTGTCACCCCTCCATTCCAGTGGCGTAGCTGGGAATTTTTCCAGGGGGGCAAGCCATGGGGCGGGGGCCCAAGGCCTAAATCCACCAAACAAAAATTTTGCCGCCCCTTCCTCATCAGCCCGAAAAGGTCGACCCAATATTTTTTTCGGTGGTTTGAAAAAGTGAAGAGCAAAAAAAATGGTTATAGGCGATAGCGCCCTAAAAGCAACACATTTTGTTTTCTCACCACAAATCGTATGGTATTGCATATTGTATGGATTCCCCAATCCCCATCTCTTTTCCCCTCCTATCCCTCTCTCCTCCCTTTTTGTCTCGCCTGAACTTTGTTCAGGATGGGACTTAGTAGTCACTATTTCTGTCTGTCCGTGCGTGTGTGGGGGTGTGTGGGGGTGTGTGTGGATGTATGTGTGTGTGTCCGTCCGGAGCTGTATCTGGGGAACCGTAAGACCTACGGCGACGCTACTTGGTGGGAGGAAGGGTATCCAAGTTTGCTCCGTAACCGTATGTTTTCGGTGAAAAATATGCAAATTAAAGGCCCTTTCAGTGATTTCACAGGAACATTAAAAAAATGGAAATTTGTCAGAGTTGCTTAGAAATAAAGAATAAGTCTACAGAATTTCATTAAACCACTTTTCCCTGAATACATCGACAAATTAGTCAAAAACAGAAGTTTTAGAAAGGTTTTCTACTTCAACTCAGATCGACTCGAGAAAATCGAGATTTTCATACAGTGCGCCACCAATCGACTGGAAAAACTTCCTAGTCCAGTGTTTCTAACACGGGGGAAGTAGAGTCTAAATTGATTTAAAACAGATGCTTAATTTTTGTAGTAGAAAACAAAATAAGCAATTAAAGGTCACCGAGGCAAACTAACGGTCAATTCAAATATGAAAAACAGTTAAAATTGTGTATTTTGTTTAAAATAGTAGCTACTGATGTAATAAGTAGTAGAAACAATACGCAACGCGTGTTGGTACGTGGAGAGTGAGCTTCTTTCGATCTCGAGTCGGACTTTTTGTACTGTCAGTATCAAAAGTCCAGAATCATACAAATGCTTTATTTTGTCTAAAATACACGGCTTTCGACCGAACCACTAGCAGGCTATGTTAGCACATCTATGCCAATTACAAAGGTAACAAAATCTGAATTTTGATGATTTTTACGATCGTCCGGATGAGCAAATCACTGAATGGGCCTTTAACATAGCTAATTTGCATAATTTATGCGAAAATCAGCGCAAATTGATAGCGGAGTTTGTGGACAGACTATCTCAAGATCCGTCGGGCGCATGGTAACGAAACCTGGTGACAGGAATGATACACACCTGCTGATCACCTGATTAGTTTTTCGGCGAAAAGTATGCGCATTTAGTTGTTAATTTGCATAATTTATGCGGAACGATTCTACAAATATGGTTGGAAATCTGAAGAAATCCGCCTTGTGGAGCTGTATCTGGGGGATTCGTAAGATCCCTAAGCCCTATGATGATGAAACGTGGTAGGGGGTAGTAAGACCAGAGGATCTCAACCCGATTCGATTTTCAGCGCAAAATATGGTAATTAAGTACCTAATTTGCATAATTTATGCATAAAATGCAAAAACCTATTTTCTCGGAGACTAGGGGTCGCACGTTCTTCAAACTTGGTGGGTGGGTGCATCTTCACCCCAGACAGAACAAGTTTGTATTGGTTAGTGCGTCAAGGTCACCCAAGGTCATCCAGGGGTCATCTGAGGTCAAATGACTAAAAACTGTCGTATGGGCACGAAACTTGGTGGGTACGGTCAACATAACGTGGTAGGGGGTAGTATGACCAGAGGATGCACACTAGTACCCCCCCCCCCACCATGTGGCCCCTCCCACACACTCAAAGTTGAGGGGGGGTCAAAAATTTAATGAAATATTGTTTTTATATTATGCATTACATATATCAATTTCGGTCATGTAGGCCAAGTTATTAGGCCAAAAAAGACTTTGAAGAATGTCTCTCATGTACAAAAGTATAGGAAACTGAATATTTAAAACCACCTTTTTAGGGTGAAGGAAGCATTTTTTCAAAAAAATGTCTAAAACAGGGTTTTATGTCAAAAATGGTCTATCATTATTTCCGGGTCATCCGAGGTCACCCAGGGGTCATCTAAGGTCAAACTACTAAAAACTGTCGTATGGGCATGAAACTTGGTTGGTACAGTCAACATTTAGAGTCAAATGTTCGGAAGATTATTTCGGGGTCATCCGAGGTCACCCAGGGGTCATCTGAGGTCAAATGACTAAAACTGTCGTATGGGCATGAAACTTGGTGGGTACAGTCAACATTTGGAGTCAAATGTTCGGAAGATTATTTCGGGGTCATCCGAGGTCACCCAGGGGTCATCTAAGGTCAAACTACTAAAAACTGTCGTATGGGCATGAAACTTGGTGGGTACAGTCAACATTTCGAGTAAAATTTTCGGAAGGTTATTTCGGGTTCATCCGAGGTCACCCAAGGGTCATCTGAGGTCAAATTACTAAAAACTGTCATATGGGCATGAAACTTGGTGGGTACAGTCAACATTTAGAGTCAAATGTTCGGAAGATTATTTCGGGGTCATCCGAGGTCACCCAGGGGTCATGTGAGGTCACATTACTAAAAACTTTCATATGGGCATGAAACTTGGTGGGTACAGTCAACATTTAGAGTCGAACGTTTTTGGAAGGTGATTTCAGGGTCATCCAAGGTCACCCAGGGGTCATCTGAGGTCAAATTACTAAAACTGTCGTATGGGCATGACACTTAGTGGTTACAGTCAACATTAAGAGTCAAATTTTGGAAGGGCATTCCGAGGTCACCCAGGGGTCATCTGAGGTCAAATGACTAAAAACTGTCGTATGGGCATGAAACTTGGTGGGTACAGTCAACATTTGGAGTCAAATGTTCGGAAGATTATTTCAGGGTCATCCGAGGTCACCCAGGGGTCATCTGAGGTCAAATTACTAAAACTGTCATATGGGCATGAAACTTGGTGGGTACAGTCAACATTTCGAGTAAAATTTTTGGAAGGTTATTTCGGGGTCATCCGAGGTCACCCAAGGGTCATCTGAGGTCAAATTACTAAAAACTGTCATATGGGCATGAAACTTGGTGGGTACAGTCAACATTTAGAGTCAAATGTTCGGAAGATTATTTCGGGGTCATCCGAGGTCACACAGGGTCATGTGAGGTCACATTACTAAAAACTTTCATATGGGCATGAAACTTGGTGGGTACAGTCAACATTTAGAGTCGAAGTTTCGGAAGGTAATTTAGGGTCATCCAAGGTCACCCAGGGGTCATCTGAGGTCAAATTACTAAAAACTGTCGTATGGGCATGACACTTAGTGGTTACAGTCAACATTAAGAGTCAAATTTTTGGAAGGGCATTTCGGGGTCACCCAGGGGTCATCTGAGGTCAAATTACTCAAAGCTGTCGTATGGGCATGAAACTTGGTGGGTACAGGCAACATTTAGAGCCAAGTTTTTGGAAGGTCATTTTTGGGTCATCCAAGGTCACCCAGGGGTCATCTGAGGTCAAATTACTTAAAACTGTTATATGGGCATGAAACTTGGTGGGTACAGTCAACATTTAGAGTCATTTTTTGGAAAGTCATTTCGGGGTCATCCAAGGTCACTCAGGTCATCTGAGGTCACATTACTAAAAACTCGTATGGGCATGACACTTAGTGGTCACTGTCAAAGTCAAATGACTAAAAACTGTTGTATGGGCATGAAACTTGATAGGTACAGTCAACATTTAGAGCCCAATTTTTGGAAGGTCATTTTGGGGTCAGCAGGGGTCATCTGAGGTCAAATTAGTAAAAATTTGTCGGATGGGCATGAGACTTGGTGGGTACAGTCACCATCAGCCAGGTAATTGTGCCCAGCCGAGACCCACCAAAATTTAGGGATCAAAGGTCAAATTCCAATATTGGTCCAATCAAGCTCAAATTGAACAGGCAAATCGCCATGGGTTGTTGCGGGTTCATTTACTTCTACCAAAAGTAATCGTAAAAGCAGGCGATCGCGAAAGCAGGTGAGACTCGTGGTTCGAGAACCGCCTTGTTTCCTTTCTCTCTCTCCTTTTTCCTCTTTTTTCCTTGCGCTAGGGGGTGGGGGCCCAAATAGGGTTTGCCAGGGGGAAATTGCCCCCTCCCCCCATCAGCTACGCCACTGTTCCATTCCAAGTCCACTCAGAAATATATGGAGTGGGGAATATATGATGCAAATATGATGGAGTCTGGACTCATGAAATCTAATCTCTTTGATTACAATTTAGGAAACATGTAATTTATGAGCCCATAATACATTGACACCAAACATGCTTGTTGCTTTAAGACTCACTTGCATTTTCTGTTTGTTTTATTTGTTGTTGTTAATACTATTTTGTAAAGGTGCATGTGTCCTGCTTTACCTGAATTGACTCAGCTGAGCTGTGATTAACAGGCCTCGAAATAAGCCAGAATTTCTGAGGGCCATTTGGGCCCTTGATCTTAAATGTTTGAGGGCCCTCACAAATTTTTGTGGGCCCGAATTTGGGCCCTTGGTTTTAACCTATGAATCCTGCAAAAAAAGTGAGAAAAATGGTAAATTTTTTGCGGGCCTTTTTGGCCCGCCGGATGTATCTTTTGCGGGCCCTCACTGATTTTTTTTGGGGGGGGGGGAAATAAAACATTTGAGACATAATCGGGTCATAATCGATCGTAGCTAATCGTGTTTTGTGCCGATGACCCGGTTCAGTGACAATCCCGACTTCTGTTATGATTCTATTTTTAACCCAGCGACTCCGGGAGAGTTGTCGCAATTGAGCAATAGCGGGACCCCTGATAAATTAGTGATAATCCCCATAGAGGAGAAGGCACTACGCACACTGTCTCTACATATTTCTGCGCGAGATTGACCTGGATTGGAACTTAGGCTAACATACGGTGGTTCTCCACGACATAAACGGGATTAATTAAAGCATTATTTTATTGACGTGTACAGTTAGATATCTTGACCATTAGGGGTCCTACCGTGAAATAAAATGCATGATAGTGATAGTTGATAACTTTTCACAGTTTCATTTATTTACTCAATTATTCTGCCTCCACAGGAGGTAGCATGTTTTGGAATTGACACCTAAAATGCCGCACATTGCGCGGCATGTAGGCCGATTGTGCAAAGTTATATTCTGACAAGTACTAATTTCCGCCCAATATTGAGAGCACAATATATATCCCCCACTTCTCTGCGCCATACATTAATTCGCCTATCGCCATTTCCCTAAATTGAATGTTTAAAAAGGTAATCACGCTTCCTTAGCATGTGCAATAAATTAGCATTAAAATTAATCTTATTCTATAGGGATTCTAGAAACACCTAGCAAGTGGCGCCACTGGCGTGGGTCTTTCAAGTTCATGAATTATGCATTAGAATATTTTCAAGCTCAGTATGTTGTATAATTAAAGATCTAATTAAAAGGACTAGCTTGCGTATGCCGTCCTGTCAACCAGACCAAAAATGCCATACTGCGCAGGTCAGCAACTAATTACGGCACGCCTTTGTCATGACGTCAGATGCAAACTAGTCTTTTTTTTTATTTCGGTCTTTAATTATAGGTTGTAGCCTCATCAGCAGCTTATCATAGAAGACAAACCGAGTATAAAACCTCTGGGACAACCGTTATGCTGTGGCAATGGGAATACACATCAAACTACAATCAAGGAAAAAAGTCCTTGGAACGCTTGGCACACTCTGTTGAAATTCCGTGCAGAATTTCTTATGTTCATGGAAATGACCTATATTGTGTTTGGGAAGAAACATGACATCTACAACAATGATTTACCCTTCCCTCTCCCCATCAAGCAATGTTGGAACACATTGGGGAACCGCTGAAGACATTGGCAGTTCTCAACATTGCACGGAGGAGAGGGGGTGACAGTTTTCCGTTATTTACACGCAAGCGTTCCAAGACTTTTTTCCTTGATTGTCTCTACCGAATGCAAAATATTTCATCTAAATTTCGTTTTTGTCTCATAACTCAAAAACGGAATGTCGTATGAGCTTCAAATTGCACACGATTTGAGAGTGGATCATATGCTTTGTAATCATAATAAAATTGTTAATAAAGAATTTGGTTTATTTAGGGAGTGGTCATTGGAAACACCCCTATGCTAAATTACTCACGTTTCTTAATCATGGCTCTAAAATGCTCTAAAATGTCGTTTTTGTCCATAACTCAAAAACAGAATGGTGTATGAGTTTCATATTGCACCAGATTTGAGAGTAGATAATATCCTTTTGAATCATAATAAAATTTTTGATAAAATTGTTGGGTTATTCAGGGAGTGGTCACTGAAAACACCTCCTATGCTAAATTACACAAGTTTCGTAATTATGCCCTCTACTGTAGTCAAATTTCGTTTTTGTCTCGTAACTCAAAAACACTACAAATACATTTATTTACAATATCACAATGTTTTGCAGCATGTTTCCAAAATATTTTCAATGTTATTAAAACTTAAAACATTTTGTACCCTTTATGATATAACCCAACATGTAAATGTTTTGTCTAAAACTTGTGTTTGCTGAGTATAGGCATATATAAATGTTTTCTGGAAAACTTGTGTATGCTGAGTATAGGCATATCCGAGCGAATCACAAAGATCATGATGTAACAATTTGAAACAACTCATTTCTGAATATTATTTCTATTAAGACACGCTTTTGCGATGAGAAAAACAAGAAAAAAAAAACACAATTGAATATACTTTTTAAAAAAAAAGACCACCACTGGGACTCGAACCATTCACATCGGTCAATAGTCAAAAGGTTATCAGTCTGAGGACTAATCCGCTACGCCACGCTGCCATTTCGCAATCGAAGTAACAAGTTTTGTTCTTTTATAGTAATCAGGTATCGGGGAAAGTGTAAACTTGTATAGAGTGCTTGCACGAAAGGTCATGAGTTCAAATCATCCTCCAGACACGCTCCATAAGATATGCTAATGCACGGAGTACAAAGAATTACTTTGATCAAAACCAGTTAAACAGGTGATTGGTATTGTACTCCGTGCATTTGCATGTCCTCTGGAGCGTGTCTTTAGGATGGTTTGAACTTTGTGATCTTCCATGCAAGCACCCTATAGTAGAAGCCTTAAAATGTATCAGTTTACCATAATGACAAAATGGTCCAAAATCGATATTTTATGTTTTTAGGCCGCATCTCACGAAGCGTCACGTTCGTTTACATTTGCTATACCAATTGAAAATGTTTTATTGCAACAGGAATGATTTAAAATTTGTTAACAGTTAAGTTTACCAATTTGAATTGAAATAAATACGCATAAACAACTCATTTCTGAATATTATTTATATTAAAATACGCTTTTGCGATGAAAAAAAAAACAAGAAAAGAAAAAAGAAAACAACAATTGAATATATACTTTTAAAAGACCACCATTGGGACTCGAACCACATCGGTCAATAGTCAAAAGGTTATCAGTCTGAGGACTAATCCGCTACGCCACGCTGCCATTTCGCAATCGAAGTAACAAGTTGTGTTCTTTTATAGGAGTCAGGTATCGTGGAAAGTGTAAACTTGTATATTAGAAATGGCAAATATATCATTTCAATTCATAATGACAAAATGGTCCAAATTTCATATATGAGATTTGAGGTGCATCTCATTAAAACATTCGTTTACATTGGTATACCAATTGAGAATGTTTTACGCGTCAAAAGAATGAAACATTGATTTCATATATGAAATTTGTCGATTTACCATTTTGAATTATGGTAAACTGATATACTTTATTTCAATTCAAAAGTTTACACTTTCCCTGATACCTGACTACTATAAAAGAACAAAACGTGTTACTTCGTTTGTGCAATGGCAGCGTGGCGTAGCGGATTAGTCCTCCGACTGTTAACCTTTTGGCTATTGACTGATGTGCATGGTTCGAGTCCCAATGGTGGTCTATATTTTTTCTTTAAGTGTATTAAATTGTTGTCAGTGACCAATTCCTAAATAACTCAACATTTTTATCAACAATTTTATTATGATTCAAAAGGATATTATCTACTCTCTAATCGTGTGCAATATGAAGCTCATACAACATTCTGTTTTTGAGTTATGGACAAAAACGACTTTTTAGAGCAGTTTAGAGCCATAATTATGAAACGTGTGTAATTTAGCATATGGGGTGTTTTCGGTGACCACTCCCTAAGTAAACAAAATTCGTTATCAACAATTTTATTATGATTGCAAAGTATATAACCCACTCTCAAATCGTGTGAAATTTGAAGCTCATACGACATTCCGTTTTTGAGTTATGAGACAAAACGAAATTTAGATGAAATATTTTGCATTCGGTAGAGACAATCAAGGAAAAAGTCCTTGGAACGCTTGGCACACTCTGTTGAAATTCCGTGCAGAATTTCTTATGTTCATGGAAATGACCTATATTGTGTTTGGGAAGAAACATGACATCTACAACAATGATTTACCTTCCCTCTCCCCATCAAGCAATGTTGGAACACATTGGGGAACCGCTGAAGACATTGGCAGTTCTCAACATTGCACGGGGGAGAGGGGGTGACAGTTTTCCGTTATTTACACGCAAGCGTTCCAAGACTTTTTTCCTTGATTGTAGGTTTAATTTCATGATTACATGAAACCTGATTGTCAATGCAAAAACTTTGGCTGGAGAAGTTGAAGCTGACGTCTATGGTGACACTTTGGATTGTTTTGTGCAAAATTGGAGGTATTTTTATACCGTTTAATACGCGGCGAGTCAGCAGACCGATTGGCATGCATGCCTAGCCAGGCCTGGCCAGATGAACTTACAAATTTATATGTTCGACTAGGCACAATCATCGTATCTATACATCATAATAATAGTTCATACACGCTGGACAACAGGAAGAATGTTTATAACTTACAATTCATGATTCAGTACAATCATGTTACTTTTATCTTGAACTTGGAAGAAACTGATTTCAATACCAATTTCAATATTGCAAACTCAGGACCATCAGTGACCATACATGGCACTAAACAGTGAGATCCGTGCCGGTTTACAATTACGATTTATACGTACAAGCAAATTGCTATCACAATTCATGAACTACATGACTAGACCCAGGCGGCGAGTGGCATGATCGAGCCGGCAACCTGTGAAACCGCCCGGCCGTATGGCATTTTCCATATACTCGGTTAGTTTTGTGGGGTTCATTATCGAACCCAACGGTTTTAGCTTGTATTTGTATTATTTATTACCTATTTGTTTGTGATATTTCAAGCGTTTTAAAATTTCAAAATAATCCCATTCAATTACACGGTTGACGATGAAAATTTACTGAATTTAGAGAATGCACGACGACCACCACCTGACTAGCCCCAGGAAATAGCATGCATGCATGACTAGAAAGTAGAATGGATTATTTATTTCTGTTCATCTTGATATCAACATTTAAATGGTAAGTTCATGAGTTTGACCTCAATTAAAATACAAAACAAAACCCGTGTCAAATCTACATTGTAATATGTCGCAAAATTATGTGTATAGTGCATGACTGAGTGCATGATGCTAGCATGACTAGTCTAGAGCTAGGCCCGGGGCTAGTCCTTTACTAGCCCTTGGCAGTTGGCAGTTTGACCTGCACTTGGGTTAGGTAAATCTCTGACTAAAATCCAAAGTTCTTTTCAGCCACTTCCCATCATACCGTCACATACAAAATGACATACAAACCGTAGCCTATCGTAATACTAATCATGGCGTGTCCGTCCGTCCGTCCCTCTGTCCGCGCGCTATCGCGTGCGCGTGTGGCTCGCTAACGCGTGCTTGCGGTACGTATCGCGTGCGCGCGGTGTGCTATCGCATAGTGCGCGGAGTACCGACGGGCGCAGTGCGAGCATCGGAAAGCATTACAGTGTGGTTAATCGTGCAGGTGAATCTCATCGGATCAATAGGCCTATTTTCAACACATTATTTCAAAACAGCACACGTGCAGAACATGAACATGTTTCCAGGGTGCAATATTTTTTTCCATAGTTAAACCCCAACCTGTTACCCGTTGATTATTGTGTCAAATTGGGTCTTGATCATTGATAGATGTATATCATAGTACTTTAAAAGGTCAGGGCAAGTAGGCCTATATGGGTAACGGGTGTTGGGTAATTAGAGATAGTCACAAGAACCACCCAACCCGAGAACCGCGAAATCTAGTTTATTATAGTATAGGCCTATAGTATAAATTTCAGTACTTAACTCCCATCATACCATTACACATGGGGACAGAGAGAGAGAGTGAGGGAGTCCCTTTTGAAAAAAAATTGCTCGACCATAAGCCTACAGCCCTACACTCAATCCATGACCCTCCATGCTCCATCAAACTCGGCTCTATGCACTACATGTCCCATGCAAAGCAGTTGGATGGGTACAGGGCGTTAGTCCGACACGCTGCTAGTCCGACACTCTGCTAGTCCGACCCGCTGCTATAGTCCAAATCTAAAATACACTCTGCCAGTCCGACACGCCTCTACTCCGAAAATGAAAAACTCTGCGCTAGTCCGAAACTGAAAACCACTGCGCTTGTCCGAATCTGAAATACACTGCACCAGTCCGACACACCGCAAGTCCAAACCTACAATATGCTCTGCCAGTCCGACACGGCGCTAGTCCGAAAATGAAAAACACTGCACCAGTCCGAAATGGAAAACCACTGTCCTAGTCCGAATCTGGAAAACACTCCTCCGACACAGCGCTAGTCCAAATCTAAAAAAACCATTCTGCCAGTCCGAAACTGAAAACCACTGCCCTAGTCCGAATTTGCAAAACATGGCGCTATTCCGAATCTGAATTCGGACTAGCGCCGTGTTTTTCAGATTCGGACCAGCGCTGTGATTTTCAGATTCGGACTACCGTTTTGTATTTCTGCAGTTTCAGACTAGCGCAGTTTCGGACTGACGAAGTGTTTTCCAGACTCGGACTAGCGCAGTGTATTTCGGATTCGGACTAGGGGCGTGTCGGACTTGTGCAGTGGTGTTCAAATTTGCCAAAGGCATCCATGGGTTTTATATCATATTTTGTAGCCTATCTGAAAGTTTTACTTTGCATAATTCTTGCATATATTTATTTTGGTAATCGAATATCCAATTAAAATAAAATGTTCAGTCTTGTATTAGGAGAGAATGGACTCACACATTTCAATCAGACAAAAATCTATAGGCTATCCAATAGCATTACCTTAAAGCTAGCATTATAAGTATCTCCTAAACTAATAACAAAAGGTGCCCACTGGTAGTTAAAGACATTTCTTGTTTTGATAGTGTGAGCAAATGTGTTGTTTAAGGGCAGTATATAATTGCTGAAAACATCTTATGCAAAACATTAATGAAGGCTTACTTGAAAAGGGTATGATTTCAGACTTGATTTGAAAATACTTGTTTAGGGTGGGGAAAACATGACAAAATACTTGTTTAGGGTATTCTGAGATCGAAGGATAATTACTTGTTTAGGGTCCATTTTGAAAGTCCATACATGAGCATGGTGTCCACCTTGTAATGGCAGTGGCCCCCGGGCAGTTTTCAGGCAAATGCCTGATTTCCTACTTTTTGTAGCTCCATTTCTGCACTTTTATTTATTTTCAGTCCGTTTAGAGGCTTTATAGCTCAAATTTGCGTGCATTTTCTGGCTTTTCCTGCAAATGGTTACTTCAGGCCACTGGCATCCCTGCGCACATGAGGACTGGTGTATTTTGTAATGTCAGATAGGACCTGTCATGGTCCCCTACACACTGAACAAGTGCTAACCTGACCAGGAATTATGGCAAGGGGCTGACCCATAGCCAGGATTTATTTTGGAGTACTGGACAATGAAAATGTGGAGCTTTAATATCAGGAAAAATTCAACTTGCATCAAAAAAGTGAACTTATGTTTTCTTTTTTTTTAAGTAGATCCTCTGTTAATTTTTCTTTTCAACTTTTGGGAACTTTTTAACAAAATAATTGGACCTTTTGGTAGGAGGCCTAATTGCAACCACCCCCTCCTGGCTATGAGCCTGGGGCTGCACAACCTGGAGTGTTGAAACAAAAATATATTGAGATATTTTCACTTTTTATATGATCTAGAAATTATACAGAATTCTGTGTGAAAATATTCAGAATGCAATTTAGTGTATCTGAGCTGATGTGTCCCACAAAAAATACTGTGCAAAGGTGGGGTGTCCAATCCCTTAAAGGAGTATGGTACATCACATGATGTATTCCGACCTATAGTTTGTGATGGTATTTCAATCACTTTTATGATCCAGAAGTTACATGAGATTTTGAAGGCCCCAGAATTCTATGTGATGAATAAATGGTTAATTAATCCATTTTAGACATGTTTTGTCTTACAAAATTCAAGCGAAGCATCTTTCATCTCTACTATTTCATGGGGTACTGACTGACACATCATTTTTCAAAGAAAAAGTGAATCTGATGTGTGGATAAGATTGTTAATTGGACCATCCTACTTTAAAGGAGGTTCAAGTTTAT
Organism: Amphiura filiformis; assembly: GCF_039555335.1. Lineage (NCBI taxonomy): Eukaryota > Metazoa > Echinodermata > Ophiuroidea > Amphilepidida > Amphiuridae > Amphiura > Amphiura filiformis. Next base: position 24,705,165 of record NC_092641.1, read on the forward strand.
ATTTTATATATTTTAAGTTTTATCTACTTACCATCTTCTGCAAGATTTTCTCCCACCAATGTGGTTCTGTATTCATGGGACACGCTTCTCAGAATTTCCAAACTCTCTGGTCTCTGGGTGCGATCTTGATGCCAGCATCTCGTCATCAGCTGTTTCAGGAATTGGGGGCAATCATCAGGAATCTTGGGACGCAGGCCGTTTACACTAACTTGGAAGATCACAGTCTCAGCTTGCATGCCTTTGTATGGTATTTCACATGATACCATTTCCCAAACAATGACTCCAAAAGCAAATATATCAGCTTTTGGTGACAGTTGCAAATCAGTAAACCTCTCTGGCGCCATCCATCTTGCACTTCCTTTTGTGCTTTCTGTCGTCTTTGTACTAGTAAGTTCTTTTGCGATACCGAAGTCACAAATCTTTAAGACATCATCAGCTGTTAAATGCAATTGTGCGATTTCAAATCGCGATGTGCCACATCATGTTTCTTAAGGTAGTTAACTCCGCGAGCTAAGTGAAAGATCCATCGATGAAGAAGATGTTCTGGAAGTTTGTCTTTATCTTTGAGATAATCATAAAGGGATCCTTTGGCAGCAAATTCAGTTACAATAACTACATGTTCCTTCTCCAGGACTGTATCATAATACTTGACAATATTCTTGTGATCTAGTCTCTTGAGGAATTCAATCTCACTTTTTTGCTGGGCTGTCAGTTGTCCATCAAATCTAATCTTCTTTGCGGCTGCTTCTATTGTCCCAAATTCTTTGGATTTCCAAGTGACCCTGAAGACTTCCCCACTGGCTCCGCTACCTAGGCGCTCATGATAGGTCAAATTTGCACCCATATGGGCTTAAATCTAGTTCTGAAAGAAAAGATAAGTATATTTTGTTATTAATTTTGAGGGGAAAAATCAATAATAGTATGTTCCAAAAGTTGTCAAAATCATAAGATATTGATTGGCCAAAAGTAACACATTGCTTGATCACTAGGCATATTACATGTATACAACTTTGTTTTTTGTGTTAATTAAACTTCCTTACATACATATCATAACAAAAGAAGAAGAGAAGATGTGTGATTCTTTTAATAAAAATCATTAGATATTATGAGCTAAAACTTACCATAAAAATCAAGCTGCCAAGTTTGTGTCGTGGTCATAATTTGTTGTGGGAAAAAAATTTTCGGTATAAATAACTTGGGTTGTAATCAAATTGGGCTATTCCAGTTTGTATCCGTATTACCCTGTATAGAAGACATGACCTTAATCTTTCACATGGGGAGTCTAAATTTCAAATGGGGCTACCCGAATGTAGGGATTTCAAATGAAATAGCCCATTGGACAGTTTGGACCTTGATCAATACCAGTTTTGTGACTTTAGGCGTCGAAGTAGCATTGAACATGAACACAAGAGTTTGTTCACTTGACTTTGGTAGCTTTTGGTGGTTTATATATATAGATAATGTTTACCCTGCTTGAAATTTGTGGAATCATGTTCAATCAAAACAATTTATCTTGTCAGAGTGAGATAAGTGGTGATTACAAGTTTTGTACAATTGAAGAGATAAATAAAAATTCCTTTAAAAGGAATAGGGCGAGCAAATGAAAAATTGTCAAGAGAAATGAAAGAATGTGTAACCCTTCACAATTAAAAACAGGGAAATATGACACAACATTGATTTCCAATGGAGGAATAACACAAAACTTATAAACAAAGTTAAAAGAGTTTTTTTTAACTTTATACGTTTATGTTATTCCCCCATTGGAGGTTGTGTCATATGCTTGATTTTGATCTTATCCATTGCTTATCCTTTGGTTCCCTGCTGGTCAGTTGGAACAGATTTTCCCTGTTTTTGTGGCGCCCTCTACGGAGGCGCGCCACAATATAGGCATGGACTTTGTGAAAAGCTTCTAATTTCACTCTTGCTAGATTGACTTCGCAATTGTTTTGCTAAAATTATGCCCAGCTCAGAAATAAAACCACAATTTGCTTGGATTTTATTTTATTATTGTTTTCTGATATGCACGGGATAAAATGGTGAGCGTATATTCTTTGTTTAAAATACAAAATTAGGATTTATAAAAACACCAAATAAATCCTGACCTTTGTATGTGTTCAACCAGTTTACCGTGTGCCTTAGAACCCGATAGACGGTGACATTTGACCATACACTAGGATCCACAACATGCTCATCTATCATGGGAACAGTTCTTAAACCCTAATACATTTGTACATTCATCCTTGGAAGATTTGGGTAAACAAACTCTACTCTGCAACTTGAGGTCAAATTTTGCACTATGATTATGTAATTGAGGTTATTGGACTATGCCATTGGGATGAGACTCTTGTGGTCCATAGTACCCAGTAATGTTTGCTTAATTAGATGTTATCTTAATTAGAGCTCTAGTAGGCCAAAGGTTATTATTTGCATGGTATAATTGACTTGGAACGTTTGTTTGCTAGGAGATGTCAGAGTCAGGATGTAGGTATCATTATGCCTCAAATCACAAATTATTGTAAGATTAGTGCAGAGTAGGTTAGATATGAAAATGGAAAGTTACAACAAATGACTATACACCTGATTTGTGAACTGTGTCTTTTTGAAAGACTCTTCCTGTTTATCCTTCATCTCTATTTGATTTTCAATGTTTTAGCAAGTAGATGATGTATATGTATCACAGACGTTATACATTTATAAAAACTTAACGTTTTCTATTGGTCAACATAGGCGTAGATCCCGGGTGGTTTGCCAGGGGAGCTTACATATTTGTGTCTTCTATACTATTCATCATATACCCCTGCATAACGAAATTTAACAATATTCAATATCCAAAGCAAGATCCTCACTATAATAGGTCCCAAAAACAGAATTTTTCCCCACCCCACATAATCGCAAATTGACACGAAAGCTTCATTCCCATTTATTTCATCCAAAACGGTCCTGTCATACATCTTCCCCAATCAAACACATTTCTCTTGCATTTGATCATTTCCTACTCTTCCTAAAAAATCATTATAATACCAAATCTACACATCATGGAATTCACCATATCACGTCCAAGCACTGTTCATCATATACCCCTGCATAACGAAATTCAACAATATTCAATATCCAAAGCAATATCCTCACTACAATAGGTCCCCAAAACAGAAATCCCCCACCCCACATAATCGCAAATTGACACAAAACTCAAAAGCTTCATTCCCATTAATTTCATCCAAAACGGTCCTGTCATACACCTTCCCCAATCAAACACATTTCTCTTGCATTTGATCATCTTCTACTCTTCCCTAGAAAAATCATTATAATACCAAATCTACACACCATGGAATTCACCATATCACGTCCAAGTTCACATTGGGCGCCACATTCCTTTTTTAAAGGAATTTTTATTATATTAACCCTTCACATCATAACAGAAGACGTTTTATGTTAACATTTTATATAAAACATTGTTATAAAACTTAGATAATAGTTATTTAAAACATTTTCGTAAGCATACCTAGAGTTTTTGGGCGCCCTCTACGGAGGCGGCCCACAATATAGGCATGAGTTTGTGAGAAGCTTCTAATTTCACTCTTACTAGATTTACTCCGCAATTGTTTTGCTAAAATTATGCCTTGCTCAGAAATAAAACCACAATATGCTTGGATTTTATTTTATTATTGTTTTCTGTTATGCACAGGATAAAATGGTGTGCGTATATTCTTTGTTTAAAAGACAAAATTAATGGATTTGTATAAACACCAAATAATTCGAGACCTTTGACCTTTGTAACCACTTTGACCTTTGTAACCAATTTACCGCCTCTTAGAACCCGATAGACGGTGACCAACACTATGGACTACAATAGCCTAATCTGAATGGCATAGTCCAATAACCTCAAATAAACAATCATAGTGCAAAATTTGACCTAACTTGCAGAGTATGAGTTTTTGTACCCAAAGTTTCAAAGTCAGGCATCTTATCAAGATCAAGATAGTGATAGTGAAATAACAATTAACATGCTTATCTTACCAAGGTCTTATCTATCTGCATGGGGTAATTGGAAATTATGGTGTAGCCTATTTGTTTTAAGGATGAAACAACTGGCTCCTTTTGCATGGAAATTAGAACAAATTACTATACAAGCTGTATCAAAAAGTTTGGTACCCAGCAGTTTTGATAGTAATTGAAAAGCCTGGTTCTTCCAAATGCAATATCGGGTCCCCCTTAAAATGATAAAATGATCAGACCATAAATCTTTTGTGACTGTTTATGACATTAATCAACAAATTATGCGGATCCTAGATGTGTCGAGGATGTTATGTTTATGAACAAAACGTTACGCTTGTATTTTCAACATTGTTAATCATTGCTACGTGTATGTTAACAAATGAAAGTTCTGTAATTATTTTAATTCTTCAATGCTAAGTTAGTAAGTATTCTTTTGGATATCATCAAATTGTAAATCTCTAGTCAGATTTTCAGTGTGTTAACAACTATGTATCAAAGATGTTACGTTCATGTACAAAACATTAACGTTCTTATCTTGTAAACATTGTATACCCATATAGCTACTTTTGAAGAATGAATGTTCTGTAATTGTCTTTTATCCTTCAAATTTTGATCATCTTCTACTCTTCCCTAGAAAAAATCATTATGATACCAAATCCCCGGGACCAAATCTAAACACCATGCCATGGAATTCACCATCACGTCCAAGCTCACATAATTTGGGCGCCCCATTCCTTTTTTAAAGGAATTTTGATTTTTATCATCAGATAGAAGGACTTCTTCTCTCGAGACAACAGGGCTGGGGTATCTTTCCATATCAGAGTTTCAAAATCTGTCATATCAATTTCCTCAATATGTTGTTTTGATACAACTTATGAGGGGGAAAGTTTGATTTTACAATATTTCGATATTATTTTTGAACTTTGTAACTTTATCATGATTAACATAACTGTATTTCAAAGTGTCAAACTATATCATTATTTTGTCCCAACAAATATAATCCAGGGAATAAAATATTCATTCATATGTTTATTTATTTTATTCAACCTGGGCCATTTCTACTGGTGCTACATACATGCAGAACAGCGCTAGGCTACACATGCATTCTAATAATTTTTCTACAATACATTATACAAGCATCAGCAAGCACAATATGCCACAAGATTTGAAAAGTAAATAGCCTATGTACACACTGAACATAATGCACATACAAGCTGTAAAGTACATACTGAAGCTGTCAGTATAAAATGATATATATGACCTTCACGATGCTATTGATTTAGCCCAAAGATTAGGAAAACTAGCAAAACTGGAGAACTGGCACTGTTCAAATAAAAACATCTGCAAATCTTGCTGCAATTTCCAAATAGTATTTCTATTACTTAAATAATTATTTTTGTTATTTCTTTTAATACAAACACATTACTGCCTATGATGACTTTATCGTATTACTTAAATATCAAAATCAAGTAATAATTACAAAACTCGCCGTAAACTATCACCTCTGTGTGTTTTTGGGTATATAACCAGCACGAATATAACCAGCATGCGATTTTTCAGCTGATCAGCTGAATTCAGCTTTTTTGACTATTCAAATTTACACATTTTTATTTATTTTCAGCCCAATTTTGTGTCTTTTTTACCAATTTCACACTGTTTTTCAGTATTTTTTGTTATACTACAGCTTTTTTCAAGCAATTAAGCCACTCTCATGCCTGATAAATGGACATAAAACTATAGATTATAGTTATATCAACAGGATCTCAAAAACATTTAAAAGAAGCAGGCTTTTCAATAAACTTCAAAACTGATGGGTACCAATTATTTTGATATACACGGTATACTGTCAGGTTAGGGTAGTGGTCTTCTGACTTGCTTAAGGAATCGGATAATTACATTTTCACAGTATTTTTTTGTGGGAGCTGAGAGTACATCAGATATATCAAATTGCATTCTGAAAATGGGGAATGTCCTGATATCAAAAATTTTTTGATTTTTGAAATTTACGATATAATACAAATTTTATGACAAATTATTCAAATTTGGTATTTTTTTAATTTTTAAAATTTAACAGTCCTCAAAGTAAACTTTATAAATCTAATATACATTTAAAATAGACTTGCTGATTTAAAGCATTATTTACAACGTTGTTTCATGCAGGCCAGCCAAAGCCGACCTACACTCATCAATCAGAATATGCTATTCACTGGAAACTGATTATGATGCTCCGATTTCTAGCGCGGAGCACTCACGCCGTTAAGAGTGAGAGCGAAACGCGTGGCCAAGCACGTGGATCTAGTGCTAGATATTCAGACAATTCAGTTGGCATAAATTTACAGTCAAAATGGTTAGATAACATTATTTAAGCAGGTAATCCAAGTACATGATGGCAGTCAATACTTGACATATTGCTGTAGTTGATCAAGAGATACTTCTTCCTGTGCAGTAAAGAGAGAAGAGGCTTAAATATGATGAAGTATTTTTACTCTAGACAAAGTCTGCATAGTTTGTTGGTAGTTGAATAGGCCTTAGCCTGACTAATTAATTTCCATTCAGTTGAATAAGGTATTTTCTTATCCTTCAATTTAATTGATATATTGCTTTGTCAACAGCTTGCCGACGTCAGATCTTGAGATTTGACAATTGTCAGCAATGAAAGTTGTACTCGACAACAGCCCTTGGTGCTGATGTTAGATAAAGTGGACATTTTGGTGCAAGACCCCCCCCCCCCCAAGAAAGTAGATTAAGCATGATCAAATTTTAACAAAAAACCTTAAGCATTTAAGAATGGTTGACTTTTTATGTGCAACAGCTTCCAAGAAGTTGTAAAAAGTTTTCTTCAAAATACCATTTTGCAGGTGTTTGGATGGATGCACTCATTGACTTTACTCTTAGAGTTTGGTTTGTCTTGAAAATGGTGGGTTTATATTATGTTCTTTTAAATCTCATTACAGTTCTGACGTCTTATTACTTACCAACTGGGCTTCATCGATACCAGAGCCTTATGTTATTCTACAACATCAGGATATTTGAATGATACTTTGGATCAGAGAAGTATGTGGTAAGTTTAAATTTTGATCCACCTTAAAGGAAGGTGACCTGATAATATTTGGAAAATCAAATTCTTTAAAACTTATGTGTAACATAAACTGTTGTCCCTTTCAAGCATTCATGAAAAAAGATCATGTAAATGTTCATTGTAAACGCGACTAAATCTTCATGGAATTACTGACATTTAATACAGTGTAAAACTGGTAGTCTACAGTGTTTTTATTAATGATAATCATCATGATCATGTAATAAATTGATATCAAATAAAAGATCCTATTTTTCTCATTAAGATACTGAAATTAGGAGTTCCAAATCGGTGTATTTCCAAAGATATCATCAAAAACTGCTTAATTTGTCAAAATGTGGTATACCATATTTGAGACTAATTTGGCAGTTTTTTGACGATTTCTTCATTAATGTACCGATTTGGAATGCCTAATTTCAATATGTTAATGAGAAAAATATGAGCTTTCACCTGATACCAAAATCTACATTTTGATAGGGTAAAGTTGGGGATGAGGCTGTCAATCAGGTCACCCATCTTTAAGCAGTGTCTTGGCTACATACTATAAAGATTCACCTAATGGTGCACTTGGACTCCTTTGCCTTGGGGGTAAATTTCATGTGCAAATAGAAAGCTCCCTCCTCTGAAATCCTAACAAGAATAAGGTTCTGTGCCCTTATTTGCTGGTGGGGATTTTACAGGAGGGTACTTTTAGTTTGTGCCTATAATTCCACTTATGTCAAAGGATTCCATAGCGCCATTAGGCTTAATCTTTTGTCCATCATTTGAACCAAATTGCCCATCCTTTTACCTTGGACCTGATCTTTGGTAAAATAATATTTATGATATTGTATGCAAATATTGTTTAATTGATACTGTGAGCTTGCAGACTAAATAAACACACCAATCAAAATAACTGTACAATACACGTCAAAGGTTTATTTTATCAGTCCCTTGTTTGCTGGTATCACTAGGATCTCATACATGATCATAGTCAGGACACAGTTCTTTAACCCTAATATGTTTGTACATTCATTGAATGACCTTTGAATGAGTTGGGTACAAAAACTCATACTCCACTTGAGGTCAAATTTTGAGTCTGACCTAACTGGAGGTTAATGAACTGTGCTCCTGGTTATGAGACTAATTTGGCTCATGTTGGGCTATTCCATGTGAAATCCAAACGCCCCCTCAGGAAGACATGACCTTAATCTTTCACAGAGGGGTTGACGATTTTAGATGGAGTCACCCATTTAGGTAACCCCATTTGAAATTCACACTCCCTGTGTGGAAGATTAAAGTCATGTCTTCCATAGGGGGTGTATGGATTTCAACTGGAATAGCCCATTGTATTATACATTTCATATTCTTTAATAATTGCTTCTGTGATTACATATTTGATAAAAATTTAATCACTGTCAGACCCCATATACAAAAGTTTGTACTTGATATCACGTGAAGTCAAATGAAGACGGGAACAGTTGTTATATTGATTGCACTCTTGAATGTTGCTTAAAAGTATCATTTGTTAAAACATTCGCTCCATGCAAAAACACAATTGGGTCTTGATGGGACCAGGCTCAAAGAAAATGCTCAGGCTAGACTACAAAGCGTACAATCATTCTGGCCTATACGGGAAGAATGGAGAGAGAAGATAAAGATCAAATAATACAAAAATTAAGGAAAAAAGGCCACCTCTTTAGTTCTGCGAACAATTTTACTGTCATCCTTTTGATCAAGAGAAAGGAAATTCTTAATCCAACCTCAACTGCCATGAAGGCATATAAGTCAAATTTAATTGCATTTGCTAGAAGTAGAATAAATGTACAGTCAATCTAAATAAATTTGTGTTTCTCATGCATAGCTGCTTAAAGGGGGGAGGGGGTAACCCTATTGGTTTAGGATATGGATTGTCAAAACTTTCATACAATGTCAAATATTGTTTACATACAATGTCAAATATTGTCCCCCTTTATGTATATGACAAAACCAGCTGCGTAAATGTGAATAATTAACACAATTAGCAAGCCAATACGTTGGATACGTGTGAATTGCATTCTGCTCCAACATTCTGAAACAACATTGTGTGCCATATTCCCGTTCAAGTGTTATCAAGATAGATTCTGGGGATAGATTCATTAAGGGCTGGGGTAGCGACGTTGGTCAGGGTAGCCCCTGTCGAAAAGTAAAGATGACCTACACTCATTATCATGTGTGATAACTACCATGGGTCAATACATGCCATGTATACTCTTTTTTTACTACCTTTTATATCTGGTCAGATTTTTGGGGCAAATTAGTGAAAAAGCGTTTTTTTGCACATTTTCATTAAAGAGAAATGTCAGAAACAATCGCTGTTGGACAGTTGTTATACATACATACACACAAAATTTCAGTATGGTTTTAGCATCTGCGAATGTTCCATTTAAATATTACAGTTGAATTTGTCTTCCCATTTTAGTGTTTTCTGTCGGTTTTATGTATGTACTCGCATTAAGAATCATTTTTCACAATGGCATGCTCAAAATTTTGTTTTCACCGTCGGCATTTCGTGCAAACATTATGCACATTACATCCGAATTTTATTTAAGTCACTCTCCGTGGATCTTTTGGTTGCTACCGAAGTTTGCAAGTGATAAAAACAACTGGTACAAGGGACAACTTGGACTTATTTAGTTCTTCGTAAATCTTCTTCGTAATTATTTGGGTGACAAATGTCGGTTTTGGGGTCCATTTGGTAATTCACATTTTCTTACTCACCGTGCTGCACCTATGAAACTTGACGCACATTTCTTCTTCTTTAGCATACTGCCATAACGTCCCATTTTGGAACTAATCTTTATTGAAAATTACCAAACATTTCCTTTGAATTTGCACGATTTCGGCACACCATCCATTTTAATAGCTGACTAGCCTGAGTCCTCGGCCCGACCTCGAAACAATTCAAAACACCTGCAAGCACAACCCGATGACCATGCGTAAGCAGTTGAAGGACTGGTGGATCAACCCTAAACAGCTGATCATGTACCTGACCGGTCACATGCTTGGTCAGCTGATCCAATTTGCAATTTAGTCTCGTAGTCTCATATACACTGTTTGTACCCGTACAAATCAACTGAAGAAAAAGTGCATTGTAAAATCGAATGTCTGTGTGAAATTTATATACTGTAACGAGGTTGGATCAGCTGTTGGTTTGTTTACTTCTGCTCCGATCAGATATCAGATGAGATGTTCGTTCAGTGAAAATTATAAACTTCTATGCAGTATGTCATCATGATGTGAAGTGACATGATATTTTACCTTTTTTGAACCAAGTATAAACCACGTCACGGCACGGCATGCATGTTGTTATATTGTAAGCTTTCTAAAATTAGTAAACTGCAACTTCCTGGTTTTGTAATTGTATATCGATTCAGACATGGGCATGACTCATTTCACATGCCCTGTATAGTGTATTGGATATTGCATGAGTGTCAACATTTTGCAACAAACAAGGCTTCACAGTTAAAGCCATATTATAACATTTTCATACAAAATAGATTAGCATTTCTTGGCCATAAAATGTTACTTTTAGTACTGTCAGATATGTGGCCATCCACCACGAAGTGCCACGACTCTAGATCATGTTCTGTTTATTGCAGATTTTGAAAGAATTCACTTTCAGCTTTAAAATGACACCTCAACCAGCTTCATCTGACATCTGGAAGTGATGTTATGGTTCATCAAAGGTCAAATTCCTACTATATTTTACATAGAAATCCATATACTGTTTTTGATTGTATCTCAAAATGGAAAATGCTGACTTTACGACCAGTTTGTGGTGGATGGGCACATATATCCCTTTTATTTTTGATCCGAACAACTCACGACAAAGCAAAGAAAATTTAAATTTACTTCCAGCGCATATGTCACCAATACGTTCCACTCGCTCGGTCATGTTATGGTACGACCCTTTGTGTAGATCACCATCCCGAACACCGTGTACGTACTATGTGTAAATGACCATCGTGAATGCGTTCGACTAATAATTCCATCGTAATAATAAAAAACGCCGGTTCCATCGTTTTATTCAAAATCTTGGATTTTTGACAAAACTACACAGCACCTAGAGTCTTGATTTTTGCAGGGTATATTGGTTTAAGGGGATACTACACCCCTGGCCAATTTTGTGCCTATTTTTGCATTTTTCTCAAAAATAATAGCGCATTGGTGAGAAGTAAGATGTATATTATAGGGGCAAGGACTACAACTACTGCACTGAAAATTCAGCAACTCAAAACAAGTAGTTATTGATTTATTGATCAAATATTGGTTTCCCTCATTTTTGACTGTAACTCCACAACTGTTGTCTGTGCAGAAATAAAATTTACAGTGCAATAGTTGTACTCCTTGCCCCTATAATATACATATCTTACTTGTCACCAATGCGCTATAATTTTTGAGAAAAATGCAAAAATAGGCACAAAATTGGGCAGGTGTAGTAATACCTCTAATAAAGTACAATATAATCGTGTAAAAACAAATTTTAAAAAAATCAGCGAGGGCGTCATTCTCAGTAAATGTTATAATATGTCTTTAAAGGAGGATTTCGTGATCCTAGCATTTGACATTTTTCAGTATATATCCACGAAAAAAAATTCAGTTGATTCGGATTTATTTGCGAGTTATGCATGATTATGTGAATTACACTGTTCCATAGGCCACTGTTGTAATTTCGTTCTGGTATACCAGATGGAAAATCAAATGTGACGATATTTTTGTTAAACGAATTAATCTGCCAGAAATTTTTGGTACATAAACATTATGTAGCCAGAGGTTTCCAGTGGTATAAAAATCTCAACTTTTTGGAAACAAGTGGGGGATGAGGCTGTGGATCACGACATGCCCTTAAACAATTAGATACACCATCTGCATTGGTCATCCACCATTCATGTCCGCAATATCAATATAGGCCTATAGGACACATGGATGTGGGACGGGATCTCAGCATGTTGTCATTGGCAACTCCATGTCTGAGCCATACGCACTTCAATTCGCCTACCACAGGGATCGGTGTTGGGGCCGCAGTGGTTTATGATCTTTGCTCATCCATTTGCTGACATAGTCAGAAGGCACTATCTGCAATTTTATCTTTACGCAGATAACACTCAAGATTTATTTTGCCTACAAACCATGTGATTCTTCTAAAAGTATTTCTCAATTTTTAAGCTGGCATTGAGGAAATCAGACTGTGGATGTGTGAAAACTTTCTTAAACTTAATGGCACCAAAATAACATTTCTCATTATCAGCTCAAAGCATCAGAAATCTAAATTTCCATCATTAATAATAATATCATCAGTGATTCACAAATTCCACCTTCTTGTGATGCACGCAATCTGCATGGGTGCTGGGATCTGGGTGTCATCTTTGACTCTGACATGTCTCATAAATTGCAAGTTTTGTCGTCTCTCAAAGCTGATTATTACAAGACACTGAAGCCAATGCTTGAATAGCCCATGGGATACCAGTACCACTAGCCAAGCCAGAATGAAACAAATCCTATCATAGTACTTTTGCTCCAACAAGGAAACCTCTTCACAAATGTGCTATGTACAAGTAGACATGGGATCGGGCATGGGATACCATTCCTGGCGCACCTGTAAAAAATTGGTGGTGTGTATTTCTCTAAACTTTTAACACTTTGACGAAGGCTTCATCAATCATTCACAACTTTATTCAATGCCTTTTTACTAGATGTAAGATTACAAAGGGTGAATGGTCCCTGTAGAAAATTCTTATCTATAAGGCACTGCTTATTGCTTTTAGACACTCAAATATTGGGCACACAGTATTGGGCATAATCACATACATATGTATTCAGATACTCTAACACCTCCATAGTTTTATTTTCAAGTAAGAGAGTTAATTCCCATAGGCGTAGATCCCGGGGGGGATGGGGGGGATTTATCCCCCCCAATATTTTGCCAGGGGGGGATGCTCCATACAATCATCCCCCCCAATGTTGACACCTGAATATAGTTTTCTGACCAAATTGACCTCATATTTGCCCACTTTAGCCCCAAAAGTGCAAATTTTTGCGCGCTTCACGCGCATTTATTCCACTTTTGCACCATATTTCATCACTTTAGCCTCAAAATAGCCAAATTTTTCGCGCGCTTCCCGCGCATTTGTAACATAAACTTATTTTGTCGCTAAAAAGTGCCGAATTCACTATCTTTCAAGATTTTTTTTCCAACTCCATCCCCCCCAATGTCAAAAAGAAATCTACGCCACTGTTAATTCCAAGTGCCCAATAATAATCTCATGAATGTTCACATGCAGATTTTTAAAGGTCTGCAGCTGCTATCTGCAAATATAATTTTGTAATTTGAAATGTTTGAGCATGAGTTTTGTTTGCTTAGTAAGAGTGGGATTAAAAGTTAAACATGACCTAAACAAAACTGTCTGAAATTATTGTATTGCTGTATGTGCTATCTCCTTTTCATAGCCCAGCTATAGAACACCAACAGGGTATTTTATAACCACTCCTAAGAAAACACATGCACATGCAGACATGCTGCAGAAATGATGCTCCTTTATATTATCAATCATTGGGATTGCCTTTTAACCCATACTACTCTATTTGTCTCAATATTTGAGTGCAAATTGTGAGTGCAAGCACCACTCTGACCCTCCTTAAATGTATTGTTTGAGTTCATTTTATCACATCAATGAATTAACATCATTGTTATCAGACGTGTAGCTGTAGGTTATCTGAACAGTGGGGGCACAGCCTTTGCAATGCAACCGGCTATGGGCGGGGATACCAAATTTTCCCCCAGGAAATTTACCTTTCTAACCAGGATATGAGTTACAAACATGCCACTAGCAACATGCATTTAACACTAGGTCTTAGGTAAAGTTTGGGTGTGTAAAATTCAAAAACCTGGGTGTGTAAATTTAAGATTTGTGTACAAAGTATAGACCACGCGTGGGCAAAAACTGGGTGTGTATTTTCAAATTTAAACACAGTCTTCCTACATGGCTGGCTGCATAGTTCATACATGTAAGCCCTTGATTTGATGTAACATTTATATATCAATAGTCCATCACCACACTAGGTACACACAAAATTGTGATTTTTTTTTCACGGCAGTGAAATGATGCCACTTTCCCCCACATCTCATATGCACAGTTTATCCCTTACATATCATGTGTCATGAATAGGTATTGTAGCACACCAGCCTTGTGAATAAGAGTCTAGGAGATAATTCCTAATATCTCATACCCTAGTTTGTATGCCTTAATATCTAATCTTGCCACACTGACAACTTACTAATTAGCCCTAACCCAGAAAAGAGTCTGTCCAGGAGTAGGAATTTTTTAGCCTTTTTTAGAAACATGTTTTCAATTGGCTTATAGCCATCACATGCCTACAATACACATAACTGATTGGTTAATCAAAACTAGCAGGATCCTGGCCTGGCCTGATTACAAAGTAAACATCATTCTGTATAGAAAACTGTGTAGCAAGCGATTTACTTCAGAAAATTAATACACTGCTCAAAACTAAGTCCATTATCTATCATAGTTAATTGAAGGTTAGTTAATGTTTATTGACTTCATATTGGTGTTCATACATATCCCTGACCCTGACAAAAGCTAGCAAGAGCAAGCTGTGTAATTATTTTGTTTACTTGTGATAAGATACAATTTTCCAAATTTGTTTCCTAGGTGACTTAGTAAAATTCCTTTAAAAAGGAACGGGCGACCAATGTGAGCTTGGTCGTGATGTGGTAAATTTCATGGTGTTTAGATTTGGCATTATTATCTCTTGCAAACCCGGTGACACCTCATTATAGAAATCAGACCTGTCGATAGGTTGTAAGAGGGGATAGCCTTTTCCAGGCTCGAATTGGTCCATTATATAGGCCTAAAGAAAGTTTTGCTACTTTGCAATGCAATAAAATCCTTAATGCAAAACGAGATCCTGTAGGTGGCTCCCGAGGTGGCTTAAAAAACTAAATGCAAAATGAGGTTTTTAAAAAATATTGTTTTCCAGAGTCAAGACGCAGGTATCATTATTAAGCCTCAAATCACTTATTTATTGTCGAATAGGCCTAAGTGCAGAGTAGGTTAGATATAAATATTGAATGTTAGACCAAAGTAGCTCAAAGTACATGTACTGTACACTTGATCCGTGAACTTGTCTTTTTTTAAGACAAATTCTTGTTTGACTTAAAATAATTTTGACTTGGACACTCGAGTCACTCGTGTACCGACGATCTGTGATGTACGTACTGATGGTCCATGATTAGGTGAGGAGCACTGGAATTGTTACAATGGACCATATGGAACAGAATAGTTACTGGTTATACAATAAATATTGATTGATCTATATTAGGAAACAGTGAATTCCATTACCCCCAAGTTTCACTGTAGAATACAGGCATACAATTTTCCATTGGACATCAGTTGTGGGAAATCTACCTAGGCCCAAACTCTCCAGACCACCTTGGGGCAATAGTCTGTACAATAATATTTCTATCATGAGCAACTGCATGTAATAGATTGTATTTGTACTATAATCAGGCCTGGAAACAATGGGGAATTCAGGAATCGCATTCCTAAGGAATTTGGTAATCAAGAGGGAAACTGCTTTTTTTTGGATAAAAAAATACATATACAATGGTGGGAAATCCTGATATTTTGGAGGGAAATAATTTTTTTTCAGGCCTGTGTATAATGCCGCTAACCTCTTGGTCATTTGGGTACATAGCATAAACTGGGAATAATACAATGAAGACACTTGATCACAACCTTGAACTTATCACAATCTTTTAATATAATTCATCACCATTTGTAATAAATATACATTTGTTGAACATGATTACTGATTATTAAAATTACTGACATTATTTCTGTACATATCATATCCTTATGAACATGGCAGAGTGCCAAATGACAGTTCATCATAATATAAATTGTCCCCCTTTAACATGTGAATTACAACTGGAAACAGATTCCTGTAAGGCCAAAAAAAAATTATGGGCCCGAACGACCCAGATTTTCCATTTTGGGAGGATATTTTTTTATTTGGGCGCCAAAATTTATTGATTTTCACTGACAATTTTTGAAAGTATTCAGAACATTTTCAAAATATGTTTGCCAAAGAAATAGAACAAATTAATTCTTGCCAAATGTTCCAAGCTTTTGGTGATATTTGGGTCATTTTAGCCTCTTGGAAAAGCAGCACTGAATGTTGTATGAAATAAATAAAGCTTTAAAAAAATATAGGCCTAATTAATGAATTAATTATCAAAAATAAAAATCTTGTCCAAACCTTTCATACTTGAGAAGTCCATCCACCAGTAAAACATGAGGTTTTTTTCATCCCTAATGGTTACATGTTTGTAAAGGGACACACCATTTGATACTCAGGGGGGGGTAGGAAGTTGGAGTCGGGAAAGAAAAACTTCCTACCCCCACCCTGAGAATCTAATGGTGCGTCCCTAATGTACATATCCCATGAGTAGGGGTTCTCAGATAATGCTTGGTACACATGCCCTTTCCAGAAACCTATTCAAGATTATAAGACAGTTTGATTCTGATAACCCTTAGGAGTCATCACGGGACTAGCATGGATACCAAAACAAAATCCAATTTGCCAGCAAAGTGGTTACATTTTTGGTAACTGGATCACACACCTTTTGGAATTGGTAGTACATGCCATAGACTTTGTGTTTTGATAATTTCGATCGTGGTGCAGAACTCAAAAGTGTGAGTGATCCAGTTGGCATAGTGATAATCGGATTACACATCACTTCGCTTGACACCATTTTGAAGAGACTGTTTCCTTATATATCGGGGGAAAATATCATTTTATGTCTCAAAGCTTGCACAGATCTAGAAATCAAGTGAAGAGTGCTATTCCCCCCCCCCCCAACTCAAACTAATCAGAATAAGTTACATGAATTCTTATAATGCGCAAAATATTTTCGATAATTGAAAGTGTCATTTTAGAAGTTCACAACATATTTTCCAACAAATGCTTCAAACATTTTGACCTACGTTTTTTTTGAAAAGAAATGCGCACTGCAAGATGAATGTGGCAGCTTTGAGTGTGTGGCAGCTTTGAGACATACTTCTTTTAAGCCTTAACTTACATCACATGTAGGTAATTTACTCTACTTCAAAAGGGATATTTGATGGCTACAAAACATAAAAGTTTGATCTTAAAAGTGGATGCTCTATGGAAACTGAACATCCCTTGGTGAACAAGACTCATATTCAATAAGGAGTCTTGTCAAGAACCACTGCAGTCCCACCCAAACCTTTTCTAACTGACAGCCTAATGTTAATAACCCCAATAGAAACTCTCTCTGATTAATACCCAGGGGGCCACTCAAGTTCCACAGTGTACACATCCATTACCAAAGATTTTCAAAACATACCCTTTAAAAACAGGATTCTTCCTTTTGAGCAAAATACACCCCTTAACAGGAATTTAACTCGGTTGTGCAACAAATTTTCCCCCTAAACCAGTGAGATTGTACCTGAAAGATACCCTTAGGAGTATTTGTTTGTAAAGATATCACCCTTACAGGTTTATGATAAAATAAACCCTAGTACATGTTTTTGTTTATAATTTTCTAATATTTATGTTAGGGTTATGTTCCTTATGCAAAACATGCCATGGAAACTCGCTTTGTGAATAAGCGGGATCATTAAAATTCGCATCTTTCTGGGCACTTGTGTATATTTTGAAACTGCAGTTGCTCCTGTGAATTAATATAAGAGCTAAAACTGTTTGTTTGTATTATTTCTTCTTTAAACTGGGACACAATTACATGTAATCAGTTAAATACCACAATAAATCATCTGTTCATCCTTGAGGTCACCTAAAATACTGTAAAATACATGTATGGGCTTCTCACTGATACTAGTACCAAAATCTCCAATCTGAATGAAGAAAAAGAGGGCCTTTAAACTGATTACAGACACATTATCTCAATTATCAGTTATCACTTGCTTGTTCATGTAATATGAAAAACTATCAACATTTGGTTTAAATTGGATTTGCAGAGACCAAAGGCTGTGAATGTGATACATACATTGTACCCAATACCATACACCTGTGAGCATTGCTATATTGTTTCATACTGCATACAGGAACAAACAAGGGATATACTCATTTTTATAGTAGATAGCTTTACTGATCATCATTGATAAAATATGCCAACATTACAAAACAGCAAAGTTGGAATTAAACTTACTGTCAATCAAACTCAGAAACAGTTTATGATTTGTCATCATATAGTTTAGTGTTTCACTTTCACACATATAAGTTCATCTTCAAAGTTAGGTTTTATGCACAAATCAATTGTAGTCCCGGGGGCCGGGGATAGCGGGGACCTACCCGGGGATGTAATTTTGGAAACTGTTACAAACATGTTACAGTCCCGGCTTAGTCCCCACAGGGCAGGGCACTATTTCTGTGTACATCCTGGGGTAAATCCCTGGCCAAGTCCCCGCCCCTAGCCCCGGGCACCATGTTCGAAGTCCCCACGAGTGTTTCCCCCTTGATCTGACCCGCACGGTTGTGAGTACTCTTCTATTACGTCCCGGTACACTCGGTGTAGATCCCGGCCTGTTTCAGAGGCATTACATCCCGTACACTCCCCCACTATGTCCTCGCACTGCGGGACACATTGAGCTGTTACATCCCGGCCAAGTCCCGGCTCGGACCCCGCTATTGCCAGGCCCTGGAGGGCCAGGACTACAATTGATTTGTGCATTAGTAACTAGAAACTTCTTTTGCTTGGGTGAAGTGTCTGTAATTCCATTTCTCCAGGCACCAGATGAATCAACCTCACTTTGG
Source organism: Amphiura filiformis (assembly GCF_039555335.1). Classification (NCBI taxonomy): domain Eukaryota; kingdom Metazoa; phylum Echinodermata; class Ophiuroidea; order Amphilepidida; family Amphiuridae; genus Amphiura; species Amphiura filiformis. The sequence goes on from NC_092641.1 coordinate 24,724,078, forward strand.
TCTGTTTTTAAACCTTATCAAAGGCTGTGGTGAGTTTAATGATCGTCACATGCCAAATAGTTGATTAATTTCTGACTTCTATTATAAATACATGTTTGTTGAAGCTCCTAAAATAAAATGGTTAATTCAAACCACGCAATACACACAAAATGCCCTTGTCAGCATGCTACACGCACAGAGGAGCATGCACTGTGCTGAGTATGCTCTGTGCAATACAAAAATACACTCATTAATATGGCAATTACTTGACTATCAACAATAGCATTGATATAACTACTAATGATAATACAGAATGCCTACAAAAGGGATATATACAAGGTATAACAAAATAAGTTTACCATTAACTTTTGGTTGTTAAGTTGACCAGGTGTGTAGCCAGATATATGTGGCTGCTAAGGGGCTGTTATTTTCTTCGGCAGGAGGGGTCATGATTATGTTGGTGACCAGAGTCAATTTTATGAACCCCCTCCATCGTGGGCTGAACATTTTGTGGCACCCCCTCCCCAATTTTAGGCAGAATATTTTTATGACCACCCTTCTGCACGCATACCAGAAACAAATTTTCCCAAAAAAGTCAAGAAATGTGTGCTTGATGGAAAGGTGACCACAGTACGGAAACATTTGTCGTTGTAACTAAAGATGGTGCAAAATGTGTGGTGGAGAGTGTAAATACGAGGGGGTATCAAAAAGTTTTAGAAATCGCCCAGAAGTGAAAGAGCTATATCAATGAAATTTTGTCAGTGTAATCACTGGTCCTTATGTACACTATGATGCAAAAATGGTCTCATAAGAATGTTTACTTTTTTTACAGGCGCTAGATGTCAGTACCTGCTTATGTAATCGCATAACCAGCAAAATGGAGAAAATTGAGGCATGTAGCATGATTAAGTTCCATTTTAAGGGTTACAGTGCCCAAAAAATCTGTGATGAAATAAAAATTCATTTTCCAAAAAGCAACAGTGACAATATCACAATCATCACCGAAGATAACTTTCATTTCATCATCAATTTTCTAGGCACTGCAACCCTTCAAATGCAGGATCTTAATAACGCTGCTTGCCTCAATTTTCTCAATCTTGCAGTTTATGCGCAGTAACTGGGGCAGCAGGTTATTAGCATCTAGCGTCGCCTGTAAACAAAGTAAACATACTTATGAGACCATTTTTGCACCATAGTCACCGGCATGTCCAGGATCTTTTCCTGCGGGGGGCTAAGCCCCTTTTTCAGATTTATGCGGGGGGCTTTATGGCTAAAATCGCCAAAAAACGGCTGATTTTACATGATTTTTAACAAAGTGCGGGGGGCTTCAGCACCCAAAGCTCCCCCCCTGGACACGCTACTGATAGTGTACATAAGGACCAGTGATTGCACTGACAAAATTTCATTGATATAGCTCTTTCACTTCTGGGCGATTTCTAAAACTTGTTGATACCCCTCGTATGCATGTAGGGCAGTCCGGCACCCAAAATGTTTAATAGTCACATGCCCTTACACTCGGTTTCAGAGAAGTATGGCAGCTTGCTCAGATTGATGCGAGCACCCGTTAATGAGGGACATAATGCAGAGCTTTGTTTGTGCCAACCAACGTTTTGATGCGTAATTGGCCAATCAGATTACCGCATCTGTTGTTATGATTGTCAGATGATTGAATCAGCTAATCAGAACCCTACTTCTGTGTTTACACCGTGCACACTCTCAAAATGTAAACAAGTGCTGTTCTTCTTTCACAGAAACTGTAGTAATTTTATAACCTTCCTATTTTGGTATCTCCTATTTTTGGTGTAAAAAATTTGACCCTCACTATTCTTTGGTATACAATTTTTATGACCCCAAGTATATTCATGAACCTTTCTGAAGAAAATGACAGCCCATAGTTCACAAAACAGTCGCCTTTAATGTAAAGGTCATTCAGCATGTTTAAGCCAACCTGAAGCATTCAACCTTGTTCACCTCAACCACTTATATTGTCATTATTGGAGGTCAAGCTTCACCTCAGCTTACTTTCACCTTTTGCTCACAAATGTAAAGTCAACTTTCACTTTATAAAACATGCATCAAAAAGGTTTTCCATTGTCTCACTATTCATGCGTTCAATTTGTCACCACCATCAGTTCACAATGATGCCTGATGAAAGCAAAAGCCAAGTTTAACCTTGATCATATGAATGCTTTTAATAGTTCAAGCTGCTCCTAGTAGCTCATTTGACAAATCCAAACTTAATCATTGTAAAGCGGTATCCAAGAAGAAGAAGAAGAAAGTGGTGAAGCTTGGTGTGGCAAGGAGCAACCTCTGTAAAATGTATTCCTTATTTTTAAGATGCCGGCTTTTGTAACAGTATCCACATCCAGTTTTGAAGCAAGTGTGAAGTGTGCGTGCTGTGGACAGAACAAAAATACAATTATTATTGACATATACCTCTGTGAAATTCCTAAAACACTATTTCCAAATCAATGTGTAAATTGTCAACAAGAAATCAAGGGCTCAGCAAGACAGCAACACAACATCTTAACTCAAAATAGCATACCTGCCAACCCTAAGACCTCACAAATAGGGACAAATGTGAGAAAAAAATCTGAAAATAGGGACATTCCTGAATTTTCTATACCTTACTGCAGTCATATTTTTGCAAAAATAGGGACACATGGTAAAATTGCTCTCTTTTATGCTATTTGTTTCTGTAAAAATAGGGACAGTCCCTATTAAATAGGGACAGTTGGCAGGTATGAAATAACTAGAGTGTACTGTGTAAATACAAACCATGATGTACACATGATTTTGTGTCCATTAAAAGTAGGCACTGACAGCTTAATTTTCATATCATTATCAAAATCTCATTTTCACCACAAATGGAGTTAAGATACTGTGGCACTTTAATTGGGGGAGGGGGGGCACCCCAGCCCCACCTTTCACTGGTTCCGGAAAACTGATTTTGCTTCTAGTTATTTGTATTAACTGCAATCCACAAAAATTACCAAGTGTTAATTATGGTATTTACCTATATAATTCCACGTTTTACCCCTGTCCGTATGTACACCATGCTTGCACTCATCGTGAACTTGGGATGTAATATTTTGCACACAAGAGAAAAAAGCCATATCCCAGTAAGGGCCAAAATTTATCTCAGTTTTGATAAGCAACCATGGCAATCAGAGACATGCAGTGGCATAGCTAGGGGGCAGGGGTGACACATGCCCTGGGCGCCAGGTTTTGAAATGATGATAGATTAAATAAAATTCCTTTAAAAGGGAAAGCCAGCCTCAATGTAGAAGAGGTCTTGTAATTAGTTTTGGTCAATGTGAAAGGCATTTTTAGGATCACGCTTACATCTACATGACAGTCCACCAAACCATCAACGATGAGAACATGCACACTGAAACAGCAGAAAACATTAATTCCTAATATCATGTCAACTCTTTTAATTCATTACATGTACTCCAAATTGTTCTGGTCTGTTTGTTTTGTTGTTGTTGTTGTTGTTGTTGTTGTTGTTGTTGTTGTTGTTGTCGTTGGTTTTTTTGTCTTTTCAGCTTTTTACCCACGATATCTCAATTTCCAATTTTGTAATACCAGAACTTACGAACTCAATATCTTCGCTTAGGAATGTCCGATTTCACTGCTTTTCGATATATACACTGCGGTTTGAGTTAACTTACATGTACATTTTATTTTAAAATAACTTAATTAATTCGCAATGTATAGTTTAAGCCTACTATATTATAATAGATAGTGGCCAGCACATTTATAAAGGACTGGTTACTCACTACAATCTTCACTCTTAAACTGTGTTTTTCTGAGTTATTATTTGCATGGTATAATTGACTGGAAAGTTTGTTTGCTGGGATGGGGAGTTATAGGCCTATAGGTCAGAGTCAGGATGTAGGTATCATTATGCCTCAAATCACGAATTATTGTAAGATTTAGTGCAGAGTACGTTAGATATGAAAATGGAAAGTTACAACAAATGACTATACACCTGATTCGTGAACTGTGTCATTTTGAAAGACTCTTTATCCTTCATCTCTATTTGATTTTCAGTGTATTAGCAAGTAGATGATGTATATGTATCACAGACGTTATACATTTATAAAAACTTAACGTTTTCTATTGGTCAACATAGGCGTAGATCCTGGGTGGGGGATAACCCCCCATATTTTGCCAGGGGAGCTTACTTATTTGTGTCTTCTATACTATTCATCATATACCCCTGCATAACGAAATTCAACAATATTCAATATCCAAAGCAATATCCTCACTATAATAGGTCCCCAAAACAGAATTTTTCCCACCCCCACATAATCGCAAATTGACACGAAAGCTTCATTCCCATTTTTTTCATCCAAAACGGTCCTGTCATACATCTTCCCCAATCAAACACATTTCTCTTGCATTTGATCATTTCCTACTCTTCCCTAGAAAAATCATTTAATACCAAATCTACACACCATGGAATTCACCATATCACGTCCAAGCACTATTCATCATATACCCCTGCATAACGAAATTCAACAATATTCAATATCCAAAGCAATCTCCTCACTACAATAGGTCCCAAAAACAGAAATCCCCCACCCCACATAATCGCAAATTGACACGAAAGCTTCAATCCCATTTATTTCATCCAAAACGGTCCTGTCATACACCTTCCCCAATCAAACACATTTCTCTTGCATTTGATCATCTTCTACTCTTCCCTAGAAAAATCATTATAATACCAAATCTACACACCATGGAATTCACCGTCACGTCCAAGCTCACATTGGGCGCCCCATTCCTTTTTTAAAGGAATTTTTATTCTGAATGTGCTGATCATGTTGATTGCTAGTCGGAAACTCCTGCGAAGCTATGGACATGGCATCTTATATACTCCATTCTATAACAGTCTGCCTAGTGCCTTGTGTGTTTTCTCTTCAATCATTTTGTTGAATGTAATTTTATGAATCAAATAGTTATGTGTCATTTTATTTATAATAAAGAAGTTATTAAATTAATAAAGTAAGACAATTTATTTATCTATAAGTGCATGTCAAATGGGGTACATTGTTCAATACTATATGCATAAATTATGCCCATATTATAGCTAGGCCCTAAAAACTTTATTTTGCATCGGATTTTTCCCGTTGAAAAGACAAAACTGATGTTTATGATAGCAACCATTTCATCAATAACATTTTGAGTCATTTTTATCCATAAAACGACACAGGATATGATAGATAACTACTTTCACATCAATATGGTCCATATGATCACAGATTGTTGAGAATCTGTGATATGATCCGAGGATATGATGAAGATTTTGATTCTATAGATCTGTTATCAACATGATATCACGCTGTTCAGTGGTCAAGGAGTAAGGACCCCGGTCAAGGACACTGATATGACATCATAGGTGATGTCAGATTTTCTTCTGCTGACCATATGATGCTATATATATTAACTATTATTGTTACATTTAGGCCTTTAAACTTTTAAAGTCATAATTAATTAGTTCAAACATAACTTTGGTAATACTCACTCGTTTTCGTTCGTTGAAACGGCAAAACATACTTACTTTTCCTAACAAATCGAATTAAAATATTTAAAAAAAAATTTAACCACAAAAAGTTTTTAAAAATCATTCCAATACCACTAAAATATAATCTCTTGAGTAAACTGACCCCAAACCTGAAACAGATCCAGCCCCGAATGGGCTGGCGAAAAGGTGTTGATGAAAATATAAACTTTCTCAAATTACATAAACCAAATGAAATACCGGTACCTGTTATTAATGTTTCTTTTTGTAGTGTATCTATTGAGGTACAAGCTGTGAAAAGTTTGTATCCTTGCCCTGGGCACCACAACCCCATACATGTAGCTACATGCCACTGGACATGCAACATAAAAAGAGATATATAGTGGAATAACTGTTCTTACCTACAATGGCTTTCTAGTGTCAGTGGTGGGTGCCATTCATGGTCTTGTTTGATCACATCTAAACCTGTTCTGCCCCACTGTAAAAATCATCCATTCTACATAGTTTTGCAAACTATTTATGTCTTCTCCATATCCAGTATACTTGAAACACATTGACCACTGCCATATGCCTGGAGTAAGCTCTGCCATCTGGAAGTAGTAAAACAGTAAAACAATTCTGTATAATTATAACACTTACTGCCAAAATTGTGGGCTGTCATTTTCTTCGTAAGGGGGACTCAAATAAAAAAAAAAAAAATTTTAGCCTTTTTAGGGGGGTAAGGTGTATTGGTAGTGGTGGTCATAAAATTTTGTTGCCGAGATAGAGGGGGTCGCAATTGTATTGATTTATTTAGTATTAATTTATTTAGCTGCCAAGGTCATACAAGTAGCCCACTGTATTCACCATAATTAGTTCCCCTCCCCTAATAACCACACCTAAAGAAACTTTTGAATGACAACCGCACAACTAAATTGATCAAATGTGTGAATAAAATCACCTTCTAAACAGTGGTGGCACTAGGTGGGGACATAGGGCACTTTCCCAAAATATATTTTTTCTTGCCCCTCCCTCCACTTTTAACTCCAATATTCCAAACATTTTCCACTTTTTGTGGTAATTTTGTGCAAACTTTGTTGATTTTGATTTAATAGTGATTTGATTTGGATGAATTGTATATTGTAGAGCAAATTGCCTAGTTTGAAATAGTTGAAGTGCAATTTTAACAACATTTTTTATGTGATCGCCTGTCGTGATCAGCTGTGTTTACTTCTGAACATCCATTGCTTTACACTGTGTCATGCTTCATCATTTGATTGCCTTGAGTAACTTGCAATGGATCGCTATTATCACAATGGTAATTTTTTCCCAGGATTTCATTTGGCTGTTCCATCCCCAAGGTTCTAATTCTGTAAAGGTTCATCCCTCAGAGGGTCCCTCCTTTCCTCAAGCACTGTTGGAAAAGACCGAAAACTACTAACAATGCTAATTTTACATCCCCCCATCAATTCATGAAAATGTTATTCTCTCAGTCGATGTTGTTCCATCCAGTGCTCTACCCCATTTCTCAGTCTGTCAAAACGGACACCTTGTGAAATCCCTATTGGTTTGTACAGGGCCTTTCAGTTCAATTTTCTCCATGTAAAAAGCTCCAATTTGCTCAAATTGTAAATATTAGGAATTTATTCCCCTGATATTAGAAATCAAACTGTTTGAATTGTTTTACCAAGAGGTACATGTACTACATGTAGTTATTTTGTGACATGTTTTGTGATTCCCCCCATTGGGTACAACTACTGAGTTATCCATGTCCAACTTAGTTTCGTCAGCAGTGAGCACAGACTGTATTATCATACTGACATTTTTTTTATAGAATATCGATACTCTACTAGTCTTCACTAAATCACTAGTTGGACTATACTTAGTATAATAAGCAGTCATGAAACACGTAGCGGAAGAGCATCGGACAAAGTGTCATAACAATGCAAAAACTGTCCCACAATGCATTGCAAACTTCCAATGCTGATTGGGCTTATTGTAAAATGTACACAATAAATTCCCACTGTAGCACGATAGACACCCATATGATAAAGGCCCGGATCAAGGCCTGACGGTGGGATATTTCTCACTTAGATCCATTCTTCCCATTGGTTGCTTAATTGGCGATATTTAGCTGTTCCATCTCACCCCTCGGACACGAAGGGGCGATGACCTTAGTCTTTCAGCTTACATGAATGGGAATTAAACAAGATTTTCCCCTTGTTTTCCCGAATTTCTCCATTCAGTGATTTGCTCATCCGGACGATCGTAAAAAAATCTTAATTCAGATTTTGGTACCTTTGTTAATTGTCATAGATAAAAATGTAAACATAGCCTGCGAGTGGTTCAGCCGAATATTTTAAGACAATATATATACATTTTACACGGATCTGTAATTCTAAATTATAGCGACATGTATTTGAATGGGGCTTCCACAGCCTTCCAGCAATGCCGTTTTCTTCATTTTTTGCCAAATTTGTCATTTCAAAAATACCACATGATAAGGGGGCTGGCATTTTCTTCGGAAGGGGGGGTCCCAAATATGTCGGTGACCAGAGTCAATTTTTTTATGACCCCCCCTATCGCGGGTCAAAATTTTTTATGACCCCCACCTTCCAACTACACAGACTCAAGAAAAATTATTTGTCGCTGGAACTATGACACAGAGAAAGTGTGCGGAGCCCGTTCCGAAGAAAATGCCAGCCCCCTAATTTGAATGACTTATCCTTGACTTTTAAGCAATTTATAAATCAGTTTCATTTTTGTAAACGCTCGGATCACTGAATGGGTCTTTAACAACATTTCCCTCTCCTGGTTCAACAAAAAAATTTGTGTTCCCCCTCAAGATCCCCAAAAAATTTTGGGTACCTCGATCCTCAAAATGACCATCCCCCCTGTCGTAAATAACGATCGCTCCCTATAAGTAGGTATGAGAGGCAAACCTTAGTTAACACATTTGCTTGTCAGCCAAATTCGCCTAGACCAGGGCCCAAACACAATAGATATTTACTTAGAAATGTAAAAGAACAGCTAGGTCAAGGAAACCTACATAATGTAAATATGTTGTCTATACTTCACTTGACCCAAATGATTTTTTATGGTGATGAGACACTCACACATGTAATTTTAGAGGGATTTTGATAGCAGTTCCACATAGAAAAGCTGCTATCATCATGAGACTAAGATCTAGAAACACCACAGAAATGCTGTTTTGTTAGCTGAATCCCCGGCAGAATCTTTTTGATGAAAGTCAATCTTTGACAATATGTAACTTTGCTACGGAAAGTGCAGTTCGATTTAGAGGGTTTTACATGCACAAATGCATGTAACTTTGGCTCTGTGCATGTAGAATTTTGCCTGTGCATGCAAAATTTTGTGTTATTTGGCCCATTTTGAGGGAAAAATCGGAGTTGTGCATGTACATTTTATTTTCTAAATCCAACCCTGGGAAAGTGCTATGACAAAAAGGTTTCAGTTTTGGCTTTCTTTACTCAATGGCTTTAATTTGATATATATATAAAATGATGCAGTTTGATGGCAAATTTTAATTCATACAGGGGCGTAGCCAGGTTTCTTGGTCAGGGGGGGCAAAATAAAATTTGGGGGGCACAGAAGAAAAAAATTGGAGTTGCATCATACAATACATAAGACTGTATGTCTTCGAGCGTCCCGAAAAGGGCCTTATTGTGATGATGTGCTTGTAGCGTAGCAAAAAAAATGGTATTTGACACTATTTTAGCCCATTATCCGCTAAAAAGGGCTTTATTGTTAGAATGTGTGCGCGTAGAGCTGGAAAATTTTTGTATTTTACACTATTTTGGCCCTGAATTTTGCTAGAAAAGGGGCTACTTGCCCTTTTTCTTTTCCTTTGCCCTCCTGATTTTCTTTCATTTTTTGTCAGAAGGGCACTTTTTCTTTCATTTTTTTTTGTCAGGGGGCACTCTGCCCCCTGCCTTCCCTATTGGCTACGCTCCACAAAAATGGTACATTTTCATAAATTTTAAAAGTTCATTCAATGCTTCCAAGCTATTGTTTCCTGGAAAGTAGACTAACAAAGCTTTCAGAAACCAGTTTTGTTTTTTGCCTTGCACAATTTAATATATTTTTATGACAATTTGAAGTAGTGGGAACTGGAACAGGTTTGTGTATCCCTAATTTTGCAGGAAATTGCTGATCTTATGAGTATTGCTGATCCCAGTGTACATGCACAAAAGATATGTATTAGTGGTTTAATATTAGCTTTGATATCTCGACTGCAATTCCAGAACAAAATTTAAACCCATCAGTAACATTATAAATGTATACTACAGCCTTCAAATGTGGGTATTGAAATGTCCCGTCTGTCACAGAAAAACATCAAAAAGTTGTTTATTTTCCATATTTTAATATATTTTTTGTTCAAAACTTAATTCCTATCTCATATCAAGTAGGCCTCATATAAAAAACAAAGTAAAATTGTTCACTGACATTTAGTATAGAAGATATTCCATCTCAAAATGTGTCCGTCTGTCACATTTTAGCATTCTTACCATGTACAATCAAATGGGGGGAAATTTTCAAGTCAAAAGTTTTTGGTTTTTTACTTCAGATTTATATTCTGCACTAAATTTTGGCAAATAAAAAATGATTTAATGCTCATTTTGACAATTAAAATTCCATCTGGCAGTCAAACCATTGTAAACACTAAAAATTGATCATTTTTATGGGTACTGGCTGTTTGAGGTTGACTCCCTTCGCATGAGAGGCCTTAAATGATGTTTAAGGTAATATTTTATCATGATTAGATGTTGTTTGTAATTTCTGTATGAAAATAAATCCCACAAAGTATATTTGAGCAACTTACCATTGCTCTAAAGATCACTGTAAAAAATGTTCAAAAATGGTCCCGTCTGTCACGTCCCGTCTGTCACGACTTTGGCGAGCCCAGGTATAAAAATCTCAGCTTTGTATTTTTTGCGTATGATGTTTACTGAGAGTTTATGTACCAATGTTTAATTTTGACAGCATTTTTCAATAAATCTTACTTGAGAACAGATAGAGTTTTGCAAGAATGTACTTTTTTTTTTAAATGGGTGCTTTTTCCGTCCGTCTGTCACGCTGTATTTCAATTTGCAACCATACAGCCATTGAATCACTTGGTTTCATCTTGTGTGTTTTAAATTAAATTATGACATGTTCTCTTTGACTTGGAGTATAACAATTTGGGATATGTCTTGTAGATTTTTTTGTTGAGGCATTTGAAAAAAAAAGAGCCTATCTAAATGTCCCGTCTGTCACGCTGGAGTTATTAGCATGCTATGATGCTATAAATACATGTACGGTACTATAAGTTATAGGTATGCTAGGTGAATTCAAATTTGCCATCAAACTGCATCATTTTATATATCAAATTAAAGCCCTTGAGTAAACAAAGCCAAAACTGAAACCCTTTTTTCATAGCACTTTCCGTAGCAAAATTACATCTTGTCAAAGATTGACTTTCATCAAAAAGATTCAGCTAGCAAAATTCCCCAAAACGGCATTTCGGGGTGTTTCTAGATCTTAGTCATGGAAGTCTTATGCTGGTTTCATACTACCCTGCCGCTTGCCGCTGGCGGCGTGGCGCCAAGCGTATTGCAGACAAGCGGACACAATAAAGGCTTGTCATTGGTTGAAACGTCCTGCGGCAAGCGGCAGGAAAGTATGCTGGAGGCTTTAGTCTCATTTATAGCAGCTTTTTTTAATGGAACTGCTATCAAAATGAATCAAAATCCCTCTAAAATTCCATGTGCGATTGTCTTATCACCATAAGTATAGAAAACATATTTATGTAGGTTTCCCTCCTCGGCCAGTTGTTTTAAATTTCTATGTAAATTTGCATTGACATTTTCGGCGAATTTGGCTGACTACATGTAGCAAAAAAATGTTTGTAAGTTTATAATTTATTTCAATATTTCCACAAAAATTCACAAAAAAATTTTCCTTACAGTATGCCTCGGCCTATAACCAAAAAAATCAGTTTTTGTTAATTTTTTTATAATTTATTTCAGCATTAAAAAAATAGAAAGATAGGTGTAGAACCCCCCGAGCCGTCTTTTAATTTTTCTTTTTTTTTTAAACTTTTTTCATTTTTTGTTAGTTTTTTTATAATTTATTTCAGCTTTTCCCAAAAATTCCAAAATAAAGGGGGGTGTAGAACCCCCTCAAATCGACTTTAAATTTTGCTTCAGCTTTTTTTTATTTATTTTTTTTTTTCAGTTTTTTCAGTTTTTGTTGTTTTTTTAGAATTTATTTCAGCATTTTCAAAAATTTCAAAATAAAATGGGGGTGTAGAATTCCCCTATATTGATTTTAAAAATTTGGGCGATTTTTGGCTAATGAGATACACGTAGCACCAAATTGAAATACCTATGAATATGACCTTCATGCCCATTTTACACTGTAACTCAGAATACAATTGAGGACATTTACGGCTCATTCGTGCTGTACGGTCACATTTGGGCGACATTTCACGGCTAATACCCGCGACTTGGGCTAAAAAGTTTTGGCAACCCTGTTTTTATACACGTGATCAGCTGGTGATACTGATAGCTCATACAGAACACAGTGCATACATTGGATAAATAAGACTAATTTTAAATAAAGATATTATTTCCTTCTAAAGATCCTAAACAATTATTATATTCATATGCAATCTGTTTATACTGTCACGCTCAAAGAACGCTACAATAGCGTTTTAACATGAGGGGATGAAATGTCCAGGGGATGAAATGTCCAGGGGATGAAATGTCCAGCATTGTCCAGGGGATGAAAATGCGAGGGGATGAAAATGCGAGGGGATGAAATGTCCCGTTACCTGCCTTGGGATACCTACTATAAGCTTAACTGAAAACACGTCACACTTTGATATTTGTAGAAGTACTTACTTCAAAAGGATATAGGCCTAGCTGCTAAAGACGCCTCTTTCTTTCTCCGTGATCGAAAAGTAATATTGGTGGATGAATTTCACTAGAATTTAGACAGAATAGCCGACGATGCTTTACGGGTATCAGTACGTACAGCACAGCTGAATTTTTGCTTATAGTCTCTACATCAGCGACAAGCAGAGGGAGCATGAGGGAGCGTAACCAAACTGGTTGTAGAGGAGACTATGTATAGAAAGCCAATGCTGCCATAAATTTCGTTTTTAATTGAAAGAGATGAAATTCCCCTCAAATTCGCATTTCAAAAAGGAAATTTATAATTTTATCTGGCTGACCTGATAGTTTATGATCCACTTAAACAAAATAAGGCAAAAATTTTTTTTGGAAAAATTATTGGAGGGGTCTTGGACCTAGCCCATTCTACTTCCCTTAACATGAACTTTAAACTGATCAGTCCAGGTGTCAGTATCATAACAGATTGGATTGCCCAGCATGTATTGAGTAAAGTGTTATTATGTGCACTGCATTTTCTCATGTTACATCATCTCCTACACAGGCCCAGATTTACCATAAGGCTAATACTAGTTAGGTCCTGGAGATCCAGGTGGCTCAGATTGGATTGGGCAGTGTATATTGAGCAATTCACTATCATGTACATTGCAGTACCATCCCGAGTACCATAAGTCCATATTACATTGTTTGTTACACAGGTCCAGATTTACCAAAGGGCTAGTTAGGCTTACGCCCAGGGTCTGAGATCCAGGTGCCTCAGATTGGATTGGGCAGTGTATATTATGAGCTATTATGAGCAAAATATCAGTACCTTGCACATTGTCTGTTATGTCTATGGTTACACAGGCCCAGATTCACTGGAGGGTCATTTAGGCCTAGGCCCAGGGCCTGAGATCCAGGTGCCTCAGATTGGATTGGGCAGTCTATATTATGAGGAACACACCTCATGTACATTGTAGTGACATGTTACATTTTACACCGCCCAAATTCATCGGAGGGCCAGTTAGATCTAGACCCAGGGTCTGAGAACCCAGATGCCTCAGACTGGATTGGGTAGTGTGTATTATTAGCAACACATCATCATGTGCATTGTAGTACCCTGTACATTGTCTGTTACACAGACACAGATTCACTGGAGGGCCAGTTAGGCCTAGGCCCAGGGCCTGAGATCCAGGTACCTCAGATTGGATTGGGCAGTGTGTATTATGAGCTACACACCATCATTGTGCATTGTAGTAACATATTACATTGTCTGTTACACAGGCCCAGATTCACCAGAGGGCCAGTTAGACCTATGCCCAAGGCTTGAGATCCAGGTGCCTAAGATTGGATTGGGCAGTGTGTATTGAGCACCACAGTGCCATCATGTGCATTATATATAGACAGTGCCATGTTAAATTGTTTGCTACATAGGCCATTTAGCATGTTTAGGCATTGAGTCTCAGGCTCTCGAAATCCAGGGGGATAAAAAAAGCCCAACAACGTAACACGGAACAGGGGAGGGTAAATTTTAGTGATGTATTATTATGAAATGAGAAAAAGGTTGGGTGGTGGTATAACAGGTTGGGTAGACCACAATTCTATCCCGCCAAGGAGATGAATGATCCAGAGAGTCAGAATGGCAAAAATTTTATCCCGGCCAAGGGTCCTTGGGGATGTAAGATGTGATCCAAGCAATGATAATTTAATCTGGTCCATTCAGTGTACTGAAAAAGGTCAATCTAGGCCTGGAATCAATTGAATACATGAATACAAAACCCACCCAAGTCCATGGGAAGTGATTTTGAGAGAAAAACCTGTGTATCATTTTAATTCCTTAAGTTAGATTTACCTGGTCAATATGGTAAGTTTTATGTGCAAATGAGTGGATTAAACTGTATAAAGTATGACGATTAGCATTTCAGGGACTTTGTAGGGTTCATTTTAAATTTTGGACTTGGGTGGTTTTTGAATCATATACAAAGACAACAACGTTGGAATGAGATTACCACTAGTAAGATAATACAAAATAAAGCACACAGGTATGTATGATGTTGATAAGCATTCTGCCATGTAATATAAACCACACACGTTCCTTTATTAAACCCATTTTTTTTTTCTTCAAAAGTCACTCTCCAGCAATAAATGTGTTACAAGTGGACTTTTATACATACTGGATTTCAATCAATATGTTACAAGACTCAAATCACGGAATTGGGTGGTTCTTTCATACATGTTATTTCTCACATGCTCAATAGACACAGATGATGAATTTGAGTTGTTCTTTCATACATATGACAGGCCTATGTATAGCAACAATTTCCCATGCTTAACTCAATTTGGCCAACGTATGGACTTGGCTGGGTTTTGTATTCATATATTCAATTGTGTCAATTTGTTATTTCAAGATATCAAAGGGAAGTGTCCTTTTATTCAGAATCTTTAAATTTTGACGTCTTGATCTTGGGAAATTTTAGTGATGCTCTGATTTGAAATGACAAGATGTGGTGGGGTTGTAACACATGAATTTGGAGAGACAGGGTCACCCTAAATTTTAGACTGGCCCAGAGTCCTGAAAAAGGTTAATCCATGTCTTATCTTAAGTTACACCACAGTCAGGAACTAATGAAATTCATGTAAAGATTTAAGTGTTTATGAATTTTATTTTAAATTTTCCAAGGGAATTAATTGTCCCTTTAATCATATACCCTAAATATTGATCTTTGTATTGTATACAAATATTATTTAATTGATATCAGGCTTGCAGACTAAATAAGCAAGCAAATCAAAATAACTAATATTACAAGTCATTCTACTAGTCCCTTGTTTGTTGTTGACACTGAGATGAATACATACTCATCTATCAGGACACAGTTCTTTAATCCCAATATGTTTGTACATTCATTACATGACCTTTGAATGGGTTGGGTACTAAAACTCATACTCCACAACTTGAGGTCAAATTTTGAGCCTGTACTGTTAAAGGGTGGTTAATGAACTGTACCCCTGGTTATGAGACCAATTTGGCTCATAATTAAGCTATTCCATTTGAAATCCATACACCCCGTATGGAAGACTTATGGTTTTTATCTTTCACACAGGGAGTGTAAATTTCAAATGGAGTCACTCAGTTAGGTAACCCCATTTGAAATCCACACTCCCTCCCTCTGTGAAGGATTAAAGTCATGTCTTCCATAGGGGTACATGTATTTCAAATAGAATAGCCCATGATTCAATTGAATTGCTTCTATGATTTACATAATTATTTGCTACAAATGGAGACTACTAACATTTACTAATATAAGGCACATTCTCCGATAAAGTGTTCAAGTTTGGTGTCAGGAATAATAGTTTCAGAGCACAAAACAATGCATGGGTGATTTTCAACAATACTACATTTTTGAGCAATATTAGTTGTACATATTGGGGGTATCTGTATCTGTGGTAACGTATCTGTGAAGCCCTTTCCCACCTTTGTCCCAATCGTGCAAGTGTGAAAACTGACCGACTTAATACCCATACTTGATCAGTCATCACCCAATGTACTAAAGTCTGGTATGGTATTTGGCTTCATTTATCACAGCGTTTTTTTCACAGGGGAGTAGAATTTAGGTAACGTATCTGTGACGACATGAACGTAACATCAGGACTTTTTGCCATTAATAGACCTGATTTTTTTACTTTGAAACCAGGCGTATTATGTACCACACATATAATTTAACTATGGCGCCTGCTTGATCCATCACATATGAGAACATTCATCTAGCCCACTATTTTCATAGATTGTTATCCATTAGAAATATGGTAACGTATCTGTGAACAATATTGGCGATATAGTCTCAAAGACCTGTTGGAAAAATTTAATAACCTGTGTTGTGATGTTTTTTATATTTTATAATTTAGGGCATAATACCAGCTTATGAAAAGTACCTACAATCCACTATATGCGCGCATGTTTAGCACCTTGGCTGGCGACATGGAGGAAAACAATGGATATGCATAATCAGCTTTATTGTTTTATACTTTCTAGGCATGTTACAACCTCTAGCCCCACACATTTTAAAAAACAACTCCTAAGTATAAGTTATATTAATAAAAGTCATTTCTTTCTGATGAAACAAGTCTTAATACGACTTTTAAGTCGACTTAAACCGACTTAAAACTATGGGTGACACAAAGTTGGCATTTTGAACACTTTATCGGAGAATGTGACATATTTTTAAAAAGCACCCGCTTACTTAAAGTGAAACAGAGTTTTATGATACAATTCATACACATTTACTGATATGTAGGCACACCCCGACCCAAAGTGAACCAGAGTCTTGGTTGTATGATACAATTCATACACATTTACTGATATCAGTGTAGGCACCACTGACTCAAAGTGAAAACAGAGTCTTGTACAATTCATACACATTTACTGATATGTAGGCATGCACTGATTCAAAGGGAAAACAGTCTTGGTTGTATGATACAATTCATACACATTTACTGATATATTAGAGGCACCCACTGACTCAAGTGAAAGCAGAGTTTTGGTTCTATGATACATTCGTACACATTTACTGATATATAGGCACACCCGACCCAAAGTGAAACAGAGTCTTTGTATGATACAGTTCATACACATTTATTGATATGTAGGCACACCCAATCCAAAGTGAAACAGAGTCTTTGTATGATACAGTTCATACACATTTACTGATATGTAGGCACACCCAATCCAAAGTGAAACAGAGTCTTTGTATGATACAGTTCATACACATTTATTGATATGTAGGCACACCCGATCCAAAGTGAAACAGAGTCTTTGTATGATACAATTCATACACATTTACTGATATGTAGGCACACCCGATCCAAAGTGAAACAGAGTCTTTGTATGATACAGTTCATACACATTTACTGATATGTAGGCACACCCGATCCAAAGTGAAACAGAGTCTTTGTATGATACAGTTCATACACATTTATTGATATGTAGGCACACCTGATCCAAAGTGAAACAGAGTCTTTGTATGATACAGTTCATACACAATTATTGATATGTAGGCACACCCGATCCAAAGTGAAACAGAGTCTTTGTATGATACAATTCATACACATTTATTGATATGTAGGCACACCCGATCCAAAGTGAAACAGAGTCTTTGTATGATACAATTCATACACATTTACTGATATATAGGCACCCACAGGTCAACACAAAGTGAAAGCACAGTCTTTGTTGTATGATACAATTATTATTCATACTTTAAGTGATATATAGGCACAAATTGACTCAAAGTGAAAAGGAAGTCTTGGTTGTATGATACAATTCATACACATTTTATGATAATGATTTGAACACAAATTATTATATTTCAGTCCTGCATTGTAGGTTTGCTTACATGTATTTTACAATACACACACACCCCCACCCCTACCCGGTCCCCCATATAAAGCGAGATTTACAAAAAAAAGACACACATTGCAAAGCGAGGATATAAAAGAAACATGCATAAAGACCGAGGAAATTTGCATTGCACATTAGAAGTGAGGAGTATGCTTATATACCCCCAATCCCCCTCGCTACATCAAAAGCATTATAAGCGACATCCTCACTTTCGTGCCTCTCTTTGTTCCATCGCTTTTACACAAATCCTCGGCTTGTATGTGTTTTGCTAAACACACAGCCTCACTTTGATTCGAACTCACACACACTTGTTTTGCTACTATTATACAATTTTTACCATTGATTATTATAATAGAAAGGATTATTTAAAGTAATAACCACATCTTATGCAGAGACATACTTATTATATGAAAAAATGGTTCAGAAATTGTAAATTATTTGGATCTTAAAGCTTGTGTTTGAATTTGATGAGACAGTTTTGTAAAATATAATATGGAAACTTGAGTAACAATCATTTTAATATAGTCTGTAATGTACTCATCTTATTGGTAATATCAGAGAGGGGGAAGGATATCTCACAGGAAGGCAGAACCACTCTTTGGCTGATTCCAGCAATCATATGCCAAATTCACCTCCAAAAACAGTCTTTTTTAAAAACAAACATTTAACCTTTTTGGGCTTATTTTATTATTGTTCTGGGCTTGTTTTTTCCTTTTGTTTCTTTTTTAGGATATTCAAATTGTTGAAATCTTAAAAACAGTGTTAGTGTAATCTTTATAAAAATAACAAAATCAGTATTACAAAACAATGCATATTACAGTTATTATGCCAAAATTTGAAATATACACATATAGGCCTATACACAAGATACAAACTACAGTAATATAAAACAACTGATTTATGAAAACTTTCAAAGTGATGGAAAAGTTAGATGAGTGGGTTGTGCTGCAAACAATAACTAGTGTTTTACAACTATCACATTGTACTGCACTTTTAATGGTCTTACACTCCACAAAATGTTTTTAAACCAAGTTAATCATGTGAGCATGAACTCATAGCTGAACAAAAATTGCAGCAGAGAATGAAATATCGCTGCAGAAAACCAAGAACACAACTTTACACAAAGTCACAACATGATTGACACACTTGACATGTGTGTGACAATGTTTGTCAGTAGACATTACAAAGTGAAATTATCAATATCAGTCAGATTTGAAATTAAATTGACAAATAATGCACGCGCGCTGATGTTGATGCGTCAAATGCACGTGGAGTGCATTAGGCCTCGTATCCATAGGCTGTTCCCTTGTGGCGTGTGCCCTTGTTCCGTGTTTACTTTTTCCCATGTGACCTGCCACACAGACAACCTATGGATACGGCCACTAAGCAAAACAAAGGTTCGTTGTCTGTGTGGCAGGTCACATGGGAAAAAAAGTAAACACGGAACAAGGGCACACGCCACAAGGGAACAGCCTATGGATACGAGGCCTTAGACACAACAACATCAGTGCAAGTGCATTATTTTGTCTAATTTCCTGAGCAACAAGTAATACGCTTTCATTAACCTATTTCATACACGAGAAGAAGAAAAAAAAACCTTATTTTTTTCTGTTTTTAAACGTATTATCACTAAAAACGTTAGAAAATAGAAGCAAATATAATTACATCAACCCGCCCGAAAATGAATCGATCCTAAGCGACGCGAACCCCGCGAAACACTGCGCGTAGTACGCGATATACACAATCAATGCATGTTTCGTATTTTTCTAACCACTTTTCTGATTTGCTGCTTTGATATAGGAGTGTATGAAAACATAATAATGTAAATTGAATGCAAGACATAAGTGCTCACTTCAGCATCATGGCATTGCCTGTTGTGGATTAGCAGAGTCTTATAAAGTGTCACAAAATGTGGACCAGAGTAACAAAATTTTTAAAATAGATTAGGGCTTGAGACTTCAAAACCCAGGGGCCAGTTCTTTGAAGATTTTGGTTTATTTTTGGACACTGTATCACATTATTAGCAGGACATGGGTGGAGAAAATGGCAGATTCAGAAGATGAATTTGGCTAAAATTAGTGATGTCGAACCTTATAGTGGACCTTTTTTGTAATTAGTGATAACGAACCTTAGGGATAGCGAACCTTAGAGATAGCGGTCCTTAGAGATAGCAAACCATAACCTAATGACCTGGTGTGGATTAGCAGAGTCTTACAAAGTGTCACAAAATGTGGACCAGTGTAACAAAGTTTCCTAAATTGATGAGGGCCTGAGATTTCAAAACCAAAAAGAAAGAAAATGTTTTGAAAATTAGTACATCGGTGGGGAAAATGGAAATGAATCAGTAGAAATTCATCCATGGCATTACTTGTTGTTGATTTGAATCTTACAAAGTGTCACAAAATGTAGACCAGTGTAACAAAGTTTCCTAAATTGATGAGGGCCTGAGATTTCAAAACCAAGGGCCTGATTCTTGATGATTTTGGTTTATTTTGGACGCTGTATCATGTTATAAGCAGGACATATCATCAGGGTCCAATGATTTGTGTGAACAAAGAGAGACATATTTTTGGGGAAATGGCAATGAATTAATAGAAATTGTTACATTATCATCAGGTTCCAATGATTTTGGCAAAACAAGAAAGAACATTAGGCACATTGGGTGGGGAAAATGGCAGATTCAGGGGATGAATTGGGCTATAAAATAAGTAAATTAAACTGATGAGAGAAAGCCAAACAGCATTTCGCATCACAAAATCATCAGTTGGGCCTGTATCACAAAGTAGATGAAACGTTTTCTCATTAAAATTTCTATCATAATACAATTTCTTTCATTAGCACGTATGAGTATTTATCTGCTTCAAATATTATGTCACTGCCAGACCAGTGATAGGGTTAAAGTCCTTCTGTTACTTTTTTTCATATAAGTATTGATATACTGAGCTGAGCCAAAACAAACATACTTCCACTTTAAACTACAAAAGTTTGTATGGTTGTTCTACGTGGGGTGCATCAAAAATGTATGAAAATGTTCATTTACTAAAACAGCATATTTTATATACTTTTAAATACAATAAGTACTATGAACGCATATACATTAATTTGTACAACAACAACAAAATAATCTGTCAAACGGTATTTCTGCTTTGTACGATAGAGGAAAAGAATATCTGAGATAAGCGCAGTTCTTTCTATTTGCTACTTGCATAGTTCCGCCATTATGCACTATGTGCAGGGAGATCCTCGAACTGGCAGCATACGTGAAAGGAAGAATTACATAACCTTACACAGAATGTTATATAACTGGTTCAATCCACATTTTTACAGTAAGCGTATATGCGAACACCAGCGCACATCCGCGTTTCGCGTGAGTGTGTAAAATTCGTCATGTCTGGAATCTGTGTGCGTATCACGCTTACAAGTTGAATTCAGTATTTTGGAAGTATTGGATTAAGATTGCCGTTTTATTCAGTTTTATTGCTGATATCAACCGAAATCACTGATCTTTTTGTAAGGCTGACTGTCAATGATTAACTGACATTCCTTATGAAATAATCATGTGAATTATACGATCTTTAGCTTGTTTTCGTTGTTGAAAGGGATTCAATCATATTTCACCATTGTTCATCACCGATTAACAGTTCGCGTCCAGCACGTCTGCGTGGTTTACTCCCGGGGGGGGGCACTCAACTTTTTTTTGGTAGGGGTGTGCCACCGCCAGTTTCGAACTTGAGGTCTAAGGAACTGATCGGCAGGTCAAAAAGGGGTGTCTAGGGAACTGATCGGCCGGTCAATAAGAGGGGGTCTTGAGAACTGTTTGACCGGCCAAAAGGGGGGTCTTGGGAACTGATCAGCCGGCAAAATCTGAAAAATCTCGGCAACTAAACCATGCAGGCCAAACCAGGGTTCAATTTTGTTGCGTTTTTGCCACAGATTTTTGAAGGAACCGATTTCACTTTGAATTGTGCATTAAATTATTAAATCAGGAAAACCATTAAATTTAATGCAAAATAGGTCTGGTTTGGCCTATTACGATGAAAATCTCAGCAAAACAAAACAGCATTCGAATCAAAATTACTAAGACCCTGCAGACCTACAATCTATGCTATTAGCCTACTGATAATTATAGCAGCAGCTAGCAGCATTACATAAAAGCCCTCCATAAAAACAAACCCACAAGAATATTTTTTTCAGTGCCGAAAAGAAAAACATTTTGACTACATTGAACTGCATGAGATGATTGAGTGAAGTGTGCAGAATTTGACACCATTCCACTAGACCAGTAGATCGTAAATTACCTTTTAATTCACTGTTATGGCCAGCTGCAAGGACGTGCACACAATTATTTGAGGTACTTTTCCTCATATCTGGCTATTTTATTCCCAAAAGAGATCTCAAAATCATTTATTTCTAGCAAAATGTTCATCAGCTGAAGGCATCGGCACCCGCATCGGCATCGCGGCAGTGCAGTGCTGTTTAAAACAACAAACCAGTGTTGCCACTACTAAAGGAGCCCAAAATCCCGCCCAAAGTTCACCTTATTCCTAATACAATGTGTTTCAATGGGGAAGAAATTTATGGAAAATTCCCTTTGACGTTTTTGGGCTCGCAAAGTAGCTTTTGGGCTTGAAATAGTAGGACAAAAAACACGCCTGTCAAGATGCCAATGAGAGCGGAAATCGATGATCTGAGGGTCTATGGAACGGCTAGAAAAATTTCGGGGCTTCAGAGCGGGCAATCAATGAATTCAGAGGGTCTAAGGAACGGCTAGCGGCTCTGAAAAAGGGGGTCGTCGCCGCGGCACATACCCGTATAGCTGGGAAATGTGAGTGCCCCCCCCCGGGGGTTTACTTCGCTCGCGAAGCAAACCACGCAGACGATGTGGACGCATCGTTGCTAATCGGTGACGAGCAACGGTGAAACATGATTGAATCCCTAACACTATGACTGAAAGCCAATCAGTGAGGCATTTACTAACAACATCACAATATTATAAAAAATGACATCACAGTAGATCTTACACACCACTAAAATCAGTCTTCGTACCTCTCATTGAATCTCATCATTTTTGCCTTAATTAGGAATAGGATTAATGAGCCTATCCTCATGGTATTTTCCATCTAGATGTGCATGGAGACGTGGTGAAGCAGTGCGTGAGTCTATACCAAATAACACTTACAAAACCCTTACTAAGTATAGAGCATGGCTCTATTTGTTGCTTTATTTTTGAGGCAACTTTGTAACAATTAGGCCCCTACATCAAGATAAATTTGAAATATAATGTTGAACTACAATGTACTAGAGATACATTTTATTTTATTTAGTAGTGGTAATCATGGCTAGTTTTTTCATTGACATGTAAATCCAACCAAAATCAAAGACTGCCCCTGGCTACCCCCCCCCCCCTCCCCTTCACCCTCTCCCTCCTGGGTTGAGGTTAGGCATGTTAGGGGTCAACACTTGGTGGTATAGGGATATCTTTCCTGTCCGAAGGCCGATTCCATTTAGGTGTAAGTTGGGATATGTGTAAAGATTACAAATAATGCCAAAAAATTAGTTTGAAAAAGTTCATGTTAATGAGTTAATGTCTATTGGGTCACAATAATAAAAATAAACAGTTTGTTTCCAAGCTATAGAGATCTAGAAGTTTTATTTGATTCTCAATGTGAGAAAGTGAAGAAAATCAGTCAACTGGCTTTCCTATGCTCAGTGGTACTTGTCATGTTAACAAGAGTAAGTATATGCTTAATAGAATATGTTTCAGAAATTAGTGTTATGAAAAGCATGAAATATTGAGATATTTGTGGGAAATTTAAGTTTAATAAGGCAAACTATTTTTTTTCTTATTCTAAACTGAATATTCTGGTTTCTCTTGACAAGACACTCACTGATGTGCTCACTGCAAGTATCCCATCTGATGTGACAGACAACCCTCTAAACCACGCATCACCCACATCCTCAATGACACATCCAGTGTTGTGATAGCTAGCTGTGCCATTCCCTTCCCATATGTATTTGTACACATGGCACTTCCTATCCCCCCTATGATAACATGCAGCATATAATTGCCTTGCATCATTCCTATAGGATACAGCCCTGAATACACAACCATCAGGTGGTTCTATCCTACACAGATCCTGACCTACATCACCCAATGCTTTGATTACCATCTTATCCCTTCCCATTACCACCAGGTATTCTGTACTGATACTAAGATGATATGGAATGAAACTAATGGATACAATCCTTTGGTGTGTGAACCCTGGCAAATTACAAACCACCAATGCACCCTCATATAAACCTATCACAGCTGTATTGGCATTAGCTGCAATACACCATGGATCCACATTCCCATTATGAATCTGATATTTCTCTACATGGTTTGATGCTTCATGTATTGGGACCTGATACACATAAGATTTATTACTGCATACTACCAACATGCCATCAGGTACAGACTCACTCACTGCTGCACCATTTGGGTACACACCATCATATCCCCACTCATCAGATCTGAGGGTGTACAGTAGATGTGTCTCTTCTCTGCTCACATGATGTACCTCTACACTGTCATTTCCACAAATAGCCAGACGATCACTAGCCACAAAACACAAACCTCTTCCTGAGCCAATCTCATGTTTTAACTTCCACTCCAGCCCTGAAATGTGGAAAGATAATGGGAATAATAAGGTTTTTGTTTTTATATTTGTGAATATTAAATGAATGAATGACTGGATGGATGCATGAATGAAATCAGAATGGTCATCAATTCAATACAAACAAACATAAAAACATGCCCTATGTATGTCTATAATGTTTATATTCGCAAACAAAATCATGTGGAGTCAGCTATAAAGTAACTTACAATGATACAATGTAACATGTTTATAAATATGATAAATAATATAAATGATAAATAATATAACATTCAAAAAGCAACAAACACTTATACTAGCAATATTGTAACATTTGTAGAGGTGGACATCCTCAATTTTTTTTTCAAAATTCTGATCAAAATATTCATAACACTGTATGTACATGGTATACTAGGTGTAACACCTCAAGTCAATCAACCTCAGTCACAACTGATGGACTGATACACGCATTAGCAATATATGCACTGGAATAAAATTGTGATTTTTTTTTACCCATTTGTGTTTACCAGGCTGATTTCCAAATGTACACTATTTTTGCCCAAAGTAAAATTTTGTGTTTACTGTACCAGTTTTCAATTTTACACTTATGGGGGTAGGGGGCCTGGGGGATCACTCAAATATGACAGTGTACGCATGCGTGACCAAATTTTTTTCAAACACCCCCTAAACGATTTTTACCCTACCAGCAAATTTAGCCCCTTAATAAGGTAATTTATATAGAATTTACCCCCTAATGAGTTTTTGGCCAGTAAAAAATGCAACAAATGTACCCTTTTTGGACTTGTAATTTACCAAAAATTTGAAAAGGTACCCTAAACAAGTTGTTCAGATTCAGAAAACTACCCTTATTCTTGAAAAACAGTGTTTTTTAGACCCTAAATGTGTCATGCGCGTAACTTGCCTTGCCTAAAAAACACCCCCTTTTACTTGTTTTTTTGGTCACGCATGCGTACAGACCATTTATATGAATTATTTGGGGCGGTTTTAGGGGGTTAAAATTTTCTTTTGGGGGTTGAGTTAGCAAACATAGCAAACCAACTCATTTAGGGTTTCAACCCCCTTAATCCCCACCCACCTCAGCAAAGACCACTGCTGACTGCTCATATAAAGCAAACAAGCACACTAAATCCCAACTCCTCACTTTGTTTATCCACTAGTAGGCATGCTCATTGGATATGTGGCAAAATACTAGTAAGGTTTCACATATTTTGATAAAAAATCACAAAAAGGAGGAATTTTCTAACCACACATTCCCGAAATTGAAAAAAAAAAAAGATGTTTTTCATTTACCAAACACATGCATAAATCATGAAATCTTCATTATTTTGTTTTAATAAGCTGCTTGAAGTCCATTAGCATATATTATTACCAATCTGGACTGTGAGCCACTCAGCCAGGATGTTTCAGATGGAGGGCAACGGGGGAAGGGCAAGGTAACTTTTAAAGTACCAAAAATTGACAAAATGTGACAGAATAGGCTAAAAAGTATGCTGTAAAATATCCCAGGGGGTCAAGACAGGTGGGGGAAGCTTCCCCCGGCTACTCCGCTGTGTTAGTCAAAGAAGCAATAAACATAATTAGGCCTAAAAAAACCCAATTGTTTGATTGGCGTACCTGACCGATTAAAATTAGGCCCGACCCTAGAGTTTTTTGTTGTTGTTTTTTTTTGCCAAAAAATAAATGAATAAATAAATAAATGAAAAATTTAATTAAAAAAAAGAAGAAGAAAAAGTTCCAAGGACTTTATCAAACGCAATTTACAGCTTTAAAAGTTAAAAAATCCGACCTACCTACATGTACCCTAATTTTTTTTTATGTTTAGCCAATCAAACAATTTTTAGGCCTTATTGTGCATAACATAATTTTTCAGTCATGGTCGCAGCATATATGTGATTGTACACGACGACTGAGCCGTAAATATCCTAAATTGAATTCTGAGTTACAGTGTAAAATGTGCATGAAGGTCGTATATATAGGTACCTCAAGTTGGTGTGACCATGGAAGAAAGAGATAAGAAGGAACCACAACGAACGCATTCACTTTGTCCACTCCCTTTACCGACATTTAATTGACATTGTTATTCATGAGGATTTACTTTGATCAATACCCCGCGTTAAATAGGTGATTGGTATTGTATTCCATGTATTTGCATGTCTTCTGGAGCGTGTGTGAAGGATGATTTGAACTAATGACCTTCCGTGCAAGCACCCTATAGGATTTTCTTTGGTGACGTGATCATCGGTCATTGATGGCCTACATCTTTTCTTCCATTTTGCCCAATTTTTCCGAACTTTGATGACTTTTTTCTCAGAGTTGGCAGTCTTTGGCACTGAAACGAGTTAGCTAGTTACGATTATACACATATAAACTATTAAATTAAACAGGTTTTATGTACCGGACTCAACCGGAACATTGTGCATTATTTAAGAACATTTTACATCTATTTTTCATCGAAAAAGTCACCAAAATCTTACCTTATTTGCTAAAGATGAAACTCAGCAAAAAAACGGCCGATTTTGATTACCTTTTCGATGTTTTATAGGACATTTTCTACACAACACGATCAAGAAAACAGTTTGACTGTAGATCCCAAAACAAAGCTACTATACATGCTCAGAGCATCAGTGAAATTCCATAATCTTACAACTGGGTAGCGTTTGTTTGTTCGTGGATGGGTTTGTTATAAATTTTTCCAGTAATGATTTTGCCAAGCATCGATCGCGGTAAATGGATCATACATGAAAGTAAGTACCATTGATAGCTTTTCTTTTCATGCGTCAATAGATAAGCGGATTAAAACTTGGCCGATCGAAGTCGTTGTGGTTCCTTCTCATCTCTTTCTTCCATGGTGTGACAAGTATCTGATTTTAATAGTGTTAGTCAAACGTCTTTTAAACCAATCAATAATCCTATTGCTGGAGAGAATAATAAGCTTCTACCTATTTCTATAGAATTTTCAAATAGCTCTGGTCTTTGTTTGCTTTGCCTAAATCCTGTTCAAGTGGTGGATTACAAAGCATTTTATTTTGTCTAGTTATGTATAACCAACAATTAACAGGAGAGGACCTTGTTTACTTGGGGATGATTTGAAATGACCTTATGACTGTTTGAAGTTATTACCAGCAATGTGGAAAAAGAGACACATTTAGAAACAAAAAAAGCTGCCATTTTGTTGAAGGAGCAAAGTTCAACATAACCCGCTTCTGGATATCGTTTGTAGTCAAATGATATACCATTGTGAAGCTTATGAAGTTATGATATATATATTCTAAACACGAAATAAAACAAAATTGACCGGGGAGGAATTTACGGCTCATTCGTCGTGTAAAGTCACATATCTGTCTCTAAAAGGTAGGCCTATTATTAGAAATATCATTCCTTATCATTCCCATTTTAGCAAAAAATAGGTATTGTTGAAGGGCAAAAAATAAGTGAAATTGCTAAAAAAAATGTATTTTTCCCCTGAAAAAAATTCGCAAAGCAAGATATCTTCTGAAAGTTGGTGTTTTTAAGGCGAGTGGGGTGGTACATGCAGGAGCCGTATCATTTTTGAGTTTTAGCTACTTAACTAAAAGCTGGCAAATAATTATTGATGTCTTGAAGATTGAGGGTTGGGGCATGAAACGTGTTGGTGACACAATACACTGCACAAACAAGCACACATAGTTTAAATAATCAAAGTTCACTGGGCACATCGGAAAATAATCTGGATGTACACCCCTCCATTCCAAGTCCAACTCGGAAATATATGGAGTGGGGAATATATGATGCAAATATGATGGAGTCTGGACTCATGAAATCTAATCTCTTTGATTAAAGCTTACGAAACATGTAATTGACACCAAACATGCTTGTTGCTTTAAGACTCACTTACATTTTCTGTTTGTTTTATTTCTTGTTGCTAATACTATTTTGGAAAGGTGCATGTGTCCTGCTTTACCTGAGTTGACTCAGCTGAGCTGTGAATTCCTGAGCCAGCACTTGTTCAAGGATCATCAATCTTTATATCAGGCCTGGCAAAGTGCAAACCTGACCTAGAACTGGTTCCAGTTCCTTGAGGGTTGTGTGTGAAGCATGCATGGCCATCCAGAGCAATATAGGGCATTCATGGTCCCCCCCCCTACATTTGCACTGACATGATGACAGGAATGCCAGTTTTCAGGCAAATGCCTGATTTCCTCTCCAAATTTCTGCACTTTTATTTATTTTCAGTCCGTTTTGCGTGCATTTTCTGGCTTTTCCTGCAAATGGTTACTTCAGGCCACTGGCATCCGTGCCCGGGGGGGGGCACTCAACTTATATTTTGGTAGGGGTGTGCGGCGCGGAGCGCCGAACTTTGGGAACTGAGAACTGATTTTTGGGCAAAATAGGGGCTTGAAGAACTGAAATTTGGGCCAAATTATAGGCTGTTGAGCTAAAAATTTCCAATTTTTTTCCAAATTTGAGCTTAAAGAGCTGCAATTGTCTGAGTTTGAGGCTCAAAGAACTGGATTAGATTCAAATGTGGGGCATAAGGAACTGCCGGAGAGCCTGAAAAAGGGACCCTTGACCGCCGCACATACCCGTACCACCTTAACATGTGAGTGCCCCCCGGGCATCCGTGCACACATGAGGACTGGTGTATTTTGTAATGTCAGATAAGGACCTGTCATGGTCCCCTACACACTGAACAAGTGCTAACCTGACCAGGAATTATGGCAAGGGGCTGACCCATAGCCAGGATTTATTTTGGAGTGCTGGGCTACGAAAATTTGGACATTTTTTGGGAAAAAAGTCCACTTGCAACAAAAAAGTGAACTTATGATTTCTTTTAAAGTAGATCTTCTATTCTGTGATTTTTTCTTTTCAAATTAGGAACTTTTGTGAACATTTTAACAAACAATGTGGACCTTTTGGTAGGGGGGGCTATTCTATATTGCACCCACTTACTCCTGGCTATGGGCCTGGGCCTATTACGGACCTAAAGTTTTGAAACAAAAGTATATTGAATTGTTTAAAGGAGGATGGTCCAATTTTATCCCATGATGTATTCCTACCTATAATTTGCAATGGTATTTCAATCACTTTTATGTTTCCAGAAATTACATGAGATTTTGAAGGCCCCTGAATTCTGTGTGATAAATAAATGGATTAATTAACCCATTTTAGACATGTTTTGTCTAACAAAATTCAAGCAAATTAAGTATCTCTCATCTCTAATGTTTCTCTGGGTACTGACTGATACATCATTTCTCAATACAAGAAAAGTGAATCTCAAGTGGTGATAAGATCATTAATTGGACCATCCTACTTTAAAGGAGGTTCAAGTTTATATTTTTTTATATTTTTATAAGTTTTATCTACTTACCATCTTCTGCAAGATTTTCTCCCACCAATGTGGTTCTGTATTCATGGGACACGCTTCTCAGAATTTCCAAACTCTCTGGTCTCTGGGTGCGATCTTGATGCCAGCATCTCGTCATCAGCTGTTTCAGGAATTGGGGGCAATCATCAGGAATCTTGGGACGCAGGCCGTTTACACTAACTTGGAAGATCACAGTCTCAGCTTGCATGCCTTTGTATGGTATTTCACATGATACCATTTCCCAAACAATGACTCCAAAAGCAAATATATCAGCTTTTGGTGACAGTTGCAAATCAGTAAACCTCTCTGGCGCCATCCATCTTGCACTTCCTTTTGTGCTTTCTGTCGTCTTTGTACTAGTAAGTTCTTTTGCAATACCGAAGTCACAAATCTTTAAGACATCATCAGCTGTTAAAATGCAATTGTGCGATTTCAAATCGCGATGTGCCACATCATGTTTCTTAAGGTAGTTAACTCCGCGAGCTAAGTGAAAGATCCATCGATGAAGAAGATGTTCTGGAAGTTTGTCTTTATCTTTGAGATAATCATAAAGGGATCCTTTGGCAGCAAATTCAGTTACAATAACTACATGTTCCTTCTCCAGGACTGTATCATAATACTTGACAATATTCTTGTGATCAAGTCTCTTGAGGAATTCAATCTCACTTTTTTGCTGGGCTGTCAGTTGTCCATCAAATCTAATCTTCTTTGCGGCTGCTTCTATTGTCCCAAATTCTTTGGATTTCCAAGTGACCCTGAAGACTTCCCCACTGGCTCCGCTCCCTAAGCGCTCATGATAGGTCAAATTTGCACCCATATGGGCTTAAATCTAGTTCTGAAAGAAAAGAAAAGTACAGTTTGTTGTTAATTTCGAGGGGAAAAATCAATAATAGTATGTTCCAAAAGTTTTCAAAATCATAACATATTGATTGGCCAAAAGTAACACATTGCTTGATCACAAGGCATATTACA
The DNA here is from genome assembly GCF_039555335.1 of Amphiura filiformis. Lineage (NCBI taxonomy): Eukaryota > Metazoa > Echinodermata > Ophiuroidea > Amphilepidida > Amphiuridae > Amphiura > Amphiura filiformis. Next base: position 24,754,826 of record NC_092641.1, read on the forward strand.
TGTATACAACTTTGTTTTTTTGTGTTAATTAAACTTGCTTACATACAAATCATAACAAAAGAAGAAGAGAAGATGTGCGATTCTTTTAATAAAAATCATTAGATATTATGAGCTAAAACTTAACCATAAAAATCTAGCTGCCAAGTTTGTGTCGTCGTCATAATTAGTTGTGGGAAATATTTTTTCGGTATAAATAACTTGGGTTGTAATCAAATTGGGCTATTCCAGTTTGTATCCTCACACCCCTATGGAAGACATGACCTTAATCTTTCACATGGCGAGTGTAAATTTCAACTGGCCTATCCGAATGTGCAACTCCATTTGAAATCTACAACCCATGTATGGGAGATTAAGATCATATCTTCAATAGAGGGTGTAGGGATTTCAAATGGAATAGACCATTGGACCTTGATCAATACTAGTTTTGTGACTTTAGGCGTGGGAGTAGCATTGAACACAAGAGTTTGTTCACTCGACTTTGATAGCTTTTGGTGGTTTTATAGATAACATTTTCCTTGCGTGAAAACTCTGGTATCAAGTTCAGTCAAAGCAATTTATCTTGTCAGAGTGAGGTAATTGGTGATTACAAGTTTTGTACAATTGAAGAGATAAAAAAAGCAATATATCCATTTTCTTTGATTCAAGATATGGGCAAATATAACTTGTCAAATATAACGAACATAATAAGAAAATATGTGCTGTTTTTGATCATACTTTCAAAATATATACATTGGATTTGTCAAATAACATTATATAGGACAGATGTTGGTGGGGGCATTAACACAGGAAGTTTGAAAATGATGAATATAACGTTTTGCATCAGAACTTATCAATTGGACAGTAGCTAGCTATACAGACTGTATCAAAATGATCGGTACCCATCAGTTCTAGTGATTTTGGACTGGACTGCCACAATCAAATGATCTCCCCTTTAGTTTGTGGATAAATGTTGTAAATGGTCATAAAACTATAAAATATGGTTATTTCAACAAGATCCAATGTTACATTAGAAAGAAGCAGGCTTTTTAATAAACTTCAAAACTGATGGGTACCAATTATTTTGATACACTCTGTATACTGCCAGGTTAGGGGTAGTGATCTTCTCACTCTTGCTTAAGGGATCTAAAATGAGCATTTATTGCGTTTCGACAATATTTTTTGTGGGACATGAGAGCACCTCAGACCTATCGAATTGCATTCTGAATACGAAGCATGTCTTTCTGATACCAAATAATTTTCATTTTCTTTGCGGCTGCTTCTATTGTCCCAAATTCTTTGGTTTTCCAAGTGACCCTGAAGACTTCCCCACTGGCTCCGCTCCCTAAGCGCTCATGATAGGTCAACTTTGCACCCATATGGGCTTAAATCTAGTTCTGAAAGAAAAGAAAAGTATATTTTGTTGTTAATTTTGAGGGGAAAAATCAATAATAGAATGTTCCAAAAGTTTTCAAAATCATAAGATATTGATTGGCCAAAAGTAACACATTGCTTGATCACAAGGCATATTACATGTATACAACTTTGTTTTTTGTGTTAATTAAACTTGCTTACATACAAATCATAACAAAAGAAGAAGAGAAGATGTGTGATTCTTTTAATAAAAATCATTAGATATTATTCTAAAACTTACCATAAAAATCTAGCTGCCAAGTTTGTGTCGTCGTCATAAGTAGTTGTGGGAAATATTTTTTCGGTATAAATAACTTTGGTTGTAATCAAATTGGGCTATTCCAGTTTGTATCCTCACACCCCTATGGAAGACATGACCTTAATCTTTCACATGGGGAGTGTAAATTTCAAATGGCCTATCCGAATGTGTGACTCCATTTGAAATCTACACCCCCTGTGTAGGAGATTAAGATCATATCTTCAATAGAGGGTGTAGGGATTTCAAATGGAATAGACCATTGGACCTTGATCAATACCAGTTTTGTGACTTGATGCATTAGATGTAATCGAACACAATAGTTTGTTCACTTGACTTTGGTAGTGTTTGGTGATTTATATACAGATAGTAATTAGTTACCTTGATTGAAATTTCTGGTATTAAGTTCAATCAAAGCAGTTTATCTTGTCAGAGTGAGGTAATTGGTGATTACAAGTTTTGTACAATTGAAGAGATAAAAAAGCAATATATCCATTTTTCTCGATTCAAGATATGGGCAAATATAACTTGTCAAATACAGGGTGTCCCATAGTGAATAAAATTGAATGTATGTCGAGAAATAGACATCAGAATCAAACAATTTAAAATGTAACGCATAGCCTATTTTATTGTGCATCACATACAAAAAAATTATTTGATTCGGTTGACTGGTTGCGAAGAAATTAACGATTACATAATGCGCGCATCAATGCAGTTCATTCCAAGTTTGATCAACAGGCACCTTTATCATACCCGCTTCCTAAAGTTTGTGTATCTCATTAAATTTAGTTCATATTATATGTTTTATAATTCGACGGTGTTATGTTATTCATGCTTTCACTTCTTTGTCGGAGAAAACTTTGATTTCTGCAATTGGTAGCTTTCCAACTTTAATTCTTTAGGTTGTGCAAATATGTTATATTTTAACTTTCCAAATAATATTTGAGCCAAGAATGACAATGATCAAGTGCTTACAGCTTCACGTGTAATTTTTGATACCATGCGACATTAATGTTGAAGTTTTAAACTTTGCATTACAATTTCTTGGAAATATTTCAAAAACATTAACGTGTGTGAGAAAGACTTTTTTTGAATTCTGTATGCAATAATTCTTTATGCAACATTTATATCAACATTAACGAAAAAAGATATTTACAAGTACTGATCATTATCTTACATGCAAGCTTTCATTTTCAATATCGTGCAGATTAAAAAAAAATTGAACACAACCTAATTAAATGTTTTGCAAGAAAGATTATTTAAAAAGAACGAAAAGGATTTCACTGAACAAAATATGAAGCCGATTGACAGTTAACCAGTGCGCATTGTGTTGAATGATCTTTCTTTCAAACTTGGAATGAAGTGAATTGACGCATGCGTTATGTAAACGCTCATTTCTTCGCAATCAGTCAACCGATTCCAGTACAATTAACATATAAGATGCAGAATAAGATGGGCTACACGCTGATTTTTAGATTTTTGGATTTTGATGTCTATTTCTCGACTTACGTCCAAATTCATTTGCCCGGTAATTTTTTCTGGGACACCCTGTATAAAGAACATAATAAGAAAATATGTGCTGTTTTCGATCATAGTTTCAAAATATATACATTGGATTTGCCATATACATTATAGGACAGATGTTAGTGGGGCATTAACACAAAAAGTTTGAAAATGGCGTATATTACATTTTGCATCTGAACTTGTCAATTATTGGACAACACTAGCTATACAGGCTGTACCAAAATGACTGGACTGCCACATCAAATGATCCCACTAGTTTGTGGATGAATGTTATAAACCGTCATAAAACTATAAATTATTGCTATTTCAACAGGATCCAATGTTACGCTCGAAAGAAGCAGGCTTTTCAATAAACTTCAAAACTGATGGGTACCAATTATTTTGATACACTCTGTATACTGCCAGGTTAGGGGTAGTGATCTTCTCACTCATGCCTAGCCGTAACACCCAACCCTGCTTTTTGCTCTCGGAAGTTAAAGAAGAAATGAAAAAGGAGAGAAGATGAAGAAAGAAGTCAATTGGCACCCCCGGGATTCGAACCTTAGACCCCCTGCATGCCAAGCACACGATCACCGACCAGTAGCCACACGGTAACGCTGCCCCAGGCAGCGATTCCGTGAGCATATAGGACTTGGGTTGATTGCATCATCGCAGACCCTGGGATTCACGCATGCGCAGTATTCATGGTATTTTGTAGTATTTATGGGTGTTATAGTTAATGACCCATTTAGTTGCCATGTTGATTTAATGGTTAAATGCTTATATAGCTTCCCTTTCCAAAATCTATATTGCTGCTAACTAACTTATCCATTATGACCCTTCATCACCTGTTAATGCTCCATGGTAAGTACTCTTATTGTGGAGCAAAGAACCTGGGCCTGATAGTGGATCCACTACTGGCTCTTCTGCTGATCATACCCTACTTCAAATCCCACTCTCCAAGATGAGTGTTGGTGACAATTAGTTATTCAAAACTCTGGCTTACCATGTCAGGGAGACACATGATATTCAGAACTTTATTTCTTTGCTTTGATTTTGTCGTTATTAATGTTTTATATGATGTTTGATTAATTGATTGTTTTGCTTATGTATTTTTGTGTGCTTTAATCATAACTGGAAAGACGTGTTATATAAATTTGTGAATTTTTGTGACTGCAGAAAAATCCCCGTAATTCTAATCACGAACTATTATAGCTGTCAAGTGTTTATCAAATGATATGTATGAGAGTTTCACATTGGGCTAATTAATTCCTCCAAGATCTAATGGGATATTCCAGAAATTAAAGGCACTCCCTCTAAAGAAGACATAGGATTCTCAACAAATTTCACCAATTTTGTTCTCCGGGAATTCTCTCAAAGAGGGCTGTCTTTCTCAAAACCCTAAAGAAGACATGGGGATTCCCAAGAAAAGACCCTTTTTTAAGGCTTGGGAATTCCCAAAAATGTTTGCAAAAAATGTATCTGTTTTCTTAAGGGACATGGGATTTCCCAATTTTTTAAGCATTTTTTTTTTTCAAATTGCAAATTTCCATTTGTTTTTAAATAAAATTTTGGTCTTTGAATGCCCAAAAATGTATAGGTAAAAAGTTACTATGTGTTTGGGTGCCATTAATTTCTGGAATAGCACTTGGGTGGGTGGTCAGAAATACAATCTGATTCCAAGTTATGGCAGCTGTGTACTCTAGACATTGTTTCTTTCGCAAAATTGAGTTTTTTTGATATGTTTGTACTTTGTTATGTTTTTTATAAATACAAGGAATGAAAATCCAGATTTGTAAACTCCAACTGCAATATTTTAAGGATTTTATTTCACTATTCCACTCGTGTTTGAAATTGAAAAGGAAAGAAAATCTTTGTTGTACTAGCAGGATACACGCGCGCAACAACGCATCGCGTTGCGTATCGCGCAATTTGTTAACGCACAAATACGCTACGCATACACGACGCTTATCTGCATGCGCGGCGCATCTTATGGAAACACCACGGAAGCACAAAAACCTAGTGGTCAAATGGCTCCGTTTTAGCTGATAAAATGTGGGTTTTTCAAGTTCTTTCCCCCGATTTAAATATCAAGTTATGAATGGATTTCGCTCAAAATTCTCAAGGGGCCGTGGATTTACCCGATGTTTATGTAATGTAAGGTAGAAAAACATTCTCCTGCGAGATTCGATGAAAGTGCAAAATGTGACCACTTTAAACTTCAACGACCATTATTTCAATGTTCATTTTCTCGGTAAAATGACAATTTAGGTACACAATAACTCAATAAATACAGCATCTATAGGTAAGCAAATATGATCATCGTAAAAGCATGATCGACTCAAGAAACGGTTTTCTCATTTTTTTATATTTTGGTCTATTTCCGATTTTAGGCATCATTTTGTGCAAATAGGCGTTTGTGAATTTTAAAATGTTCAATTTGATGCCTTATATGGTCAATATCTCAAAAATAAGGCCAATATCAAAAAATAAAAAACCGTTTTTGGAATGGAGCCTCAAGATTGAGCTAAAAACAAAATAAAATATTTTGGAAGGAGTGTTTTTTTGTTATGATGTACCTAACAAATATTGCCAAAACTCACTTTTTGTGATTTTCTTCATAATTGTTGTTTTTACCCCAAATCTGTATTTATATTCAGATTTATTGATGTCTTGCCTTCATAAAAATGTATACTTTTATATGTCTTGCGCGGATAATTACAAAGTTATTGCACTCTTACTACATGCATGTCTGAGAGTACACAGCCTCCTTAAAGGGAACATGTGATCAGTAAAAACTAACATTTTGTGGAGAACAACTAAGAATCTATTCTTCACTGAGATTACACATTATTCCTTTTAGCTGGTTGGTCCTCTCCATTGGTAGGGGCATGCAGCATTTTGTAACAAATGTAATCTTCCAACCCTGCAACCTGGGGGATTGGATGGTAGACTAACAAGGGGATAGTTGGGGCATGTTAAGTATACAGGGATTACCAGGAGCTACCAGGGGTCTGGGAATGTATGGTATTCTGCTTAGATATATGAATGTTTAACTGGGATTTTTTATTTTGTTTTATTTTTGTTTGGATTCTTGGGAGTGGGGTGCGGCTAGGGCTGTTGTCGACAAGGCTGTTGTTAACAATATTGTCGACAAAACAATTTTCCTTGTCGATAAGCTTGGACTAATTGTTATTAAAAATATAAGAGATAAGCTTAAGATCAGCATTATTTATCATGAAATGATAAATGAATAATGGAGCATAAGATGACAATGATTTAGTAGATTTTGTTGCGGTAAGTTAGCGTTTTGATAGCGCCGTGGTTGATGGCAATACTTTGATGTAAATAATCAACGCATAAATGTGGTTGCTGAACTTAATATTTGGATTTAATTGATATATTACTTTGTCAATAGCTTGCCGATATCAGATCTTGAGATTTGACAATTGTCAGCAATGAAAGTTCTACTTGACAACAGCCCTAGGTATTGATTTTAGATAAAGTGGACATTTTGGTGCAAGAACACCCTATAAGAAAGTAGAAAGCTTAATCCAATTTTATCAAAAAAAACTTAAGCATTTAAGAATGGTTGACTTTTTATGTGCAACAGCTTCCAAGAAGTTTTAAAAAGTTTTCTTCAAAATACCATTTTGCGGGTGTTTGGATGGATGCACTCATTGACTTGGTTTTTCTTGAAAATGGTGGGTTTACTACACAGTAATTGTTCTTTGAAATCTCATTACAGTTACCTATTACTTACAAACTGGGCTTCATCGATACCAGAGTCTTTAATGTTATTCTACTACTTCAGGATATTTGATAGTTGATACTTTTTAGTATGTGGTAAGTTTATATTTTGATTCACATTGTCGGACGTACGCCCGGCGGAACTTGGTCGGCGCAAGTTGCTAGGAGTAGCGGTAGGTGCTGCCAGGAGTAGGTGCAATGTGAACGATGGTCAGCGTAAGTTCCGCCAGGCGTACGTCCGACGATTTACTCCTGACAAAAGTCAGGAGTAGCGAGCTGGGTGTAACTTCCGCCAGGTGTAAGTTGCAATGTAAACGCAGATTACGCCTGGCACCCGGAGTAAGTTTGACCTTTTGTTGGTCGGAACTAAGAAATTACATATCGCGTGGATGATAAAGGTCACAGAAACACCGGAAGTGGTAGCCAATGTTTACGCCAAACAGAAGTGAATACTTGGTGGAATTAGTCGGCGTAGGCTAGGTGTGGACACGCGGTAGGAATAGATAAAATATTTGTGGAATTTTGATCAATGTTAGCGTAAGTTTACGCCGGGTGTAACTCAAAATGTGAACACACTTGGCTATATACCGTAAAGATTCGCCTAATGGCTTACTTGGGCCCCTTTGCCTTGGGGTTAAATTTCATGTGCAAATAGAAATTAGCTCCTTCTGAAATCCCAACAAGAATTAAGGTTATGTGCCCTTATTTGCTTGTGAGAATTTTTCAGGTGGGCATTTTTAGGTTGTGCCTACAATTCCACTTATGTCAAAGGATTTCATAGCGCCATTAGGCGAATCTTTATGGTATTGAGGTTTGTCCATCATTTTAACCAAATTGCCCATCCTATTAATTTGACCTTGATCTTATGGTTGGATAATATTTATGATATTGTATACAAATATTGTTTAATTGATACAGTGAGCTTGCAGACTAAATAAACAAACCAATCAAAATAATTGTATTACAAGTCAAAGGTTTACGATTCCTTGTTTGCTTGTATCAATAGGATCTCATACATGATCATAGTTAGAATACAGTTCTGTAACACCAATATGTTTGTACATCCGTAACATGACCTTTGAATGTGTTGGGTACAAAAACTCATACTCCACAGCTTGAGGTCAAATTTTGAGTCTGACTTAAATGGAGGTTAATGAACTGTGCCCTGCTTACGAGACTAATTTGGCTCATATTGGGCTATTCTTTTTTAAATCCATACACCCCCTCATGAAGACATGACCTTAATCTTTCACAGAGGGGGTGAAGATTTTAGATGGAGCCACCCATTTAGGTAACCCCATTTGAAATTCACACGCCCTGTGTGGAAGATTAAAGTCATGTCTTCCATAGGGGGTGTATGGATTTCAACTGGAATAGCCCATTGTATTAAATACATTTCATATTCTTTAATAATTGCTTCTATGATTACATATTTGATACAAAAATTGAACCTTTTGGACATATACATTGATTGCACTCTTGAACGTTGCTTAGGCCAATGAAAGTCAATTCCTTGTTTCCCGTTACACAATTTTTCATGACTGTGTAGGTGACCATTTCATTTTTCATTATTCATTATTTTATACCATTTCATTATTGCATCTGTTACAGGTGTAAACCAATAACTACCCATGTATACGAGAACAGTTTGTAGTTTACAGATGTAGTTTACAACCACATGAAGGAGAACAGGTTATTGGCGAGTTAAAAAATAGGCGAGTTAGAAAAAGGGCGAGTTAAAATGGCGAGTTACCCCCTGCAGTGTTTTCCGGAAAGTCCACGCGGCGAGTTGTGAATTTCTGGAAAGTCCATGTGGCGAGTTGTGAATTTCCGGAAAGTCCATGTGGCGAGTTGTGAATTTCCGGAAAGTCCACGTGGCGAGTTGTGAATTTCCAGAAAGTCCATGTGGCGAGTTGCGAATTTCCGGAAAGTCCATGTGGCGAGTTGTGAATTTCCGGAAAGTCCAAGATTTTGAACCAAAAATGCAGTTTTGGTCAAAATTCAAAAGATGATTATTTAAAAAAATTGATACCATTAATGTATTCTTTGACTCATGTCCGTTCCATATTATACTTTATCATAATGTATTTGTATGATTTTTTATTTCAAGAGTAGTGAGATATTAGGTTTCTTTTATATTAGTGGTTGCTTGTTTATCACATTTTGTTTATATTTTTCATGGTACATAAAATAGTTGAGTAATCAATCGACTGATTATGTGTTGTGCCCCTTTGTGTTGTGTTTTTTTTTAAAAGTGTTTAAAAAAGTTTTATGACTTTTATTTGTATAACTTTTTCAGATTTTATTTATACTAGAAGAAGAGGGCAGCCTATGCACAGGCAAGAGTAGCACTGCCTCTAAATATTAATTCCCAAGATCATTGCAAGCCCGAGAGAAATATATGCTAAATGGAAACTGATTTTGCTGATTTTGGACTAGCAGCTTTAAAAAGAAACAGTACTTGATACACTGTGACATTTTTAACTCACTGTTGGGACTTCATCATAGTGTTACTGTAACTCGCCACTGGGACTTCATAGTGTTGCTGTAACTCGCCACCGGGACTTCATAGTGTTACTGTAACTCGCCACTGGGACTTCATAGTGTTACCCATGGAATATCTAAAATAGCCTGACTCTGCGGGGGGTAACTCGCCTTTTTAACTCGCCTTTACCTAACTCGCCCATATTGTAACTCGCCTAAAACATGCTCTCCACATGAAGGTGATTGTACAACTATTATCAAAAGTTTCACAATATTTTTACGGGATGAGATCTGAGAGCAGATCAAAAAGTGCGGGGCAGAGTAGTGAATAGGTATTCATTATTAATTCATTATTAACCATATACCATGCTCCTACTGCAAATAAAATCCCTGAAAAAAAAAAAAAAAAGAGATTTATGATATATTTAAAACCACAATTATTTATTGGTATGTTAAAGTTTGTTAGAAATCAACATTTTATTCAAAATAATGAAATATTTGGCCAGCAATTGGTTTTGAGCGGAGTGAAATATTGTTTACATACAATGTCAAATATGGGCCTCCTTTATGTATATGAGAAATGATGCATTATTTTGAAATGAGAAATAGGTTGGATATCCAGGACATAATATCCGGGCAGCCGGGCAAGGCCTGCTTGAAAAACACAGCTATGGATTCCATAGTATGGAAGGAATCAATGAAATTGCATTATAAAGATTTTCAAATATGTAAGAATTTTATTTCAAAATATCCAAGGGAAAATCCCTTTAATCAAATACCAATATTGATGTGATCTTTGGTAAGATAATATTTTACACAATATTATTGTAACCAAATATCGCTTACCATATTTAATTGATATAACAAACTGTCAGACTAAATAAACAAGCGAATCAAAATTAAGAAAATTACAGTGTTAAAGTTTCATTTGTTCAGTTCCTTGTTTGCTGGTATCAAACACAGTCTCAAACATGCTCAAGACATGGTTCTTTAACCCCAATATGTTCGTACATCCATTACATGACCTTTGAATGTATTGGGTACAAAAACTCATAACACAAGGCTCAAAACTAATTTTAAGCCTGACTTAATGAACTGTGCCTCTGGTTATGAGACAAGTTCAGCTTAATAATGTAAGGCTGTATCAAAATGATTGGTACCCATCAGTTTCCAGTGATAATGAATAAGACTACCACATCAAAATGCAACACAGAAGCTGCGATGATAGATGAATGTTGAAATGGTTGTAAAACTATAAATCCTGGGCATTTCAAGAGCAGCCAATGTTGTATATTGAAGAAGCAGGCTTACCAATAAACAACAAAAACTGATGGGTACCAATTATTTTGATACAGTCTGTATGGTACAATTCTTTTATACAAATTCAGCTCAATAGTATATGATACAATTCTCATACATAGGAGTCAAGATACCACAATTGGATCGGTATTTGCTATCAACTTCAGTTCAATTCTCGCTATTCACAATAAGGGCGCCGCCAGCGGTTTGCGATGTAATCGCGATGTCACATGTTCCTATGTAATAGCATGGTAATATTCGTATTGCGCGGACTTGGATGTCGACCTTTTCCCATGATACATCACGATTACATCGCAAACCGCTGGCGGCGCCCTTATTGTGAATAGCGAGAATTGTATATGATACATTCCATTAGCTTCCATTATTCTATATGGTTTACTTGCTTCTATGATTTATTATACAATTTATTCTCTTTTATGCATTTGAGTAAAGATATCACAATTTGAATCAATATTTGCTGTCAAATTCAGCGGAATTCAGTGTCAAGTCATGTGAGTGCAAGAAAAATATATGAAAAATAGGTGTATATTGCTGTTTAAATTATACCTCTTTGTCTGTAATAAACGCCCCAGGGCTTCCGTTCGTTTCCGGGTTGAAATCCAAGATGGCGGTGCACCGGCGCTGCGGTGCGCTGGAGGTAGTGGGACTTGAAGATGCACCTGGGACCAGAGAAGATGAGAATATTCCCATCTTCTCTGCTAGGAACAACTTGTAAATGTTATTTCAAAATCTAAATGAGGCAGCCATTGCAAATTTGAATTTCTTTCATCCACACAATGTGTAACAGGATACATCTGGTTGGATTTTTACATGAATTTGACTTGCTACTAGTATTTATATTTTATAATAACTGTGTTAACATTGTTGGACATACGCCCAGCGGAACTTGGTCGGCACAAACTGCTAGGTGTAGCGGTAGACGCTGCCAGGAGTAGTTGCAGTGCGAACGATGGTCAGCATAAGTTCCGTCTGGCATATATCTGACGATTTACTCCTGACAAAAGTCAGGAGTAGCAAGCTAGGTGTAATCTCTGTCAGGCGTTTGTTGCAATATGAACGCTGTTATGCCTGGTACCCAGTGACAGTGGCGGCGCTAGGGGGCAAGGGGGGTATATTTTTTTGCGCAAAATTTGCCAATTTTACCCCCCTGAAATTCACTTTGCCCCCAGTGCCCCTGAAAAAATTCCACTGCCCGTTGAAAGTTTTACCATTTTTGGTTGGAACATTTTGCGTGGTTGAAAAGGTCACAGAAACACCAGATGGTAGCCAGTGTTTACGCTGACCAGAAGGAATGCTTGGTGGAACTTGCTGGCATAGCACTTGGAATAGGCTAGGTATGGACACACGGTAGAATCTAGGAGTAGGGAAAATTTTTATCAAACTTACGCCGGATGTAACTCAAAATATGAACACAACTAATGACTAAGTTGAATTCAATTCAACTAAATGATGCACCTGTGATTCATGCGTCGTTGGTGATGAATAACTTCATATTACAGTCCTTATCAAATATACTTATTTCATAGTGTGAACAAACCCCTTGGTTGTATGATACAATTCATACACATTTGCTTTTATGATATGATTCGTACAAAACTTATTTCATAATCAACTTGTGACTTATTCATAGTGTAGACAAGTCCCTTGGTTGTATGATTAGAGTCACGCGGTAGCCGTGACCAGCAAGATTTAAAAAAAAGACTGATAAAGAAGACTAATAACAGATGCTCCCGCGAGACTATATTTACAGCTAACATTAAAACACTTGACTTCTATTGTTCGATGTTATTTTTCGCTGGGTACAAAATGTGGCTAAAACCATGCTAAATGTTATTTGCAGTCCCAGGTGTAATATCTTGACAACTCATTTATTCAAAAAGGGCCACCAATCCTACAGTCAATCATTGTTCGTAATAAACAAATATTTTTGCTTCCATTTCACGCGGTATTTCATAGCGAAAATTAGTGGCAAATTATACTGATCCAGAATTTTTAGACACTGCTACAGGTCTACCTGGTTATCACCTTCACACTACTTTTTCAGATTCACTTCCAATTATACCCTAGCAATTTCTGAAATACCGTACATACAAATTCCGAACCCCATTCGCCAAAAAATCAAGTTTTTCACAATTCTTTTGTTCTTTTCGGACGACACATCAATTCATATAATAAATATTGTACATCGACACGCTATTTCACAGCAGAGTCCCGTGCTGTAATGGTAAATGACTTGGACTCCTATTCCGGGGACTGGAGTTCGAAATCCGATGACCAATTTTTTTTTGTTACAATCTGTTATTAAACAATTAGTTTTCGTTCATCAAGGATAACATAATTTTAACATGGTGCTATTGTGATATTATTTTTTTTATCAAAGCAAGATGTTTTATGCTCAGGGAAATTGTTTATTAAAATTACCCCCCCCCCCCGAGACTGCAGGGCTTGAAGAATGAGGGAAAGTAAAACCACAAATCGCGAAAGACCGCCAACAACCGCCGCTCAATAGGGATGTCAAACTAGATTGCCCCGCAGGGCAACAAAGAACCACAAACCGCAAAATATGGATATCCAACCAGTTTAAAAGACACATTAGCCACCGATAGAGGCCAGGGTCTGAACAAGTGGAGAAATTAAAACCACAAACCGCAAAAGAACGCCAAAAACCGCCGCTCACTAGGGATATCCAACTATATTGGCCCGCAGGGCTACAAAGAACCACAAACCGCGCAATTTGGATATCATACAAATTAAAACCACAAACTGCGAAAGACAACCAACAACAGCCGCTCAATAGAGACATCCAGTTAGATTGCCCCGCAGGGCTTCAAAAACCACATGCCGCGAAGTATAGTTATCCAACAAGCTTAAACTATAAATTAACCCCGATAGATGGTAGGGCATAAAGAATGAGGGAAATCAAAACCACAAACCGCGAAAGACCGCCAACAACCGCCGCTTAATAGGGTATTGCCGCTTAAAATCCAACTAGATCTATAAATCTAAATAACTATCAACCGCGAATTTTGGATATCCAACTAGATTGCCCCGCAGGGCAACAAAGAACCACACGCCGCGAAGTATAGTTATCCAACGAGCTTAAACTATAAATTAACCCCCGATAGAGGGTAGGGCATGAAGAATGAGGGAAATTAAAACTACAAACCGCGAAAGACCACCAACAACCGCCGCTTAATAGGGAAATCCAACTAGATTGCCCGCAGGGCTACAAAGAACTATCAACCGCGAAATTTGGATATCCAACTAGATTGCCCCGCAGGGTTACAAAACCACAATCATTAAAACATAATTATCTTGCTAAGTCGTGGCACTTAGACGCTTCCGTAGTACACAGTGCTACATAGTTTCAATTTGAAGTAAATCGGACTGACTCTGTGTCAAATCAAAACCACAAACCGCGAAAGACCGCCAACAACCGCCGCTTAATAGGGATCGCCGCTTAAAATCCAACTAGATCTATAAATCTAAATAACTATCAACCGCGAATTTTGGATATCCAACTAGATTGCCCGCAGGGCAACAAAGAACCACACGCCGCGAAGTATAGTTATCCAACGAGCTTAAACTATAAATTAACCCCCGATAGAGGGTAGGGCATGAAGAATGAGGGAAATTAAAACTACAAACCGCGAAAGACCACCAACAACCGCCGCTTAATAGGGAAATCCAACTAGATTGCCCCGCAGGGCTACAAAGAACTATCAACCGCGAAATTTGGATATCCAACTAGATTGCCCCGCAGGGTTACAAAAACCACAATCATTAAAACATAATTATCTTGCTAAGTCGTGGCACTTAGACGCTTCCGTAGTACACAGTGCTACATAGTTTCAATTTGAAGTAAATCGGACTGACTCTGTGTCTCGCTGGCATCGTCAACATTGGGTATGTGTTGTTCATATTTACATTTCTTAGTTGCCTTGAATAATTCAAGTATATTAAAATGTATATGTATCCCTATTAACATCACATACAGTCACGCGGTAGCTGTGACCATGCACAGCAAGTTTTAAAAATAAACGGCTGATAAAGTACTGTCATAAATCAAGGATAACATAATTTCAAACATCTATTTTTCGTTTTATTCGTTTTATGGAGTACTTCGTAACCCGATGACTTTCCAAGCTTAGAGCTGCTTGGCTACATTCATAAAAAGAAAGAAAATCCACCAAAAAAACGTTGACAACGTAAAGAAAGCAGCAAGTTTAAAAAGCCCCCACCGCGGCTCACTTTTTGAAACTTGGTCCCATTTTGAATATCAACAGCAAATCGGTGGTTTTAACGTTTAAACAATAGCATCATTTCCATTAACATGCCTACTTGTTATTCGTTTAATTCAATCATTGGTCATGAACTTAATAATTAGGCCTATTATAAAACAAAACATATATAGGATATTGGCAAGAACAACATAATAACCTTTCTGATCGTTCCAGAATTATGCTAACAACTTAATATCGCATCGGCACATTAAAGATACATAACACTTCTGGAAATAATTTAAGTTGATAATTATGACAAAAATTAAATCAGTATCTTTTACAAATGGGACCAAGTTTCAAGAAGTGAGCCGAGGTGGGGGCTTTTTAAACTTGCTGCTTTCTTTACGTTGTCAACGTTTTTTTGGTGGATACAATTCACACACATTTGCTTTTTCTGCCGAAAGCAGTATGTATTCGAATTGGAACATGAAACACGACTATTGGGCGAAATAATGGCCGGATTGCCATGACAAATCATTCTGTCAAGTACATTTGGGCTACGTTTTCCATGTTGCCACGAAGTTCTTACAGTACAAAATGCTCAATGAGTCTGCATTTCGGGCTAATGAATTATGCATTAGAAAAAAAAAAAATGACAGGGACGGTCATAAATTCTTTATACGGGGTTGTAGTAAAATGTTTGCCTTGAAGAGTGATTATAAAAATGTTTGACTTGATTCTGGACTTTGAAAAGAATATAAAGCTTTGAATGTGTAAAGTTTTTATTGTTTTAAAGAAGTTAATCTGAAATAAGGTATCTGTGAAGGATTTTAGGGATATTTAAAGGGCCTGCACCCCCCGTCTTACAAAATGTCGAATTTTTTGTGAACGGTAGCTAAATAGTTCAGCCTGAGACGAATATTTAGGGGAGATCGGGGCAAAGTGGAACACGGGGCAAAGCGGAATCATCAGTCGGCTGCGGAGCAGGTGACTACAAGCTCCTATCTTTGGCTGCATCCTTTTTTGTACTTTGTGTACTTAACCCTCTATCTTTTTAACCAAATATCCCACAGAGTCGTGCGATATGTCAAACTTTTCCTCTGGTCATAAAGAACAAAAAGTCAGTGGTCACATCTCTGTAGGATCATTGGTTGATGAGATATAGTCACTTTTTTCTACTTTGTGCATTTAACCCTCTATCTTGTTAACCAAATATACCACAGAGTCGTGCGATATGTCATACTTTTCCTCTGGTCATAAGGAACAAAAAAGTCAGTGGTCGCATATCTGTAGGATCATTGGTTAACGAGATATAGTCACTTTTTCTACTTTGTGCATTTAACCCTCTATCTTTTTAACCAAATATACCACAGAGTCGTGCGATATGTCAAACTTTTCCTCTGGTCATAAGGAACAAAAAAGTCAGTGGTCGCATTTCTGTAGGATCATTGGTTTATGAGATATAGTCACTTTTTGGGGCGCCCTCTACGGAGGCGTCCCACAATATTGGCATGTACTTGTGAGTAGCTTCTAATTTCAGTCTTACTAGATTTACTCCGCAATTGTTGTGCTATTTTGCTAAAATTATGCCCTTGCTCAGAAATAAATCCACAATATGCTTGGATTTTATTTTATTATTGTTTTCTGTTATGCACAGGATAAAATGGTGTGCGTATATTCTTTGTTTAAAAGACAAAATTAATGGATTTGTAAAAACACCAAATAAATCGAGACCTTTGACCTTTGTAACCACTTTGACCTTTGTAACCAGTTTACCGCCTCTTAGAACCCGATAGACGGTGACCAACACTTTGGATTACAATAGCCTAATCTGAATGGCATAGTCCAATAAGCTCAAATAAACAATCATAGTGCAAAATTTGACCTAACTTGCAGAGTATGAGTTTTTGTACCCAAAGTTTCAAAGTCAGGCATCTTATCAAGATCAAGATAGTGATAGTGACATAACAATTAACACGCTTATCTTACCAAGGTCTTATCTATCTGCATGGGGTAATTGGAAATTATGGTGTAGCCTATTTGTTTTAAGGATGAAACAACTGGCTCCTTTTGCATGGAAATTAGAACAAATTACTATACAAGCTGTATCAAAAAGTTTGGTACCCAGCAGTTTTGATAGTAATTGAAAAGCCTGGTTCTTCCAAATGCAATATCGGGTCCCCCTTAAAATGATAAAATGATCAGACCATAAATCTTTTGTGACTGTTTATGACATTAATCAACAAATTATGCGGATCCTAGATGTGTCGAGGATGTTATGTTTATGAACAAAACGTTACGTTTGTATTTTCAACATTGTTAATCATTGCTACGTGTATGTTAACAAATGAAAGTTCTGTAATTATTTTAATTCTTCAATGCTAAGTTAGTAAGTATTCTTTTGGATATCATCAAATTGTAAATCTCTGGTCAGATTTTCAGTGTGTTAACAACTATGTATCAAAGATGTTACGTTCATGTACAAAACATTAACGTTCTTATCTTGTAAACATTGTATACCCATATAGCTACTTTTGAAGAATGAATGTTCTGTAATTGTCTTTTATCCTTCATCTCTATTAGATTTTCAGTGTATTAGCAAGTAGATGATGTATATGTATCACAGACGTTATGATGTATATGTATCACAGACGTTATACATTCATAAAAACTTTTCTTTTGGTCAACATAGGGTAGATCCTCTTCTATACTATCCATCATATACCCCCTGCATAACGAAATTCAACAATATTCAATATCCAAAGCAATATCATCACTACAATATGCCCCAAAATTGAACTCCCCACCCCACATAATCGCAAATTGACACGACAGCTTCATTCCAATTCAATTTATTTCATCCAAAACGGTCCTGTGATACACCTTCCCCAATCAAACACATTTGTCTTGCATTTGATCATCTTCTACTCTTCCCTAGAAAAAATCATTATGATACCAAATCCCCGGGACCAAATCTAAACACCATGCCATGGAATTCACCATATCACGTCCAAGCTCACATAATTTGGGCGCCCCATTCCTTTTTTAAAGGAATTTTTATTTCTACTTTGTGCATTTAGCCCTCTATCTTTTTAACCAAATATACCACAGAGTCGTGCGATATGTCATACTTTTCCACTGGTCATAAGGAACAAAAAGTCAGTGGTCGCATATCTGTAGGATCATTGGTTGATGAGATATAGTCACTTTTTTCTACTTTGTGCATTTAACCCTCTATCTTTTTAACCAAATATACCACAGAGTCGTGCGATATGTCAAACTTTTCCTCTGGTCATAAGGAACAAAAAAGTCAGTGGTCGCATTTCTGTAGGATCATTGGTTTATGAGATATAGTCACTTTTTCTACTTTGTGCATTTAGCCCTCTATCTTTTTAACCAAATATACCACAGAGTCGTGCGATATGTCATACTTTTCCTCTGGTCATAAGGAACAAAAAAGTCAGTGGTCGCATATCTGTAGGATTATTGGTTAATGAGATATAGTCACTTTTTTCTACTTTGTGCATTTAACCCTCTATCTTGTTAACCAAATATATACCACAGAGTTGTGCGATATGTCAAACTTTTCCTCTGGTCATAAGGAACAAAAAAGTCAGTGGTCGCATATCTATAGGATCATTGTTAATGAGATATAGTTACTTTTTGTACTTTGTGCACTTAACCCTCTATCCTTTTAACCAAATATCCCAGAGTCGTGCGATATGTCAAACTTTACCTCTGGTACGTGAAGACGGCCCGATTGGCGCGAGGTTCATATTGGTGCGTATGCACCAAATATGTATCTTGTAAACCTTAAATTTTGCCTTGCCTTCCTTCGTAATCCTGATTGGGCCACAAAAAAATGTGTTCCACTTTGCCCCGGTCTCCCCTATACTAGGTATATTCGTCTCAGGCTGTCTCCGGTTTTAAAGCATCGCTCGATGGGTTAAGCTTTACTGATTTTCTTTATTTTAATACTAGTATATTGTAAAAAACCAAGTAGCTGTGGTGTTAGCTCAATATGCTAGGAAAATATTATAACCGATGACTTCATGTTCACTTTGGCTAAATCAGCTGTATTTTTTGCTGATAAGGGTGCATAAATTAGCATTCGACATGTTGGAGAAATTCGCGTCAACTGTTTCACTATTGAAGTAGTAGCACTGACAACGTTCTTCTTCTTCTTCTACCGGTGAGTACATTCCTCTCTTCGAGAGTATCGCCGTACACACGACGAAATGATTGCAAATTTACATTTGTAATCATTTTGACCACAAAATATGATGTGAAAATACCGGGGAAATACAGGTACCCCCAGGTAGGCCCTAAACAATGAGAACAAGTCCTCAAACATTTGAAATTTGTAGCGTTACTATAGGTATGCCAGGCAAACCTTAGTTAACACATTTGCTAGTCAGCCAAATTCGCCTAGAACACAATACATATATTTACATAGAAATATAAAAGAACTGGCCAGTCAAGGAAACCTACATAAATATGTTGTCTATACATCACTTAACCCAAATATATGATTTTTTATGGTGATAAGTCACTCGCACATGGAATTTTAGAGGATTTTGATAGCAGTTCCATTAAAAAGCTGCTATCAACATGAGATCTAAGATCTAGAAACACCACCGAAAATTTTTGGGGGAATTTTGCTAGATGAATCTTTTTGATGAAAGTCAATCTTTGACAAGATGTAACTTTACTATGGAAAGTGCTATGAAAAAAAGGTTTTCAGTTTTGGCTTTCTTTACTCAAGGGCTTTAATTTGATATATAAAATGATGCAGTTTGATGGCAAATTTGAATTCACCTGGCATACCTACTTACTACAACCTGAGGCTGAGACTTTTGAATGAACGCAGGTTTCAACAGCTGCACTCGATCCAACCGCGATCGTATATCGCGTATTTCAAACTACAACGCGAACGCACGACCTTGGATACAATGCTAACCAATCACGAGTGCATTCCCAGACAAACGAGCACCTAGACCAGTGACTTTGACTCGCGTAGTGAAGCGGACACTGCTTAGCAACGCCTTTGACACAGACGCATACCTGGGCGCAAGCAAGCAGATATGTTCGCGTCTACGGAACATGTTGTATTTGATGCGAGCGATAATGGCGCTGGAATCACACAAACCAGCGCGCCTTTCTCTCCAGTCGCGTGTACAGAACATGTTGCATTTGACACGAGTGATAATGGCGCAGCAATCACGCAAAGCGCGTCTTTCTCTCCAGATATGAACGCTTTTTTCTCCGCGTCCGACCAACCGACCAAAATCACCTTGGATACGTGGCTTCACCTACTGCCCTGGTTAGGGATGGGCACTCATAGGTCTAGGTGGTATGTCTATGAGTGCGTTGGCATGGTTGGATTCACTTCCGCGATACTCACACACAATCGCACACGCTGGCGTATATCGCGCAGTGTACGCAAAAATTCGTCACGCTATTGAAAGTTCATTCAATTGGAATTCCCTCAGCCGAATTCCTACTGAAGACATAAATCATCTACACATGTCAGATGTATATATTGTATTAGCAAATATCTACAAAAGCATTCATTATAAATTTATTTTGATGATTTGTCATATTTTATGCCATATATTATATCCTTAAAACTAACCGGTGGATTTGCGAACAATTTGTCGACATAAATGACGTTATTTTTAGTAATATGCAGACGAATGGCCAAATTACCTGTTGTGATAAATTTATCTGTACAAATTGTCGCACTCTGAGTGACATATGGTACGGTATATTTGCAACCCTGCTGTGGATATGTGAACAATTTGTCGACATAAATGACGCTTGCGGAGAAATTATTAGAAAAAAAGGGTTTTTTTGCCTAGGCCTGTCCTAGGCCTATGCTACGTATGATCATCAAATTTCGAAGTAGCCTTTTTAGTACTTTTTTTGGTCCTGGTGACAACCCTGAAAGTAGGATATTTCACATTGAAATTGTTTTGTTTAGAAAGGTGATTATTTAACTTGGGCAAATGTATTTTTCCCAATTCTGTGACCATCATTGATGGTACCTTGACTGTCAACCTTAAGTTTCTGGTGTCCAAATTTCAATTTTTTTGTATTTCCTACACAGTTATTAAGCTATTTCTGTGGTCACAAGTTGGGAGTTGAAGGAGGCCCTCTATTATATATAAGCATCCGGGGCTCATGATACGTGATAATAGCCTAGTTTCCTTGTGTGTAGCCTCAGTACGAAGGCTACAGCATCAATGTATTGAAAAATGCAGGGTCCATCGATCATGTCAGTAAATGAATAGGGCCTAGGCCTATTTTGTTTTGGGACTGATTATTCGGACTACCACCCTGCATGCAGGTATTCCTACATTAAATACAACAGAATTATTACCATTGCAAGATGGCTTAAAGCTAGCATTTCAAGTATCTCTTATAAGCTAATAACAAATGGTGCCCGCTGGAATCTCTTGAGGCATTGTCTTTTTTAAAGACATTTCTTGTATGATATGATTCGTACAAAACTTATTTCATAAATCAACTTGTGATTTATTCATAGTGTAAACAGGTCTCTTGGTTGTATGATACAATTCATACACATTTGCTTTTATGATATGATTTGTATACAATTTATATTTCAGAAATCAACTTGTGACTTATTCATAGTGTAGACAGGTCTCTTGGTTGTATGATACAATTCATACACATTTGCTTTTATGATATGATTTGTATACAATTTATATTTCAGAAATCAAATTGTGATTTATTCATAGTGTAAACAGGCCCCTTGGTTGTATGATACAATTCATACATATTTGCTTTTATGATATGATTTGTATACAACTTATATTTCATAAATCAAATTGTGACTTATTCATAGTGTAAACAGGTCCCTTGGTTGTATGATACAATATTCATACACATTTGCTTTTATGATACGATTTGTATACAATTTATATTTCAGAAATCAAATTGTGACTTTTTCATAGTGTAAACAGGTCTCTTGGTTGTATGATACAATTCATACACATTTGCTTTTATGATATGATTCCTACAAAACGTATATATTCCAGAAATCTATTTGTGTCTTACTCATAGTGTGAGCAGACCTGTTGGTTGTATGATACAATTCATACATGTTTATTTTTATGATAAGATATGTACACTTATTTTCAGTCCTTACATGGTAGGTTTGCTTACTGTATACCATAATTGCCGTAATTAGCACCATAAATCAGTCATTTTCTGGGGGCACTTATTTAAGGTGGAATAGGAAATTAGGAAAAGAGCTGAAAAGCCATAAACATATCATGCTATACAAAGTTAATCTATATCATCCATGGCATTACCTAGTATGGATTAGCAGAGTCTTACAAAGTGTCACAAAATGTGGACCAATGTAACAAAGTTGTCAAAATTGATGAGGCTTGAGATTCCAAACGTAAGAGCCTGTTTCTTGAAGATTTTGGTTATTTTGAGCACTTACTGCATCACATTATAAGCAAGACATATCACCAGGGTCCAATGATGGGGGCGAAAAAAGAATTTTTGGGGGGATGAAAAAATTGGCACATTGGACGGGACAAATGGCTGATTCAGGGAATGAATTCCAGTTGCAATATATACACCCCCTATGGAAGACATGACCTTAATCTCCCATACAGGGGGTGAAGATTTCAAATAGAGTCACCCATTCAGGTAAACCCATTTGAAATTTGAAGATTAAAATCATGTCTTCCATAGGGAGTATAGGTTTCAACTGGAACAGCCCAATAGTAGAAATTGTTACATCTTTTTGTTTGTTTGGTTTTTTTGGGAGTACATAAAAATGTGGGGGTTTAATTGCATCGCAAATGGCTGATTTTACAGGGATTTACCCATGTAGAGCTTTGACAAAATAAAAACCAGTTTAACTAAAACAGTTTGATTTTTAAATCAAATAATTTTGATTAAAATCATAATGGAAATACAGGGACCAAAAGCGATTCACTTGCAGCTGCAGAAAGTTAACATTAAAACTTAAATCAATTAAATCAAGCAAAAAAAAACAAGGAGTAAACAACATATTTTGCTGAAATTTGGCATGAAATAAGTAAATTAGGTGTACAAGTTCACATTGCTTAGAGAGAGGCCAATTTCCAGTGCAGCACAGAATTTCACATCACAAAAATTATTGGGCCCTAAAATCTTTTCCTGTAAACTTTTGACAAGAGTGTATTTGAAGCATACATTGCATATTAACTGCATTGAAAGGCAATTGTCTCTGACATGTCTGATTGGCTGCTGAGGCAATTTGTTGTTTATGAATGTACTCCGACTTTGCAATATTACGACAGTACACACTTGTCAAAGGTTAACAGTAACTTAGATATCATAAAATGGAAGAAACTTGGTTTCAATACGAATCCTATCACATACAATTTTTTTATTGTTTATCTGTTTCAGTGCCTCATTTCAAATATATAGTTTTAGTTTTGGTTTTGGTTTTGGTCACGTGTTTTCCTATTGTCCTGCCTAACCACTTGAATCATAAGATATCGAACTCATTGTTTCTACCTTTTGTTTAAAACCGAACATTTGTGACAGTCAGTTTCGGTTTTGGTTTCAGTTTCTTATAAGTGGTGTGGATCGTAAAATTATTTGATTTGAAGTTACCTACTCTAAGTATACAAAAGAAATGTTTAAATTTCGCAGTGCAATATTCACGAGCAGAGAAGTCGAACAAAGCAGTCTACATTTGAAAGCATTGATTTAGTTTGAAAGCATTGACTTGAGACTACGAATTAGCCTAAGCTGATTTCACTGTGAAAATATATAGACCATCAAAATATTTCCACAGACATTACAATAGGCACTTGACAGATTATGACTTCAGTGTTATAAACACTATTATACACAATTCTATTTATGTGCATGTCGCATGACGGAAGATCAATATCACAGAAAGCTGGTTTAAACTAACTTTTATTCAATTTATTTATTGGAGAATAGAGAGAGAGAGAGATAGAAGAGAGATCGCCAGGGAAAGAGGGTAGGGGTGTGTGTGTGGGGGGGAGGGGGTAAGGGTAAGGGAGAAAGAAAAACAGGGGAGAGAGCATTGGAAGTGGGAAGGGAAGGAGGGGGAGAGGGGGGGCTCAAGAGTGGAGTGGAATAATAGGGAAGAGTCGATATCGAGTGTGGGGAGGGGGGAGGAGGATATATATAGGTGGCGGAGGGAACATAGGTAAGAGGTATGGGTTGTGCTTTCCGGGGAATAATCTAATTCATAATCAAATCATCTACATCATCATGCATCGTTTATATTTCAGACAAATAAACAAAACACCCCCACCCCTCAATATATGCACATGATTTCTACATGTAGGTCTAGGCCTCGTATATATCCATCTTTTATGTCTCAACGATGTCTATGCATAACTTATCGGAACTCTGGTGCAATTTTATGGTGTCATGGAAGTGTGCCACCTACGGCAGAGAGCATCAAAAGTCGCCGGCGTTGATAGATATCGATAATTCAAATGTTAGCACAATAGGCTATTATATACGTATGGTTATAGGCCATTATACTTTTGATTATATATTACCCTCTTGTGTCCTCCCAGCACAATAATGTTATGATTGCATACCAGTTCATCTCCACATTTTAATCCCTTGATTTTTGGTTTCTGAACAATAGAGAAACCAAACCTATATATTTGAAATGAGGGAATGTCACAACCAGACCTGATAGGGTTAAAGTCCTTCAGTTACATTTTTTTAGTATTGACATACTGAGCTGTACTAAAAGCAGACATAGATTTACTTTAAACTACAAGTGAAGCAAAATTAAAATCTTGTTAGCATGTACAAAATAAGCAAATCATCTCTTTTACATGTGTAATTTTTTTTGGAAATATTGGAGACAAGCTCAGTTCTTTCTAAATCACACTTGGTCGCATGTCATAAGTTGGGTACAATTTCCATTACATGGTCAAAAATGACAAAAAATGTATTTTTTGATATGTTGTATATATTGACAACCTCTAACAATTACCACCACTTTTAACCTTAGCACATGCTTAATTTTTGAGATAATGCTTAAAATTACTAATTAATTAATACACAGGCGTCTATGTAAATCTCAATTTTCAAATGCATTTTTCTCAAATCGGACCTCAATTACAAAAATGACTGTAAAATTGTTATTTTATGCAAGAATGTCATCAGATTTGGAGGATATGTTCTCAATACATTAATGCTTGAAATGAAATATTTAAAATAATTGTACGTATGTTAATTACGTTGTGGAGGTCAATGACCTTTTTACGAGTTATTAGCGAGATGGTTATTCTATTATTGAGGAAATGAATATCAAGAAGAGAAATGTACATTAGCATATTGCTAAAAATACTGAAATTCAACTATGGTTTCATTAAAAAAAAAAAAAAAGGAACATATAACCCTTTAAGGTGGTACTACACCCCTTGATAAATTTGTGAATATTTTTGCATTTTTCTCAAAAAATAATATCACGCTGGTAACAAAAGTTATGTATATTATAGGGGTAAGGAATCCAGTTACTACACTGGAATTTCAGTGACTCAACACAAACGGTACGTTATTTATGATAAGAAAAGAGGTACCACTAGAATGTACCTCATGTCTTAACATATAATGAACCCCTTGTCTTGAATCACTGAAATTTCAGTGAAGTAATTGGATTCTGTGCCCCTATATAATATACATATAACTTTTGTTACCAGTGTGTAGTTACTATTCAGAAAAATGCAAAATTAGTCACAAAATGATCAGGGGTGTAGTACCACCTAAAGTAGTCAGTAATTGTTTTAGTTGTACAAATTCAACATTCAGAGCTGTTAATACATCATACCCTCACTAGATTTGAAAAAGTAACCAGTAGTTTTGGCGAGTTTTGGCATGCTGACATGTGAATTTTCACATAGGCCCTATTGCACACTCCCGCATCCGCCTGCTCCACATCCGCCTGCTCCTCCACCCCTGGCATTTTTCATTTCAACTGATGTGATATTTTTACTGAATGATGTATAATTATATGCTTCAGTAGACTGAAAGAGTATAAAATTATGCTTAAAATGAGGTATCAGTCACTGCTGTAGGATATCGGGTTACGGAAAGCCAATCAAATTTGTATCGCAATTTTCAGAAAAGTGTAATACCTCCACCCTTTTTGCATACCCAACTTATGACATGCGACCATTTATGTTCTTCAGGCTAGTTATTGAGGCATTTCGAAAAATAACATTACATAATGTATATAATCACACTGAAACAAACAAATCATCTTTTTACACATAATAAAAAAATTTATCATGATTTGTACAATAGAGGAAAATATATAAAAATATTGGTGACCCACTCGGTTCTGTCTAAACTAGAGTCCGAAGTTTACCGTTTTCTAAAACCCATTTTCCGTGTTGTAATCCATGTTGTAAAATTTGTAAATCCGTGTCATGAATAAACTTAAAATGTATAAACAATGATATTAATGTCACAATAAAGTGTTCAATATCGCGATCAATATGCTCTGATTGGAATATTCTCACGATAATAGGTTGACTATTACGATATTTGGAGGGATATAGGGGGTTCATGCCTTGGTAATATACCTTTATTTCGGTATTATTAAGCAGTAATTTTATCATAACAATTGACATACACAACTCATGATTGTTTTTAACCTTTATTTCTCTTATCTTTTAACAATTTTTGTCACATCATACAAAAATGTCATTTTCCGTGTTGTACCTCCGATTCCGTGATTTTCTTCCATTTTCCGTAAAACAGAAAACTTCAGACTCTAGTCTAAACCCATTCTGTTTCAATAACACTATGACTGAGGCATTTATAAATAACATCACAGTATAATACAAATTACATCACATAAGGTCTTAAGGGCCATACAGACTCTAATAATTGGACATAGAATGTTTGATGTAACATGTCTTTGCTATTTTATCTATTCCCATTCTATTTCCAGTAATGTTTAACTTCTAACGAATGTTTGATGATGTAAAATGGATAATATGTTACGTCAAATATCTGGTGGAAATATATTATCGATTTTACATCATCAAACATTTTACGAGTTACATCACAAAAGATCGTAAGGGTCATATTATTATTATTATTATTTATTCTTTCTTTATTGAGGGTTATACTGCTTCAGTGACAAGCACTGCTTTTCAAGCAGGCCCTCATTGATACATGTTATATAGCAACAAAATATATTATGATACACAATAATTACAAAGTATCATACAGTATTTACAACGTATTTACAATATATTACAAATAAGTATAATGGTACCATCAACTACAAGATAATTATAAATACCATGATTCAAAATACAGAAATACAATAATTATATTTATATACAAAATCAAGCAAGTAAATGAATAAAATATAGAAAAAGACAGGCCTAAATTTCTTTAATTTTTGATTCTGATACAGACTCTGAATATTGGACATATAGAATGTTTGATGTAACATGTCTTTTCTATAATCTATTCCCATTCTATTTCCAGTATTGTTTAACTTCTAACGAATGTTTGATGATGATGTATTATCGATAATATATTACGTCGAATGCCAGGTGGAAGTATATTATCTAACATTCATTAGTTAAAAATTACTAGAAATAGAATGGGAATAGATTAAGTAACCAGGACATGTTACATCAACAGTCCAAGAGAACGCCAAATATGGATCAGGATTACATAATAATACCCTGCTATGACAATAGCTGCACTAGGTTAATCGTATAATCTCCTTATGTGGTTAGCATGGCTGGGCCAGAAAATCCACAAGGTCAGCCAATGTATGTACATGTATTCGGTACATGTGCCGTATCTTTTACAATGGGTGATAAATTTCTGGTTTGTTTTATTTCAAAACGCAACAGTCGATATTCTAAAGCTTGGTCCAAATCCAAGAGAAGAACCAACTCTAGTAATTTATGTGGTTTCAAATTATATCGGCCGTTGCCTTTTTGATAGAAATGGTGTTTGTTGATGTGCACAGTTTCCCATTAGATCATAACATGCTGTTGTACATCCAAGGTCAAAGGTCTTTTAATCCATATTTGGCGTTGTTCTGGGACTGATCAAGTATTCTACATCCATAGAGGTTGTGCGTGGAATTATTGATTGGCTCCAAACAAAGGATTTGAACTGGTGTCCTTCACCGTAATCAAAAAATGGTTAAAATTCTAAAAAAATGAAAAACTTGTCTTGGATATTGATATCTAATTTTTAAAGATTAATAAAAAAATGTTTACTTAAGAATTGTGGGTCAAAAAAAATATTTTTTTTATTTTCTCCAAAACTGAGCATTTTCCAAAATTTGATATCACAGTTGGATTCATCAAGTCTTTGCCATTCTAAAAATGTATACTTTTTCAACTTTAGATCAACAATTTAATAGTAATTATGAGGCTCAATGCTAGGTTTCCATAATTCAAGGTTTGAGACCATCCTTAACAATTGAGGATGCTAGTTCTTAGGGAGTTAAAAGGGCATTTCGTGATCCAAGGCATCATCCCCCCACTTTTCTCAAAAAACGTTGAGATTTTTATATCACGGGAAACCTCTGGCTACAAAATGTTTATGTACAAAAAATTTCTTGCAGATTAATTAGTTTAGCAAAGATATCGTGAAATTTGAATTTCGTTCTGGTATACCAGAACGAAATTACAACACATTGTCTATGGAGCAGTGTAATACACATAATCATGCATAACTAGCGGAATCAACTGAAATTTTGGAAATAAGCTTTTTTCGTGAATATCTACTGAAAAATGTCATAAAAAGAGGATGCTATGATCACGAAATATTCCTTTAACCCTAACCCGCCTGAATACTACAAAATACTACTTGATATATGTGCTGTTCGTGCATGCATCCCACGTGGTGTGATGACGCAATCGCCCTAAGTGATATATAGGCACGGTTTCGCTGGCCAGCGAAGCCCAAGACCCGTGGCAAAGTGTCGCCGACCGAGTGCTTGGCATTTCGAGGGGTCTCGGGTTCGAATCCCACCCAGAGCCAACAACTTCTTTCCTTCTTTTCTCTCTTTATTCTTTCCTTCTTTCCCTCAGTATAGGCTTCCTTAACCCTAACCCGCCTGAATACTACAAAATACTACTTGATATATGCGCTGTTCGTGCATGCATCCCACGTGGTGTGATGACGCAATCGCCCTAAGTGATATAGGCACGGTTTCGCTGGCCAGCGAAGCCCAAAACCCGTGGCAAAGTGTCGCCAACCGAGTGCTTGGCATGCGAGGGGTCTCGAGTTTGAATCCCACCCAGAGCAAACAACTCTTTCCTCTTTTCTCTCTTTATTCTCTTCCTTCTTGTCCCGTCGCCGAAAAGCCCTTAGGGGTTAGGGTTAGGTCACAAAATCATGAAAACAGCCAGTATCAGTTTCTGTCACAAGGGGTATTTACACCCTCTGTGCAAGAGCATTGAAACTGCATGGATAAAACCACCTACTTGCACTGAATTACATGGACATAACAACCTTCTTTGCCATTTATCTTAGAAAGCACCCAATGTGATATAACACCTTTTTGAACTAGAATCCTCAAATGTGGATACATTGACATTACTTTTGCACAACAAAACAATATCTGTCAACAGGGTGAAATTCATTTTTAGCATCTATAGTCAGGTGCAGATCCAGAGGGGGGGCGGAGGGGGCACGCGCCCCCCGTAAAAATAGCAAAAGAGGAAAGATGTGGCGCGCGCCCTCCGTAAAAACGGGAAAAGGGGAAAGGAGAAAAGGAGAAAAAGCGAGAAAAAGAAAAGAGAAAGGTTAAATTGCGCGTAATTGACTAGGCCCGTACCTAAAAACTGCACAGTCGGGTCGGATCGAAGGCCTAATAGGCATAGGTTATAGGCCTACGCCTGTGATTATTTTAGGCATATGCTTGAAGGCAGGTCCTCGGCCCAAAAGTACGTGAAAATCATAGTACTGCGAGCCCGCTGATATAAAGCTCTGATAGGCCTATGCAAGGCCCGTCACATGTCCCCAAAGTCAGTATTAACATGATTAAGACGGGGTCAATGCTGACATCAATCCATGCATGGTAGTAGGCCTAATTGTGTGTCTCAAGTCTTACAATGTGTCTCAGCATGGTCAGTGGACCAGTGTAACATTTAAAAATTTCTCACTTCTGACACCCCCCTGCGTCACACAAGCAATTGGATTTATACAGTAATATTGGAAACTTGTTCACGAATGGGAAATGAGCCGTCATGGTCATTTCCTGGGAGGCACTTCAATATGAAATGGATATAGGTGTAGGGCTGGCACTTCCGCACTAAGGGGCATTTGGTGAGAGCAAAATGTAAAAAAATATCGGGTCATTGGGTGAGAGCATGATTTTTGGCATTCGGTGAGAGCAATGGTAAACATATGGGGTCATTGGGTGAGAACATGACCATTTTGACCATCTTTGGGTGAGAGCCGAAACAGCGCCACAGAAACCTTGAAAATCGAATTTCTAAGTTCTAAATGGCTTCAAATTTCTTTGTTTTTTCAAAATAAGTAACAAAATCAGTGACAAATGAAAGTTGCTGTTCAAATTGAACTTGTAAGGGTCTTTGGGTGACAGATCAAACGAAAAAATAGGGGGTCTTCGGGTGACAGAGCATGTGTTTGTAAAAAAATATGGGGTCTTTGGGTGACAGCGAAGCTGAAAAAGGGGGTCTTAACAGCCCTACATACGCGGCACCTCCAAAGCTGGAGTGCCCCCCCCCCCGGGGTCATTTCACAAAATTTCCGCTCTTTCAAAGTCAAATTTTACACAATAATAGTGTCAAAATGGTCCACCAAATGGCTTCCATTAGGTCTTCATTTTGCAAAAATTTTCTCACTTCTAAGGGGGGCACATCCCCCTTAGACACCCCCTGCGTAGCGCAAGCAATTGAATTTATACAATAATATTGTAAACTTGTTCACGAATGGGAAATGAGCCGGCATGGTCATTTCACAAAATTTTCGCTCTTTCAAACTCAAATTTTACACAATAATGGTCCACCAAATGGCTTCAATTAGGTCTTCATTTTGCAAAAGTTTCTCACTTCGCGGCCGTATGGTTCATCGCCCTCTATACAAATCTCATGTATTTTGCGCCCCCCCCCCCTGTATTTTTTGCTCTCTGGATCCGCGGCTGATAGTATAAAACAAGCAAATCTTTTATTTTACACATATTTCTGCTCTGTAAAATACAGGAAAAGGAATTGGAGACAAGCTCAGTTCTGTCTAAATCCATTCTGCTCTTCATTAATAACACTATGACTGAAAGCCAGTCTGAGGTATTTACAAAAATGTCACATTATATACATATTACACCACTGAAATCAGTGTTTTTACATCCATAACTCATTGGATCTCATCATTTTTACCCAATTTAGGAACAGAATCAATGAGATCCTCATGGTATTTTCCATCTAGATGTGTGTGGCGACTTGGTGTAGCAGTGAGTGAGTCTGTACCAAATACCACATGCAAAACCCTTACTAAATAGAGCATGCTTCTGTTTTAAGCAATTCTTTAACAATTCTATCAATATAAATTTGATGCCATATGGAACAACATATGTACAAGCAATGAATTTGAATTTATTGCGTATAGTGGTAGTAGTGGTTATCATGCCTTGTTCTGCATTTTTCTTCATACGCATGGATACCCAACCAAAATCCAAGACCACCATCCCTGGCTTCCTCCTCCTCCCTGTCCCTCCCCCTCCCCCCGGAAGTTAGCGGCCACACATGGTGAGACATGATATCTTCCCTGTCTTTGTGTTCAACAGGCCTCCTACCCCCATCCCCTCTGCCTACCTCCTGCCTCAATCTTGAAGTTAAAAGCCTTAATGTACGATCTTTTTAAATTTTTAGATTTTTCTTTTTTTCTTCCAAAATGATTAAAAATAGTTAATATGCAATCATTATGAAAGTTGCCAATACATTACAATACATTTGTAGAAGACTATGATATACAATCGTTCCTAGTGGCACTTCCCTGTTCCGACAAATCATAATCTGAAAAATTATGATATGTCGGACCAACAGAAAATCATCCTGTTTTACTGCAAATAGGGCGAATTTAACAGTTATCTCATAGATTTAAGTTGGAGCATGTGTAAGTATTACAAATACCGTATTTCGTCAAATAAACGCCCCCGGGGGCGTTACATTTTCCCAAGGGGGGGGGCATTTATTAGAGGTCATTTTAGCACGACAATTCCTGTTAAAATCATTCCTCTCTCTCTCTCTCTCTCTCTCTCTCTAGGTGCCATATCCTAAGACGTTGGCGATCATGTCGTGCCACAATTCTCTGTTATAAGGCATCTCCAGAAGCTCTGTCGCTTTATGTTCAGCTCCCCTTTCTTTTAGCCAGTCTTTCAGATTTGATAACCACATCACTCTCTTCCTGCCTCTGCTCCTTGTTCCTTCTATTCTTCCTGTCAATACTAGGTTCTCGAAACCATCCTTTCTGAGGATATGACCAAGGAATTTGAGCTGCTTAACTCTGATTTCACGTAACAGCTTCCTGTTCACATTTGCTCTACTTAGGACATCGTCATTAGACACTTTATCAGTCCACGGGATCTTCATCATTCTTCTAAGGAACCACATCTCGCAGCTCTCCAATCTTCTTTTAATGTCTGTTGTTATTGACCATGCTTCACTTCCATACATTAATACAGGGACGACATAGCAGTTGAGTACCCGAATTCTGGTCTCTATACTGAGGGCACTGTTTTTTAGGATCTTGTCTAATTTTGAGAACGCAGACTTAGCCAGTGCAATCCTTCTCTTAATCTCCTTAATACATCTGGCATCTTCTGTGATTAGACTGCCAAGGTAGTTGAAGGAGGAAACTTGCTTAATTCTTTGATCTTTCACCTTCAATATGCATGTTGGGCTTTCAGTCTTTGATACCACCATACATTCTGTCTTCTTGCAATTTAACGATAAACCTTTCCTCTCACTTTCCTGAACCACCACATCAAGAAGCCTTTGCAGATCCTCCTCAGATAATAGGACAGTGTCATCTGCATATCTTATGTTCGTGATGTTATAACTCCCCAACATATTCAATCCATCTTAAAATCATTAGGTAAGCTTAAAAGTCACTCTAATACACAAAATAGCATGGACATTTTTGGGAATTTTTGAAACATCTTGGTTGAAAAAAGTGGTGGGGTGTTTATTTGAGGGGGGGGCGACTATTTGACGAAATACGGTCTGCCAAAAAATCGGTTTTGAAAAAACTAAAGGTATATTCTGAAAAAAGATCGTAGATTTTAATGTACAATCCCTATTAAAGCCTTTAAAGGCTTTAATAGGGATGTTGTGTACAAAACCTTCCTTTCACAAGTAGTCTGAAACAAGAAAATACATATGAAGATTGGCATTGTAAAATCTAGCTCACAACTTTGCAACCAAGTTGTTGGCGTAACATAAAAAAAATTATGGTCGGCAAATTTTTTTTATTATTATTCTTTTTTAACACACCTTTTATGCTGTAAATTGCTTTTTTTCTTTCTTATTGTTTATATTAATTTGATTATTTTTTTCAAAAAAGTAAGAAAAAAAGTCTAGGGTTGGGCCTATTTTTAGGGTTGGTCGGGTTACACCAATCAAACATTTTTAGGGCTAATTGATGATACTTGAATTTGATAATAATAATAATATCTTTATTCTAAGCAATTGAGACCTCTACAGAGAATTTTATTTGATTCTCATTGCGAGAAAGGGAAATGTTAACAATAAGGCACAAATCTGTCTGAATGGCGAAACAAAAACATAGGGTAGGTAGGTTGGGATTTTATTTTTTATTAATAAAGTTTTAAAGTCACAGACAAGTTTATTTAAAATGCCCGCAGTATCAAAAAATCAAAATACTTCCTTTTTTCAGTGGTGTCTATTGGAACAAAATAATAATAATAATAATAAGTTTATTTCTAAGCTATTAGAGATTTTGATTTGATTCTCAATGTGAGAAAGGAAGAAAAGCAGTCAACTGACCTTCCAATGGACATTGGTGCTTGTTAACAGTAAGTATGGTTGATAGAAAATATTACATTTTGCTGTAATTTTTGGAAGTAAAGGATCGAAAGCATAGAAGCATGTTGAGATATTTTTACGTCTGTGTGAGCTTTGATACTAACTGCTTTGGGTCCTAATTATTCTAAACTGAAAATTCTGGTCCCTCTCATTTGGGTACTCACTGCAAG
This sequence comes from Amphiura filiformis, assembly GCF_039555335.1. Classification (NCBI taxonomy): domain Eukaryota; kingdom Metazoa; phylum Echinodermata; class Ophiuroidea; order Amphilepidida; family Amphiuridae; genus Amphiura; species Amphiura filiformis. The sequence continues at coordinate 24,789,006 of NC_092641.1, forward strand.
TATCCCATCTGATGTGACAGACAACCCTCTACGCATCGGGCCTACATCACCCACATCCTCAATGACACATCCAGTGTTGTGATAGCTAGGTGTGCCATTGCCATGCCATATATATTTATACACTTGCCACTTATCCCCATCCCCATCATGAGAACATGCAGCATATAATTGCCTTGCATCATTCCTATAGGATACAGCTTTGAATTTACAACCATCAGGTGGTTGTATACTACACAGATCCTGATCTACATCACCCAATGCTTTGATTACCATCTTATCCCATCTCATTACCACCAGGTATTCTGTACTGATACTGAGATCCCATGGAATGAAACTTATGGATACAATCCTTTGCTGTGTGAACCCTGGCAAATTACAAACTACCAATGCATCACTACTTAAACCCATCACAGCTGTATTGGCATTAGCTGCAATACACTCTGGATCCCCATTCCCATTATGAATCTGATATTTCTCTACATAGTTTGATGATTCATGCATTGGGAACTGATACACATAAGATTTATTCCAGCATACTACCAATATGCCATCAGGTACAGACTCACTCACTGCTGCACCATTTGGGTACACACCAGGTCCCCACTCATCAGATCTGAGGGTGTACAGTAGATGTGTCTCTCCTCTGCTCACATGATGTACCTCTACACTGTGTAGTCTACAGATAGCCAGATGATCACTAGCCACGAAACACAATTCTCCCCCTGAGCCAATCTTATGTTTTAACTTCCACTCCAGCCCTGTAATGTGGGAAGATAATGGGAATAATAAGTTTTTATATTTTTGTGAATTTTAAATGAATGAATGACTAGATGAATGCATGAATGAAATCAGAATAATCATCAATTCAAAAAAAAAAAAAAAATGTCAATGTGTTGTCAATTACTGAATTAACTATAAAAAACGTAACTTACAATGATACAACTTTGATACAACTTAATGAATATGATATTTATAACATTCAAAAATCAACATGCTTATAGCAATATTGTCATATTTGTAGAGGTGGACATCCTTATTTTTGTTTTCAAAATTCTGGTCAAAATATTCATAACACTGTACACACCTAGTGTACTGGATGTTCAAAACACATCAAGCCAATTGATATCAGTCATAACCGACCGACTGGTACACACACGCATTGACAGACTGATATGCACTGGAATTATATAGTAATTTTTTTACCCCATTTGATCGGCTCAAAATTAAAAGGGGACATATCTGACAGTAAAATCTAACATTTTGAAGAACTAATTTTTAATGGAAATGATATTGCATGAAGTGCAAATGCAGAAAAGAATTTATGAAATGTCAGTGAAATTAACCCATATTGCCCTGTGCATGTGTTTTGGACCAAAATATGGTAAAATTGCAAATAATTGTGCTCTTTGTACCCACTGGCCCTTTACATAGCAAAATTCACCTTCATTTTGGGCTATAATTGTCTGAAATTGGGTTATTTTCGCGTGCAAATGTCCTGACTGGAATAATATGATCATCTACCTCTAAATTGTAATGCTTCTGCTGCCACTGTCAATCTTATTGTACTAGTCCCCTATTTGTAAACCACAACTGGGCCACTTGAGTGTACAAGCCTTCCTCACAGTGAGTTTGGGCCTCCAAATTTTGGCCTGGCCCATGGCCCCAAAAAGGTAAATCCAACCCTGACCCCTCTCCACCAAAACGCGTATCACTATATATCTTACCAGTTCGGAGAAATTGCACTCACAATCTGGGACGGACAGAATGACAGATGGAAGGACAGACAACCGGAAAACATAATACCTCCAGTGGAGGCATAAAAAATCCTGGTGCATATCATTTTGGTCCTGTGTTACTGTGATAATTATGTGGTTAGACGTTACTATGGATGGGATGGCATTCCATTCTTCAACAAGGATTTGTCGCAGATCATTCAATGCGGTTGCATATGGGCTTATCTGGCACGCACAGCACGATCAAGCTGGTCTCACAAGTGTTCAATTGGGTTGAGGTCTGGCCACCGGGTCTGGCCTGATGGCAGGTCATTTTGACTCTACTCCCATATTCTGTAGGTAGTTGTTGACTACCGTGGATATGTGGGGCGAGCGGTGTCATCGTGGAGGATTGCATTTGTACCCCAGATTGTGAAGATATGGGATTGCAGCTTGCTGCACAAAATATGGTCAATTTGGTAAATTGTTTTTGAGACCCCACCCACAAGGCGTGTACTCAGCCGTGAAACATGTTATTGTTTCAAATAGGGTGTCATTGTAAAGCGGAGAATTGTAGCTATCCATTGATATGCAACACGATATGAATATATCACAAATAATTGGAGATACAGATGTTTGAAAAAACTTTCCAAACTTTTGTTGAGGAGTTTAGTTTAAATCAAAGTTCACTGGGTACATCGGACAATAATCTGGATGTACACTATTCAACCCCTCTATTCAGAGTGGATACAAACATGATGGAATCGGGACTATTGAAATCTAATCTCTTTGATTAAAATTTAGGAAACATGTAATTTATGAGCCCATAATACATTTACATCAAACATGCTTTAAGACTCACTTGCATTTTCTGTTTGTTTTATTTGTTGTTAATACTATTTGGGATGGTGCATGTGTCTGCATGGTTTCCTGAATTGACTCAGCTGAGCCATGAATTCCTCAGCTAATACTTGTCCTCCCCAAGCAAGTGTGTGCAAGCATCATCTTTATATCAGGCTTGGTTCCTCGAGGGTGCCGCAAAGTGGTCCAATTGAGACACTTGCGTCGAGATAGGGCTGTCATGGTCCCCTACATATGCACAGGACTGGTGTATTTTGTAATGTCAGAGAGGGCCTGTCATGGTCCCCTACACACTGAACAAGTGCCAATCTGACAAGGAATCCTGGCAAGGGGCGGACTCGCAGCCAGGATTTATTTTGGAGTGCTGGACAATGAAAATGTGGACCTTTAATATCATGAAAAAATCCACTTGCATCAAAAAAAAAGTGAACTTATGTTTTCTTTTTTTTTTAAGTAGATCCTCTGTTAATTTTTCTTTTCAACTTTTGGGAACTTTTTAACAAAAACATTGGACCTTTTGGTAGCAGGCCTAACCTGGAGTGTTGAAACAAAAATATATTGAGATATTTTCACTTTTTATATGATCTAGAAATTATACAGAATTCTGTGTGAAAATATTCAGAATGCAATTTGGTGTATCTGAGCTGATGTGTCCCACAAAAAATACTGTGCAAAGGTGGGGTGTCCAATCCCTTAAAGGAGTATGGTACATCACATGATGTATTCCGACCTATAGTTTGTGATGGTATTTCAATCACTTTTATGATCCAGAAGTTACATGAGATTTTGAAGGCCCCAGAATTCTATGTGATGAATAAATGGTTTAATTAATCCATTTTAGACATGTTTTGTCTTACAAAATTCAAGCGAAGCATCTTTCATCTCTATTTCATGGGGTACTGACTGATACATCATTTTTCAAAGAAAAAGTGAATCTGATGTGTGGATAAGATTGTTAATTGGACCATCCTACTTTAAAGGAGGTTCAAGTTTATATTTTATATATTTTAAGTTTTATCTACTTACCATCTTCTGCAAGATTTTCTCCCACCAATGTGGTTCTGTATTCACGGGACACGCTTCTCAGAATTTCCAAACTCTCTGGTCTCTGGGCGCGATCTTGATGCCAGCATCTCGTCATCAGCTGTTTCAAGAATTGCGGGCAATCATCAGGAATCTTGGGACGAAGGCCGTTTACACTAACTTGGAAGATCACAGTCTCAGCTTGCATGCCTTTGTATGGTATTTCACATGATACCATTTCCCAAACAATGACTCCAAAAGCAAATATATCAGCTTTTGGAGACAGTTGCAAATCAGTAAACCTCTCTGGCGCCATCCATCTTGCACTTCCTTTTGTGCTTTCTGTCGTCTTTGTACTAGTAAGTTCTTTTGCGATACCGAAGTCACAAATCTTTAAGACATCATCAGCTGTTAAAATGCAATTGTGCGATTTCAAATCGCGATGTGCCACATCATGTTTCTTAAGGTAGTTAACTCCGCGAGCTAAGTGAAAGATCCATCGATGAAGAAGATGTTCTGGAAGTATGTCTTTATCTTTGAGATAATCATAAAGGGATCCTTTGGCAGCAAATTCAGTTACAATAACAACATGTTCCTTTTCCAGGACTGTATCATAATACTTGACAATATTCTTGTGATCAAGTCTCTTGAGGAATTCAATCTCACTTTTTTGCTGGGCTGTCAGTTGTCCATCAAATCTAATCTTCTTTGCGGCTGCTTCTATTGTCCCAAATTCTTTGGTTTTCCAAGTGACCCTGAAGACTTCCCCACTGGCTCCGCTCCCTAAGCGCTCATGATAGGTCAAATTTGCACCCATATGGGCTTAAATCTAGTTCTGAAAGAAAAGAAAAGTATATTTTGTTGTTAATTTTGAGGGGAAAAATCAATAATAGAATGTTCCAAAAGTTTTCAAAATCATAAGATATTGATTGGCCAAAAGTAACACATTGCTTGATCACAAGGCATATTACATGTATACAACTTTGTTTTTTGTGTTAATTAAACTTGCTTACATACATATCATAACAAAAGAAGAAGAGAAGATGTGTGATTCTTTTAATAAAAATCATTAGATATTATGAGCTAAAACTTACCATAAAAATCTAGCTGCCACGTTTGTGTCGTCGTCATAATTAGTTGTGGGAAATATTTTTTCGGTATAAATAACTTGGGTTGTAATCAAATTGGGCTATTCCAGTTTATATCCTCACACCCCTATGGAAGACATGACCTTAATCTTTCACATGGGGAGTGTAAATTTCAACTGGCCTATCCGAATGTGCAACTCCATTTGAAATCTACAACCCCTGTATGGGAGATTAAGATCATATCTTCCATATGGGGCATAGGGATTTCAAATGGAATAGACCATTGGACCTTGATCAATAGCAGGTTTGTGACTTGATGTGCAGGAGTATAGTTGTAATCGAACAGAAGAGTTCATTCACTTGACTTTGATAGCTTTTGATGGTTTTATTAGATAACATTTTCCTTGCGTGAAAACTCTGGTATCAAGTTCAATCAAAACAATTTATCTTGTCAGAGTGAGGTAATTGGTGATTACAAGTTTTGTACAATTGAAAAGATAAAAACACCAATATAATCTATTTTTCTTGATTCAAGATATGGGCAAATATAACTTGTCAAATATAAAGAACATAATAAGAAAATATGTGCTGTTTTTGATCGTAGTTTCAAAATATATACATTGGATTTGCCATATACATTATAGGACAGATGTTAGTGGGGCATTAACACAAAAAGTTTGAAAATGGCATATATTATGTTTTGCATCTGAACTTGTCAATTATTGGACAACACTAGCTATACAGGCTGTACCAAAATGACTGGACTGCCACATCAAATGATCCCACTAGTTTGTGGATGAATGTTATAAACCGTCATAAAACTATAAATTATTGCTATTTCAACAGGATCCAATGTTACGCTCGAAAGACAGGGCCGGATTTACCATAGGGCCAGATGGGCCCGGGCCCAGGGCCTCCAAAGTTTGGGGGCCCCCAAAACTGCCCTGTGCAGTGTCCATCTTCCATTTAAGCCAAAAAACACCATGTTTTGGGCCAAAATATGGTACAAAAATTGCAAAATTATGCGGGCTTCGCTCGCACTGGCTTGTTAAAAATTCAGCTTCAATTTGGGCTAAAATAGTCTAAAATTGAAATTTTTTCATGTCCTAGTAAAGTCTAAAAACTCACGGTGCGTTTTGGGGCCTCCAAATTTTGGCCTGGCCCAGGGCCCCCAAAAATGTAAATCCGGCCCTGTCGAAAGAAGCAGGCTTTTCAATAAACTTCAAAACTGATGGGTACCAATTATTTTGATACACACTCTGTATACTGCCAGGATAGGGTAGTGGTCTTCTCACTCATGCCTAGCCCTAACACCCAACCCTGCTTTTTGCTATCGGAAGTTACAGAAGAAACGAAAAAGGAGAGAAGATGAAGTAAGAAGTCACTTGGCACCCCAGGATTCGAACCTTAGACCCCCTGCATGCCAAGCACACGATCACCGACCAGTAGCCACACGGGTAACGCTGCCCTGGGCAGCGATCCCATGAGCATATAGGACTTAGGGTGATTGCGTCATCGCAGACCCTGGGATTCACGCATGTGCAGTGGTTTTCATCGTGGTATTTTGTATATAGTATTTATGGGTGTTATGGTTAATGACCCATTAATTGCCAGGTTGATTTAATGTTTAAATGCTTATATAGCTTCCCTTTTCAAAATCTATATTGCTGCTAACTAACTTATCCATTATGATCCCTCATCACCTGTTAATGCTCCATGGTAAGTACTCTTATTGTGGAGCAAAGAACCTGGGCCTGATAGTGGATCCACTACTGGCTCTTTTGCTGATCATACCCTACTTCAAATCCCACTCTCCAAGATGAGTGTTGGTGACAATTAGTTATTCAAAACTCAGGAACACTAGCTTACCATGTAAAGGAGACAAATGATATTCAGAAGTTTATTTATTTTGTTATTAATGTTTTTATGATGTTTGATTAATTGATTGTTTTGCTTATGTATTTTTATGTGCTTTAATCATAACTGGAAAGATGTGTTATATAAATTTGTTTATTTTTGTTACTACAGGAAAACCCCTTAATTCTAATCACAAACTATAGCTGTCAAGTGTTCATCGAATTATATGTATGACAGTTTCACATTGGGCTAATTCCTCCAAGATCTAATGGGGTATTCCAGAAATTAAAGGCACTCCCTCTAAAGAAGACATAGGATTCTCAACAATTTTCACCAATTTTGTTCTCTGGGAATTCTCTCAAAGAGGGCTGTCTTTCTCAAAACCCTAAAGAAGACATGGGGATTCCCATGAAAAGACCCTTTTTTTAAGGCTTGGGAATTCCCAAAAATGTTTGCAAAAATGTATCTGTTTTCTTAAGGGACATGGGAATTCCCAATTTTTTAAGCATTTTTTTTTTCAAAATGCAAATTCCCATTTGTTTTTAAATAAAATTTTGGTCTTTGAATGCCCAAAAATGTATGGTAAAAAGTTACTATGTCTTTGGGTGCCATTAATTTCTGGAATAGTACTTGGGTGGGTGGTCAGCAATACAATCTGATTCCAAGTTAAAGGAGTATTTCGTGATCCTAGCATCCTCTTTTTATGACATTTTTCAGTACATATCCACGAAAAAAGCATATTCCCAAAATTTCAGTTGATTCCGATATTGCGTTTGCGAGTTATGCATGATTATGTGTATTACACTGCTCCATAGACAATACGTTGTAATTTCGTTCTGGTGCACCAGAACAAAATTCAAATTTCACGATATCTTTGCTAAACGAAATAATCTGCAAGAAATATTTTGTACATAAACATTATGTAGCCAGAGGTTTCCAGTGATACAAAAATCTCAACTTTTTTTGAGAAAAGTGGGGGGATGAGGCTGTGGATCACGAAATGCCCCTTTAAAGGGAACATGTGATCAGTAAAAACTAACATTTTGTGGAGAACAGCTAAGAATCTATTCTTTATTGCTTTTAGCTGGTTGGTCCTCTCCATGGGTAGGGGCATGCAGCATTTTGTAACAAATGTAATCTTCCAACCCTAAAACCTGGGGGATTGGATGGTAGAGTAACAATGGGATAATGGGGGCATGTTAGGTATACAGGGATTACCAGGAGCTACCAGGGGTCTGGGAATGTATGGTATTCTGCTTAGATATATGAATGTCCAACTGGGATTTTTTATTTTGTTTTATTTTTGATTGGATTCTTGGGAGTGGTGTGCAGCTAGGGCTGTTGTCGACAAGGCTGTTGTCAACAATATTGTCGACAAAACAATTTTCCTTGTCGACAAGCTTGGACTAATTGGCATTAAAAATATAGAGATAAGCTTAAGATCAGCATTATTTATCATGAAATAATAAAGGAATAATGGAGCATAAGATGACAATGATTTAGTGGAATTTGTTGCAGTAAGTTAGCGTTTTGATAGCGTGTAGTTGATGGCAATATTTTGATGTAAATAATCAACGCATAAATGTGGTCGCTGAACTTAATATGTGGATTTAATTGATATTTACTTTGTCGACAGCTTGCCGACGTCAGATCTTGAGATTTGACAATTGTTAGCAATGATCGAAAGTTGCCCTAGGTGCTGATTGTAGATAAAGTGGACATTTTGGTGCAAGAACCCCCCAAGAAAGTAGATTAAGCATGATCCAATTTTAACAAAAAACCTTAAGCATTTAAGAGTGGTTGACTTTCATTTGTGGCATGATCAAGGTGAATGAGTCACATGTCAGCCCTGGTCGAAAATGTGTTTTACATAGGTTCCTAAAGAGGACAGTTAGAGCTTTCAGAAACTGAAAACCCCATGTTGACAACTTTCCTTTGCAAAGTAATGTCAATTCATCAATCGCTGATGAAAACAATGTAAAACAATACTTTCTTTGACAATATCTAAAAATTAATATTAGCGAGATGCAACTCATTTCTCTTGATCGTGTCACATACGTGCAACAGCTTCCAAGAAGTTTTAAAAAGTTTTCTTCAAAATACTTTTTTGCAGGTGTTTGGATGGATGCACTCCTTGACTTCACTCTTAGAGTTTGGTTTTTCTTGAAAATGGTGGGTTTACATTTTGTTCTTTTAAATCTCATTACAGTTATGACGTCTTATTACTTACAAACTGGGCTTCATCGATACCAGAGCCTTATGTTATTCTGCTACTTCAGGATATTTGAATGATACTTTGGATCAGAGAGGTATGTGGTAAGTTTATATTTTGATCCACCTTAAAGGAAGGTGACCTGATAATATTTGGAAAATCAAATTCTTTAAAACTTATTTATATATGTCATAAACTGTTGTCCCTTTCAAGTATTCATGCAAAAAGATCATGTAAATGTTCATTGTAGACGCGACTAATTCTTCATGGAATTACTGACATTTAATACAGCATAAAACTGGTAGTCTACAGTGTTTTTATTAATGATAATCATCATGATCATGTAATAAATTGATATCAAATAAAAGATCCTCTTTTTCTCATTAACATACTGAAATTAGGAGTTCCAAATCGGTGTATTTCCAAAGATATCATCAAAAAACTGCTTAATTTGTCAAAAATGTGGTATACCATATTTGAGACTAATTTGGCAGTTTTTTGACGATTTCTTCATTAATTTACCGATTTGGAATGCCTAATTTCAATATGTTAATGAGAAAAATATGAGCTTTCACTTGATACCAAAATCTACATTTTGATAGGGTAAAGTTGAGGCTGTCAATCAGGTCACCCATCTTTAAGCAGTGTCTTGGATACATACTATAAAGATTCACCTAATGGTGCACTTGGGCTCCTTTGCCATGGGGTAAATTTCATGTGCAAATACAGAGCTCCCTCCTCTGAAATCCTAACAAGAATTAAGGTTCTGTGCCCTTATTTGCTTTTGGGGATTTTACAGGAGGGTACTTTTAGTTTGTGCCTATAATTCCACTTATGTCAAAGGATTCCATAGCGCCATTAGGCGAATCTTTACGGTATTGAGGTTTGTCCATCATTTGAACCAAATTGCCCATCCTATTACCTTGGACCTGATCTTTGGTAAAATAATATTTATGATATTGTATGCAAATATTGTTTAATTGATACAGTGAGTTTGCAGACTAAATAAACACACCAATCAAATAAACTGTATTACAAGTCAAAGGTTTATTTTATCTGTTCCTTGTTTGCTGGTATCACTAGGATCTTAATCATGCTCATAGTCAGGACACAGTTCTTTAACCCCAATATGTTTGTACATTGATAGCATGACCTTTGAATGTGTTGGGTACAAAAACTCATACTCCACATGAGGTCAAATTTTGAGTCTGACCTAACTGGAGGTTAATGAACTGTGCTCCTGCTTATGAGACTAATTTGGCTCATATTGGGCTATTCTTTTTGAAATCCATACACCCCCTCATTAAGACATGACCTTAAATCACAACATTATGTCTTATATGTTAGAAAAATAATTATCAAGCACGAATCACATGGTTTTATTTAAAACAAACTCACATTAACCATAAAAACGAATAAAAACAGCAATCTTTCAACACGCGATATTCAAAATTCCCGCGCCAAAATTTTCTAGAGCAGTGACGTCATGGTTATTTGTGCTCAAATGTCGTCAGGCTTCATTGAATTATTAGGACGTCATTGCTCTTGACAATTTCGGCGCGGGAATTTTGAATATCGCGTGTTGAGAGATGGCTGTTTTATTCGTTTTATGGTTAATATGACTTTGTTTTAAATAAAACCATGTGATTCGTGCTTGATAATTATTTTTCTAACATATAAGACATAATGTTGTGATTGCCGGACACTTCCTTTAATCTTTCACAGACGGAGTGAAGATTTTAGATGAAGTCACCCATTCAGGTAACCCCAGTTGAAATTCACACTCCCTGTGTGGAAGATTTAGGTCATGTCTTTCACAGGGGGTGTATGGATTTCAACTGGAATAGTCCATTTGTATTATACATTTTATATTCTTTAATAATTGCTTCTGTTATTACATATTTGATTAAAAAAATTGAACCTTTTGGACCCCATATACATTGGGGAAATGTTTGTTCTTGATATCATGTGAAGTCAAATGAAGACAGGAACAGTTGTTATATTGATGGCACTCTTGAATGTTGCTTAAAAGTATATCATTTGTTTAAACATTCACTCCATGCGAAAATACAATTGGGTCTTGATGGGACCAGGCTCAAAGAAGGTGCTCAAGCTAGACTACAAAGCCTATAATCATTCTAGCCTATACGGGAAGAATAGAGAGAGAAGATAAAGATCAAATAATATAAAAATTAAGGAAAAGAAGGCCACCTCTAGGGGGTAACCCTATTGGTTTAGGATATGGATTGTCAAAACTTTCATACAATGTCAAATATTGTTTACATACAATGTCAAATATTGTCCTCCTTTATGTATATGACAAAACCAGCTGCGTAAATGTGAATAATTAACACAATTAGCTCCAGCATTCTGAAACAACATTGTGTGCCATATTCCTGTTCAAGTGTTATCAAGATAGATTCTGGGGATAGATTCATTAACATGAACTTTAAACTGATCAGTCCAGGTGTCAGTATCATAACAGATTGGATTGCCCAGCATGTATTGAGTAAAGTGTTATTATGTGCACTGCATTTTCTCATGTTACGTCATCTCCTACACAGGCCCAGATTTACCATAAGGCTAATAGTTAGGTCCTGGATCAGGGTATGAGATCCAAGTGCCTCATATTGGATTGGGCAGTGTATATTGAGCAATGCACTATCATGTCCATTGCAATACCATATTACATTGTTTGTTACACAGGCCCAGATTTACCAAAGGGCTAGTTAGGCTTACGCCCAGGGTCTGAGATCCAGGTGCCTCAGATTGGATTGGGCAGTGTATATTATGAGCAAAATATCAGTACCTTGTACATTGTCTGTAACACAGGCCCAGATTCACTGGAGGGTCATTTAGGCCTAGGCCCAGGGCCTGAGATCCAGGTGCCTCAGATTGGATTGGGCAGTGTATATTTATGAGCAAAATATCAGTACCTTGCACATTGTCTGTTACACAGGCCCAGATTCACTGGAGGGTCATTTAGGCCTAGGCCCAGGGCTTGAGATCCAGGTGCCTCAGATTGGATTGGGCAGTCTACATTATGACGAACACACCTCATGTACATTGTAGTGACATGTTACATTTTTACACCGGCCCAAATTCATCAGAGGGCCAGTTAGATCTAGACCTAGGGTCTGAGAACCCAGATGCCTCAGACTGGATTGGGTAGTGTGTATTATTAGCAACACATCATCATGTGCATTGGGCCGTATAAAATTAATGTTTTGGTTCTCGTCCCTCCCTCCTCAATTTCTGGGATTTGTCAGATTTTTTTTTTTTTTTAGATTTTTCAATTATTTTAGATTTTGGAATGATTTATGAATTTTTTATACATATAAATATGTTTATTAGAGAACAAGGACCACTTCCAAGTCTTTTTGTGGTACTCTAGGGGGTTTATCCCTCAGAATCACATTTGAAAAAAAAAGTGCCTCATCGTTTCCTCGAGCACTGTTGGAAAAGACCGAAAACTACAGACAATGCTGATTTTACACTGAAAAAAAACACCTCCCTCCCTCATCAATTCATGAAAATCCTCTGGACGAGAACCAAAATATTAATTTTATACGGCCTAATGTAGTACCTTGTACATTGTCTGTTACACAGATCCAGATTCACTGGAGGGCCAGTTAGGCCTAGGCCCAGGGCCTGAGATCCAGGTACCTCAGGTTGGATTGGGCAGTGTGTATTATGAGCTACACACCATCATTGTGCATTGTAGTAACATATTACATTGTCTGTTACACAGGCCCAGATTCACCAGAGGGCCAGTTAGACCTATGCCCAAGGCTTGAGATCCAGGTGCCTAAGATTGGATTTGGCAGTGTGTATTGAGCACCATGCCATCATGTGCATTATATATAGACAGTGCCATGTTAAATTGTTTGCTACATAGGCCATTTAGCATGTTTAGGCATTGAGTCTCAGGCTCTGAAATCCAGGGGGATAAGAAAAGCCCAACAACGTTAACACGGAACAGGGGAGGGTAAATTTTAGTGATGTATTATTATGAAATGAGAAAAAAGGTTGGGTGGTGGTATAACAGGTTGGGTAGACCACAATTCTATCCCGGCCAAGGGGATGAATGATCCAGAGAGTCAGAATGGCACAAATTTTATCCCGGCCAAGGGTCCTTGGGGATGTAAGATGTATCCAAGCAATGATAATTTAACCTGGTCCATTCAGTGTACTGAAAAAGGTCAATCTAGGCCTGGAATCAATTGTGTCAATTTGTTATTTCAAGATATCAAAGGGAAGTGTCCTTTTATTCGGAATCTTTAAATTTTGACGTCTTGATCTTGGGAAATTTTAGTGATGCTCTGATTTGAAATGACAAGATGTGGTGGGGTTGTAACACATGAGACAGGGTCACCCTAAATTTTAGCCTGGCCCAGAGTCCTGAAAAAGGTTAATCCATGTCTTATCTTAAGGGGACTCGATCTTTTGTGCGTAATTATAGAGGGCCAGGGGATTCACTCTATCATTAAAAAAATTATTTGAAGAAGTTAAAGAGCCCTAAGAATAAAAAACTGTAGTGTAATTCACGCCAGACACAATTTCTTTATATGACAAAAATTAATTTTTGTAAGTGATCAAAAAACAAACGTTTTATATCAATTTTAAATTTAGCCCGAATCGGTAATTATGGTACCTCTCGCTCTTTTTTAGGTCAAGGCTGTTTTTACTATTATGCAGCGAACCATTGTTGAAGCTATTTCACATACATGTACAAAACATTCTAGAGAAAGAATGAGGCCATATACTGTTGAAATATCTTCTGTTGATTTCGAATGATCATGTCATGAAGTCGTAAATTTTAAGGTCAAATTCCTAAAACCAAAACAAACATTGCGACCCAGATATTTCCCGACTTACGCAATTTCATCATCACATCAGTGTCTTTATTATTTGTTTGAAACCTTTCCCAAACGTTCGTGCTCTTTATGCATGAAACGGCTAATCTATCTTTACAAAACGCGTCTTTTTTTAGTAAACAAAAGGCTAAAGATGGCATTATGAGATTTATCATTTATCATTACACTCCTCCACTCAACTGCCACTGTGGACGAGTGGTAAAGCGCTAGACGCGTAATCAAAGGAAGTTCCGAATCGCTGGTTCGAATCCCAACGAAGCCTGTGGAAACTTTTGTTTTTCTTCAAAATTCATGATCGCATTCCGAAATGAGTCACTTGTCGGAAAATCATGTATCGTATCCTTAAGTTACACCACAGTCAGGAACTAATGAAATTCATGTAAAGATTTAAGTGTTTATGAATTTTATTTTAAATTTTCCAAAGGAATTAATTGTCCCTTTAATCATATACCCTAAGTATTGATCTTTGTTTTGTATAAGCAAGCAAATCAAAATAACTAATATTACAAGTCAAAGGTTTATTCTACTAGTGCCTTGTTGTTGACACTGAGATGAATACATACTCATCTATCAGAACACAGTTCTTTAATCCCAATATGTTTGTACATTCATTACATGACCTTTGAATGGGTTGGGTACTAAAACTCATACTCCACAATTTTGAGCCTTTACTGTTACATGGTGGTTAATGAACTGCGCTACTGGTTATGAGACCAATTTGGCTCATATTAGGCTATTCTATTTGAAATCCATACACCCTGTATGGAAGACATGGCTTTAATCTTTCACACAGGGAGTGTGAATTTCAAATGGAGTCAACCAGTTAGGTAACCCTATTTGAAATCCACACTCCCTCCCTATGTGAAGGATTAAAGTCTTGTTTCCATAGGGGTACATGTATTTCAAATAGAATAGCCCATTGTATGATTCAATTGAATTGCTTCTTTGATTTACATAATTATTTGCTACAAATGGAGACTACTAACATTTACTGATATATTAACAGAGTCTTGGTTGTATGATACAATTCATACACATTTACTGATATGTATACCACCCGACCCAAAGTGAACCAGATTCTTGGTTATATGATACAATTCATACGGTCGAATCCAACGAAAAGTGTACACGGCATGTTCAGGGCCATAACTTAAAAGTATTAATCAATTGGCATTCGTTTTTGTATTGTGTTTATTCGCCTTGATCATACGCTTCGCGCCATATATAATAAGCCCCCCTTCTGTGAAAAACTTAGACACAGAGACCCCAAAACATGCTATTTTTACCCATTTTTTCAAAATATTTCTTAAGGTATTTTTAAAAACATCTAAATCAGTTATGAAAATAAGTCATTGGATTGAATCTAAATTGATTTCCTGAAAGGTGTGTATTCAAAGATTGCCTGTTCAATTTTTCACATATTTGTATATAATTATGAATTTTTTGTGATAATTTTTTGAGTGGTATTTTTTACATTACCTACGAATACAATTTTTCATAGCACTAGATATATCTTTAAAAATGGAAATCACTAATAAATGCGCAATTGATACAAGCTTTGATATGTCCAATACTGAAATGCATTGCATTCGGACATCTTTATTATTGTGTTTAGCTGCCAGAAATTCTAAATGGCACAAAGGTAGGTTTGGTAAAAATATGCATTACCTCCGAATACATGTTATAAGCTGTACCATTTCCACAAAGTGAGAGAATAGTAAACAATAGTTAAGCAATAGGTGCAGGGTAATACACTCTTTATTTCTACCAAGTTTCAATAACCTGCGTTTAAATATTTCTGAGATGTCAACAATAAAAGCAAGTATTCGTAGGTAAATTTCGGTAACCGAATGTTACCTACGAATACACTTTGACATCATGACAGTGTTGTGAAACACCGCCATTCATGCCAATGCCCATATTGGTACATAACGAAGGCCTGTATGTTTGCTATCAAATCATATGTCAATGAAAGTTGTGAATTCACATACATGCCCACCATGCAAAACTGAATACGGCTTAATTGGTGAAAAATATGTACTGAAAAAGACGACGGTCTGCTCATTTGAAAGAAAAATCAGATTCAAAGAAGATTAGAAGGGATAAATACTTGGATTTGTCAACTGTCATGTGTGCTTCATTTTAAATGTTTACCGACCTTCTGGTTTCTTAGTAATTTGTGTCCAAATTGATTTATTCGAAGGTAACTTTTGACGTTTTCGCTAAGGTTACGAATACCATGGAAAAAACGACTGTTCTCATTGTCTCATGATCTAGACAACACATTGATGGACCCTGGTATAAAGCTAATTGTAGTTGCCCTCAAACGAAAGGCCACAAGACGTAACTGACTCCAAGATGGACTTCACAAGTCTGCAATAACGGTTTTAAGCGATTTGTGTGCAATTAAGCAAATTAAAGTCACTTTAGTGCCTTTGTTTCTTACTTCAATCCTCTTTCAACGGCTGTGAACCGACATTATTAATACATGATAGGGTCTAAAGTATCAATAAACGCACATAAAGAAAATATTACATTCAAGGTGCTTTATAAAATGAAGGTTTGATTGCGATATCCACCAAAAGTCTAATTCTTACCTACAAATACTGAAATGTTACTTACGAATACAGCATAATACATGACATGTGTAATGAAGTGTCCCTACCAATGGAAATTAATTGTCAAAATTTTAAGCGGTACCCCAGGACACTATTATTACCCATATACGGATTCATTCAACAATTATTTATCATGTAAAATTGCTGATTAACTACTTGTATATCAAAATGAAGTGGTCAAAATCTTGCTAAAAGCATCAAAAATTTTTGATCTAAGGTAATAGCATTTATTCATTTGGACGTACCATCTGAAAGAGATCTAAAACTACCATTTTATTAATTCATTACCATAATAGCAAAATTTAAACCTATAAACTCAATATAGATATTGTTAAATCGCTCATGTTACCTACGAATACCCGGGTTTCTTCACCTTTTCATTGTATAAAGCGTTAGGTGTATGCGTATAATTCCTAATATTCTTGAAAACATATATCATACTCGTTCTTATACAATGTGTAAATTGATTCATACTCATTTGATAAATAAAATACAGAAACTGACCTAAACTTCATTTTCAAAATAAACTAGCATAAATTGACTAAGATCATATTGATCGCGTTATAAAAATAAAAACAAATATTTTCTGGTTGAGTTAGCATTTTCCTGACACCCTGTCGTCTACATTACACGAAAAAAGCGTTAATGGGAATATTCCATTTGTTTTAGGTTGATTAGTATTGCGATAGTGAAAGCATCCTAGTGGTATTCGTAGGTAACATTGGGTTTTGATATCACATTTACTATCACACGTCCTGGATTTATTTTTCAAGATTAGTAATGGCACTTTTGGTTCCTATAAGGCCAATATGTCATCAATCAATGGGCAAAAGGAAAAAATTGTGGAGACATTTTTATTTCGGACTTTTATTTTTGGCCCGTGGACACTTTTGGTTGGATTCGACCATACACATTTACTGGTAGGCCTATATAGTCACCCACTAACTCAAAGTGAAAACAGAGTCTTCGTTGCATGATACAATTCATACACATTTACTGATATGTAGGCATCCACTGACTCAAAGGGAAACCAGTCTTGGTTGTATGATACAATTCATACACATTTACTGATATCAGTGTAGGCACACCCATGACCCAAAGTGAACTAGAGTCTTGGTTATATGATACAATTCATACACATTTACTGGTAGGCCTATATAGGCACCACTGACTCAAAGTGAAAACAGAGTCTTGTACAATTCATACACATTTACTGATATGTAGGCATCCACTGACTCAAAGTGGAAACAGTCTTGATTGTATGATATAATCCATACACATTTACTGATATGTAGGCACGCCGTGACCCAAAGTGGACCCGAGTCTTGGTTGTATGACACAATTCATACACATTTACTGATATATAGGCACCCACTGGTCAACTCAAGAAAAGGGGTATAATCCTTCTTGTCTTCCATGAGCAACCGCGTCACATCGGGTATAATTTTCCTTCCAGGAGCAACCACTGTGCATGATTGACAGGCTATTCCATTGCTCGTAATAGGGTAGTGTATTTTAGCGGGACAATGCTGGATGGTGCACGCACGTGTGCACGATGTGCAAGGTAGACTTTCGCCAAGACTTGGCATGTGGTTGTTGGTGTAGGGGTGTGGGGTGTGGGGGTGTGTGTATTGGGGGAGGGGGCGTGTTGTCCGAGATGTTAGGAATTATTTAATAATAGTTATTAATATTGGAAGAATTTAAATTTTAAATTAAGGCATCATATACGATTTTATACTATTTTAGATTTTCAATTAATAACAAAATAATAAAATAGCATTTAAAAATTATATTAATAGGCCTATTTATTATCGCACGCCATGGTAACAATAAAAAAAAAATGGCACACTTTCCGATATAAAATTTGGGACACAAATTAATTTAAAAATAAATAAATAAAAACAATCTTTCTTAAACCAAATTTTCATGAAATTGAGGGCCATCAATAAACCAAAATGCACCCCGAATCTGTCGCACATCCCCGTAGTAGGCCTACCCTCCTTTCCACCCCCGTTGCCCTAAACTAGACATGTAATATAACTGCCACGAGTATTTTTTTTACCTGTAGGCAAACTCACCCCTACAGTCCCAACATGATGCAGTCATGTCTACAGTAGAATTCATCTCGACCTTTGCAGGACTTAACCCCATTAAAAGCGATTAAACCAAGATAACACTCATTGAAACAGCTCAACTGATTAAATCGGATCTTCTCTGGTTGTGCACAAGTGTCTGTTTTCATATGCGATATCTCAATAAAGCTGGTATTATAGCTTCAGTTGGGTAACCGATTATAAAGGAAACGAAAGGAAACAATGGTATGTGTAGCTTTGTTCACGAAATGAGACAATTGCCTGCTTTTTGTAAACCAGCATTCTTGAAAATGAGCAACATAATGATTGTTGACTTAACACGGTTTGGAAATAATTTCTTCATATTTTTGGTGTTATCTGTCGTTTACATATCCTTCCTAAAACACCAAAGTATGAATATTTCCAAACATCTAAATTAGCTAAAATTTAGGACATGTTACAAAACTATATTGTCTAGAATTTTAGAAGAGTACTTTTAATATTGGCCGGTTATTTTTCACACAGCGACGTTAACTAGGCAATGTACTATTACCTATAACATTAACTAAAACACCAAAGTACGAATATTTCCAAACATCTAAATTAGCTAAAATTTAGGACATGTTAAAAACTATATTTTCTAGAACTTTAGAAGAGTACTTTTAATATTGGCCGGTTATTTTTCACACAGCGACGTTAACTAGTCATATCCCCATGCTTTTAACGTAGGGCTATTTGTAGAGGTCACGCGTCAATGGGAAAGAGCACTGTGTATTGTGTATAGGAAAACGGACAGTAACTGCAGTATGATAGTTCTAGCCCAGATAGCTTTTAACTCACGCCTACTAATAACGTACTTTCATCAAGTGATGGCGCTATAAGGTTTACCACGGAAGCTGTTTGGTTTACCGTGGAAGAAGATTATACCCTATATGCAACTCAAAACACCGTCTTTGTTGTATGATACAATTATTCATACTTTAACTGATATATAGGCACAAACTGACTCAAAGTGAAAAGTGAGTCTTGGTTGTGTCATGGTAGGTATTATAGAAGGAGGTTCCACAGAAAAATCCTAATCCACTCAATTATGGTTTATGGTTAAGCCGAATACGTTATTCAACGCGAGTCATCACTTGAATGGATTTAATCAGTGCAGTCCCTCAAACACGGCCTTTGATGTTTATGATCTTTATGCGACAATATCGATCATCTATTTTAAAATTTAATTTAATTTAATTTAAATAGACCCCCCAGGTGACCCGTACCAGAAATGGATGGTATTAGTGCCCTTTTGCATCGGTCACATGATCTTTGATTGCGTCATTGTGTTTCCGAGTTCAGGTTGATTTACTAGCGAAAACCTGATAGAATTCCCTCATTTCCTTCCAAAGTTACGGTGAATTTATGTATTTTGTCTGATCATGATTAGTTATACTGGCGGGTGTCTGCAGGACTTTTAAACCAGTGGAAATGATTTGGAAATGTTTTCCAAGACTGGCAATGTTGTTTCTATGATCCGCCAAGCTTGGCCATAAGAAATATTGGCGTTATAAAATTACCGGAAGTAAATTGTTTTCCTTTGTTTATGGTCACGGCCACAATGCTTTGTGGGTAAAAATGACGTCATTCTGCTTAGAAGTCGCGATAACGGTTAGAGAATAAACGATAGGAGGTTTTATTTTGCCTATCCTCTACCGTGTGATAGACGACAGGCAGGTCCAATATTTTGAGTAGTGGATGCCGGCGCAGCCGGTATCCACTACGATAAAAATATTGGACCTGCCTGTCGTCTATCATAGGTAGAGGATAGGCAAAATAAAAATTCCTATCGTTTATTCTCATTCTTAGTCAGTTAAATATTATTTTAATAACTGTAAACAATTTTTTAAAGCAAAACTAAGTTACCGTCATAAAAACTCCCCTCATTATAAAATGAACGAAACTTGTTTACAACTTCACGTATTCTGTTGCGCGTACTGCTAGCGCGTCGCGTATTCCGCACTAGTCTACGCATACATCGCGATACATACGCGCACCTCTACAAGCGTGTAAGGCATTATCAAGACGCATGATGACGTGGGGTCGTCTACGGCCTGATAAACGGCACCCGAAATCTTGCGATTGTCCAATCAAAAATGTGTATTCGAACTAGAACCACTCCCACTGACTAAGAATGGTTCATAACCGGCCAAGCTCAATAGATAAGAAGCTTAGCAAATCCATAGTGCACCATTCATACCTGATTGCTCAGTATCGACTCATAACGATCATAGTACAAAGGGAACTGGGTTCGTGAATTCTCCTTCTATAATACCTACCATGGTTGTATGATACAATTCATACACATTTACTTTATGATACAATTTGAATACAATTATATTTCAGTTCTACATTGTAGATTTGCTTACATGTATGTTACAATACACACACTTATTTGTTTTGCTACTATTAAGCAGTATTCAGACTTTTTATGTACGTACAATATTGTATGGAACATATCTACGTTATTTAATCTATTGCCATTCTATTTCCAGTAATGTTTAAATTCTAACGAATGTTTGCTGACGTAAAATCGATAATATATTTCTACTAGATATTACATGTAACATATTATCGATTTTTCGTCATCAAACATTCGTTAGAACTTAAACATTACTGGAAATAGAATGGCAATTGATTAAATAACGTAGATATGTTGCATACAATATTGTACGTACAATACTCGGAGTCTGTGGAGCGCTTTATACAATTTGTACCATTGATTATCATGATTATTGTAATAGAAAGGATTACTTTTGGGTTTTTTTTTTTTGATAGATTATGTACTACAAATCATGAGCTTAAACTAACAACAACAACATCTTATACAGAGACATACTTATTGTAGGGAATAATCGTTCAGAAATTGTAAGTAAAATTATGCTGATTTTAAAGCTTGTGTGGTGCAGTTTGATGAGGCGGTCTTATAAAATATAAAATGGAAATTTATTGTTGGGTAACAATCATTTTAATATAGTCTGTAATGTACTCATGTAAGGGAGCACATGTATCAGGAAGGTGGCAAGATATCTCACAGGAAGCGCATAATTTCCAGCAATCATGGCAATTTTATGCCAAATTCACCTCCAAAAAAGTCTTTTTGAAAACAAAATTCAACCTTTTTGGGCTAATTATTTTCTGGCCTTTATATTTTTCTTGGACGTTCATATTGTTGAAATCTTGTTAGTGTAATCTTTATAATAGTTATATAACAATTGTTGGGTATTACAAAACAATGCATATTACAGTGATTACATCAAAATGTAAAATATACACATATAGGCCTATAAACAGTGATAAAAAAGATACAATAACAATTAAAAAACAATTAATTTATGAAAAGTGGTGGAAAAGTTAGATGAGTGTGTTGTGCTGCAAACAATATGTGTTTTACAACTATTACATTTTTTATGGTCTTACACTGTACAAAGCCCTAAAAATTTTAGAACAAGTTATTCACATGAGCATGAAATCATAGCTGAAAAACCACAACAGCAGAAAACCAAAAAACACAACTGAATACAAAAAGTCACAACATGATTGACACACTTGGCATGTGTGGACAATGTTTGTCATCAGACATATCCACGTGACATTAGCAATGTTAGTGAGATTTTAAATTAAATTGTAAAATAATAAACTGAATGTATGACATAAGTGCTCACTTCATCGTCATCCATGGCATTACCTGTTGTTGATTTGAGTCTTACAAAGTGTCACAAAATGTGGACCAGTGTAACACAATTCAAACAATTTAGATTCAAAACCAAGGGCCTGATTCTTGAAGATTTTGGTTTATTTTGGATACTGTATCATGTTATAAGTAGAACATATCTTCAAGGTCCAGTGATTTGGGTAAAAAAAAAAAGAAAATATTTTGAGAAATAGCACATTGGTTGGGAAAATGGGGATGAATCACTAGAAATTCATCCATGGCATTACCTGTTGTTGATTTGAGTCACTCTAAGTGTCACAAAATATGGACCAGTGTAGCAATTTTTTTTGAAATTGATGCTGGCCTGAGATTTCAAAACCAAGGGCCTGATTCTTTAGGATTTTGATTTATTTTGGATACTGTATCACTTTATACATAAGCAGGACATATCATCAGGGTCCAATGATTTGTGTGAACAATGAAAGCCGATTTTGGGGGGAATGGCAATGAATGAATAGAATTACATATCAGGTTCCAATGATTTGGGCAAAACAAGAAAGAAAATTAGGAACATTGGTTAAGGAACTTGGCAGATTCAGGGCATGAATTGGGCTATTCCAGTTGTAATCCATACACCCCCTATGGAAGATATGACTGTAATCTCCCATACAGCATTTTTTTGTACAGGGAGTGTAGATTTCAAATGGAGTCACTCATTCAGGTAAACCCATTTGATATTCACACACCCTGTGTGGAAGATTAAAATCATGTCTTCCTAAGGGAGTATGAGTGGTTTCAACTGGAACAACCCAATAGTAGAAATTGTTACATCTGTTAGTTCAATTTTTAAATCAAATAATTTTGATTAAAATCATCATGGAAATACAGGAACCAAAAAAGATTCACTTGTAGAAAGTTTACAGTAAAAAAGCAAAAATAAAAGGAGTAAAACAACAAATTTTGCTGAAATTTGGCATGAAAGTACATTAGGGGTAAAAATCCACATTGCTTAGAGAGAGGCCAATATCCAGTGCAGCACAGAATTTCACATCACAAAAACTATTGGGCCCTAAAATCTTTTCCTGTTAACTTTTGACTTGAGCGTATTTTAAGCGATAAGTTTGCATTGCATATTAACTGCATTGAAAGGCACTGTCTATGATTGGCTGCTGAGGCGATTTGCTGTTGCTGAGTGGAAATTTATGAGTGTACTTTACCCCGTATGCATTGTTAGCTCTGACTTTGCAACATCACAATTTTAAAGCTTAACAATAATTTGGATTAGCTTAGATATCATAAAGTAGATGAAACATGTTTTCAATACGAATCCTATCCATCCGTGAACTTTGCCTTTTTTAAAGACACTTCTTGTTTATTAACAAGTGTGTTGGCAACCAGACCTGATAGGGTTAAAGTCCTTCTGTTACATTTTAGTATTGACATACTGAGCTGTGCTAAAAGCAGACATAGATTTACTTTAAACTATAAGAAAGTCAAAACAACTTTTAGCATCTATAAAATAAGCAAATCATCTTTATTACATGTGTAATTGTTTTGGAAAATATTGGAGACAAGCTCAGTTCTTTCAAAATCACACTTATGTTCTTCGGGCTAGTTAGTGAGGCATTTAAAAAAATAACATTACAGTATAATAATGTAATGTATAATGTATATTATACACACTGAAAGAAACAAATCATCTTTTTTACACAAACTCAAGCTTTGTACAATAGAGGAAAATATATAAAAATTTTGGTGACCTGCTCGGTTCTCTCTAAACCCATTCTGTTTCAATAACACTATGACTGAAAGCCAGTCAGTGAGGCATTTATAAATAACATCACAGTATTATACAAATTACATCACATTTAAGGTCTTAAGGGCCATACAGACTCTAATAATTGGACATAGAATGTTTGATGTAACATATCTTTGCTATAATCTATTCCCATTCTATTTCCAGTAATGTTTAACTTCTAACGAATGTTTGATGATGTAAATTGATAATATATTATGTCAAATATCTGGTGGAACTATATTATCGATTTTACATCATCAAACATTTCACGCATACATCGCGATACATACGCGCACCTCTACAAGCGTGTAAGGCATTATCAAGACGCATGATGACGTGGGGTCGTCTACGGCCTGATAAACGGCACCCGAAATCTTGCGATTGTCCAATCAAAAATGTGTATACGAACTAGAACCACTCCCACTGACTAAGAATGGTTCATAACCGGCCAAGCTCAATAGATAAGAAGCTTAGCAAATCCATAGTGCACCATTCATACCTGATTGCTCAGTATCGACTCATAACGATCATAGTACAAAGGGAACTGGGTTCGTGAATTCTCCTTCTATAATACCTACCATGGTTGTATGATACAATTCATACACATTTACTTTATGATACAATTTGAATACAATTATATTTCAGTTCTACATTGTAGATTTGCTTACATGTATGTTACAAT
Source organism: Amphiura filiformis (assembly GCF_039555335.1). Lineage (NCBI taxonomy): Eukaryota > Metazoa > Echinodermata > Ophiuroidea > Amphilepidida > Amphiuridae > Amphiura > Amphiura filiformis. The sequence goes on from NC_092641.1 coordinate 24,813,503, forward strand.
ACACACACTTATTTGTTTTGCTACTATTAAGCAGTATTCAGACTTTTTATGTACGTACAATATTGTATGGAACATATCTACGTTATTTAATCTATTGCCATTCTATTTCCAGTAATGTTTAAATTCTAACGAATGTTTGCTGACGTAAAATCGATAATATATTTCTACTAGATATTACATGTAACATATTATCGATTTTTCGTCATCAAACATTCGTTAGAACTTAAACATTACTGGAAATAGAATGGCAATTGATTAAATAACGTAGATATGTTGCATACAATATTGTACGTACAATACTCGGAGTCTGTGGAGCACTTTATACAATTTGTACCATTGATTATCATGATTATTGTAATAGAAAGGATTACTTTTGGGTTTTTTTTTGTTTTGATAGATTATGTACTACAAATCATGAGCTTAAACTAACAACAACAACATCTTATACAGAGACATACTTATTGTAGGAATAATCGTTCAGAAATTGTAAGTAAAATTATGCTGATTTTAAAGCTTGTGTGGTGCAGTTTGATGAGGCGGTCTTATAAAATATAAAATGGAAATTTATTGTTGGGTAACAATCATTTTAATATAGTCTGTAATGTACTCATGTAAGGGAGCACATGTATCAGGAAGGTGGCAAGATATCTCACAGGAAGCGCATAATTTCCAGCAATCATGGCAATTTTATGCCAAATTCACCTCCAAAAAAGTCTTTTTGAAAACAAAAATTCAACCTTTTTGGGCTAATTATTTTTCTGGCCTTTATATTTTTCTTGGACGTTCATATTGTTGAAATCTTGTTAGTGTAATCTTTATAATAGTTATATAACAATTGTTGGCAATGCATATTACAGTGATTACATCAAAATGTAAAATATACACATATAGGCCTATAAACAGTGATAAAAAAGATACAATAACAATTAAAAAACAATTAATTTATGAAAAGTGGTGGAAAAGTTAGATGAGTGTGTTGTGCTGCAAACAATATGTGTTTTACAACTATTACATTTTTTATGGTCTTACACTGTACAAAGCCCTAAAAATTTTAGAACAAGTTATTCACATGAGCATGAAATCATAGCTGAAAAACCACAACAGCAGAAAACCAAAAAACACAACTGAATACAAAAAGTCACAACATGATTGACACACTTGGCATGTGTGGACAATGTTTGTCATCAGACATATCCACGTGACATTAGCAATGTTAGTGAGATTTTAAATTAAATTGTAAAATAATAAACTGAATGTATGACATAAGTGCTCACTTCATCGTCATCCATGGCATTACCTGTTGTTGATTTGAGTCTTACAAAGTGTCACAAAATGTGGACCAGTGTAACACAATTCAAACAATTTAGATTCAAAACCAAGGGCCTGATTCTTGAAGATTTTGGTTTATTTTGGATACTGTATCATGTTATAAGTAGAACATATCTTCAAGGTCCAGTGATTTGGGTAAAAAAAAAAGAAAATATTTTGAGAAATAGCACATTGGTTGGGAAAATGGGGATGAATCACTAGAAATTCATCCATGGCATTACCTGTTGTTGATTTGAGTCACTCTAAGTGTCACAAAATATGGACCAGTGTAGCAATTTTTTTGAAATTGATGCTGGCCTGAGATTTCAAAACCAAGGGCCTGATTCTTTAGGATTTTGATTTATTTTGGATACTGTATCACTTTATACATAAGCAGGACATATCATCAGGGTCCAATGATTTGTGTGAACAATGAAAGCCGATTTTTTTGGGGGGGAATGGCAATGAATGAATAGAATTACATATCAGGTTCCAATGATTTGGGCAAAACAAGAAAGAAAATTAGGAACATTGGTTAAGGAACTTGGCAGATTCAGGGCATGAATTGGGCTATTCCAGTTGTAATCCATACACCCCCTATGGAAGACATGACCTTAATCTCCCACACAGGGGATAGATTTCAAATGGAGTCACTCATTCAGGTAAACCCATTTGATATTCACACACCCTGTGTGGAAGATTAAAATCATGTCTTCCTAAGGGAGTATGAGTGGTTTCAACTGGAACAACCCAATAGTAGAAATTGTTACATCTGTTAGTTCAATTTTTAAATCAAATAATTTTGATTAAAATCATCATGGAAATACAGGAACCAAAAAAGATTCACTTGTAGAAAGTTTACATTAAAAAAGCAAAAATAAAAAGGAGTAAAACAACAAATTTTGCTGAAATTTGGCATGAAAGTACATTAGGGGTAAAAATCCACATTGCTTAGAGAGAGGCCAATATCCAGTGCAGCACAGAATTTCACATCACAAAAACTATTGGGCCCTAAAATCTTTTCCTGTTAACTTTTGACTTGAGCGTATTTTAAGCGATAAGTTTGCATTGCATATTAACTGCATTGAAAGGCACTGTCTATGATTGGCTGCTGAGGCGATTTGCTGTTGCTGAGTGGAAATTTATGAGTGTACTTTACCCCGTATGCATTGTTAGCTCTGACTTTGCAACATCACAATTTTAAAGCTTAACAATAATTTGGATTAGCTTAGATATCATAAAGTAGATGAAACATGTTTTCAATACGAATCCTATCCATCCGTGAACTTTGCCTTTTTTAAAGACACTTCTTGTTTATTAACAAGTGTGTTGGCAACCAGACCTGATAGGGTTAAAGTCCTTCTGTTACATTTTAGTATTGACATACTGAGCTGTGCTAAAAGCAGACATAGATTTACTTTAAACTATAAGAAAGTCAAAACAACTTTTAGCATCTATAAAATAAGCAAATCATCTTTTTTACATGTGTAATTGTTTTGGAAAATATTGGAGACAAGCTCAGTTCTTTCAAAATCACACTTATGTTCTTCGGGCTAGTTAGTGAGGCATTTAAAAAAATAACATTACAGTATAATAATGTAATGTATAATGTATATTATACACACTGAAAGAAACAAATCATCTTTTTTACACATACTCAAGCTTTGTACAATAGAGGAAAATATATAAAAATTTTGGTGACCCGCTCGGTTCTCTCTAAACCCATTCTGTTTCAATAACACTATGACTGAAAGCCAGTCAGTGAGGCATTTATAAATAACATCACAGTATTATACAAATTACATCACATTTAAGGTCTTAAGGGCCATACAGACTCTAATAATTGGACATAGAATGTTTGATGTAACATATCTTTGCTATAATCTATTCCCATTCTATTTCCAGTAATGTTTAACTTCTAACGAATGTTTGATGATGTAAATTGATAATATATTATGTCAAATATCTGGTGGAACTATATTATCGATTTTACATCATCAAACATTTCACAAGTTACATCACAAAAGGTCTTAAGGGTCATACAGACTCTGAATATTGGACATATAGAATGTTTGATGTAACATGTCTTTGCTATAATATATTCCCATTCTATTTCCAGTAATGTTTAACTTCTAACGAATGTTTGATGATGTAAATTGATAATATATTATGTCAAATATCTGGTGGAACTATATTATCGATTTTACATCATCAAACATTTCACAAGTTACATCACAAAAGGTCTTAAGGGTCATACAGACTCTGAATATTGGACATAATAGAATGTTTGATGTAACATGTCTTTGCTATAATATATTCCCATTCTATTTCCAGTAATGTTTAACTTCTATGAATGTTTGATGGTATAAAATCGATAATATATTACGTTATATTATCTAACATTCATTAGTTAAAAATTACTGGAAATATAATGGGAATAGATTAAATTACCAGGACATGTTACATCAAATATTCTACATCCATAGAGGTTGTGCGTGGAATTATTGATTGGCTCCAAACAAAGGATTTGAACTGGTGTCCTTCACCGTAATCAAAAAATGGTCAAAATTAAAAAAACAAAATGAAAAACTTGTCTTGGATATTGATATCTAGTTTTTAAAGATTAATAAAAAATGTTTACTTAAGAATTGTGGGTCAATTTTTTTTTTCTCCAAAACTGAGCATTTTCCAAAATATGACATCACAGTTGGATTCATCAAGTCTTTGCAGTTTCTGCTACAAGGGGTATTTACACCCTCTGTGCAAGTTTCATATTGAAATAATGTGGTAGAGCATTGAAACTGCATGGACAAAACTATCTACTTGCACTGAATTACACGGACATTTAGAATGTCCAGTTTAGAATTAGAATCCTCAAATGCGGATACATTGACATTACTTTTGTGCAATAAAACAATCTCTGTCAACAGGGTTAAATGCTTTGTTAGCATCTATAAAAACAAGTAAATCAAATGAAAAACAAGCAAATCAAACATGTCAAATGAACAAGCAAAGCAAATGAACGGCGACAAGGGGGTTTTCCAACTGAGTCACGTCTATGACCAATTGATCTTGAGGGCGTCATCATCTTCCGATGACGTCATACCATCCAACAAAGGATCAATTGGCATATACCATTGAGAAAGGTAACAGACCGGATTGCCAAAACTGTATGGAAAACATGAAATTTTTCTTGGAATTTTTACTATGAAAACTTTGAAATCAAGCAAATCATCTTTTTTACACATATTTCTGCTTTGTACAACAGAGGAAAATGAAAATATTAGAAACAAGCTCAGTTCTTTCTATAAAGTCCATTCTGCTCTTCATTGATAACACTATGACTGAAAGCCAGTCAGTGAGGTATTTACAATGTCACATTATATACATATTACACAACTGAAATCAGTGTTTTTACATCCTTAACTCATTGGATCTCACCATTTTTACCCAATTTAGGAACAGAATCAATGAGATCCTCATGGTATTTTCCATCTAGATGTGTGTGGCGACGTGTTGTGTAGCGACGTGGTGTAGCAGTGAGTGAGTCTGTACCAAATATGATATGCAAAACCCTTACAAAAGAGAGCATGGCTCTGTTTTATGCATTTCTTTAAAAATTCCATCAATATAAATTTTATGCCATGGAACTACAATGTACAAGCAATGAATCTGAATTTATTCCACATAGTGGTAGTAGTGGTAATCATGACTTGTTCTGCATTTTTCTTCATAAGCATGGATACCCAATCAAAATCCAAGACCACCACCCCTGGCTTCCTCCTCCTCCCCTCCCCCACCCCCAAAGTTAGGGTCCACACATGGTGAGACATGATATCTTCCCTGCCTCTGTGTGCCTACCCCCATCCCCCGGCCGACCTCCAGCCTCAATCTTTAAGTTAATAGGGATGTTGTGTACAAAACCTTTCTTTCACAAATAGTGTGAAACAAGAAAATACATAAGATACTCCCCCACCCCCAAAGATAAGGTCCACACATGGTGAGACATGATATCTTCACTGTCTCTGTGTGCCTACCCCCTCCCCGCGGCCTACCTCCAGCCTCAATCTTTTTAGTTAATAGGGATGTTGTGTACAAAACCATCCTTTCACAAATAGTGTGAAACAAGAAAATACATAAGATTGGCATTGTAAAGTCTAGCTCACAACTTTGCAACCAAGTATCTTAATTGATACTACTTGAATTTGATAATAAAAATAATAAAACTTTGTGTCTAAGCTATTGAGATCTAGAGATTTTTATCTGGTTCTCAATGCAAGAAAAGTAGTCAACTGATCTTCCAATGTTCAGTGGTGCTTGTTAACAATAAGGCACAAATCTGTCTGAATGGCGAAACAAAAACATAGGGTAGGTAGGCTGGGATTTTATTTTTTATTAATAAAGTTTTAAAGTCAGACAAGTTTATTCAAAATGCCAGCAGTATTCAAAAATCAAAATACTTCCTGTTTTCAGTGGTGTCTATTGGAACAAAATAATAATAATAATAAGTTTGTTTCGTCGCCTTAGAGGTTTTTATTTGATTCTAAATGCGAGAAAGGGAAGAAAAGCAGTCAACTGACCTTCCAATGGATAGTGGTGCTTGTTAACAGTAAGTATGGTTGATAGAAAATATTATAGTTTTCTGTAATTTTTGGAAGTAAAGGATCAAAAGCATAGAAGCATGCTAAGATATTTTTACGTCTGTGGGAGCTTTGAGACTAACTGCTTTGGGTCTTAATTATTCTAAACTGAATATTTTGGTCACTCCTAAGAAAGTACTAACTGCAAGCATCCCATCTGATGTGACAAACAACCCTCCATCACTCACATAAGCCACATTCTCAATGACACACCCAGTGTTGTGATAGCTAGGTGTGCCATTCCCTTCCCATATGTATTTGTACACCTGCCCCTTCCTATCCCCCCTATGATAACATGCAGCATATAATTGCCTTGCATCATTCCTATAGGATACAGCATTGAATACACAACGATCAGGTGGTTGTATACTACACAGATCCTGGCCTACATCACCCAATGCTTTAATTACCATCTTATTCACTCCCATTACCACCAGGTATTCTGTACTGATACTGAGATGATGTGGAGTGAAACGAATGGATACAATCCTTTGCTGTGTGAACCCTGGCAAATTACAAACCACCAATGCACCACTACTTAAACCTATCACAGCTGTATTGGCATTAGCTGCAATACACCATGGATCCCCATTCCCATTATGAATCTGATATTTCTCTACATGGTTTGATGCTTCTTGTATTGGGAACTGATACACATAAGATTTATTCTGGCATACTACCAATATGCCATCAGGTACAGACTCACTCACTGCTACACCTGCTACGGCATCAAGTGGCCACACATCATGTCTCCACTCATCAGATCTGAGGGTGTACAGTAGATGTGTCTCTTCCCTGCTCACATGATGTACCTCTATCCTGTCTATTCTACAGATAGCCAGATGATCACTAGCCACAAAACACATTTCTCCCCAAGAGCCAATCTCATGTTTTAACTTCCACTCCAGCCCTGTAATGTGGAAAGATAATGGGAATAAATAAGTTGTTTACATTTGTGAATTTTAAGTGAATGAATGATTGGATGGATGCATGAATGAAATCAGAATGGTCATCAATTCAATACAAACAAACATAAAAACATGCCCTATAGTATGTCTATAATGTTTATATTCGCAAACAAAATCATGTGGAGTCAGCTATAAAGTAACTTACAATGATACAATGTAACATGTTTATAAATATGATAAACAATATAAATGATAAATAATATAACATTCAAAAAGCAACAAACTTATAGCAATATTGTAACATTTGCAGAGGAGGATATCCTCAATTTTTGTTTTCAAAATTCTGATCAAAATATTCATAACACTGTATGTACATGGTATAGGTGTAACACCTCAAGTCAATCGACCTCGGTCACAACTGATGGACTGATATACGCATTAGCAATATATGCACTGGAATAAAAAATTTTTTTACCCATTTGTGTTCACCAGGCTGATTTCCAAATGTACACTATTTTTGCCCAAAGTAAAATTTTGTGTTTACTGTACCAGTTTTCAATTTTACACTTATGGGGGTAGGGGCCCGGGGGGATCACTCAAATATGACAGTGCACACATGCGTGACCAAATTTTTTTCAAACACCCCCTAAACAAGTTTTACCCTACCAGCAAATTTAGCCCTTAATAAGGTAACTTATATAGAATTGACCCCCTAATGAGTTTTTGGCCAGTAAAAAATGCAACAAATATACCCTTTTTGGACTCGTAATTTACCAAAAATTTTGAAAAGGTACCCTAAACAAGTTGTTCAGATTCAGAAAACTACCCTTATTCTTGAAAAACAGTGTTTTTTAGACCCTAAATGCGTCATGCGCGTAACTTGCCTTGCCTAAAAAAACACCCCCTTTTACTTGTTTTTTTGGTCACGCATGCGTACAGACCATTTATATGAGGGGGGTTAATATTTTCTTTTGGGGGTTGAGCAAGCAAACATAGCAAACCAACTCATTTAGGGTTTCAACCCCCTTAATCCCCACCCACCTCAGCAAAGACCAATGCTGACTGCTCATATAAAGCAAACAAGCACACTAAATCCCGACTCCTCACTTTGTTTATCCACTAGTAGGCATGCTCATTGGATATTTGGCAAAATACTAGTAAGGGTTTCACATATTTTGATAAAGAATCACAAAAAGGAGGAATTTTCTAACCACACATTCCCGAAATTGAAAAAAAAAAGATGTTTTTCATTTACCAAACACATGCATAAATCATGAAATCTTCATTATTTCGTTTTAATGAGCCGCTTGAAGTGCATCAGCATATTACCAAGCTGGTGAGCTAGTAAGCCAGGATGTTTCAGATGGAGGGCCAAGGGGGAGGAGCAAGGTAACTTTTAAAGTACCAAAAATTGACAAAATGTGACAGAATAGGTTAAAAAGTATGCTGTAAAATATCCCAGGGGGTCAAGACAGGTGGGGGAAGCTTCCCCCGGCTACTCCACTGTGTTAGCCAACGAAGCAATAAACATAATTAGGCCTAAAAAACCCAATTGTTTGATTGGTGTACCTGACCGATTCAAATTAGGCCCGACCCTAGAGTTTATTGTTGTTGTTTGTTTTTGCAAAAAATAAATGAATAAATAAATAAATGAAAAATTGAATTAAAAAAAAAAGAAAGAAAAAGTTCCAAGGCCTTTATCAAACGCAATTTACAGCTTTAAAAGTTAAAAAAATCCGACCTACCTACATGTACCCGAATTTTTTTTTATGTTACGCCAATCGAACAATTTTTTAGGCCTTATTGTGCATAACATTTTCAGTCATGGTCGCAGAATATATGTGACTGTACATGATGAATGAGCCGTAAATGTCCTAAATTGTATTCTGAGTTACAGTGTAAAATGTGCATGAAGGTCGTATATATGGTACCTCAAGTTGGTGTGACAAGTATCTGATTTTAATAGTGTTAGTTAAACATCTTTTAAACCAATCAATACTCCTATTGCTGAAGAGGATAATAAGCTTCTACCTATTTCTATAGAATTTTCAAATAGCTCTGGTCTTTGTTTGCTTTGCCTAAATCCTGTTCAAGTGGTGAATTACAAAGCATTGTATTTTGTCTAGGTATGTATAACCAACAATTAACAAGAGAGGAACTCGTTGACTTGGGGATGATTTGAAATGACCACCAATTATGACTGTTTGAAGTTATTACCAGCAATGTGGAAAAAGAGACACATGTAGAAACGAAAAAAGCTACCATTTTGTTGAAGTTCAACAAACCATAACCCCGCTTCTGGATATCGTATGAAGTCAAATGATATACCATTTTGAAGCTTATGAAGTTATGATATATATATATTCTAAACACGAAATAAAACAAAATTGACCAGGGAGGAATTTACGGCTCATTCGTCGTGTACAGTCACATATCTGTCTCTGAAAAGGTAGGCCTATTATTAGAAATATCATTCCCATTTGAGCAAAACAGGTATTGTTGAAGGGCAAAAAATAAGTGAAATTGCTAAAAAAGGTATTTTTCCCTGAAAAAAATTCGCTAAACAATTAAGGGATCTAAAATGAGCGTTTATTGGGTTTCGACAGTATTTTTTGTGGGACATGAGAGCACCTCAGACCTATCGAATTGCATTCTGAATACGAAGCATGTCTTTCTGATACCAAATAATTTTCATTTTTTGAAAATCACAATATAATACAAATTTTATGACAAATTATAAAAATTTGATATTTTTCAAATTTTTGATATATAACAGTCCTCGAAGTAAATTATATAAATCTAATGATATACTCTTAAAGTGTATATAAAAAAAAAAAAAAGCCGACGATCAATTGAAAATTTTGACCTTTCATATTGAAGATATGGATTTTTTCCCAAAAGACCTAATTTTTTTTGGTGTTTTGGGAAAAAATCCATATCTTCAATACGAAAGGTCAAAATTTTCAATTGATCGTCGGCTTTTCATCCCACCTACATACACTTTTAAGTATAAATCATCAGATTTATAAAGTTTACTTCAAGTACTGGTAAATATCAAAAATATCAATTTTAATGATTTGCCATAAAATGTGTATTAAATTGCAAATTTCAAAAATCAAAATTATTTGATATCAGAATGACATTCTTCGTATTCAGAATGCAATTCGATATGTCTGATGTGCTCTAATGTCCCAAAATAAATACTGTCCAAACGTTCATACCCCAGCCCTTAAGATATCTTCTAAAAGTTGGTGTTTTTAAGGCGAGTGGGGTACATGAGTTTTAGCTACTTAACTAAAAACTGGCAAATGATTATTGATGTCTTGAAGATTGAGGGTTGGGGCATGAAACGTGTTGGTGACACAATACACTGCACAAACAAGCACACATTGTTTAAATAATCAAAGTTCACTGGGCACATCGGAAAATAATCTGGATGTACACTCTGTCACCCCTCCATTCCAGTGGCGTAGCTGGGAATTTTTCCAGGGGGGGGGGGGCAAGCCATGGGGCGGGGGCCCAAGGCCTAAATCCACCAAACAAAACTTTTGCCGCCCCTTCCTCATCAGCCCGAAAAGGTTGACCCAATTTTTTTTTCGGTGGTTTGAAAAAGTGAAGAGCAAAAAAAATGGTTATAGGCGATAGCGCCCTAAAAGCAACACATTTTGTTTTCTCCCCACTAATCGTATGGTATTGTATATCGTATGGATTCCCCATTCCCCATCTCTTTTCCCCTCCTATCCCTTTCTCCTCCCTTTTGCCTTTCTCTCTCCTTTTTCCTCTTTTTTCCTTTCGCTAGGGGTGGGGGCCCAAATAGGGTTTGCCAGGGGGGCAATTGCCCCCTGCCTGCCCCCCTTCCCCCCTCCCCCCGTCAGCTATGCCACTGTTCCATTCCAAGTCCACTCAGAAATATATGGAGTGGGGAATATATGATGCAAATATGATGGAGTCTGGATCGACTCATGAAATCTAATCAGAAAAGCTGTTAGAAAAGTACGAAACATGCATTGATTGTGTATATTGTGCACTCCGCGTACTACGCGCAGTGTTTCGCGCGCGTTCGCGTCGCGTAGGATTGATTCATTTTTCGGGCGGGTTGATGCATTTATATTTGGTTCTGTTTTCCAACATTTTTAGTGATAATTTGTTATATAAAAAAGTAAAAATCACGCGTTTTTTTCTTCTCGTGTATGAAATAGATTAATAAACTTGTATTACTTATTGCTCGAGAATTAGGCAAAATAATGCACTTGCGCTGATGTTGATGCGTCTAATGCACTCCTTCGGGGGGCTCGTGCATTAGACGCATCAACATCAGCGCGCGTGCATTATTTTGTCTAATTTCTCTCCCAATAAGTAATACGCGTTCATTAACCTATAAATAATACATTGACACCAAACATGCTTGTTGCTTTAAGACTCACTTGCATTTTCGGTTTGTTTTATTTGTTGTTGTTAATACTACTTGGGAAAGGTGCGTGTGTCTTGCTTTACCTGAATTGACTCAGCTGAGCTGTGAACAGGCCTCAAAATAAGCCAGAATTTCTGAGGGCCATTTGGGCCCTTGATCTTAAATGTTTGAGGGCCCTCACAAATTTTTGTGGGCCCGAATTTGGGCCCTTGGTTTTAACCTATGAATCCCGCAAAAAAAAAGTGAGAAAAATTGTAAATTTTTTCGGGCCTTTTGGCCCGCTGGATGTATCTTTTGCGGGCCCTCACTGATTTTGGGGGGCTGAGGGCCCTTGGGCCCTCCTTATTTAGAGGCCTGGCTGTGAACACCTGAGCCAGGACTTGTCTCCCCCCCCCAAGCAAGTGGTGCAAGGATCATCACTCTTTATATCAGACCTGGCAAAGTGCAGACCTGACCTAGAACTGGTTCCAGTTCCTTGAGGGGTGCGTGCGAAGCATACATGGCCATCGAGGGCAAGATAGGACATTCATGGTCCCCCTACGTTTGCACTGACGTGATGACATAGATGCCAGTTTTCAGCCAAATGCCTGATTTCCTACTTTTTGTAGCTCCAAATTTCTGCACTTTTATTTATTTTCGGTCCATTTTGAGGCTTTATAGCTCAAATTTGCGTGCATTTTCTGGCTTTTCCTGCAAATGGTTACTTCAGGCCACTGGCATCCCTTCGCACATGAGGACTGGTGTATTTTGTAATGTAAGATAGGGCCTGTCATGGTCCCCTACACACTGAACAAGTGCTAACCTGACCAGGAATCATGTCAAGGGGCTGACCCATAGCCAGGATTTATTTTACTGGACAATGAAAATGTGGAGCTTTAATATCAGGAAAAAATCAACTTGCATCAAAAAAGTGAACTTATGTTTTCTTTTTTTTAAGTAGATCCTCTGTTAATTTTTTTTTTTTTTTTTTTGGAACTTTTTAACAAAATAATTTGACCTTTTGGTAGGGGGCCTAATTGCAACCACCCCCTCCTGGCTATGGGCCTGGGGCTGACCAACCTGGAGTGTTGAAACAAAAATATATTGAGATATTTTCACTTTTTATATGATCTAGAAATTATACAGAATTCTGTGTGAAAATATTCAGAATGCAATTTGGTGTATCTGAGCTGATGTGTCTCACAAAAAATACTGTGCAAAGGTGGGGTGTCTAATCCCTTAAAGGAGTATGGTACATCACATGATGTATTCCAACCTATAGTTTGTGATGGTATTTCAATCACTTTTATGATCCAGAAGTTACATGAGATTTTGAAGGCCCCAGAATTCTATGTGATGAATAAATGGTTTAATGACTGATACATCATTTTTCAAAGAAAAAGTGAATCTGATGTGTGGATAAGATTGTTAATTGGACCATCCTACTTTAAAGGAGGTGCAAGTTTATATTTTACATATTTTTATAAGTTTTATCTCCTTACCATCAGCTTCTGTGAGATTATCATCTTCTGCAAGATTTTCTCCCACCAATGTGGTTCTGTATTCACGGGACACGCTTCTCAGAATTTCCAAACTCTCTGGTCTCTGGGTGCGATCTTGATGCCAGCATCTCGTCATCAGCTGTTTCAAGAATTGCGGGCAATCATCTGGAATCTTGGGACGAAGGCCTTTCATACTAACTTGGAACATCACATACTCATTCCGCATACCTTTGTATGGTACTTCACATGATACCATTTCCCAGACAATGATTCCAAAAGCAAATATATCACCTTTCGGTGACAGTTGCAATTCAGTTATAAGCTCTGGCGCCATCCATCTAAAGCTTCCTATGACATTTTCTGTTGTTTTGGTACTAGTAAGGTCTTTTGCGATACCAAAGTCACAAATCTTTAAGACATCATCAGCTGTTAAAACGCAATTGGGCGATTTCAAATCGCGATGCGCCAGATCATTTTTCTTGAGGTAGTTAACTCCGCGAGCTAAGTGAAAGATCCATCGCTGAAGAAGATGTTTTGGAAGTTTGTCCTTATCTTTGAGATAATTATAGAGGGATCCTTTTGCAGCATATTCAGTTATTATAACTACATGTTCCTTCTCCAGAACTGTATCATAATACTTGATGATATTCTTGTGATTGAGTCGCTTGAGGAATTCAATCTCACGTTTAAGCTGTGTTGTGATTTCAGAATCAATTCGAATCTTCTTAGCAGCAACTTCAGTGGTGCCAAATTCTTTGGATTTCCAAGTGACACGGTAGACACTACCACTTGCTCCACCTCCAAGGTACTCATGATATGTCAAATTATCAGACATTTTTGGCTCAAATTAAGATCTGAAATGGGTGAAAATTTAGTTTTTTGGTTAATTTTGAGCAGTAACAATGCAAAGTGGCAAATTATTTTTATCAAGTCAACGTACCGATACTGGTAGAATGTAATAACACACATTATTTGAACACAAACGTTTTTTTAATTGAATATGGTGTTAAACTTAAGTGCAACTTTCATTTAATATATTAATACTCTATAATACTCGTATATGTACAAAGAAAGAAGACATGCAATTTTTTTTACTTAAATTCATTAGAGAAAGCTAAAACTTACCATATGAAACTAGCGAACAAATCTTTGGCGTCATAAGTAGTTAATTGTGGGAAATTTCTGATAGGTATAAATAACTTGGTTTAATCAGATAAAGAATAGGTTTTAATCAACAATTTGGACCTTGATCAATGAGCTATTCCATTTAAAATCCACAATACCCCTGTGGAAGATTTTGGAAATATCTTCCACAGGGGGAGTATGAATTTCAAATGGAATAAGCACATTAGGCAGCTCTATTTGAATTTCATATACCCTTTGACATGTTTGAGAATGATTCAACTTGAATCTGAGAGGGAGTATAAGTTTCAAATGGAGCTGCTAATGTGTTGATTCCATCTGAAATTCATACTCCCCCCTGTAGAAGATATTTTCAAAATCTTCCACGGGGATAGTGTGGATTTTAAATGGAATAGCCCAATATTTACAGTTTAATTTACAGATGATTGTATAAGCTTGAAGCTCAAGCACAAAAGTTCAACCCTATATCATGCACTTGACTTTGTTTATTCATGTAGCTTTTTGGGACAAAGGTTAAAGAATAAAATGAAGATAAAGAAAAACAATGAAATTTAAAGGAATCATCAGCGATTTGGTGGAACTAAACATAACACCCTAAAATTGATACAAATCAAAGCATTAGACAACAAAACAAAGACAAGTTTGTTGCCAGTAGCAGGTCTGATTTTAATGATTTTTGAAAAAAAAGCAATGTGCAATAAATGGCTCCCAGAATGCAATGCACACAAGCTACTGGAACCAAACTTGTTTTTTTTTTTGGGGAGGCTTAATTTTAAAGCAAAAAAAGGTCATGAAATATGCACATAGTACATGTTCTTAAAATACAGAAAATATTTATTTATTTCAACTAATTTGATACTCTGAGAAGAGCAGTTGCAATTTTTTACGGTCCCTTTTTAGTCAACTTTAAAAATTGGGATGATTTACCAAGGATGGCAATATGGGGACATGATATTTTTTGGGGGTGTGGCAACCACAGGGGTGTGTCTACTTGTATGATGGTATACAGTGCCCAGGTGTTGGGTACATATTCTGAGCTTTTAGCAGGCATGGTAGCAAAGCGGTACAGCTTTGTCTCATGATAGGAAGCATTAGTGCCAATCCGGCATGAAATGTGGGGGGGGGCAATCGGCCTGAATTGTCAAAAAGTGGCTGAAAGGAACAAAAAATGAGCCATTTGGCCAAAAGGTGGGGACATGTCCCCCTGCTCCCCCCAGGATTGACACCCATGATAGGAAGGTTGCAGGTTCAAACCCTGATGGTGCCATACTGAATTCCTCATATAAACTTCTAAAGTTCTTAACCCTTGCCTCTCTCCATTAAGATGTATAAATGGGTACATGCTATCATAGAGCTGGGAAGATAAAAGACTCATTGGGCTATTCCATTTAAAAATATTTGGAAATATCTGTCACACAGGTAATTTGAATTTCGAATGGAATTAACACATTATAGCAGCTTCATTTGAAACTCACTCTCCCATCTCCCTCAGGGGAAGATACAGGTTGAATCTTTCTCAGAGGGTGTATGAAATTCAAGCGGAGCTGCCTAATGTGCTCATTCTATTTAAAATTCATACGGTACTCCCCCTGTGGCAGATATTTCCAAAATCTTCCACAGGGGTAGTGTGGATTTTAAATGGAATATCCCATTGTGTAGGAGGAGTGGCAAACCCCCACAACAAATTAAAGCCATATTGTAACATTTTAATAAAAATAGATTGGTATTTCTTTTCCATAAAATGTTAGCTTTTACTCTCAGATATGACCCCTTTTAATTTTGAGCCAAACAACGGAGGTCATCAAGCAAAGAAAATCGGAATTTACTACTAGCACCAATGCGTGTTACTCCGCCGGTCGTGCTACGGTATGATCCTTTGATGTGTGTGTACATGACCGTTCTGCATGCCATGTACGTATTGGGGTACGTACTGTGTTATGAACATCGCATACACATTCTACTAACATTTCCATCATAATAATAAACAGTCTTGTTAAGACGATTTATTCAAAATCTCAAGATATTGAGGCCATCCTCCATCTGCAAATGTTACAATATGGCTTTAATGCAGAGGAGTCTGACTTAAATGTCAAGGAAAAGGAAATTGCCATTTTGGCCTGTGAGAATTACTCTGCCAACTTGGGGGCAATTTTAATAAAGTTATGCACATTTTCAATGAGTTTCATGCAGAGACAAATGCACCCCCATTAATATAAAATTGGATTGATTGAGCCCAAATGTACTGGTCCACCTGTTTT
This sequence comes from Amphiura filiformis, assembly GCF_039555335.1. Taxonomy (NCBI): domain Eukaryota; kingdom Metazoa; phylum Echinodermata; class Ophiuroidea; order Amphilepidida; family Amphiuridae; genus Amphiura; species Amphiura filiformis. The sequence goes on from NC_092641.1 coordinate 24,829,652, forward strand.
ATTGGACAAGAAGTAATTGAGTCTAATATTTTGTGTGCTCTAAAACAATAAGTGTACTGGCATCAGTGGCACACTCCTTGCCTGGTTTCATAACTACCTGAGGGTAGGTTGCAGAGGGTGGTTATCAACCCAACAGCGTTTAATCCAAACAAGTATTCCCACCAATCCTGGGAAATGTGGGGCACTGTTGGGGATTGTAAGCTGGGATTTAATACATAGGGATTAATGGATTGATGTGCTCCAGCAGTATAAGGGGCGTGGAGCATTTTGTAATAATTGTAATCTCCTAACCCTGCAACCCATGGGCATTGAACGGTAGACTAACATCAGGAGGGGGCATGTAGCATTTTGTAATAACTATAATCTCCTGACCCAGCAACCCAGGGATTGGATGGTAGACTAATGTCAGGAAGGGGGGGGGGGCAAGTTATGCCTACAGGGAACATCAGGGGTTGGGAATGGACTTCAAAGGGCATTTCGTGATACACAGCCTCATCCCCTCCACTTTTCTAAAAAAAGTTCAGATTTTTTATACCACTGGAAACCTGGCTACATAATGTTTATGTACCAAAATTTGTTTGCAGATTAATTCTTTTAGCAAAAATATTGTCAAAATTTTGGTTTGGTGTACCAGAACGAAATTACAACAGTGGCCTATGGAGCAGTGTAATAGTACACATGATCATGCATAACTCGCAAACACAAAATCGGAATCAACTGAAATTTTGGGAATAAGCTTTTTTCGTGGATATCTACTGAAAAATATCATAAAAAGAGGATGATAGGATCACAAAATCCTCCTTTAAATGTAATGACAAGCCCCATCTTTTCCTCACGTCCCCCAGTATGTTTGAGTATGGCTGGGAAATACTTGAATATTACATAAAAGTGATAACAAAATGTAATACAGGGTGTCCCAAAAAAAGAGGCCCCTCATTGTGCCCTCTTTTTCGCCTATTTCTGATAAGTTGTTCAAATATATTTTAGTATGTAAAGAAACCTTTAATTGTATGCTTTAATAAACCAAAACAATTATTTCAATCGGCTCACAACTTTTGAAGATATGTCCTTTTAAAGACAAGTATCCGTTTTTCACTCTGTCCACAGATAGCAAACGGAGTGGTTGGGATGGGTCATGCTGTGGATTGGCCTGCGAGATCACCAGACCTCACACCACTTGATTTCTTCATTTGTGGCAAAACCTAAGATCTTTGTAAACGTATTACTGCTATATTCGCAAGTATCCGGTGCACAAGGTTGGTACACAACGCAATTGATGCAATGAGGAATACTCAGGCGGCTGAAACCTGTATTCGTCAAGTAGGCAACCAGGTAGAGGGCAAAGCATCACAGTAAACTCACTTAAAAAGAACCAAACACAAACTAAACAAACTACCTCTTATTCCAAAAAGAGAAATGACTTATATTGTCAACAAAAGAAGGCAAGAAACAATAAAGTAAGAAAGTAAGAAACATAATAAAACAAAAAGGCATAAAATAACAGAGAAAACATAAGTAATTGGAAGTATAGCAAAAGAAGTCCCATGTCCCACCAAATTAATGACACTTAACAATATCCATAACCCATAAGCCCACTGGTAAAGCCCATTCCCTAAAATAAAGTTGTTATTATTTTATAAAGTTATCACCGAGGAATGTTTTATATTCATGCATGGTATATGCACTTTTCAATCTTTGAAGTAGCCAAACCTCCTCCGTGGACAGAGTGAAAAACGGATACATATCTTTAAAAGGGCACATCTTCAAAAGTTATGAGCCGATTGAAATAATTGTTTTGGTTTATTAAAGCTAACGGGTTAAGGCTTCTTTACATACCAACATGTACTTGATCAACTTTTCGGAAATAGGAGAAAAAGAGGGCGCAATGAGGGGCCTCTTTTGTTTTGGGACACCCTGTATTATATTAGTTGCATTCATGTAGAAGGGATGTTTAGAAAAAAATGTGCAATGAAGTTTGTCAGGATAAATGGTATCCTGGTGAGGTATACGCATGGGTCTAGCCAGGAGTTTGTATTTTGATGTTATTTGTGTTTGGTTTCTTGGTAGTGAGGTTTTTGCTTTTAGATAAAGTGGACTTATGCCCAAAAGTTGGATCCAATGTAAACAGATGCATCATTGGAAATAAAGATCATATGAATTTGTTTTTTATTTGACAAATCCAGAAAATTATACTCACCACTTGAAACTTTCACCATCCAGGCAGCTTGATCACAAGTGATTGGGTCCACTGCATTTCCTGCACAGCTTGAATGCAATCTCATCACTCCAACATGTCCTAACACCGAGAGATGAAGTGGACTAGATCACTTATAATCAAGCTGCCTGGATGGCTAAAGCTCAAGTCATGAGTTGAACATTTTGTATTTGGCAAACAAAAAACAAAAAACAAATTAATCTTAATTGTACGGAGCCAATGGTTGATTATTTTGTATACATCGGCTTCAAAAGGTATAAAAAAAGCATATTTTCTTTGAAATATCATTTTGGGTGTACATGGGGATGCACCCCTTGGCTACACCTTTGGGTATATGATATCTAATAGTGAATGATAAAGTTTGAGGGATCGGTCAAGAACTTTTATTATGCCATATTGGTCCAGTACACGTCCTTGTTACTGGTACGACATGATCCAGTACTACCTGCTGCGCAGTGGGAGTGGAGGTACATTTATGTACTGGTCACCCCAGCATGGTTAGATGCATGTAGCTCAAGGGTCATTGCTGAAGCGTCCACATAAGCTCACATACCAATCACTGGCAGATTCTTTTATCATACAACGGTGCACCATCCTTCAAGAGAAGAGTGCCATAAGCATCTCATTTCATGTGTCTGATGCTTTTAAGCATCAAGAGTGAAGGAGTACAACAAGAGTGAAGGAGTACAGTAACTTAAAAGTTACTGTACTCCTTCATTCTTGTTGTTCCTAAGCTGCTGTGAACCACTGATTGCCCCATGTGGTTGTCTTTTATAGTGCCTAGGTGCCTATATAAGTTCTTGACTTGTGTCCCTCCTCATGGGCTATTGTTCACTCTAGCATTTTATAAAAAAAATATAAACAAATTCTGCAACCCAGTACAACTGTGCTTTCGTGTATATACAAGAAGAAGAGGGATTGGTTTGTCTTGAAAATGGTGGGTTTACAAATGTTCTTTAAATCTCATTGCAGTTACAGCATCTTTTCATATGCAAACTGGGCTACATCAATACCAGAGATCTCATTCTCAGCCTTATGTTACTCTTCTACTTCCAGGATAATTGGACATCCCTTTGGATCAGCAAATTATGTGGTAAGTTCACATTTTGATTTCTCCTGAAGCAGTGTCTTAGCTAGAAATTATGGTTTGCCTTTTGTCATTTGATGAAATTGCCCAATTTGACCTTTGAACTTTAGCCAAACTTCTGCAGCCTGTATCAAAATGTTCAAATTATGTGTTGCTATGACCTTGTAAATCTGATCTACTGAGAGTTCAGAATGCCAAATGAATGATAACTGAGCATTTGTCATAGACATTGACATATCCTAGAAACAAACACCTATGTAAAATGAGGGGCAGATGGGTGGCTAGCTAAGAAACAACAAAGGAAAGCTTTGGTTTGTGAGTATTCTCTGATGTAAAGTGATCAAAAAACCTGTTCTACTGGCCCAAATGACCCAGATTTTGCATTTTCATGATTATTTAAGCTTGCAGTAAATTTTTAGGGTCATCTACTTTAGCCTCTTCTAAAAAACAAAACAAAAATCCAGACCATTATATGACCCTAACAGGCAAATCTGTCTGCCCATAGAAAGGGTGCAAATCTATCTGCCCATAGAACAACATGGTGCGTTTTTTTTAGTCATCTAAGGGTTAAAAATGTGGACGATCTATCCAAGTACATTGACATTTTCAAGGAAGACACAGTTAGAAATCAATGAAATTGTATATTAAGATTTCAAGATCCGTATGCACAATACAAGTTCGACCAGGTCTAACTTCAGACCTGGTCAGGCTATGGAGGTTAGTCTTTTTAATCTTTTCTTTTCCTCCTTTACTCCTAAGAAAGTCCAAACAATTAAACTGCAGCTATTTAATATTAAACTACATGTACATTGTATTTGCATAGAATATGGTATTTAAACAGCAAAAAGTTCCTTCTCCATAGAACTAATCTCCATACCGTAAAATCTTGATAGTTAGCATATGTGCTTACTATTGAGCGCTTTTAAAACATGCAAACATGAAGAGCCCCATCTACAAAAGTGTAAAGGGTTTTGAGCAAATCAACGATACACTTAGTTATACGAACAGGTAAACCTGCAAATGTGTGTCTCAACCCCATTAGATCAGTTTATATAGCGCAAGACTTTAATACAATTTCATGTTTTCAAAAGCGCTCGATAGTAAGCACATATGCTAACTATCATTTACGGTAGTTAGACCAGGTCTAAAGTTAGACCTGGTCTAACTTGTTTTGTGCAAGTTTTGTTCCAAGTGTTGAAGAATTTTATTTTAATATATCCAAGGCAACTAGTGTTCCTTTAATCACATACCCTAAATATTGATATCTTGATGTTTGGTAAGATAATATTTTGCATGATATATTGTATGCAAATATTTTCGTCTCAGATTGGTACAGGGTGTCTGCATGCAGACTAAATAAACATGCAAGTCAAAAATAACTGTGTTCCAAAGATTTATTTTACCAGTTCATTGTTTGTTGGTATCAGCATGATCATTAGGATCTTAAATATGCTCATCTATCAGTACACAGTTCATCAAACATGGTAATGTTTGTATTATAAATTCATGAGAAATGACCTTTGAATGTGTTGGGCACAAAAACTCATACTCTACAACTTGAGGTCAAATTTTGAGCCTGACTTAAATGGAGGTCAATGGACTGTGTACTGTGAGTGGAGGTGATATAATGATGTCACAGATTAGGAGACAAGTTGCCTCATGTAAGTGTATGATACAATTCATACTGTTTTTATAATTACAAATACACATTTTTGATTTTAGTTAAAGCCTTCATGTACAATTTCAGTCATATTATAAAATATGTGACCATCACATTGAAACAGACCACTTCGCGGCTAGCTTCACTGGCAGATAACAATGAAAGAAGATGGAAAAATATAAAGAAAATAAAAAGAATTCTGACGTTGTTTTGCCTCATAAAACATTTTTACTGTATCTGATTTCAACAAGTAAGGTGTCATTTTCAAGCTAAAAAGCAGCAGTTTATCCTAGAGTGTAAAAGTACCTCTCTCATATCCATAATTGACCATCAAAAGTTTATCGTAGTTTATGATGCCTGTAGTGTTACACATCGGAACATTGCACTGTACATGATGCTGAAGAGGTACTTTTATGCGCGGGGAAATTATTTCATGCTTCGGCGTGATGGGTCATATATTATTAGTAACAACTCTCTTGAGGGTTTTCTGGTCATTTGAAGCCAAAGTAATGAGGTAAAATGAAAGAAAACTCATTTATTTTAGTTGCTTTAACTGTAGTGTTTTATGATAGATTTAAAGTCATATTAAAGTCATATTATTACTTTAATTCAAACTTGATCTGTTGTCCTAAAAATGCAATGAATTTGCCGTAATCCAATAGACCTTTTCAAACTGAATCATTCCGATAAAACCTGAAGCATGAAATAATTTCCCGGTGCATAAAAATACCTCTTCAGCATCATGTACAGTGCGATGTTCAGATGTGTAACAGTCATCATAAACTACGATGAACTTTTGATGGTCAATTATGGATGAGAGAGGTATTTTGCCAAGGATACTCAATGTGCAATCCAACGTGTGGGGTATGTCTTGTGTAAGAGACTGACTGTGGAAGAGGTGATGCATAAGCAAAAACGTTTTGTAAAAAAAAAATTAAACTGATGAAAATGATGAACTTTATGATGAATTTTTGATTATTTCTTTCCATTAGTATCTTATTGTGAAAAATCAAGTAGCTGAGGTGTTAGCTTAATATGCTAGGAAAATATTTAAACCAATGACCACATGTTCAATAAGCTGTATTTTTGCGCAAAAGGTACCATAATTCATGACATTTCTTGTCCGCCAGTTTGGGTACAATTTGACCACCTAGCTTACTGAATAAATAGCGCGGTTTTCCGAACTTTTCCGATCTTGATAATTGATATGAAATGGTCTATTGGGTGTAAGTTGGGACATGTATAAACATTGCAAATAGCCTATGTCAAAAAGCAGGCTTGCAAAAATTACCCCATTTCATATTGTAAGATCATCCATATGGTGTAAACAGGTGCAGTCGCTATGTGATTACCACTTCAAGCATGGCTATCAGGAGCAACATCAAAGATGTTTACATATGATATGAAATTGGATAATTTTTTTTTTCAAATCTGATTTTTTCGCTACATTTGCAATTTTTGCATATGTTCCACCTTTCAATGGAATCAGCCAAATTTGTTGTGTTTGTAGGTCCCCATAGAACTTCATGTTAAACAGCCAAAATTGCCAGCTGGGTTATTTAACCTCAATATTTAAAAATGAACAGACACCATTCATGATCATTATTACCAATATTATTTCAGCATTTTGGGTAAAGAATAACAATGCTAAAATTTGGCGGAAACCGTACATATAATAATAATAATAATAAACAGATAATATAGCACGTTATTACGAAGAGCCTCAATGCTCTTTACAACAAAATATACAAGCATAAAAAACATTTTTAAAAACCAACACGCCTAAGAATACAGTCATCAGAAGGAGAGCAAAACAAGGCGAAAAGGCTGAAACTCAAACGTGATGATTAAAGCAGGCAAGCAATAGATAGTAAAATATAATTACAGGACCACAAAATACAGGCAGGTAATATCATATGATATAATATGAAAGTAAACTACAAATATTTCAAAGTGAAAATATTACATAAAAATATTTCAATTACAAGCGGTTGAAGCGGCAAGTAATAAAAAGAGAGTATGTATGACCGGCATCCACGCCCTCGGCAAAAAAAGAACATGATAAACAACAATTTCCTAATGCAGGCAAAACCTTACCTAAACAAACATCAGAATACATAACATAAGAGACATTACTAATTTTGTGCAACAAAACAATCTGTCAACAGGGTGAAATGCCTTTCTAGCATCTATAGTATAACAAGCAAATCTTTTATTTTTCACATATTTTTGCTCTGTACAATGCAGAAAAAGGAATTGAAGACAAGCTTAGTTCTTTCTTAATCCATTCTGCTCTTCATTGATAACACTATGACTGAAAGCCAGTCAGTGAGGTATTTACAAACAATGACACATTATATACAAATGTCATCATGCATAGTAGATCTTTATCATTGAATGTCATCATTTTTACCTGATTTAGGAATAGGATTGATGAAACTCATGGTATTTTCCATCTAGATGTGCGTGGCAACACTGTGGCTATTGTGTGTAGCCATGTGGTGGAGCAGTGAGTGAGTCGATACTAAATAACACATGCAAAACCCTTACTAAATTGAGCATGGTTCTGTTTTATGCAATTCTTTAACAATAATATAAATTTGATACCGTGAAACTACAATATACAACCAATGAATTTGAATTTATTCCTAATAGTGGTAGTAGTGGAAATTATGCCTTGTTCTGCATTTTTCTTCATAAGCATGGATATCCAACCAAAATCCAAGACTACCACCCCTTGCTTCCTCCTCCTCCTCCCTCCCCCACCCCCAAAGTTAGCGGTCCACACATGGTGAGACATGATATCTTCCCTGTCTCTGTGTGCCTACCCCCTCCCCCCGGCCTACCTCCAGCCTCATTCTTTAAGTTAATAGGGATGTTGTGTACAAAACCTTTCTTTCACAAAATAGTGTGAAACAAGAAAATACATAAGATTGGCATTGTAAAAACTAGCGCACAACTTTGCAACCAAGTATCTCAATTGATGATACTTGAATTTTATAATAATATAAAAAAACTTTGTGTCTAAGCTATTGAGATCTAGAGATTTTTATCTGGTTCTCAATGCAAGAAAAGTAGTCAACTGATCTTCCAATGTTCAGTGGTGCTTGTTAACAATAAGGCACAAATCTGTCTGAATGGCGAAACAAAAACATAGGGTAGGTAGGCTGGGATTTTATTTTTTATTAATAAAGTTTTAAAGTCAGACAAGTTTATTCAAAATGCCAGCAGTATTCAAAAATCAAAATACTTCCTGTTTTCAGTGGTGTCTATTGGAACAAAATAATAATAATAATAAGTTTGTTTCGTCGCCTTAGAGGTTTTTATTTGATTCTAAATGCGAGAAAGGGAAGAAAAGCAGTCAACTGACCTTCCAATGGATAGTGGTGCTTGTTAACAGTAAGTATGGTTGATAGAAAATATTATATTTTTCTGTAATTTTTGGAAGTAAAGGATCAAAAGCATAGAAGCATGCTAAGATATTTTTACGTCTGTGGGAGCTTTGAGACTAACTGCTTTGGGTCTTAATTATTCTAAACTGAATATTTTGGTCACTCCTAAGAAAGTACTAACTGCAAGCATCCCATCTGATGTGACAAACAACCCTCCATCACTCACATAATTAGCCACATTCTCAATGACACACCCAGTGTTGTGATAGCTAGGTGTGCCATTCCCTTCCCATATGTATTTGTACACCTGCCCCTTCCTATCCCCCCTATGATAACATGCAGCATATAATTGCCTTGCATCATTCCTATAGGATACAGCATTGAATACACAACGATCAGGTGGTTGTATACTACACAGATCCTGGCCTACATCACCCAATGCTTTGATTACCATCTTATTCCCTCCCATTACCACCAGGTATTCTGTACTGATACTAAGATGATATGGAGTGAAACTAATGGATACAATCCTTTGGTGTGTGAACCCTGGCAGATTACAAACCACCAATGCATCATCATCTAAACCTATCACAGCTGTATTGGCATTAGCTGCAATACACCATGGATACCCATTCCCATTATGAATCTGATATTTCTCTACATGGTTTGATGATTCATGTATTGGGAACTGATACACATAAGATTTATTGATGCATACTACCAATATGCCATCAGGTACAGACTCACTCACTGCTGCACCACATGGGTACACCCTATCATGTCTGGGTGCCCACTCATCAGATCTGAGTGTGTATAGTAGATGTGTCTCTTCCCTGCTTACATGATGTACCTCTACATTGTGTAATCTACAGATAGCCAGATGATCACTAGCCACAAAACACACTGATTCTCCCTTTGAGTCTATCTCATGTTTTAACTTCCACTCCAGTCCTGTAATGTGGAAAGATAATGGGAAATAAATAAGTTGTTTACATTTGAATTTTAAGTGAATGAATGATTGGATGGATGCATGAATGAAATCAGAATAATCATCAAACAATTCCAATTCAATACAAACTGACTATGTATTTGTATTAATTATGTATACATATGAATTCATGTCAACGTGCTGTCAATTAGCTATAGTGTAACTTAAAAATGAAACAACTTATGAAAAATAATATAATTACATTTAGAAAAGCAAAATACTTCAAGCAATATTGTACCATTTGCTGAGGAGGACATCCTTAATTTTTATTAAATATTCATAACACTGTACGTGCATGGCATACAGGATGTTCGTAACAATAAGCCGGTCAACCTCAGTCATAACCGACAGACTGATACATGCTTTGGCAACATAAATAAATGGAATTATAAATAACAAATTTTTACCTCATTTGTTTAGCTCAAAATTAAAAGGGGACATATCTAACAGTGAAAACTAACATTGTGTGGGAAAAAATAAAAATCAATTTTTATGGAAATGTTACAATATTGCTTTAACATGTTGAAATGCAGAAAATAATTGATCATTATGTCAGGGAAATTAACCCATATTGATGAGAATGATAATAATAATATTAATATACGTTACTTTCATGCATACACTCCCAACTCCAGGGGCGTAGCCAGGGGGAAGCCAGGGGAAAAATTCCCCCACCCCAATCCCAATTTTTCATGTTTAAAATGGGGTCAGCAAAGAGTAAAGTGTCCTTAAAATGACTAAAAATGGGGACAAATTGTTTAAAGGAGGATGTTCCAATCTTATCACATGATGTATTTCGACCTATAATTTGTGATGTACGAGGGGGTGTCCAAAAGTTTTTGACATCACCCAGAAGTGAAAGAGCTATACCCTTGAAATTTTGTCAGTGTAATCACTGGTCCTTATGTACATTATGGTCCAAAAATGGTCTCATAAGTATGTTTACTTTTTTACAGGTAGCACTAGATGGGCAGTAGGCGCATAACCTGCAATATGGTGAAAATTGAGGCACGCATCATGATTAAGTTCCTGCATTTGAAGGGTTAGGCCTACAATGCTCAGAAAATCTATGATGAAATTAAAGCAATCTATGGTGATGATTGCCCATCATATGGCACTATTGCTTTTTGAAAAAGGAATTTCCAAACTGGCCACATGTCCCTCACAGATGACGTCCATCACTTACGGATGATGCGGCCACAGTGAAAAAACTCAAGAAAGTGGAGGATCTTATCACGAAAAGGTTATGCGCCTACTTCCCATCTAGCGCCACCTGTGAAGAAAGTAAACATACTTATGAGACCATTTTTGGACCATAATGTACATAAGGACCAGTGATTACACTGACAAAATTTCATCGGTATAGCTCTTTCACTTCTGTGTGATGTCAAAAACTTTTGGATACCCCCTCGTATATATTTCAATCACTTTTGATATGATCCAGATGTTAATATGTGACCAGCTCCAACAAAACCCGGAACAAGTCACCAGACATGTTTTTGAGTATTAGGCTGTTAACATGTTAAAGATGTCATTTCCACAAAAAAAATGAAATTCTTAATTTCATGGTATTTGACTTCGGGACTAAGTTGACTTTCAATCCTTGAAAGTACTTAAAAGAGGTTTTATATAATCAATAAATAACAGTTGAACTACGATAATCCCTATTCAATCCTGTGTAAGGCAGGAAACTAATTGGCCCATTACTCAGAATAGCAATTCGGTAAAAATATCAATGTATCATTTACGAAATTATCCATAATCTTGAAAAGTATTGATGCTATTTATATAAAACTGGGTATCATTAGCCATGGCTTTAACCATGGAGGGGAATCTCGTGATCGTGTATTCCTTCTGTATGTATGTAGGGGTGTATGTAGGGGGGTGTATGTATGTTCCATTTTGGTTATGTTTTGCTTTCCGCCTATTTTCTCGGAGACTAGGGGTCATACGTTCCTCAAACTTGGTGGGTGTGTGCATCTTGACCCGAGACTGAACAAATATGTATCGTTAGTGGGTCAAGGTCACCTGAGGTCAAATTAGTAAAAACAATTAAACAATTTTCTTTTTGGGACTTTGTGAAAAGCTTCTAATTTCACTCTTGCTAGATTTACTCCGCAATTGTTTTGCTAAAATTATGCCCAGCTGAGAAATAAAACCACAATATGGTTGGATTTTATTTTATTGTTTTCTGATATGCACGGGATAAAATGTTGTGCGTATATTCTTTGTTTAAAATACAAAATTAATGGACTTATAAAAACACCAAATAAACCGTGACCTTTGTACCTTTGTAAGGCTTTTAAAATGGTTTAAAAACCAGTTTACCGCCTCTTAGAACCCGATAGACGGTGACCAACACTATGGACCACAATAGCCTAATCTCAATGGCATAGTCCAATAACCTCAATTAAACAATCATAGTGCAAAATTTGACCTAAGTTGCAGAGTATGAGTTTTTTCACCCAAAGTTTCAAAGTCATTCAATGAATAATGTATTGGGGTTAAACCGATGGCCTTTGTTTGTTAATTACCATAAAATCCATATAGTGGTTATTGTCAAACTACAGGTGACCCAATAATATGATTTTTATTTGTGGATGAATTTTGCTGTAATCAATGGAATCTGACGAATGATTCAATTCCAGTCCAGATTGATACCAAACACATTAAAAGTTGGTACATTTTGATGAAAATGTGATATTTTCTTTGAATTAATGCTGGGCCAAATTTTCTTCTTACCAACAACAAGACGGCAATGAAATCATCACCGCACTGTTCGAAGTTTTATATAATATTAATAGTCAATAGTCGTTATCAGGTGTTAATTCCAATGATATACATTTGCAGACCTGCTGGATACCAGCACAGCATGGGATATGTTTGATCCATTGTCCATAGGGGAAGTCTTATAGATAATATTATATCCTGAATTTAAATGCTTATGAATGATATAATTAAGATCTTAGACATCAATATTGTCTTTTCAACAGAAACAAGAACTACATTTAAAAAAGACAACACCATGGATGAAGATCATGTTACATAATTTTGTAATGACAAGTTCTTTGAATGCAATTTTTGTGTGTGGCACAACTACCGGGTGGGAAATATCGGTATTATTGGTTAATACCACCAATACTAGAAACAAGAATTTGTCTTTAAAAAAGACAAGTTCACGGATCAGGTGTATAGTACATGTACTTTGAGCTACTTTGATCTAACATTTAATATTCATATCTAACCTACTCTGCACTTATTTGACAATAAATAAGTGATATGAGGCTTAATAATGATACCTGTGTCTTGACTCTGAAAACAATATTTTTAAAAACCTCATTTTGCATTTAGTTTTTTAAGCCACCTACAGGATCTCATTTTGCATTTAGGTTTTTATTGCGTTGCAATGTAGCAAAACTTTCTTTATATGGCCCAATTCGTGCCTGGAAAAGGCTATCCCCTCTAACAACCTATCGACAGGTCATAAATCTATAATGAGGTGTCACCGGGTTTGCAAGAGATAATAATACCAAATCTAAACACCATGAAATTCACCACATCACGACCAAACTCACATTGGGCGCCCCATTCCTTTTTTAAAGGAATTTTTATTGTGGCCTAATGTGGGACTAAGATTGTTAATTGGGCCATGCTACTTTAAAGGAGGTGCAAGTTTATATTTTATATAATACTAGCGGGTACCCGCGCTTCGCGCGGGCCCCCGCTAGATGAGTAAATGGGAGCGGTTAGTAAACGGGAGCGGTTAGTATAAACGATGGAAATGGTAATCATGGCAATTGGTATCGCTTTTAACAGCTCAATTATTACGCGGTTAGTGATGTGGTAGGCCTACCATTTGTTGCCTCTACTTTGCAAACGACTTCCTTACATTAAAATCTTTTGCGTAATTTTTGTACCAAACACCCTTTTTACTTATTTTTTCTTTGTCTTTCCCTTTTTTCTCTCCCTCTCTCTTTCCTGCGTTCCATTTCTCTTTCTTTTTCTTGCTTGCTCACTTTCTTTCTCTCTCTCTTCTTTCTTTCTTTCTGTCTATTTTTTCTTTCTTTTTCCCTTTCTTTCTTTTCGTTTATCTACTTTTGCACAATATAATTCACCATTAGGCCTCATTAGCTTGCCATACATTATTCTGTCGCCAAGATGCTTGCTTCCCTGTAGGCCTATTGCAAGAAATTGATTTTAAAACGGACCCATACCCCATGTCAAAAGAAATCTACGCCATTGTTAATGTTGCCAACGGATGCCGGATTCACTATTAATATGCTTACTTCAGGAAATGTTTTCATCCCTCCCCCAATGTCAAAAAGAAATCTATGCCATTGTTGAAATATTATAGCGGTTGTCGAAATTCATCACAACATGACAAACGAATTAACTCAAATTACTTTCCAATATATGCCTAGGCCTACCTTGAATTTAAAATCTTCGGAAAGTCATCACAAAAGAAGTTTCCGAAAGTTATCATAAACAAATGCAGTTGATTTATTATTATAGCGGTTGCGGTTACCTTGCCGCATAATGCCCACTCTCCATCGAAAGTCACCACGAACGGATAAACTAATATCACTTTCAAAATATTAGATCACTTGGACCATTTTTCGAAAATCATCTGTGTAGCGGTTACAGTAGGCCTACCATTGCAAAAGGTGATACAATTTTACAAAGTAATACGAAATGTGCGCCCTCGTATTGAACGTGCGCATATACGCGTGTTAAAGTTTGTCCGTAGCAACGAAGCAACACGTTAACGAACCGTAGGCCTACAATAGCGGGGCCACCATTGGTCGATCTACCGAATAAGTCCAAACAATTATTTGTATTTATTAATTTATCTATCTATCTATGCATTTACCATTCATCTGGAAATGCTAGAACTTATTTATTTATCTATTTATTTTAAAATTTATTTTTCATCTATAAATCTCTGAGATGATACCGATGAATCGATCCCAAGTATATCGATTATCGGCAAGTTCCTCTTCAAAGTATCGATCAGTTCCTCTTCAAAGTATCGATTATCGGCAAGTTCCTCTTTAATAGTATAGATTTTATAAGTTTTATCTACTTACCATCAGCTTCTGTGAGATTATCATCTTCTGCAAGATTTTCTCCCACCAATGTGGTTCTGTATTCACGGGACACACTTCTCAGAATTTCCAAACTCTCTGGTCTCTGGGTGCGATCTTGATGCCAGCATCTCTCTATCAACTCTCTCAAGAATTGGGGGCAATCATCTGGAATCGTGGGACGAAGGGCGTTCACACTAACTTGGAAGATCACAGTCTCAGCTTGCATGCCCTTGTATGGTATTTCACATGATATCATTTCCCAAACGATGACTCCAAAAGCAAATATATCAGCTTTTGGTGACAGTTGCAAGTCAGTAAACCTCTCTGGCGCCATCCATCTTGCACTTCCTTTTGTGCTTTCTGTCGTCTTTGTACTAGTAAGTTCTTTTGCGATACCAAAGTCACAAATCTTTAAGACATCATCAGCTGTTAAAATGCAATTGTGCGATTTCAAATCGCGATGTGCCACATCATGTTTCTTAAGGTAGTTAACTCCGCGAGCTAAGTGAAAGATCCATCGATGAAGAAGATGTTCTGGAAGTTTGTCTTTATCTTTGAGATAATCATAAAGGGATCCTTTGGCAGCAAATTCAGTTACAATAACTACATGTTCCTTCTCCAGGACTGTATCATAATACTTGACGATATTCTTGTGATCAAGTCTCTTGAGGAATTCAATCTCACTTTTTTGCTGAGCTGTCAGTTGTCCATCAAATCTAATCTTCTTTGCGGCTGCTTCTATTGTCCCAAATTCTTTGGATTTCCAAGTGACCCTGAAGACTTCCCCACTGGCTCCGCTCCCTAAGCGCTCATGATAGGTCAAATTTGCACCCATATGGGCTTAAATCTAGTTCTGAAAGAAAAGAAAAGTATATTTTGTTGTTAATTTTGAGGGGAAAAATCAATAATAGTATGTTCCAAAAGTTGTCAAAATCATAAGATATTGATTGGCCAAAAGTAACACATTGCTTGATCACAAGGCATATTACATGTATACAACTTTGTTTTTTTGTGTTAATTAAACTTGCTTACATACATATCATAACAAAAGAAGAAGAGAAGATGTGTGATTCTTTTAATAAAAATCATTAGATATTACAAGCTAAAACTTACCGTAAAAATCTAGCTGCCAAGTTTGTGTCGTCGTCATAATTAGTTGTGGGAAATATTTTGTCGGTATAAATAACTTGGGTTGTAATCAAATTGGGCTATTCCAGTTTGTATCCACACACCCCTATGGAAGACATGACCTTAATCTTTCACATGGGGAGTAAGAATTTCATGGGGCTACCCAAGTGTTCAATTAACTACATTTGAAATCTACACCTCCTGTATGGGAGATTAAGATCATATCTTCCATAGGGGGCATAGGGATTTCAAATGGAATAGACCATTGGACGGTTTGGACCTTGATCAATACCAGTTTTGTGACTTTAGGCGTGGGAGTAGCATTGAACACAAGAGTTTGTTCACTTGATTTTGGTAGCTGTTAGTGGTTTATATATGGAGAGATAATAGTTACCTTGCTTGAAATCTCTGGTATCAAGTTCAATCAAAACAATTTGTCTTGTCAGAGTGAGGTAATTGGTGATTACAAGTTTTGTACAATTGAAGAGATAAAAAAAGCAATATATCCATTTTCTTTGATTCAAGATATGGGCAAATATAACTTGTCAAATATAAAGAAGATAATAAGAAAATATGTGCTGTTTTTGATCATAGTTTCAAAATATATACATTGGATTTGCCATATACATTATAGGACAGATGTTAGTGGGGCATTAACACAAAAAGTTTGAAAATGGCGTATATTATACCCGCATGCAGAGCATGCAGGGTATCTTCCCATCCTGTGGTTTCTTCTCCTCCTTTTCCTCCTCCTCCATCAAACACATCATTCTGTCAAGGCTAGCGCTAAAACTGCAAAGGCCCTGGGGCCCATATGTGGTACACTTATGGGCCTTACCCCGTAAAAGTGCCTTTTGCCCATCTTGGCCCCAGAGGTCAAAGGTCACGGGCCCCAGGGGCCCAAATGTGAAAATACAAAGCACGCCATTTCTCATCAAATGAAGCAGCCTCAGGGCCCTGAGTTGGTACACTGATAGCCCTAGGGGTGCTCTATATTTACAAATATACAAGAGCCCCATATGTTATTTATTATGGGCCCCAGGGGCCCAAATGTTAAAATATGGTGCAACAGATTGACAAGCCTAGCTCTAAAAGTACAAGATCACTAGGGCTCATATGTGGCATATGTATGGGCCCTAAGTTGTAGATGTGCCTTTTGCCCATTTTGGCCCCAGATCTACAAGGCTGGGGGCCCCAGGGGCCCAAATGTTAAAACAAAGGGCCGGCCGTTTCTCAGCAAATAAAGTAGCTACAGGGTTCAGATTTGGTACACAGATAGGTCTTTAGTATTATATTGTCATAGGTATATGTAATCCCCATATGTCACATAATATGTGCCCCAGGGCCCCAAACGCTAAAACACAGGGCCGGCCGTTACTCAGTAAATAAAGTAGTTACAGTGGCCAGCTTGAGCTTACTGATAGCACTTGAGAATCATACTTCAACATATGTACATGAGCCCCATAAGTCATATAAATTGGGCCCCAAGGCCCCAAATGTTACATAGGGCCTGCACTTTGGCTCAACATTTGAAAGGGGCGTGAATTCATTTTTGGATACGCCCCTATTATAATTAGGTAATACTCCCACACATTCACTATATGTATATACATGTTCCAAATGTAGTAAATCTGTCTGCTTTATCTGTATTGTGCCGTTCTTAAGCAAATAGTTAAACACGATTTCATCAAACATTATAACAATAGCTCTTTTACAGTGTGCAATCATCCCGGGCAATAAATTGGGCAATAATAGAGGATGTGCGTGAAATTATTGATTGGCTCCATACAAAGGATTTGAACCGGTGTCCTTCACCGTAATCATGGCGCAATGCAGTGCATTCAATCAAACGTTGTCGTCAACCTATTTGATCGTATAGTGCATTTGTTGTGTGTGAGACGAGCTGTCGCGGTAGATTGCAATAGCTTGTAATCATGGTTTTGTTGAATGAATTTGAGTACTCCGCCATATTTACAGTATGATACGTCATAATCTAGGTGATTATTTGCATTGGATGCCTTGAATACGCTGGCGAAGTTGTGTAATAATCGGATTAATGCTATAACAGTAGGTGAATAAGTTTTGAATATATCGCGTTGCAAAGCCCCATTCAGTGATCCCAGCGAAAGTGAAAAAAAAAAAATCAAATTGTTACTTTTATAAATTTTTTTAATGAAAAAAATTGGCAAAAAACCCAAGAAAACGGCAGTATCTACAAAGTTGAAGCCCCATTCAAATACATGTAGCTAATTTATATATACTGTCTGTATATAAATTACAGATTCACGTAAATGCATTATTTTTGTCTTAGGCCTGCACGGCTTTCGGCTGAACCACTACAGTACGACGGCAACTTCGTGACCTCTTTTGTTCGATAGAAAATTTTTACGGGTTGGTGAACACAGGTTACGTAACTAAATGTTGAAAATTTGGCCGGCAAACATGTTTTAGCGAAATAGCTCCAGAAATGGGAGACATGGGTCGTTTTTTGCTTAAATTGCACACCATGATCACGGATAAGATACCAAACATTTGTGCAAAGAACAAAAAACGAGTAAAAGTTGAATAATATTGAAAATAAAGAAGCTGGAACATGTCCAAAGTGGCCGGGAAAATGAGAAAAATTGCATGTCACGATCACCAAAATGGTTATATCTACAACAGTGAGTAAACGCCGGTCGTATGCTTTTCTCTAATGATAGATATTAACTAACGTTAGCTTGTATTAAATTTTCAGCGAAAATGATTGGTGGAATAATCGAGTCGTAGGTTGGAAAGTTACTCTCAAAACAGCCCTGTGTCGCAATCTTGCGTGACCCGTTAGTGACAAGTGTCACTAGCAAAATAGCAGCCCACCTTGTCATTATATCGAATAATAATCGTCAGAATCGTCCAGTTGACTCCAGTGATATTTATTTATTCAAGCAAAATACTGCATTGACTTACAAAATATTGAAGTCAATATAAAAAGTAATATCACCTCATTTGACTGAACTTAAAAGCAGTTTTAAAAATATTATTGTTGATCGAGTCCCTGAATGAGAAATAAGATTGCAAAAGATACGAGTATGGTACAGCAGGTTGTGATGGTCTAGTGGTTGACGCCGTGGTTTGAAGTGCGAGAGGTTGAAGGTTCGAATCCTACAGCCTTTCGATTTTTTTTCTCTCTTGTTCTGTTAGGCCTATGGTGTATGTGTGTAGGCCCGTCAGTATTATGATCATTTGAAAATATTTCTATGCAACACGTTTTTAATGTTTTTCTTTATGTGTAGGCCTACATATTAAAAAATGAGATAGCGTCAGCCATAATTTACGAATTTCAAACCTGATATTTTGGCATAATATTATTTGTAATTTTTACACCGTTCTTACACCCTACCCAGACATACACATAATTGGAATCAGCGTTTCGTTGTCTGGAGTAACTTTAATTATCTTCAATAGAACACCATACGGCGGTCAAGATAAAAAACAATGCTTTCTTTCATTTTACCTCATTATTTCTGCTTCAAATGATCAGAAACCCTTCCTGAAAGTTGTTTACTAATATCATAAATATTTTCAAAAAAAAACAAAAACGCTATGGTAGGGTTCGAACTTCCAACCTCACGCACTTCAGGCACGGCCTTAGCCACTAGACCATCACAACCTGCTAACTTATTCTCGTACCTTTTGCAATGTTATTTCTAATTCAGTGTCTCGTTCAACAATAATCTTTTATAAACTGTTTGTAAATTCAGTCAATGGCTTGAAATTACGTTTTATATTGACTTCGATATTTTGTAAGACAGGGCAGTAATTTGTATGAATAAATAAATATCACTGTAGTCAACTGGACGATCCTGACAATTATTAATCGATATATGGACATGGCCGGCTGTTAATTTTCCTGCTGACACTGGTCGCTAATGGTCACGCACGATTGCGAGGAGAAGCCGTTTTGAAAGCAACTTTCCAACCTACGACTCGATTATTCCACCAATCATTTTCGCTGAAAATTTAATACAAGCTCAAGTTAGTTGATATCTATCATTACAGAAAAGCATACGACCGGCGTTGGCTCATAGTTGCAGATATAACCATTTTGGTGATCGTGACATGCATTTTTTCTCATTTTTTTGGCTACTTCGCGCACAATAAACATTTATTTTCTCCACAATAATTGGACTTTTACATGTTACTGTTTGCCTTATACTCATGTTTCATATCTTATCTATGGGCTCAATATGGAAATGAAGGGAGAAACGACTCGTGTATTCCATTTTTTTGATGTTTTCTGTAAAACTGTATTTGCCACCTGATTTTCAACATTACGTTACGTAAGAGCAGAGGTCACGCCGGTAAAAATTACCGGAAGTGAGCTAAGTTGCTGTCGTACTGACTAGCAGAAGATACCAAATTGATGTTTTATGACCTTTGAAATTCTTTTGTTGCGAGTGACATGGTCAGTTCAATTCACGCCGAGTGTCCTTGACAGGTTTGACTTTGCTTCAGTGGTCATGAAAGAATTCAAAAGATAACCTCTGCCCCAACAATCCCAAGCAATTGTCTGAAACTGCTCTTCGGATGATGTATTATAAGAACTCAGTCGTCAAATGATGATAGTCATATAATGACCAAAAGATTATTACTGACTATATCATTGAAGACTGAGTTCCGCAGTCTAGTACAAAATCTGAATTTTGATGATTTTTACGATCGCCCGGATGAAAAAATCACTGAATGGGCCGTTAGTACCCTCCTCTCCTTACCCTGGCAATATGAATCAAAGAAAAATAAAGAAAAAAAATTAAATAAAACAAGAAAAAAAAAGACAAAGAAAAGAAACAATAAAAGAAAAACAAATATGAAAAGTTCGAACAATATTTGGTTTATAAAATTAATGTGACCGTGATGAGGCTCGAACTCACCACCTTCCTATTTAAAGTTCGAAGCGCTCGTGTACCAAATTCTGATGCCTTACCAAGTGAGCTAGATGCTCCTGAGATACGAAATAAAAATAAAATAATACACTGTATACCTGCTTGTGTCGGTAATTGATTTGCTCTAATTCCATAATGGTACAGTGCAACAGAGCAAAAATGCCCAAAATTTAAAACCTATATAATTTATGAACAATATACACTACACATAAAAATACTAATACAACGGAATTTCAACATAAGAATCCAAACAATTAAGTACCAACATGCACAGCTTTGTCCTTATATCATTTTTGGGTTTTAACAAAATGTTATCAAACCTCTACTGTGATTGGCAGCTGCACAAGGCATCTCTTTGATAGCTGATAATGGCCATCCATTCAGCAAGTGGCTACTAACTGACCTTGACAGGCATGAAAGAGCACTGTCATCTGCTACAAAACCATCACACTCTAGGACCTGGTCACTCCATAATGCAGAGAGCACAGTACTTTGACAATGGAGTGAAATTATTGATTAGGTACGGATTTTAAAAGTACAGCTCCTATGCGTGTATAGCAAAAAATTGGAATAGAATGTTTGGAATCAAAGAGCTTTTAAATAGAAATAGAGTCGCAATAGATTATATAATCTTTTGTTCGTTTGATGCCGATTAGAAGTTGCGACAGGCTATTCATAAAAGTGGTACCATTGTTTCGAATAAAGGGGTTCCGCCATTAAATTGGTCACTGATCCGGCATCATATTAACCCTCTACACAACAGGCGAGTATCAATAAGTGACCACAATACAGTCATGTGTAAGGGCAGTCATGTGTAAAGTGGTACCATTGTCCTGACGTGTCCCAAATGTGTGCTTGTGTGGGTCTGAGGTCTATGGAGGAGGCTTTAAGTGTCGATTCAATCATCTTTACCACCCACCTGAATTTAGGCGCCTCATCTAAATAAATTGAATGCTCTTGCTGATCGATTACACATTAGAATGTATGAAGGCTGCCATGTCACATATCTATATTACACTATAATGGTAATCGCCCGGGGTAATCGCTACACACCGTCGACGTCCTATACGATAAATATAAATTTAATACTCCGTTGGTGAGCGACGGGCGAGTGGTAGTGAGCGACAGGCGAGTGGTATTTCACTGAACGCAAGAAAAGGAGTTCTATCTGATTGGCTAGCAATCGATCGCTTAGGTCGCTCAGTAGTCAACTACAAACTCATGCATTCAATTCGATTGAAATCGATTATTCTATTATTGACGAAGATAAAGAGCGTGATAGTGTGTCAATAATGTACATTGTATTGCACCTGGTTTTACCAGCATTCCTTTATAAAATAATTTTCTCAAAGAGTTAAATATTATCAAAATTTTTACCCAGGATTTCAAATGTTTTACATCAAAATTGCAGTTAAACATATCCACAGCAAAATACCGGTCCTCACTATACATTTAATTTCCAGTTAGTACATTTAAACGAAACCTGTGATTTACGTGACAACAAATAAAATTTTCTTACAATAGAAATATCATATGGGATACTAATATGGTAGGCCGCAACCGCCACAACGTGGAGCTGCTACGCGTAGCTGACTTTTTGTTCCGTGCAGGAGCCAAATTGACCAATCATGTTAGAGTTTTTCATTACTCGGAGGTAAAACTGACCAATCAAGTACGACTTACTCATTACGTGAAGCGAATTTAGTCATTAAGAATTTGCCAGACGAGCTTCACGTAGTTGCAAGATATCCTCGGTCACGATAGTTATGATTCAAAAAGTAATTTATGAAAAGTACGAACCGACTTATTATTAAGATGGACATGCACTCACAAGAAACTCATACAGTATTGTACACAACTATATAGCTAGGCAGAGTGGTGGTAAACCATGCACACAATTCTGCGATCTGCAGTGTATCGCCGGGAGCTGATTTGTACATCTTGCGCGGCGTGGCCTGCGGAATTCGACCTTCAGCAAACCAGTTCGGATTTACTTTATATACTAGTAGTAGGCCATACATACTGTAGTTACGGTACTGCCCGTTTTCCTATACACAATACTCAGTGCGCTCACCATTGACGCGTGACCTAGTGTATGTTAGAAGTATTATGCCATTGCCTATATGACGTCACTGTGTAAAAAATAACCAGTCAATATTTAAAGTATTCTCTGAAATTCTAGAAAATATAGTTCTGTAACATTTCCTAAATTTTTAGCTAATTTAGGTGTTTGGAAATATTGGTACTTTTGTGTTTTAGGAAGGATATGTAAACGACAGATAACACCAAAAAATATGAACAAATTATTTCTAAACCGTGTTAAGTCTGCAAACCATTATGCTTCTCATTTTCAAGAACGCTGGTTAACAATAAGCAGACTATTGTCTCATTTCGTAAACAAAAGCCCAGACAGTATTGTTACCTTGCGTTCGCTTTATAATCATTCACCCAACTGAAACTATAATACCAGCTCATTGTTCATTGTACAGGCAAAACAGACACAAGTGCAGTGTGTATTTAACCAGAGAAGATCTGATGTAACATAGTTGAGCTGTTTTCATTGAGTGTTATCTTGGTTTAATAGCTTTTAATGGGGTTTAAGTCCTTCAAAGGTCGTGGTGAATTCTACTGTAGACATGACTGCATCATGATTATTTTAAAGTCAACAACATTCAACAATATGATCACCGTGATAGTATGACAGTATCAGTACCGTGGGTGTCAGTGATCCTGGCCTGACACAGTAGACAAACAAACAAACACGCCACACACATGGCACATGCATGCAAGGTAACATTGACTATACACTAATCAAACAATGGTATTGATCCTGTACAACTGTTGGTGGTTTATTTACATTCGATTCATTTAAAATCCACATAGTAAACATTAATTTTGGCAAGAGTTTTCTCTCTGGAACGATGATGCATCAACTGGCTCCGCGTAATGAAAAGATCTAACATGATTGGTCAATTTAGCTCCGCGAAGCGAAAAGTAAGCTACGCGTAGCAGCTCCACGTTGTGGCGGTTACGGCCAGCCATATACTGATCATGCGAAAATCGTAAAACATAGAATAGAAACAGTGTGGCCGGCTCTCAAAATCTCAAATTGTATGCATAGCCTGAGTCGCACGGCCTATCTCAAACAAAATCACCATGCGTAGTTGTTGAAAAACGTGAGGATTTATCGTACTACCACGGCAATTTTTAACACGAACATATAGGGATGATGACGGTGTGCGCTATACGTATACATGTAAGTATAAGTATAGGCCTATAAAGGTTGTTTTTAAGAAATTTCCATTTAATTTTATTTTAAGAAGGAGATTGGTATAGAAATAGTGGCGTATCCAAAGAGGGGAGGGGGTTGGAGAGGAGCAGATTCACCCCTGTGAGAAGTCTTAGGAGGGGAGGGGGAGGAAGAGAGGAGGGGGGGATATGGAGAATGAGAGAGGGCTGGGGAAGGGAGAAATGAAAACATATAATAAAGACAAGTAGATAAATAGAAATATAAGGAAAATGATGGGAATGAGAGAGGGAGGGTGAGAGGGGACAAGGAGAGCGAGGGAGTGATAAAGTGTAGGCACAGGAAAGAATAAGTACAGAGAAGGGAAAAGAAAGGAATGATGAATAACTTTAATAATAATTATTAGGCCTATATAATAACTAAACACATAACAGCACTGGGCAGCCATTCGATGATGTCAATGCCTTTATTCGTTACGTAATTAAAACGCCCAGTCAGATGTATTTCACACCTGCCAAACACAAGTCACCCAATTTCGAAAACTGGACGTTGAATGTACACTCTCATGAATATTGATTGGCAACATTTTCCAATATGTCAGCGCTCTAATAGGAAACAATAGAACAATAGACCCTGCAGAGTCATGTAACTAAAATACTAAATGCATTCTGCAAAATGTGCTCTGACCAATATATAAAGCATTTCATTAGCTTTAATTTGACATATTGTTTGACATGTTTGGAATTATGGTAAATCATTAAATAAAATATTTATTAATTAATCAATTATGTCAATTAATTAAAATTTAATGCAAATATGCATATTTTCTCTGACAGAATTGTAGGATTTCACAAGAGCCATCTTTCTTGTAAGTTTGATTCTTATAACATACCGGTATCGTTTTGCGTCCCGTTATAGTTGCAGAAAAAAATACGCGTGCAGGACGCACATACGCACCCCCCCCCACACACACACACCCAGAGGATCGTACCGTTTTACAATCGTATAACATTCATTGGCGCTAGTAGTAAATTCCAATTTTCTTTGCTTCACCTCACTTGTTAGGCTCAAAAATTAAAAGGGGACATATCTGACAGTAAAAGCTTACATTTTATGGAAATTATGTTTAACTATTTGATTAAACAGCACAAAACAGATAAAGCAGACAAATTTACTATACATAGGCCTATACATGTATGGTATGCCAGGGACTGTGTTGAAGGGACTGGAAACGGCTTCCACCCATTGTCCCATGCGGGTTGTTGGTTTACAAATTATCCTCAGTTGAGCAAGCATGAATAATACGTTCGTAGCCCGAATAATCAGTCCCAGAACAAGTGGCGTAGCGTGGGTCATCTGATTGGGGGCACCGACCATAATTGGGGGGGGGGGAGCGCACCGGGTCTGATTGGGGGGCACAAGCCGTTTTTTGGCAATTTTCCTATGGGATTTTGTAAAATTTTGCAATCGATTGGGGGTGCGGGCACGTGCCCCCCATGCCCCTATGACGCTACGTCACTGCCCAGAACAAAATATAAATTTCTGACATGATCGTGCTCTGGGTCTGAACTGTTTCCGTTTGAAATCTTGATGGCAAATTGGACAAAAGAAGCACATGGTTCTACTTGACAGCTTTTTAATCCCTGTTACCATGGTTACGTGAATCACGCTATTGTGAACCATCCTTCTGATACTTGAATGTTTGGACAATTGGAACGGTCTTTTGTCTACCTCTCTATTTCTAAATAGATGAGGAGGTCAAAATTGTCATCCTCGCCGAATAGGAAAGTCAGTGTAATAGTACGGCACTACGTTGATCGATACCCTGGTACGAACCCAAGCACAGTTACAACACAGCGTGTGGCTTGTCTTCCCGGGCTTGTCTTGAACATTGCAAAATGAGCTTACATGTTTGCCTATAATGATAGACTCTAGAAATGCCAACATAAATAATCAAAGAACGTTATTTTAATAATTATTTCAGTATCAAAATTAGTAGGAACAGCAAGCGTACGGTGTACACATTACAGAAAAATGTAAATTTGTTATAGCATTCTTAGTAGAGGAACAGCCTGTAGACTCCGTGACTAAATCATAGAACAAAAGTTTGAGAGTCATTTTGGGATCTTTGATTGATTGTGAATAAATTTAGCTTGGGCTCACCTCCTGAAACTTCCGGGCATTCCGGGGAGGGGTCAATCAAGGTCACACGGGGGTCAAATTTTCAGAGTGCTCCAACTATGCCAAGTAATATATCAAAATACTCGTATGGTCATGAGGATTCCAAAAATGTGTAGTTTGTTATGCGTCAGACCTTTCTAGAGGGCGCTTTGATGATAAATTTCCAAAGGTCAACGACCTTTTGAATTCTGACCATGAGTTAACAACGTCTGATTTTGGTAATTTTGGTGTCTAATTATATGTTTTCTTGCATGAGAAATACAACTAAGCAAATTAAAAAACTATACAAGGAACCGATGACCCTCTTTTGCAACAGGGCTGCTAAAACTTCCATATTGTAATGATTAGGTTATTGGTTTCATGTACAGTTTTTTAAGTTGCGTAGTTGTATTTCTCATGCAAGAAAACATAATTAGATACCAAAATCACCATCGTTACACAGAAATTATGTTCTACAAAGGATAGACATTTTACACAATATAGTGCTTGCACGGAAGATCATAAGTTCAAATCATCCTCCAGACACGCTCCAGAAGACATGTGCAAATGCATGGAGTACAATACCAATCACCTGTAAACTGGTATAGATCAAAGTAAATCTTTGTACTCCATGCATTAGCATATCTTATGGAGCTTGTCTGGAGGATGATTTGAACTAATGACCATTCGTGCAAGCACTCTATTTGACATAACTTTAGAAATATTTGAATAGGGCAACATGAGTAAATAATAAGAAAACAAACATCACGCCCTCGATGCAACTCGCATGTAATCGAAGGCCATAAAAGATAACCTGATAACAATAGCTTGACAATAGCTATCTATAATCCGTTTCGAGTCCCTTCATACACAGTCCCTGGTCCAATGCATATACTGTGTGTATTGTTCCCGGGTATTGTCAATGCAGTCAAGCAAACATTTTGAAAAGGCTATACCGTAGAAACCCGTCTACAAGGAATAGTAGCGACTGTGATGATAGCATATTTCATGCTAGCGCCCTCCACAATATTATATCATTATGGAATTTGAGCAAATCATTTACCGACACAAGCAGGTATACAATGTATTATTTTATCTTTATTTCGCATCTCACGAGCATACCTCACTTGGCAAGGCATAAGACTTTGGTTCTTTAGATCGGAAGATGGTGAGTTCGAGCCTCATCACGGTCACACAAACTTTTATAAACAAAATATTGTTCAAACTTTTCATTTATATTTTCTTGCATTTTCTAAAGACTCCTTTCGTGATCATTTTTTTTCATATTTAGTTTAATTTATTCTATTGTTTTTCTTTTATTGTTTCTTTTCTTTGTCTTTTTTTTCTTGTTTAATTTTATTTTTTCTTTATTTTTCTTTGATTCATATAATATTGGCAGGATAAGGAGAGGATGGAACTAAAGACCCATTCAGTGATTTGCTCATCCGGACGATCGTAAAAATCATCAAAATTCACCTTTGTCATTGTCATAGATGTGGTAACATAGCCTGCTACACACCGACACCGCCTGGCTAATAATTATTTGGTGCAGAAGGGACACTAAAATGAATACACGGGATCGATACACGTGAATTGCTATGCACGATTTTGATATCAGACGAAAATCTTCTGATACCGGGTTAGAAAATGATGAATATCTCCCGTCATGATTTTTCTCAAGAAACCAGATTTGGTCTCATACACTTGAAAATACGTGTTGAACAGATATGATAGTCGCTAGAATGCGCTTTGAAAATTGGCCGTGCGCTTTGAACTCAAAATCTAACCAAAACTCTAATTTTATATTGCGTTGGTCCAGTATGGCTACAGCGTGTAGTACAGCTGCACTCACTACTAGGCAGTAGAAGTCGATGACCATTGACCTCAATGGGGTATACAAGCTTATTCACGCACAACCAAGATCAATACCCGGCTATTGTGAGTAGCCTTCAGTCATGTCCCTCGACTAATTATTCGTCTCAAAGAGCTTCAAAGGTCTGAACCAAATGGCCAATCGTGGCTGTGGATTCAACCTACCATGGCGATTTCTGCCATGAAGATATAGGGTAGATGACACTGTGTGCTAGTGGTTCAGCAGAAAACCGTGTGACACATAATATACATTTGGCTACATTTTATTATACGATAAATACGAATTTATTAAACATGGTAACTAATATTCTCTAGCAGATCGGTTATACGATGGAACTGGTAGGCATAGGCCTATTATAAATTCGGGATATTAAATATCTTCCTGACGAGACAGATCTGCGCATGTGGTCAAAGACGATTCCTTACTAGCCACAGACCGTCCGCTGGAATTAGTTGAACATGAACCATTCGCTATAATGGCTGTTGGTCGGACCTCTCATCTCTCCACATCGATTGTGACCTATAATCCCCGACATTGCCCTTATGAACTCACATCCTCCTATTTTATTCCAATACGCTGGCGAAGTTATACGTAATAATCGGATTAACTACCATAGCAATAGGTGAAAACAATTTTTGAATATACCGCGTTACACTGATACCAAGGATTCTCGAGTACTAATATACTATACGCTGGCGAAGTTACGTAATAATCGGATTAACTACCATAGCAATAGGTGAAAACAATTTTTGAATATACCGCGCTGCACTGATACGTTCACGCGGTACCTCTTCATTGAACCATATCATGCTGATTACTTGCACCTGTAAGATTAGTATCTTTGAAAAGACCAGTATTCTATTCAATCTATGATTGCAGACATACACAGGTGATGAGTGTAACCTGCTTGTAGTTCAGCGCGGTATGTTCAAAATTGTTTTCACCTATTGCTATGGTAATTAATCCGATTAATTACGTAACTTCGCCAGCGTATAGGATAAGCCACTCGTTTGCGCAAATGAAGTCAGTCATTCAGCCTATGCGCGATAATGCATGTGATGGCATAATACCCCTGTACGTGAAGGAGTGTATTACCTGTGGAAGAGATGATGCAATGTTTACGTCATCGTTTCAAAAAAAATTAAATGGCGAAAAAACGGCGAACATTTGGTCGAATCTTTCCATTACTATCATATCGTGAAAAACCAAATAGCTGAGGAGTTAGCTCAATATGCTAGGAAAATATTCTCTTCGATGACCCCATGACGAGACTGGCTAAATAAGCTGTATTTTTGCTGGAAAGGGTCCGAATAATTGGCAGTCGATGGGCGCCATCTTGGAAAAATGTAGGGTACCAAACTACCCAAAAACTGTGTAACCTGCTTGTAGCGCAGCGCGATATGTTCGAAATTGTTTTCACCTATTGCTATGGTAATTAATCCGATTAATTACGTAACTTCACCAGCGTATAATGGCCGAATAAATTCTGACCATCACTTGGCTTGTTGGATTCGTCTATACTACAATTCGCTGTCGAAGTGACGTAATAATCGCAATAACTACCATCAAGCAGATTGCACTAATCACCCGCGTATGTCACCAAACATAGATTGAATACCACTCTTTTCATAAATACTAATCTTACATGGCGAGTGATTAGCATTTCTTTGACAACTATGGTTCAATGCATAGGTGCCACGTGAACGATGAAGTGCAGGGCTAGATATTCGAAATTGTATTCATCAATTGCTATGGTAGTTAATCCGTTTAATTACGTCACATCGACAGCGAATGAGTATGGGTTCAAGTGGAACAAAAAATAGTGCATGTCCATTGCTAGCTATGGTAATTAATCATGTTAGTGTTTACATCACTACTTCGGTGAAGACAAGAGAAGTGTGCCTTCTCTACCAACGCCTGTGATATAACAGGTGCAAGCGAAACAAAATTGAATGACCAGAATAGTTTCCTTTGTCAGATGAATTGATTGAAGTTTTTGAAGACACTCTATTCTTGATGGGACAATAGATTCAAATATGAATAATTATTATTCCTCATCTATTTTTTTTATTGAAAAAACTGCAATTGTGGCAACAGAACAATATTTATTTTGATTTCATCACAAGTCTTTAATTCTGGCGAGGGGTAGAAGATGCATATATTAAGTTCGTAAAAAGGACCAAGAGTATTAACTAAATTGAACACCCCTGCAGTAAGTTGGAACAGGTTCTTGTATACAACATTAAAATGCTTAGATTAGATTTGCTTCATATATTTTCCAGCACGATGAAAGTGTTCTTGTGCGGGCTTCTTGCGGTCGGAATGCGTCATTATGGCAACAGCGGGCTAGTCGTAGGGGAAGGTACAACCCCCACGATGAGAACGCAGTTGCCATTGTCGACCGTTCTGGCCGCAAGAAAGCTAGTCTAAAAAGAGACGCGGCCACGGTGGTGGTGGCCGGTCTTTTGATGACACACTTATATACATAAGTAGAAACAAAATCGTGATAAAGCCAAAAACGCACCCTACCTACCATTCCTCAAGAATTGGGATGGCACAAAGGTGCAACATAGGTTTTTATTGCAAAGACGAGGACAGACAAGTAGTTACAACACATCTGTCTAACCGTGGGTTTCGCTATTATTTAGAATAAATGCTTTTACTAGTTTCTATAAAACCACAAAATTACTAAAAAAACTATAAAAAAACTAAAAAAGAAAAAAAACAAAAAAAACCTAAAATTAAAAGTAGAAAGGTAGATTTGAAGAAAGATAAAAAGAACATGTCAAAAGTTAAAATTAAACGAGAATGAAAAAACGGAACCGGTGCCCGGACCATGCTCTCTTCAGTTCCAAAGTCTGACGCCCTATCAATTGAGCTATACGATCCTGATATACGAAACAGTCGTTATTATGTCAATATACTTGATTGGTGTTACAACATACTTAGATGGAATGCATAGCCACCCAGTGCCAGTATATATTTGCTCAAACTCCAAATACAAAAAGCAACCAATTTTATTGAGGGCGTTTCTTTAGGTATATTCTTGTAGACGGGGTTTTACGGTGTATCACAGGCATGTATTGAATGGCCAGTCATACAGGAATTAATCAACTTGCAGTGACTGGTTCCTTTGTTACCACATGTCAGTCATCTATTGGTTTTTTGACCATCGTATCACAGTGATGGCCAATCACAGGCGAAGTAATCAAATAGCAGTGACTGTTGCCTTTGTTACCACATGTCAGTCATCTTGTGATTATTGGACCATGTAAACCTGCAAAAAACGAGCCAAAGTGCAGGCCGAAACAAAGGGCCGGCCGTTTCTCAGCAAATAAAGTAGCTACAAGGTTCAGATTTGGTACACAGATAGGTCTTTAGTATTATATTGTCATAGGTATATATAATTCCCATATGTCACATAATATGGGCCCCAGGGCCCCAAACGCAAAAAACACAGGGCCGGCCGTTACTCAGTAAATAAAGTAGTTACAGTGGCCAGCTTGAGCTTACTGATAGCACTTGAGAATCATACTTCAACATATGTACATGAGCCCCATAAGTCATATATATTGGGCCCCAGGGCCCCAAATGTTAAAACAAAGGGCCGGCCGTTTCTCAGCAAAAAAAGTAGCTACAGGGCTCAGATTTGGTACACAGATAGGTTTTCAGTATTATATTGTCATATGTATATATGTACCCCATATGTCACATAATATGGGCCCCTGGGCCCCAAACGCTAAAACATAGGGCCGGCCGTTACTCAGTAAATAAAGCAGCTACAGTGCCCAGCTTGAGTCTACTGATAGCACTAGAGAATTAAACTTCAACATATGTCCATGGGCCTCATAAGTCAAATATTATGGGCCCCATGGCCCCAAATGTTAAAACAAAGGGCCGGCCGTTTCTCATCAAATAAAGCAGCTTCCGGGCTCAGAATTTGTACACAGTAGCACCTGAGAATTATATTGTTATTAACACCCACATACCACCCCCCACCCTACACATGTAGGACTAAACAGACATATCTGTAATATAATTATTAATATAATAATTGGAAATACCAGCGTGAAGCGTTAAGGCTGTTCCAATTAAATTACATACCCATTGGCTGTTCTATTTAATTTACGTACTCACTCTGAAATGGTCCCAAAATAGGCTGTTCCGTTTAATTTACATTTCCACTGATAAGCCCTGGATGACGGACAGAGTCAAGAATCTTATTCAGAGAAGGCAGAAAGCATTTGCCTCTGGGGACAAATGTATATTTAATAAACTGCGGAATCAAGTCATATACGAAATCAAGAAAGCTAAACATAGTCATAATATAAATAAAGTCAAGTATCTGCAAAAGACTGAACCTGGTAAATGGCACAAAGAAATAAGATCATTTGCCAACATGAATAAATCGAACCCCACTATCCATGTGCCGGGTGTAGACCCTGTTGATCATGTTGCTGTTTCTAATGCTATCAACAAACAGCTGGCAAGTTTTTCCCAAGTTCAACAGCCCCTCAATTGTGATGAATTGCCTGCCTACCTCCCGAGTAAAGATCCTCCCCCTCAATTCCAGCCATGGGAGATCTATGGTGACTTGAAGAAGGTGTCGGTTTCGAAAGCGGGTGGCCCTGATAACATCCCTCAGAAGGTTTTAAAAGAATTTGCTTATGAGCTTAGCTCACCTGTCACAGACATCATAAACACTTCTCTTCAAGAAGGTGTAGTGCCATCACAGTGGAAACAAGCAAATGTCATCCCGCTTCCGAAGACGACATTGACAAATTAAGACCAGTGTCACTTACATCAAACTTGGCCAAAATAGCTGAAGGCAAGGTTTCCAAATTTGTTGTTGATTCTATTCAATCCCAGGTCGATGAGAGGCAATATGGCAACCAGAAAGGTATGTCGACTACCCACTGCTTGATAGATGTTTACCACCAGTTGGTCTCGGAGGCTGAGAAATCTGGTACAATCAGTACGTTGGTACTAACAGATTTCTCAAAAGCCTTCGATGTCATCGACCACAGCATTGCTGTTTCAAATCTCCTGAGCATGGGTGTGTCACCATCTATTGTGCAGTGGGTGGCCGACTTCATTTCTGGCAGGCAACAAAGAGTTAAGTATAAAAATAGTCTGTCTGAATGGGAAACTTTATTGGGAGGGGTTCCACAAGGTACAATCTTGGCCCCAATAATATTTTTAAGTATTATCAACAGTGCCCAAGAGAATGACAAGAAATCAGACATCCACGTATGGAAATATGTCGATGACCTGACCATAGGTGAAAGCAGGGACCATGGGAAACCTAGTAAGATCCAGAAAAGCCTGGACTCGTTGCACCAATGGACTGTTGATAATCAGATGATGCTCAATCCTACAAAATGTCAGGTCATGCAAGTCCATTTTGGTAGAAAACCTGCTCCCAAC
Organism: Amphiura filiformis; assembly: GCF_039555335.1. Lineage (NCBI taxonomy): Eukaryota > Metazoa > Echinodermata > Ophiuroidea > Amphilepidida > Amphiuridae > Amphiura > Amphiura filiformis. Next base: position 24,862,838 of record NC_092641.1, read on the forward strand.
GTGGAAGTCCGTATTTCTAGTCAGAATCTTGTGGTTGTTGATAAGGTCAAACTACTTGGAGTTATCATTGATAAGGATTTGAAGTGGGAGGGTCAGGTAAATACAATGTACACTAAGGCCAACAGAAAGCTGTTCATGCTCAGAAAACTGAAAGGAGCCGGGCTTGACAAAGAAGATCTCCTTACCGTTTACAAAGGTTATGTCCGCCCATGTCTAGAGTATGCTGCACCACTCTGGAGTGCTGGCCTCACTCAGCAGCAGGTGAACCACCTTGAGAAGATTCAGAAGCGTGTATGCCATTGCATCCTTTCATCAGATTATACAACCTACTCTGATGCATTGGAAGTCCTCAACCTTCAATTTCTTGTGGACCGCAGAATTCATATCTGCAAGGAATTTGCTATCAAAGCTAGCAGCTCTGAAAGATTCTCAAGATGGTTCCCCTGCTCTAAGTTCAGATCAAGTATGCAACTCCAGAAACAAGCAAAATTCAAACCATACCGATTCAAAACAGACCGATTCAAGAACAGCCCACTGCCCTATCTTACCAGTCTTTTAAATGAACTACCCTCCTATACTTCCTAAATTACTTATTTTTGTTGTGCTAGCTGTTTGCATTATTTTCATCCATGTCCTTTAACTTTTATTAAAGTGCAGTTTAATAGCTTGTATATTCTCAGTGAAAACCTTTCACCAAAACAGTGTGTAATATTCATGTATCATTATAAAATTCAATCAATATGAAAGGGTTTTTTTGTGCAATAATTGAGCTCCCTACCAGTGCACTACTCTTACCTCTTTGACTTTTTATGAATTTGATTTAAATTGTGTTTTTATAATTCCTTTTCTTTTAAATATGTTTTTTGATGTAGTAATATATTACTTTGAAATTGTACATAGATATATATTTTTATGTTGTATTAATTAATGTGTAAATTTTGATGTTTATAAATTGTAAATTGTGTCGCAATTCAGTGTTTTAATACTGCTATGACATTTAATAAAATATACCTGAAATATAATACAACGTGTAGGAGCTTTATTTTTTCATTGGACGCTTCCGTATTTGAGTTATATGCAAATTAGCTAATTAGCATAAAAATGCTCAAATGTTGTCCAAAGTGTATCGTCATTGGTACCAGAATGTGGCAAATTTCATTTGCAACAATATTTTGATGTAAATAATCAACGCATAAATGTGGTCGCTGAACTTAATATTTGGATTTAATTGATATATTACTTTGTCGACAGCTTGCCGACATCAGATCTTGAGATCTGACCATTGTCAGCAATGAAAGTTCTACTCAACAACAGCCCTAGATGCTGATTTTAGATAAAGTGGACATTTTGGTGCAAGAACACCCCAAGAAAGTAGTAAGCTTGATCAAATTTTAACAAAAAAACCTTAACTCTAACCGCCTAAGGGCTTTTTGGCAACGGGAAGGGAAAGAAGGAAGGAATAAAGAGAGAAAACAAAGAAAGAAGTTGTTTGCTCTGGGTGTTGGGCTTTGCTGGCCAGCGAAACCGTACCTATATATCACTTATGGCGATTGCATCATCACACCACGCTCGAACAGCACATATATCAAGTAGTATTTTGTAGTACTTGGTCCTGTTAGGGTTAAGGAGGCCTATACTGAGTTTCGATAGTAACCTAACCCTAACCGGCTAAGGGCTTTTTGGCGATGGAAGGGAAAGAAGGAAGGAATAAAGAGAGAAAACAAAGAAAGAAGTTGTTTGCTCTGGGTGGGATTTGAACCCGAGGCTTCGCGGGCCAGGGAAACCGTGCCTGATTATATCACTTAGGGCGATTGCGTCATCACACCATGTAGGATGCACGCACGAACAGTGCATGTATCAAGTAGTATTTTGTAGTACTTGGTCCTGTTAGGGTTAAGCATTTAAGAATGGTTGACTTTTTATGTGCAACAGCTTCCAAGAGGTTTTAAAAACTTTTCTACGAAATACCATTTTGCGGGTGTTTGTACATCGTTGATGGATGCACTCCTTGACTTAGAGTTTGGTTTGTCTTGAAAATGGTGGGTTTACATTTTGTTCTTTTAAATCTCATTGCAGTTACTTATTACTTACAAACTTGGCTTCATCGATACCAGAGCCTTATGTTATTCTACTACTTGAGGATATTTGAATGATACTTTGGATCAGAGAAGTATGTGGTAAGTTCACATTTTGATTCACCTAAAGCAGTGTCTTGCTACATACCCTAAAGATTCGCCTATTGGCGTACTTGGGCTCCTTTGCCTTGGGGGTAAATTTCATATACAAATAGAGAGCTCCCTCCTCTGAAATCCCAACAAGAATTAAGGTTCTGTGCCCTTATTTGCTTGTGGGAATTTTACAGGAGGGCATTTTTAGGTTGTGTCTACAATTCCACCCTGGGAATTCCACTTATATGTCAAAGGATTCCATAGCGCCATTAGGCGAAACTTTACGGTATTGAGGTTTGTCCATCATTTGAACCAAATTGCCCATCCTATTAATTGGACCTTAATCTTTGGTAAAATAATATTTATGATATTGTATGCAAATATTGTTTAATTGATACAGTGAGCTTGCAGACTAAATAAACAAACCAATCAAAATAACTGTATTACAAGTCAAAGGTTTATTTTATCAGTTCCTTGTTTGCTAGTATCACCAGGATCTCAATCATGTTCATAGTCAGGACACAGTCTTTGACCCCAATATATTTGTGCCCCAGGATTTGTGCATTCATAAAATGACCTTTGAATATGTTGGGTACAAAAACTCATACTCCACATGAGGTCAAATTTTGAGTCTGACCTAACTGGAGGTTAATGAACTGTGCTACTGGTTATGAGACTAATTTGGCTCATATTGGGCTGTTCCATTTGAAATCCATACACCCCTTCATAAAGACATGACCATAATCTTTCACAGAGGGGGTGAAGATTTTAGATGGAGGCACCCATTCAGGTAACACCAGTTGAAATGCACACTCCCTGTCTTCCATAGGGGGTGTATGGATTTCAACTGCAATAGGACATTGCATTATACATTTTATATTCTTTAATAATTGCTTCTATGATTACATATTAAATAAAAAAAATTGAACCTTTTGGACCCCATATACATTGGGGAAAGGTTTGTACTTGATATCACGTGAAGTCAAATGAAGACAGGAACAGACGTTATATTGATTGCACTCATGAATGTTGCTTAAAAGTATCATTTGTTGAAACATTTGCTCCATGCAAAAACACAATTGGACCTTGATTGGACCAGGCTCAAAGAAAATGCTCAAGCTAGACTACAAAGCCTATGTAATCATTTAGGCCTATATGGAAAGAATAGAGAGAAACAGATATGAAAATAAATATCAAGGAAGATACAGATTAAGGAAAAAGAAGGCAACCTCTTTAGTTTTGTGAACAATTTTACTGTCATCCCTTTGATCAAGAGAATTCAACCTCAACAGCCATGAAGGCATATAATCAAATTTAATTGCTTTTGCTAGAAGTAGAATAAAATAATGTACAGTCTAAATAAATTTGTGTTTCTCATAAAGGAGGTAACCCTATTTGTTTAGAATATGGATTGTCTTACAAGTTACATACAATGTCAAATATTATTGTCCCCTTTATGCATCGATATGAGAAAACCAGAACATTTTCAGCTGCATAAATGTGAATTGCATTCTGGTCCAGTATCCCGAAAGAACACAGTGTGATGTATTCCCGTTTGAGTGTTATCAAGATTTATAACATGAACTTTTAAACTGATCTGTCCAGGTGTCATTATTGTAACAGATTGGATTGGCCAATATGTGCACTGCATTTTTCTCATGTGACATCATCTCCTACACAGGCCCAAATTTACCATACGGCCAGTTAGGCCTGGAATCCAGGTGCCGCAGATAGTTACATTAATTGTCTCTTACACAGGCCCAGCTTACCGGAAGACAATTAGGTGTCCTGGATCAGGGTATGAGATCCAGGTGCCTCAGATTGGATTGGGCAGTGTATATTGAGCAATACACCATCATGGTAAATTTTCTGTTACACAGGCCCAGATTTGCTAAAGGGCCCATTAGGCTTATAGGCCCAAGGCCAGGGATCCAGATTCCTCCTCAGATTGGATTGGGCATTGCTTATTGAGCAACACACTATCATGTGCATTGCAGTGCCATGTTACATTGTTTCCTACACAGGCCCAGATCACCCAGATTCACCATAGGGCTTGCGCTTGTTAGGCCTAAGCCTAGGGTCTGAGATCCAGGTGCCTCAGATTGGATTGGGCAGTGTATATTGAGCAATACACCATCATGTGCATTGCAGTACCATGGTAAATTCTCTGTTACACAGGCCCAGATTTGCTAAAGGGCCCATTAGGCTTATATGCCCAAGGCCAGGGATCTAGATTCCTCAGATTGGATTGGGCATTGCTTATTGAGCAACACACTATCATGTTCATTGCAGTGCCATGTTACATTGTCTCCTACACATGCCCAGATGATTCACCAGAGGGCCAGTTAGGTAAGCCCAGGGTCTGAGATCCAGGTGCCTCAGATTGGATGGGCATTGTATATTGAGCAATGCACCATCATGTGCATTGTAGTGCCATGTTACATTGTCTGTTACACAGGCCCAGATTTACCAAAGGGCCCGTTAATTCTATATGCCCAAGGCCAGGGATCCAGCTTCCTCCTCAGATTGGATTGGGCATTGCTTATTGAGCAACACACTATCATGTGCATTATTGCAGTACCATGTTACATTGTCTCCTACACAGGCCCAGATGTTTCACCAGAGGGTCAGTTAGGCCTAAGCCCAGGGTCTGAGATCCAGGTGCCTCAGATTGGATTGGGCAGTGCATATTATGATCAAATATCATGTACATTGTATTACATTGTACATTGTCTGTTACACAGACGCAGATTCACTAGAAGGCCTGTTAGGCCTAAGCCCAGGGTCTCAGATCCAGGTGTCTCAGATTGGATTGGGCAATGTATATTGAGCAATGTACCATGATGTGCAATGTAGTGCCATGTTACATTACACAAGCCCAGATTTACCAAAGGGCCCATTAGGCTTATTATAGGCCAGGGATGTAGATTCCCCAGATTGGATTGGGCAGTGTGTATTGAGCAATGTGCAACCATGTGCATTGTAAAGCCGTGTTACATTGTCTCCTACACAGGCGCAGATTTACCATAGGGCCAGTTAGACCTGGGCCCAGGGCCTGAGAACCAGGTGCCTCAGATTCGATTGACCAGTGTGTATTAAGCAACGCATCATGTCCATTGCAGCACCATGGTACATTGTCTCTTACACAGTTTTGCTGGGGCCCAGGGCCTGTGATCCAGGTGCCTCAGATTGGATTGGGCAGTGCTTATTGAGCAATGCATGCACATTGTCTCTTACACAGTTTTGCCAGGGCCCAGGGCCTGTGATCCAGGTGCCTCAGATTGGATTGGGCAGTGCATATTGAGCAATGCATGCACATTGTCTCTTACACAGTTTTGCCAGGGCCCAGAGTGTGAGATCCAGGTGCCTCAGTTGGATTTGGCAGAGCATATTGAGCAATGTGTCATAATGTGCATTGCACTGTCAAATCCAGTGGGAATTTGAGAGAATAAAAAAGCAAACATTAAAATGTTATTTCAAATATCCAAGGGAAGTGTCCCTTAAATCTCAAACTCAAAATATTTACACCTTCATTTTTGGTAAATTTAAGTGATGCATTTTGAAATGAGAAATATAGGTTGGATATCCAGGACATATATCTGGACAGACAGGGTCTCCTTAAATTTAATTTTAGCCTGGACCAGTGCCCTGAAAAAGGTCAATCCAGGCCTGCTTGAAAAACACAGCTATGACGGAATGGATGAAATTGCATATAAACATTTTCAAATGTGTAAGAATTTTATTTCAAAATTAATATCCAAGGGAAGTTCCACTTTAATCAAATACCAATATTGATGTGATCTTTGGCAAGATAATATTTTGCACAATATTATTGTATGCAAATATTGTTTATTTAATTAATATAACAAACATGCAGACTAAATAAACAAGCAAATCAAAATTGAGAAAATTACAAAGTCAAAGTTTTATTTGTTCAGTTCTTTGTTTACTGGTGTAAAACAGGATCTCAAACATGCTCATAGTCAGGACACAGTTCGTAAACCCCTGTATGTTTGTACATTCATAGAATGACCTTTGAATGTGTTGGCTACAAAAACACAAAGCTCAAAACAAATTTTAGGCCTGACTTAAGGAATCAGATAGCAACATTTGCACAGTATTTTTTGTGGGACCTGAGAGCACATCAGACATATCAAATTGCATTTGGAATACGAGGAACGACCTTCTGATATCAAATAATTTTGATTTTTTTGAAATTTGCAATATATAAATACAAACTTTATGGCAAATAATTGAAATTTGATATTTTTTATATTTTACATATACAATAATATACATATTTTCCCCAAAAGACCTACATTTTTTGGTGTTTTGGGAAAAAAATCTATATCTTCAACAGTCTATAATACCGTCGTGTACAGTCACATATTATTAAATTTATACAATATACTTTGACGACAGTTCAACTTCCAAAATATCAATTTTTAATCATTTGCCATAAAATGTGTATTAATTATATCGCAAATTTCGAAAAATCAAAAAATTTTGGTATAAGAAGGACATTCATTGTATTCAAAATGCAATTCAATATGTCTGATGTGCTCTCATGTCCCACAAAAAATTGTGAAAATGTTGCTTTCCGAGCCCTTAATGAACTGCGTCTCTGGTTAATGACACAAATTCAGCTCAATAATGTACGATGCAATTCTTTTATACATATGAGCCAATATTTCGCTATTTGAATTGGTATTTGCTATCAAATTCAGCTCAATAATGTATGATCATTATTTTATACATATGACTCAAGATATCGCAATTTGTTATCAAATTCAGCTCAAGAGTGCAGTGTATGGCATATTTCATTCTTCTATAATTATTAGTTTAATTGCTTCTATGATTTATGATACAGTTCATTCTCTTTTATGCATTAGAACAAAAAATATCACAATTTGAATTGATATTTGCTGTAAAACTCAGCGGAATTCAGAACCAAGTCATGTGAGTGCAAGAAAAATGTATGTGCTGTTTAAAATATGTAGCACTGTATATCTCTGGCTAAGGTATAAACTCTGGGTTCATCTCTGGAAGTAGTGGGACTGAAATGCTCCCAGGACCAACTTTGATCAAGTGACGAACATGTCAAACACATGCCATAATGAGATTAATTTCAAAATCAAAATGAGGCAGTCATATTTGCAAACTGGGCTTTCTTGCATCCACATGATGTGTAACAGGATACATCTGGTTGGATTTTAACATGAATTGGACCTACTATTTATATTTGATAATAACTGAGTTCACATTGGACGTACGCCCAGCTGAACTTGGTCAGCACAAAATGCCAGGAGTAGCGGTAAACGCTGCCGGGAGTAGTAGTAGTGTGAACGACATTTCGCGTGGTTGAAAAAGGTCACAGAAACACAGGAAATGGTAGCCGGTGTTTACGCTGACCAAAAGGAATGCTTGGTGGAACTTCTGGCATAGCGCTGTAGGCTAGGTATGGACACAGGGTAGGAGTAGGGGAAATTTTGATCAAATTTACGCCGGATGTAACTCAAAATATGAACACAACTAATGACTAAGTTGAATTCAATTCAACTAAATGATGCACCTGTGATTCATGCGTTGCTGATGAATAACTTCACATTACAGTCGTTATCAAATGTCTGTAAATTTACTGATAGTACAAACACACCCCGACTCACTTATTCATATCACAATCATAATCAAATTTGGTGTTGAATTCAAAGTTTTTCAAAGTGAAAACAAGGTCTTGGTTGTATATTACAATTAATACACATTTGCTATGATATGATTTGTATACAACTTATATTTCATAAATGAAATTGTGACTTAATATTCATATTGTAAACAGGCCCCTTGGTTGTATGATACAATTCATACACATTTGCTTTTATGATATGATTTGTACACAACTTGTATTATAGAAATCTTATTGTGACTTATTCATAGTGTAACCAGGCCTCTTTATAGTTGTATGATACAATTCATACACATTTATTTGTATGATAAGATATGTACACTTATTTTCAGTCCTACACTGTAGGCTTGCTTATAGTATACCATAATTGCCATAATTAGCACCATAAATCAGTCATTTTCAGTGGGCACTTATTTAAGGTGGAATAGGGGGACATTTCAGGAAATTAAGAACAGAGCTGAAAAGCCCTAAACATGTTATACAAAGTTAATCACATCAATGTTCACTTCAACATCATCCATGGCATTACCTGTTGTTGATTTGAGTCCTACAAAGTGTCACAAAATGTGGACCAGTTTAACAAAGTTTGCAAAATTGATGAGGGCCTGAGATTTCAAAACCAAGGGCCTGATTCTTGAGATTTTGGTTTATTTTGAGCACTGTATCACATTATAGGCAGGACATATCATCAGGGTCCAATGATTTGGGTGAAAAAAGAAAGAAAATGTTTTGAAACATAGCACTTGGGCAATGGAGATGAATCAGTAGAAATTCATCCATGGCATTACCTGTTGTTGATTTGAGTCTTACAAAGTGTCACAAAATGTGGACCAGTATAACAAAGTTTCCTAAATTGTTGAGGGCCTGAGATTTCAAAACCAAGGGCCTGATCCTTAAAACTTTTGGTGTATTTTGAGCTACTGTATCACGAAGTAGGACATATCATCAGGGTCCAATGAATTGGGCAGAAAAAATGGCTGATTCAGGGGATGATTGGGGCTGTTCCAGTAGAAATCCATACACCTCTTATGTATGGAAGACCTTAATTAATCTCCCATACAGGTGGCATATATTTCAAATGGAGTCACCCATTCAGGTAAACCCATTTGAAATTCACACTCCCTGTGTGGAAGATTAAAAGCATCTGCATGTCTTCCATATGGAGTACCGGGAGGGAGTATGGGTTTCAACTGGAACAGTCCAACAGTAGAAATTGTTAAATATTTTTGGGGAAAAGTACATAAAAATCATGTATATTTTGTAGGGATTTAATTGCAATGAAAATGGCTGATTTTATATTAAAACTTAAATCAATTTAAATCAAACAAGAAAAGAAAGGAGTAAAACAACATAATTTGCTTGCTGAAATTTGGCATGAAATAAGTAAATTAGGTGTTAAAATTCACATTGCTTAGAGAAAGGCCAATTTCCAGTGCAGTACAGAAGTTCACATCACAAAAATCATTAAGGTTTAAAATAAAAAATTTTCCTGTAAACTTTTAACAAGAGCATATTTTAAGCCTACATTGCATATTAATTGCGTTGAAAGGCACCTGTATCTGATTGGCTGCTGAGGCGATTTGCTGCTGCTTAGTGTAAATATGTGAATGTACTTTGCGCTGTACACGGTGTTAGCTCCGACTTTGCAACATCGCGATAGTACGCGCTCATCAAAGGTAAACAGTAATTTAGTTTATCTTAGATATCATAAAGTGGATGAAACTTGTTTTCAATATGAATTCTATACAATTGTTTTTATTAACAAGTGTGTTGTTTATCTGTTTCAATGTCACAACCAGATCTGATAGGTATAATGTATATAAACACACTTAAACATGTTAAACAAACAAATCATCTTTTTTACACATACTCATGCTTTGTACAATAGAGGAAAATATATAAAAAATATTGGTGACCCGCTCGGTTCTGTCTAAACCCATTCTGTTTCAATAACACTATGACTGAAAGCCAGTCAGTGAGGCATTTATAAATAACATCACAGTATTATACAAATTACATAACATAAGGTCTTAAGGGCCATACAGACTCTAATAATTGGACATAGAATGTTTGATGTAACATGTCTTTGCTATTTTATCTATTCCCATTCTATTTCCAGTAATGTTTAACTTCTAACGAATGTTTGATGATGTAAAATGGATAATATGTTACGTCAAATATCTGGTGGAAATATATTATCGATTTTACATCATCAAACATTTTACGAGTTACATCACAAAAAGGTCTTAAGGGTCATACACATGGAGCTATTAAAGATGGAGAAGAAATAGATTACGTAACGCATTGAAACCTTGTGCCGATTTGAAATCTGACAAGCTATTCATCAAAAGTTTGGGACAAAGGGCTTCCGCCATTAAATCGGTAAGCTGACCCGACAGTGTATTAACGCTTTACCTAGCAGGCTACTGTCAATAAGTGATCAAATGAAAGTCGCGTGAAAGCGCCTAATGGAACGAAAAGTACCTATTGTTACTATAAACCCAAGGGTGTGATTGAGTAGCCGTAAGCACAAAAGGCACACATTAGCCGCTAATGTATAGTTCGTTATCACCCCACTGACATTATAGGTGCTTCATTTAAATAAATTGAATGTGCTTGTTGAATGATTACACATCAAGGCTGCCATGTCTGCATGTCTATAGTACAATAATGGTATTAAATAGCTACGTCCCGGGAGCTACGTATACATGTAACATATAATAAGTATACCGGTATAGGCCTATATAAAAGTTGTTTTACAAATTGACATTTTATTTTATTTTATTTTAAGAAGGAGAATGTCATAATCAGTGGCGTACTGAAGGGGGCAGCTCTTCTGTGAGAGGTCTTGGGAGGGGATGAGGGTGGAGGAGGGGATATGAAGAATGAGAGGGGACTGGAGGAAGAGAGAAAGAGGAAGAAATAAAGAGAAATAAATAAATAGACATAAATAAATAGAAAGGTAAGGAAAATGACAGGAATGAGGGGGGACAAAACGTAAGAGGGGATGGAGAAGGGAAGGGAGATAAGAAGAGGGAGTGATACTTTAGCAAGTACAGAGAAAGGAAAAGAAAGGAATGACAAATAAATGTAGGCCTTATAATAATTATTATAGAAACTAAACACAGCCCCCCCATAGGCCTAACACTAACAGCACTATACGCAGCCATTCGATGATGTCAATGCCTTTATGCGTTACGTATTTAAAACGCCCAGTCAGATGTATTTTACACCTGCCAAGCACAAGTCACCCAATTTCGAAAATTGGACGTTGAATGTACACTCTCATGAATATTGATTGGCAACATTTTCCAATATTTCAGCGCTCAAATCGGACACAATAGAACAATAGACCATTCATTGCGTTGGTCATACAGACTCTGAATATTGGACATATAGAATGTTTGATGTAACATGTCTTTGCTATAATCTATTCCCATTCTATTTCCAGTAATGTTTAACTTCTAACGAATGTTTGATGATGTAAAATCGATAATATATTACGTCGAATGCCAGGTGGAAGTATATTATCTAACATTCATTAGTTAAAAATTACTGGAAATATAATGGGAATAGATTAAATTACCAGGACATGTTACATCAAATATTCTACATCCATAGAGGTTATGCGTGAAATTATTGATTGGCTCCAAACAAAGGATTTGAACTTGTGTCGTTCACCGTTATCAAAAAATGGTCAAAATGTAAAAAAAAAATGAAAAACTTGTCTTGGATATTGATATCTAGTTTTTAAAGATTAATAAAAAATGTTTACTTAAGAATTGTGGGTCAAAAATATATTTTGTTTTTATGAGCATTTTCCAAAATATGACATCACAGTTGGATTTAAAAATGTATACTTTTTCAACTTTAGATCAACAATTTAATAGTAATTATGAGGCCCAATGCTAGGTTTCCATAATTCAAGGTTTGAGATCATCCTTAACAATTGAGGATGCTAGTTCTAAGGGAGTTAAAAGGGCATTTCGTGATCCAAGGCATCATCCCCCCACTTTTCTTTAAAAAAGTTGAGATTTTTATATCACTGGAAACCTCTGGCTACATAATGTTTATGTACAAACAATTTCTTGCAGATTAATTCGTTTAGCAAGTATACCAGTACGAAATTACAACACATTTTCTATGGAGCAGTGTAATACACATAATCATGCATAACTCGCAAACGCAAAATCGGAATCAACTGAAATTTTGGGAATAAGCTTTTTTCGTGGATATCTATATACTAAGAAATGTCATAAAAAGAGGATGCTAGAATCATTAATACTAGGCCAGTATCAGTTTCTGCTATGGTATTTACACCCTGCTGTGCAAGTTCCACATTGAAATAATGTGGTAGAGCATTGAAACTGCATGGACAAAACCAGCTACTTGCACTGGAACTACATGGACATAACAACATTCTTTGCCATTTATCTCAGAAAGCACTCATTGAACGCCCTTTTAGAACTAGAATCCTCAAATGTTGATACATTGACATTACTTTTGTACAACAAAACAATCTCTGTCAACAGGGTGAAATGCCTTTTTAGCATCTACAGTATAAAACAAGCAAATCTTTTATTTTACACATATTTTTGCTCTGTGCAATACAGGAAAAGGAATTGGAGACAAGCTCAGTTCTTTCTTATTCCATTCTGCTCTTCATTCTGCTCAGTGAGGTATTTACAAACAATGTCACATTATATACAAATTACACCACTGAAATCAGTGTTTTTAGGTACTATATAACTCATTGGATCTCATCATTTTTACCCAATTTAGGAATAGAATTGATGAGATCCTCACCATGGTATTTTCCATCTAGATGTGTGTGGTGACATGGTGTGTAGCAACGAGGTGTAGCAGTGAGTGAGTCTGTACAAATACCACATACAAATGAAACTTGAATTTGATAATAATAATAATAACTTTGTTCTAAGCAATTGAGACCTCTACAGAGATTTTTATTTGATTCTCGATGTGAGAAAGAGAAATGTTAACAATAACGCACAAATGTGTCTGAATGGGGAAACAAAAACATAGGGTAGGTTGGGATTTTATTTTTTATTAATAAAGTTTTAAAGTCACAGACAAGTTTATTGAAAATGCCCGCAGTATTCAAAAATAAAAATACTTCCTGTTTTCAGTGGTGTCTATTGGAACAAAATAATAATAATAAGTTTGTTTCTAAGCTACTAGAGGTTTTTATTTGATTCTCAATGTGAGAAAGGGAAGAAAAGCAGTCAATTGACCTTTCAATGCTCAGTGGTGCTTGTTAACAGTATGGTTGATAGAAAATAATATGTTTTGCTGTAATATTTGGAAGTAAGCTATCAAAAGCATAGAAGCACGTAGACTGCGGAACTCAGTCCTCAATGATAGTCAGTCATTTATCTTTTGGTCGTTATATGACTATCATTTGAGGGACTGAGTTGTTATAATATATCTTCCGAGGTGCAATTTCAGACAATAGCTGGGGATTAGTGGGGCAGAGGTTATCTATTGAATCCTTTCATGACCACTGAAGCATAGTCAAGTCTGCCAAGGACACCGACACAAATTGAAAGACCATCACAAAAGAATGCATGCATGTCAGGTCATCGACACCAATTTGGTGTTTGTTATGACACAAATTTTGTGTCTGTTATGCACCTCGAAATATGTACCTTAAAGTCTGTATCTAAGAAGCACGTTGAGATATTTTTTACGTCTGTGGGAGCTTTGATACTAACTGCTTTGGGTCCTAATTAATTATTCTAAACTGAATATTCTGGTCTCTCTTGCATAGACACTCACTGCAAGTATCCCATCTGATTTGACAGACAACCCTCCTTCCCACACCTTACCCACATCCTCAATGACACATCCAGTGTTGTGATAGCTAGGTGTGCCATTACCACCCCATATGTATTTGTACACATGCCACTTCCCATCCCCCCTATGATAACATGCAGCATATAATTGCCTTGCATCGTTCCTATAGGATACAGCATAGAATTCACAACTATCAGGTGGTTGTATACTACACAGATCCTGATCTACATCACCCAATGCTTTGATTACCATCTTATTCACTCCCATTACCACCAGGTATTCTGTACTGATACTAAGATCACATGGAGTGAAACTAATGGATACAATCCTTTGCTGTGTGAACCCTGGCAAATTACAAACCACCAATGCATTCCCATCTAAACCTATCACAGCTGTATTGGCATTAGCTGCAATACAGTATGGATTCCCATTCCCATTATGAATCTGATATTTCTCTACATGGTTTGATGATTCATGTATTGGGAACTGATACACATAAGATTTATTGATGCATACTACCAATATGCCATCAGGTACAGATGCACTCACTGCTGCACCACGTGGGTACACACTATCATGTCTGTGTGCCCACTCATCAGATCTGAGGGTGTACAGTAGATGTGTCTCTTCCCTGCTCACATGATGTACCTCTACTCTGTCTGCTCTACAGATAGCCAGATGATCACTAGCCACAAAACACAATTCTCCCTTTGAGTCAATCTCATGTTTTAACTTCCACTCCAGCCCTGTAATGTGGAAAGATAATGGGAATAAATAAGTTGTTTACATTTGTGAATTTTAAGTGAATGAATGATTGGATGGATGCATGAATGAAATCAGAATAATCATCAAACAATTCCAATTCAATACAAACTGACTATGTATTTGTATTAATTATGTATACATATGAATTCATGTCAACGTGCTGTCAATTAGCTATAGTGTAACTTAAAAATGAAACAACTTATGAAAAATAATATAATTACATTTAGAAAAGCAAAATACTTCAAGCAATATTGCAATATCTAACAGTGAAAACTAACATTGTGTGGGAAAAAATAAAAATCAATTTTTATGGAAATGTTACAATATTGCTTTAACATGTTGAAATGCAGAAAAAAATCAGAAAATATAAATTGATCATTATGTCAGGGAAATTAACCCATATTGAAAAGATGAGAATGATTGATAATATACGTTACTTTCATGCATACACTCCCAACTGCAGGGGCGTAGCCAGGGGAAAACCAGGTGAAAAATTCCCCCACCCTAATCCCAATTTTTCAGGTTTAAAATGGGGTCAGCAAAGAGTAAAGTGTCCTTAAAATGACTAAAAACGGGGACAAATTGTTTAAAGGAGGATGTTCCAATCTTATCACATGATATATTCCTACCTTTAATTTGTGATGTTTATATTTCAATCACTTTTGATATGATCCAGATGTTAATATGTGACCAGCTCCAACAAAACCCGGAACAAGTCACCAGACATGTCTTTGAGGTATAGGCCGTTCGTTAAAGATGTCATTTCCACAAAAAAAATGAAATTCTTAATTTCATGGTATTTGACTTTGGGACTAAGTTGACTTTCAAACCCATAAATAACAGTTGAACTATGACAATCCCTATTCAATCATGTGTAAGGCAGGAAACTGATTGGCCCATTACTCAGAATAGCAATTCGGTAAAAATATCAAGGTATCATTAACGAAATTATTCATATCTTGGAAAGTATTGATGCTATTTATATAAAACTTGGTATCATTAGCCATGGCTTTAACCATGGAGGGGAATCTCGTGATAGTGTATTCCTCTGTATGTCCCGGTGGGGTCACTCAACTTGCAATACTGACCGCACGATCGTTACCAAAATCGCAGAAAAAGGGGTAATTTTTAGGGCTTGTCCGCGGACAAAATTGTCCGTGAAATTGGAAAAATAGGGGTGTTTTATCGCACAAATGTCCACGAAATTGAAAAAAAAGGGGTTCTTATTATTTTCTCCCGATCCCGTGGATAGCTGACCAGATAAGGAATAGGCTAAATTTGGTTTCTTACTTCGTACTCATCCCATGATCAATATTGTTCTCGGGTCTATTTCGTGCGTAGCCTTAGCATAAATTCGCGCAAATTTTGCAATAGCCAATTTATATGCAAGGGGTAGGCCTACTACATGTACTTAAATTCTGTGATGCCCTGTTAATTACTGAAAAAAACCCCATTCATAAAAGCCTCGTCCTTGAAATGTTGAAATAGGGTCCAAATAGCAAATGTGTCCTCGGAATCTAAAAAATAGGGGTGTTTCAGAGTACCATTTTGTCCTTGTTTTGGAGTAAAAAAGGGGGTAAATTTTCATGATTTGTCCTTGAAATCGACTGCAAAAGGGGGTAATTTGTACTTGTGGTAACGGTCCTACGTGTCCCCCCTGCCAGGGAGTGACCCCACCGGGCTGTATGTATGTAGGGGTGTGTATGTATGTTCCATTTTGGTTATGTTTTGCTTTCCACCTATTTTCTCGGAGACTAGGAGTTATACTTTCCTCAAACTTGGTGGGTGGGTGCATCTTGACCCGAGACTGAACAAATATGTATTAGTTAGTGGGTCAAGGTCACCTGAGGTCATCTGAGGTCAAATTAGTAAAAACAATTAAACAATTTTCTTTTTGTGGTCTAATGTGGGAATAAGATTGTTAATTGGACCATCCTACTTTAAAGGAGGTGCAAGTTTATATTTTATATATATATTATAAGTTTTATCTACTTACCATCAGCTTCTGTGAGATTATCATCTTCTGCAAGATTTTCTCCCACCAATGTGGTTCTGTATTCACGGGACACACTTCTCAGAATTTCCAAACTCTCTGGTCTCTGGGTGCGATCTTGATGCCAGCATCTCTCTATCAACTCTCTCAAGAATTTGGGGCAATCATCTGGAATCGTGGGACGAAGGCCGTTCACACTAACTTGGAAGATAACAGTCTCAGCTTGCATGCCTTTGTATGGTATATCACATGATACCATTTCCCAAACAATGACTCCAAAAGCAAATATATCAGCTTTTGGTGACAGTTGCAAATCAGTAAACCTCTCTGGCGCCATCCATCTTGCACTTCCTTTTGTGCTTTCTGTCGTCTTCGTACTAGTAAGTTCTTTTGCGATACCGAAGTCACAAATCTTTAAGACATCATCAGCTGTTAAAATGCAATTGTGCGATTTCAAATCGCGATGTGCCACATCATGTTTCTTAAGGTAGTTAACTCCGCGAGCTAAGTGAAAGATCCATCGATGAAGAAGATGTTCTGGAAGTTTGTCTTTATCTTTGAGATAATCATAAAGGGATCCTTTGGCAGCAAATTCAGTTACAATAACTACATGTTCCTTCTCCAGGACTGTATCATAATACTTGACAATATTCTTGTGATCAAGTCTCTTGAGGAATTCAATCTCACTTTTTTGCTGGGTTGTCAGTTGTCCATCAAATCTAATCTTCTTTGCGGCTGCTTCTATTGTCCCAAATTCTTTGGATTTCCAAGTGACCCTGAAGACTTCCCCACTGGCTCCGCTCCCTAAGCGCTCATGATAGGTCAAATTTGCACCCATATGGGCTTAAATCTAGTTCTGAAAGAAAAGAAAAGTATATTTTGTTGTTCATTTTGAGGGGAAAAATCAATAATAGTATGTTCCAAAAGTTTTCAAAATCATAAGATATTGATTGACCAAAAGTAACACATTGCTTGATCACAAGGCATATTACATGTATACAACTTTGTTTTTTTGTGTTAATTAAACTTCCTTACATACATATCATAACAAAAGAAGAAGAGAAGATGTGTGATTCTTTTAATAAAAATCATTAGATATTATGAGCTAAAACTTACCGTAAAAATCTAGCTGCCAAGTTTGTGTCGTCGTCATAATTAGTTGTGGGAAATATTTTGTCGGTATAAATAACTTGGGTTGTAATCAAATTGGGCTATTCCAGTTTGTATCCTCACACCCCTATGGAAGACATGACCTTAATCTTTCACATGGCGAGTAAGAATTTCATGGGGCTACCCAAGTGTTCAATTACCTACATTTGAAATCTACACCTCCTGTATGGGAGATTAAGATCATATCTTCCATAGGGGGCATAGGGATTTCAAATGGAATAGCCCATTGGACCTTGATCAATACCAGTTTTGTGACTTTAGGGAGTAGCATCGAACACAAGAGTTTGTTCACTTGACTTTGGTAGCTTTTGGTGGTTTATATATAGAGATAATGTTTACCCTGCTTGAAATTTGTGGAATCATGTTCAATCAAAACAATTTATCTTGTCAGAGTGAGATAAGTGGTGATTACAAGTTTTGTACAATTGAAGAGATAAATAAAAATTCCTTTAAAAGGAATAGGGCGAGCAAATGAAAAATTGTCAAGAGAAATGAAAGAATGTGTAACCCTTCACAATTAAAAACAGCTAAATATGACACAACATTGATTTCCAATGGAGGAATAACACAAAACTTATAAACAAAGTTAAAAGAGTTTTTTTTAACTTTATACGTTTATGTTATTCCCCCATTGGAGGTTGTGTCATATGCTTGATTTTGATCTTATCCATTGCTTATCCTTTGGTTCCCTGCTGGTCAGTTGGAACAGATTTTCCCTGTTTTTATATTAACCCTTCACATCATAACAGAAGACGTTTTATGTTAACATTTTATATAAAACATTGTTATAAAATTTTTGTAGATAATAGTTATTTAAAACATTTTCGTAAGCATACCTAGAGTTTTTTTTTTTTATCATCAGATAGAAGGACTTCTTCTCTCGAGACAACAGGGCTGGGGTATCTTTCCATATCAGAGTTTCAAAATCTGTCATATCAATTTCCTCAATATGTTGTTTTGATACAACTTATGAGGGGGAAAGTTTGATTTTACAATATTTCGATATTATTTTTTAACTTTGTAACTTTATCATGATTAACATAACTGTATTTCAAAGTGTCAAACTATATCATTATTTTGTCCCAACAAATATAATCCAGGGAATAAAATATTCATTCATATGTTTATTTATTTTTATTCAACCTGGGCCATTTCTACTGGTGCTACATACATGCAGGATTTTTCAATAATACATTATACAAGCATCAGCAAGCACAATTTGCCACAAGATTTGGAAAGTAAATAGCCTATGTACACACTGAACACAATGCACATACAAGCTGTAAAGTACATACTGAAGCTGTCAGTATAAAATGATATATATGACCTTCACGATGCTATTAATTTAGCCCAAAGATTAGGAAAACTAGCAAAACTGGAGAACTGGCACTGTTCAAATAAAAACATCTGCAAATCTTGCTGCAATTTCCAAATAGTATTTCTATTACTTAAATAATTATTTTTGTTATTTCTTTTAATACAAACACATTACTGCCTATGATGACTTTATCGTATTACTTAAATATCAAAATCAAGTAATAATTACAAAACTCGCCGTAAACTAGCACCTCTGTGGGTTTTTGGGTATATAACCAGCACGAATATTTTCTGCAAACACTGCATGAGAAAAAGTAGGTCAATAGTCAGACAAAAAAGCAAATATATCTATTTTTCTCAATATAACTTGAGCATGATAAGAAAATATGTGCTGTTTTTGATCATAGTTTCAAAATAATACATTCATAAACATAAGGACAGATGTTGGTGGGGCATTAACACAAAAGTTTGAAAATGTCGTATATTATGTTTTGCATCTGAACTTGTCAATTGGACAGTAGCTATACAGACTGTCATCTAAATGATTGGTATCCATTAATTCTAGTGATGTTGGACTAGACTGCCACATCAAATGATTCCCCTAGTTTGTGGATAAGTGTTGTAAATCAGGCTTGAGATTTTTCAGCTGATCAGCTGAATTCAGCTTTTTTGACTATTCAAATTTACACATTTTTATTTATTTTCAGCCCAATTTTGTGTCTTTTTTTACCAATTTCACACTGTTTTTCAGTATTTTTTGTTATACTTCAGCTTTTTTCAAGCAATTAAGCCACTCTCATGCCTGATAAATGGACATAAAACTATAGATTATAGTTATATCAACAGGATCTCAAAAACATTTGAAAGAAGCAGGCTTTTCAATAAACTTCAAAACTGATGGGTACCAATTATTTTGATATACACGGTATACTGTCAGGTTAGGGTAGTGGTCTTCTGACTTGCTTAAGGAATCGGATAATTACATTTTCCCAGTATTTTTTTGTGGGAGCTGAGAGTACATCAGATATATCAAATTGCATTCTGAAAATGGGGAATGTCCTGATATCAAAATTTTTTTGATTTTTTGAAATTTACGATATAATACAAATTTTATGACAAATTATTCAAATTTGGTATTTTTTTAATTTTTAAAATTTAACAGTCCTCAAAGTAAACTTTATAAATCTAATATACATTTAAAATAGACTTGCTGATTTAAAGCATTATTTACAACATTGTTTCATGCAGGCCAGCCAAAGCCGACCTACACTCATCAATCAGAATATGCTATTCACTGGAAACTGATTATGATGCTCCGATTTCTAGCGCGGAGCACTCACGCCGTTAAGAGTGAGAGCGAAACGCGTGGCCAAGCACGTGGATCTAGTGCTAGATATTCAGACAATTCAGTTGGCATAAATTTACAGTCAAAATGGTTAGATAACATTATTTAAGCAGGTAATCCAAGTACATGATGGCAGTCAATACTTGACATATTGCTGTAGTTGATCAAGAGATACTTCTTCCTGTGCAGTAAAGAGAGAAGAGGCTTAAATATGATGAAGTATTTTTACTCTAGACAAAGTCTGCATAGTTTGTTGGTAGTTGAATAGTCCTTAGCCTGACTAATTAATTTCCATTCAGTTGAATAAGGTATTTTCTTATCCTTCAATTTAATTGATATATTGCTTTGTCAACAGCTTGCCAACGTCAGATCTTGAGATTTGACAATTGTCAGCAATGAAAGTTGTACTCGACAACAGCCCTTGGTGCTGATGTTAGATAAAGTGGACATTTTGGTGCAAGACCCCCCCCCCCAAGAAAGTAGATTAAGCATGATCAAATTTTAACAAAAAACCTTAAGCATTTAAGAATGGTTGACTTTTTATGTGCAACAGCTTCCAAGAAGTTGTAAAAAGTTTTCTTCAAAATACCATTTTGCAGGTGTTTGGATGGATGCACTCATTGACTTTACTCTTAGAGTTTGGTTTGTCTTGAAAATGGTGGGTTTATATTATGTTCTTTTAAATCTCATTACAGTTCTGACGTCTTATTACTTACCAACTGGGCTTCATCGATACCAGAGCCTTATGTTATTCTACAACATCAGGATATTTGAATGATACTTTGGATCAGAGAAGTATGTGGTAAGTTTAAATTTTGATCCACCTTAAAGGAAGGTGACCTGATAATATTTGGAAAATCAAATTCTTTAAAACTTATGTGTAACATAAACTGTTGTCCCTTTCAAGCATTCATGAAAAAAGATCATGTAAATGTTCATTATAAACGCGACCAATTCTTCATGGAATTACTGACATTTAATACAGCGTAAAACTGGTAGTCTACAGTGTTTTTATTAATGATAATCATCATGATCATGTAATAAATTGATATCAAATAAAAGATCCTCTTTTTCTCATTAACATACTGAAATTTACAATTCCACCCTGGGAATTCCACTTATATGTCAAAGGATTCCATAGCGCCATTAGGCAAATCTTTACGGTATTGAGGTTTGTGTAAATGGCACAATATCTATAGCGTGAAGAAGAATAGATGATAATCCTATGTCCTCATAAACTGTTGTCCCTTTCAAGCGTTCATGCAAAAAGATCATGTAAATGTTCATTATAAACGTGACCAATTCTTCATGGAATTACTGACATTTAATACAGCATAAAACTGGTAGTCTACGGTGTTTTTATTAATGATAATCATCATGATCATGTAATAAATTGATATCAAATAAAAGATCCTCTGTTTCTCATTAACATACTGAAATTTGGAGTTCCAAATCGGTGTATATCCAAAGATATCATCAAAAAACTGCTTAATTTGTAAAAAATGTGGTATACCATATTTGAGACTAATTTGGCAGTTTTTTGACGATTTCTTCGTTAATATACCGATTTGGAATGCCTAATTTCAATATGTTAATGAGAAAAATATGAGCTTTCACCTGATACCAAAATCTACATTTTGATAGGGTAAAGTTGGGGATGAGGCTGTCAATCAGGTCACCCATCTTTAAGCAGTGTCTTGGCTACATACTATAAAGATTTGCCTAATGGTGCACTTGGGCTCCTTTGCCTTGGGGGTAAATTTCATATACAAAGAGAAAGCTCCCTCCTCTGAAATCCTAGCCTTGATCAAGGCTTCCTCCTTACTTTTTCTCTATTTATGCTCTTCATTGGATCCATGTATAATCAGTGGTAGAAGTAGGCCTATCATATACTGGACTCTCTAAAAATTTTAGTCAGGTCAGATTTTTGTGTAGCGCTGGCAACATGAACTAGGGAGGAAGTGTGCCTTGTGGGGTGGGCGTGGTGGCATTTTGCTCAAACACTACCCCTGCAGTGCACAGTATGCCTGGAGTAAAGTAAAGATAAGAAAGTCCACTATCTGGTCTCAACAATTCAAATGTCAAATAATTTTTTACAAAGTTATGATGCTAAATAATTATTTCTAAAGAATAACTTTTGAAACAGAAATTTTTGTGGCAAAGCTTCCATGAATTTTATATTCACTAACTCTGGACGCCAAAGGACTTGAAACAAGTCTACTGAAATCCCAACAAGAATTAAGGTTCTGTATCCTTATTTGCTGGTTTACAGGAAGGTACTTTTAGTTTGTGCCTACAATTCCACTAATGTCCAAAGATTCCATAGCGACATTAGGCAAAGTTTTACGGTATTGAGGTTTGTCCATCATTTTAACCAAATTGCCCATCCTATTAATTGGATCTTGATCTTTGGTAGGATAATATTTTGAATGATATTGTATGCAAATATTGTTTAATTGATACAGTGAGCTTGCAGACTAAATAAACAAACCATATATTAATTGTATTACAAGTCAAAGGTTTATTTTATTCATTCCTTGTTTGCTGGTATCACCAGGATCTTAATCATGCTCATAGTCAGGACACAGTTCTTTAACCCCAATATGTTTGTACATTCATAAAATGACCTTTGAATGTGTTGAGTACAAACAACTCATACCCTACAACATTAGGTCAAATTTTAAGCCTGACCTAAATAGAGGTTAATGAACTGTGCCCCTGGTTATGACACTAATTTGGCTCATATTGGGCTATTCTTTTTGAAATCCATACGCCCCCTCATGAAGACATGACCTTAATCTTTTACTTAGGGGATGAAGATTTTAGATGGAGTCACCCATTCAGGTAACCCCAGTTAAAATTCACACTCCCTGTGTGGAAGATTAAAGTCATGTCTTCCATAGTTGGTGTATGGATTTCAGCACATTGTGTTATACATTTTATATTCTTTAATAATTGCTTCTGTTATTACATATTTCATACAAAAATTGAACCTTTTGGACATATACATTGATTGCACTCTTGAATGTTGCTTAACCCTATTGGTTTAGGATATGGATTGTCAAAACTTACATACAATGTCAAATATTGTTTACATACAATGTCAAATATTGGCCTCCTTTATGTATATGAGAAATGATGCATTATTTTGAAATGAGAAATAGGTTGGATATCCAGGACATATATATCCGGGCAGACGGGCAAGGCCTGCTTGAAAAACACAGCTATGGATTCCATAGTATGGAAGGAATCAATGAAATTGCATTATAAAGATTTTCAAATATGTAAGAATTTTATTTCAAAATATCCAGGGAAAATCCCCTTTAATCAAATACCAATATTGATGTGATCTTTGGTAAGATAATATTTTACACAATATTATTGTAACCTAATATCGCTTACCGTATTTAATTAATATAACAAACTGTCAGACTAAATAAACAAGCCAATCAAAATTAAGAAAATTACAATGTTAAAGTTTCATTTGTTCAGTTTCTTGTTTGCTGGTATCAAACACAGTCTCAAACATGCTCAAGACATGGTTCTTTAACCCCAATATGTTCGTACATCCATTACATGACCTTTGAATGTATTGGGTACAAAAACTCATAACACAAGGCTCAAAACTAATTTTAAGCCTGACTTAATGAACTGTGCCTCTGGTTATGAGACAAATTCAGCTCAATAATAATGTAAGGCTGTGTCAAAATCATTGGTACCCATCAGTTTCCAGTGATAATGAATAAGACTACCACATCAAAATGCAACACAGAAGCTGCGATTATAGATGAATGTTGAAAAGGCGGTAAAACTACAAATCCTGGGCATTTCAAGAGGAGCCAATGTTGTATCCCAGCAAACACAAAAACGTTTGGTTTACATAAAAACGTTTTAATAACATTAAAATAATAATAACATTAAAATTAAAGGTCATGAAAACGTTTTAAAACGTTTCGTATGAAAACACACTACAACAATATTTTTCAAAAATGTTATTGTAAACTATTTTTGCAAACATTTTGCCAAATATTTTGTCAACACTTAAATAACATTATGTTAAAATATTTGCACTCAGCAAACACAGAAATGTTCTTTAAAATGTTTTTTTTTCAAAACGTTTTAGTAACATTTAAATGTCGGGTTATTTAAAGGTCATGAAAACGTTTTTAAAACTTTATTGCAAATATTTTGGGCAAACACAAAAATTTTTTCAACAAAATAATATGTTTAGAATGTTTTGTATCAAGTTTTCAAAAAATGTTTTTGGAATGTTATTAAAACGTTTTATACCCTTTATATAACCCGACATTTAAACGTTTTCTCTAAAACATTTTTTGTTTGCTGAGCAGTAGATTATCAAAAAATGATTTTTAATGTTATGAAAACGTTTTATACCCTTAATATACCCTTTATATAACCCGACATTTAAACGCTTTCTGACAACCTTTTATAACCTTTTGCGAATGATGTCAAAAACATTTTGAGTTTGCTGGGATATTGAAGAAGCAGGCTTATCAATAAACAACAAAAACGGATGGGTACCAATTATTTTGATACAGTCTGTATGATACAATTATTCTTTTATACAAATTCAGCTCAATAGTATATGATACAATTCTCATACATATGAGTCAAGATACCACAAGCATCGGTATTTGCTATCAAATTCAGTTCAATAATGTATGATACAATTCTGTTATACATATGAGTCAAGATATCGCAATTTATCTATGCCCGTGCAACAGGGCATAGATATTGTATTTGTTGTGTTTAGTCTTCTCCTTCGTCTTCGCCTTCGCCTTCTTCTCCTCCTTCTCCTTAAGACCACTGCTTTGCACTCCTCTAGCTCAATAACTAAAGTAGCCTCGGGGTCCATACTTGGTATAATGATGGCCCATGACCTCTAAAAATTTCCTAGGGTACCCCCGACCCCAGAGGTCAAAGGTCATGGGCTACAGGGGGAAATATGTGTAAAATTTCAAACAGCTCTAGCTCAAGAACTATAGCGCCCTCAGGGTTCATACTTGGTACAACGATGGCCCATGACCCTTAAATATTTTCTGCAGTAACATCGACCCCAGAGGTCAAAGGTCATGGGCTACAGGGGGCAATATGTGTAAAATTTCAAACAGCTCTAGCTCAGGAACTACAGCGCCCTCAGGGTTCGTACTTGGTACAATGATGACCCATGACGCTAGATGTATTCTATGTTAGCCGCATCCCCAGAGGTCAAAGTCTAAAGGCTCTAAAAAGCAAACTAGATACGACATATTAACACAGTTTGGCGCAATAGGTAGTATTTTGTTAGCTACCTTTGTTTGCAATGATAAAGGTCTGAATCGTACGTCAAGGAAACTCATCACTTGACAAAAACTCCCTGAAAAGGGAATGTGTAGGCATTTTGATTTTGGCTCCTTGGACCACCTCAAAATGTTATCATGATGGGACAAGGGGTGTGGTTGGTTAAGGAGTGGAGTATAATTAGAGAGAGTGTGGTCCAGGCTGGTGGTGTTTTAGAGAGAGGGTCTGATGGGGTATAAGAGAGAGTGAAGGCTTGGTAGGGTATAAGAGAGAGTTTGTGCTAGTCTGGTGGTGTTTTAGAGAGATTGATGGTCTGATGGGGTATAAGAGAGAGTGAAGGCTTGGTAGGGTATTAGAGAGAGTGTGGGCCAGTCTGATGGTGTTCTAGAGAGAGTGAGTGTATAGTGAGTATAGGAGAGAGTGAAGGCTTGGTGGGGTATTAGAGAGAGTATGGATCAGTCTGGTGATGTTTTAGAGCGAGCGAGTGTCTGATGGAGTATAAGAGAGAGTGAGGGTCTGGTGGAGTATAAGAGAGAGTGAGGGTCTGGGGGTATTAGAGAGAGTGTGGTCCAGTCTTGTGGTGTTTCAGAGAGAGTGATGGTCTGGTGGAGTATAAGAGAGAGTGAGGGTCTGATGGGGTATAAGAAAGTGTGTGGTCCAGTCTGGTGGTGTTTTAGAGAGAGTGATGGTCTGATGGGGGTATAAAAGAGAGTGAAGGCTTGGTAGGGTATTACTATTAGAGAGAGTGTGGGCCAGTCCAGTGTTATGAGCATTACATGTATATCAAATGAAAGCTTAAAACAAGTGCTTTCACATGGTGCTCATCAAGTTTTCGTTTGTGAATAGGGGAAGGGGGTTAGGTGTGGTCACGGGCATAGATATTCGTGTTTGGTCAAACACAACTGTGGTTTCTAGTTGGATCTGTATTTGCTATCAAATTCAGTTCAATAATGTATGATACAATTCTGTTATACATATGAGTCAAGATATCGCAATTTGGAAATGGTAGCCAGTGTTTACGCTGACCAGAAGTGAATGCTTGGTGGAACTTGCCGGCATAGCACAAGGAGTATAATAAGCTAGGTATGGACACACGGTAGGATCTAGGAGTAGGGAAAATTTATGTAACTCAAAATATGAACATGACTAAGTTGAATTCAATTCAACTAAATGATGCACCTGTGATTCATGCGTTGCTGATGAATAACTTCATATTACAGTCCTTATCAAATATACTTATTTCATAGTGTGAACAAACCCCTTGGTTGTATGATACAATTCACACACATTTGCTTTTATGACATGATTCGTACAAAACTTATTCATAAATCAACTTGTGACTTATTAATAGTGTAGACAGGTCCCTTGGTTGTATGATACAATTCATACACATTTGGTTTTATGATATGATTTGTATACAGTATACAACTTATATTTCAAAAATCAACTTGTGACTTATTCATAGTGTAAACAGGCTCCTTGGTTTTACAGGGTGAGTCAAAAAAAGTGCAATAGAGAAAAGAATCCATTTTTATTTAAGAACTGATTTGAACCTCTTAGGTTTTAAAACATTTTTTTAATGATATATTTATTAGTGACCTTGTGTGAAAAAACCTAGGAATTAGCATTTACCGTTTTGTTTTTATGACACATTTTATAGCGATACCCAATTTTAATGTTTATCCAAGAAACATCTAAAATTTGAATGTCAGCCCACTCTGTGTAAGGTAGATTTGGAACGACTGCTATTTTCTTAATCTCATTGGCATTGAAATAAAATGGAGCACCCAAATTGTTATTGTACTTGGTCTTGTTTAAGGAAAAGAAACATTATTTGTTGTTATTTTCATTTTACCTTTACTTTAAAGATGTTTATTCTCTATCAAAAACATACACATTTTTTCAAATGTCGAAATAAAATGCGCGCAAATTGAAGTGGAGTGAATTATAAATATCCAGTAAGTTGGACATATTGGGATTAAAAAACTGGAGTTGGAGTCGAGTGAGGTATGAAGGACTTAAAGTAATGTTAGAAAGTTTGTTTGAACAGAAAAAGAAATTAAAATAACGCAAAATCAACCTTATTTAAGTTAAAGTCAGTTTCAGAGCTGGTGCCTTTATTGTGCATTGTGTGCTCTCATTCAAAATACATGGTACCTCGTGGACAAATAATGAAATTGGGTATCGCAGCAAAAGGACTCATAAAAATTAAACGGTAGATGTGATTGACTTCATTTTTTCACAACAGGTGACTTTTGAGTGTGGCATTTATAGAAACCTTCAATAATTGGAAAATTCAACGTGGTTCTTACATAAATATCGATTCTTTGCTCTATTGCACTTTTTTTGACTCACCCTGTATGATACAATTCATACACATTTGCTTTTATGATATGATTTGTACACAACTTATTCATACAATGATTTGCACATAACTTATATTTTAGAAATCAAATTGTGACTTATTCATAGTGTAAACAGGCCCCTTGGTGGTATGATACAATTTGTACACATTTGCTTTTGTGATAAAATATGTACACTTATTTTCAGTCCTACATTGTAGGTTTGCTTACTGTATACCATAATTGCCGTAATTAGCACCATAAATCAGTCATTTTCAGGGGGCACTTATTTAAGGTGGAATAGGAGGATATTTCAGGAAATTAGGAAAAGAGCTGAAAAGCATATCATGCTATACAAAGTTAATCTACATCATCCATGGCATTACCTAGTATGGATAAGCAGAGTTTTACAAAGTGTCACAAAATGTGGACCAGTGTAACAAAGTTTTCAAAATTGATGAGGGCCTCAGATTCCAAACATAAGAGCATGTTTCTTGAAGATTTTGGTTATTTTGAGCACTTACTGCATCACATTATAAGCAAGACATATCACCAGGGTCCAATGATGGGGCGAAAAAAGATTTTTTGGGGGGATGAAAAAATTGGCACATTTGACGGGAAAAATGGCTGATTCAGGGGATGAATTGGGTTATTCCAGTTGAAATATATACACCCCCTATGGAAGACATGACCTTAATCTCCCATACAGGGGGTGAAGATTTCAAATAGAGTCACCCATTCAGGTAAACCATTTGAAATTTGAAGATTAAAATCATGTCTTCCATAGGGAGTATAGGTTTCAACTGGAACAGCCCAATACATATGTAGTATATAGAAATTGTTACATCTTTTTGTTTGTTTGGTTTTTTGGGGAGTACATAAAAAATGTGGGGGCTTAATTGCATCGCAAATGGCTGATTTTACAGGGATTTAACCATGTAGAGCTTTGAGAAAATAAAAACCAGTTTAACTAAAACAATAATTTTGATTAAAATCATCATGGAAATACAGGGACCAAAAGAGATTTACTTGTAGCTGCAGAAAGTTAACATTAAAACTTAAATCAATTAGATCAAGCAAAAAAAGAAAGAAGTAAAACAACATATTAGCTGAAATTTGGCATGAAATAAGTAAATTAGGTGTAAAAGTTCACATTGCCTAAAATCTTTTCCTGTAAACTTTTGACAAAAGGGTATTTTAAGCGTACATTGCATATTAACTGCGGCACTTGTCTCTGATTGGCTGCTGAGGCTATCTGCTGTTGCTGAGTGGAAATTTATGTACTTTGCACCATATGCATCACGATAGTACGTGCTCATCAGAGGTTAACAGTAACTTGGTTTAGCTTAGATATCATAAAATGGATGAAACCTGTTTTCAATACGAATTCTATCACATACAATTATTTTTATTAACAAGTGTGTTTTTTATCTGTTTCAATGTCACAACCAGACCTGCTGATAGGGTTAAAGTCCTTGTGTTACATTTTTTAGTATTGACATACTGAGCTCAGTGCTAAAAGCAGACATAGATTTACTTTAAATTACAAGTGAAGCAAAAAAACCTTGTTAGCATGTACAAAATAAGCAAATCATCTCTTTTACATGTGTAATTGTTTTGGAAAATATTGGAGACAAGCTCAGTTCTTTCAAAATCACACTGATGTTCTTCAGGCTAGTTAGTGAAGCATTTCAAAAATAACATTACAGTATAAATGTATATATACACACTGAAACAAACAAATCATCTTTTTTATACATACTCATGCTTTGTACAATAGAGGAAAATATATAAAAATATTGCTGACCCGCTCGGTTCTGTCTAAACTAGAGTCCGAAGTTTACTGTTTTCTAAAACCCATTTTCCGTGTTGTAATCTGTGTTGTAAAATTTGTAAATCCGTGTCATGAATAAAGCTTAATGTATAAACAATGATATTAATGTCACAATAAAGTGTTCAATATCGCGATCAATATGCCCTGATTGGAATATTCTCAGGATAATAGGCCGACTATTACGATATTTGGAAGGATATAGGGGGCTCATGCCTTGGTAATAAACCTTTATTTCGGTATTATTAAACAGTAATTTTATCATAACAATTGACATACACAACTCATGATTGTTTTTAACATTTGTTTCTCTTATCTTTTAACAATTTTTGTCACATCATACAAAAATGTCATTTTCCTCCGATTCTGTGATTTTCTTCCGTTTTCCGGAAAACTTCGGACTCTAGTCTAAACCCATTTTGTTTCAATAACACTATGACTGAAAGCCAGTCAGTGAGGCATTTATAAATAACATCACAGTATTATACAAATTACATCACATAGGTCTTAAGGGCCATACAGGCTCTAATAATTGGACATAGAATGTTTGATGTAACATGTCTTTGCTATTTTATCTATTCCCATTCTATTTCCAGTAATGTTTACCTTCTAACGAATGTTTGATGATGTAAAATGGATAATATGTTACGTCAAATATCTGGTGGAAATATATTATCGATTTTACATCATCAAACATTTTATGAGTTACATCACAAAAGGTCTTAAGGGTCATACAGACTCTGAATATTGGACATATAGAATGTTTGATGTAACATGTCTTTATTATTTAATCTATTCCCATTCTGTTTCCAGTAATGTTTAACTTCTAACGAATGTTTGATGGTGTAAAATCGATAATATATTACGTTATATTATCTAACATTCATTAGTTAAAAATTACTGGAAATATAATGGGAATAGATTAAATAACCAGGACATGTTACATCAATTATTCTACATCCATAGAGGTTATGTGTGAAATTATTGATTGGCAGTGGCTCCAAACAAAGAATTTGAACTGGTGTCCTTCACCGTAATCAAAAAATGGTCAAAATTAAAAAAAAAAATGAAAAACTTGTCTTGGATATTGATATCTAGTTTTTAAAGATTAATAAAAAAAAATTTATTTAAAAATTGTTATGTTACATTGTCCAACTTGAAAAGTGTGGGTCAAAGAAAATGTTTTTTTTTTTAATTTTCTCCAAAACTGAGCATTTTCCAAAATTTGACATCACAGTTAGTTGGATTCATCAAGTCTTTGCCATTCTGTAAAAATGTATACTTTTTC
Source organism: Amphiura filiformis (assembly GCF_039555335.1). Classification (NCBI taxonomy): domain Eukaryota; kingdom Metazoa; phylum Echinodermata; class Ophiuroidea; order Amphilepidida; family Amphiuridae; genus Amphiura; species Amphiura filiformis. The sequence continues at coordinate 24,893,855 of NC_092641.1, forward strand.
AACTTTATATTAACAATTTAATAACAATTATGAGGCTCAATGCTAGGTTTCCATAATTCAAGGTTGAGACCAACCTTAACAATTGAGGATGCTAGTTCGGAGGGAGTTAAAGCCATATTATAACATTTGCTGAGGAGAACGCCCTCAAAAAATGTTAAATTCTGGTTTTTACATGATTGTAATGTACTTTAGTCAATAAAGATACTCTGCAAAAATCAAGACTTTAGTGCTGTAGTTTTGTCAAAATCCGAGATTTTGAATAAAACGATGGAACCGGCGTTTTATCATTACAATGGAAATATTAGTCGGACACGTATGCACAGTAGACTGCGGAACTCAGTCCTCAATGATAGTCAGTCACTTATCTTTTGGTCGTTATATGACTACCATTTGAGGACTGAGTTCTTACCATACATCTTCCGAGGTGCAGTTTCAGACAATAGCTTGGGATTATTGGGGCAGAGGTTATCTTTTGAATTCTTTCAAGACCACTGAAGCATAGTCAAGCCTGTCAAGGACACTCGGCGTGAATTGAAAGACCATGTCACTCGCCACAAAAGAATGTCAAAGGTCACCCGACACCAATTTGGTTTACTTCCGCGTCTTGGAAAATGATGTTTAAGGTTTAGGACTATATGCACAGTATGTACACGGCGTGCGGGATACACACACACACACATCCTGAGGATCATACCGTATTACAACCGTGGGAGTAACATGCATGGGTGCTAGTAGTAAATTCCAATTTTCTATGCTTTACCTGACTTGTTCGGCTCAAATTGAAAGAGGACATATCTTACAGTATAAGCTAACATTTTATGGAAAATAAATACTAATCTATTTTTACAGAAATGTTATAATATGGCTTTAAGTCACAAAATCATGAAAACAGAGCCAGTATCAGTTAACTGCTACAAGGGGTATTTACACCCTCTGTGCAAGTTTCATATATTGAAATAATGTGGTAGAGCATTGAAACTGCATGATCAAAACCATCTACTTGCATTGGAACTACATGCACCTTCTTTGCTTGCCATTTATCTCAGAAAACACTCAATGTGATTTAACCCCCTTTTAGAATTAGAATCCTCAAATATCTTAATACTAATAACGGCGTGTCCGTCCGTGTCCGTTCGCGTCCGCGCGCTATCGCGTTCGCGTCCGCGCGGTTCGCGTTCACGCGGTGCACTATCGCGTGCTCGCGGTGCGCTATCGCGGAGTATCAACGGGAGTGTGCGCGGAGTACAGTGCGCGCATCGGAAAAGCATTACAGTGTGACTAACAGGTGCATCTCATCGGACCAATAATTATAGGCCTTATTTTCAATTCTTTATTTCAATACCGAACACGTGCACACACCAAACACGTGCATATAGGCCTATTTCAGCAGAACATGACTATTTCCGGAATCCTCCAGAATGGTTAACATAAAAATTATCCGTTGTGGTAAGGCCTATAACCGTTTTTGCGTTCACGTTTCTCGCGATTGATTTCATTACTTTAGTAACGGCCTATATCCACGTCCAGATACTAATTTCGGTTTCTCTAAATGTGGTAACAGGGCAGGGCTTGGAAGAGGTGAATGATGGGTTTCCAGATTATGGGTAGGCCTACCGAACTACCGAAGTAAGCATCACACCTATAAAACAAACAGAGTTGATTAAGTTGTATCAAGTTGGGTCTTGATCATTGAGAGACGCATTTCATAGTAGTTTAAAAAGTCAGGGTAGGTATATGGGTAACGGGTTTGGGTAATTAGAAACAGGCCTATCACGAGAAACGCCCGACCCGAGAACTGCGAAATCTAGTTGGATATATTTTTGTACAACAAAACCATCTCTGTCAGCAGGGTGAATGCCTTTTTAGCATCTATAAAAAGAAGCAAATCATCTTTTGGAAAATATTAGAGACAAGCTCAGTTCTTTCTAAATCCATTCTGCTCTTCATTAATAACACTCTGACTGAAAGCCAGTGAATGAGGTATTTACAAATTTGTCATTTTTACCCAATTTAGGAATAGAATTGATGAGATCTTCATGGTATTTTCCATCTAGATGTGTGTGGCGACATGGTGTGTAGCGACGTGGTGTAGCAGTGAGTGAGTCTATACCAAATACCACATGCAGAACCCTTACTAAATAAAGCGTGGCTCTGTTTTATGCAATTCGGTACAATTCCATCAATACATATTTGATGCCATGGAACTACAATATGTACAAGCAATGAATTTGAATTTATTCTGTATAGACCTTTTTCTGATGACGTCACCTAATCGATATTGGGGTCTGAGATGTAAACAAACAACACGTGCGTTTCTCACGTGTCCACGGTGTAAAATCACCAAATACTGCGTATTTTCTCCTCTGTTTTGTCATATTTCACTTTAGCTTCCATAAATAGTTGTTAAAACGGGAACTGTATACTACTATTACTAGTTACCTTTGTTCCAGTTTGTTTTGATGTCATAAAATACAAAAGATACGGAAAAACGGCGATGCTATTTAAAATTCAATCTTTGTTATGTTTCACAATTTTGTTTACTTTTTACACCGTGGCGAACTAAACGCGTACTGCGAGCTGGCAATTCCGCGCAGGACGCCTAGCGTGGCGCAAAAGTTGATCGCGCGCCAGGCCTATTTGCGTTTGGGTGCTAATGCTAATGACTCGAATGCTGGACCCCAATATCGATTGATTGGTGACGTGTGAGAAAAAGGTCTATAGTGGTAGTAATGGTGGTAATCATAACTTGTTTTGCATTTTTCTTCATAAGCATGGATACCCAACCAAAATCAAAGACCACCACCCATGGCTTCCTCCCCCCCCCCCCCAAGTTAGAGTCCACAAATGGTGAGACATGATATCTTCCCTATCTCTGTGTTCAATAGGACTTCATGAATTACTGACATATATACAGGCCTAATCCCACTGTCTTTAAGTTAATAGGGATGCTGTGTACAAAAACTTTCTTTCGCAAATAGTTCGTGTGAAACAAGAAAATACATATGACGATTGGCATTGTAAAAACTAGCTCACAACTTTGCAACCAAGTATCTTAATTGATGATACTTGAATTTGATAATAATAATAATAATAACTTTGTTCTAAGCAATTGAGATCTCTACAGAGATTTTTATTTGATTCTCAATGCAAGAAAGGGAAATGTTAACAATAAGGCACAAATGTGTCTGAATGGCGAAACAAAAACATAGGGTAGGTAGGTTGGGATTTTATTTTTTATTAATAAAGTTTTAAAGTCACAGAAAAGTTTATTTAAAATGCCTGCAGTATTCAAAAATCAAAATACTTCCTGTTTTCAGTGGTGTCTATTGGAACAAAATAATAATAATAATAAGTTTGTTTCTAAGCTATTAGAGGTTTTTATTTGATTCTCAATGTGAGAAAGGAAGAAAAGCAGTTAATTGACCTTCCAATGGACAGTGGTGCTTGTGAAGTAAGTATGGTTGATAGAAAATATTACATTTTGCTGTAATATTTGGAAGTAAAGGATCTAAAGCATAGAAGCATGTTAACATATTTTTTTATGTCTGTGTGAGCTTTGAAACTAACTGCTTTGGGTCTTAATTATTCTAAACTGAATATTCTGGTCTCTCCCTGGTAGTTACTCACTGCAAGTATCCCATCTGATGTGACAGACAACCCTCTAAAAGGCACATCACCCACATCCTCAATGACACATCCAGTGTTGTGATAGCTAGGTGTGCCATTTCCATGCCATATGTATTTGTACACATGCCACTTCCCATCCCCCATATGATGACATGTGGCATATAATTGCCTTGCATCGTTCCTATAGGATACAGCTTTGAATATACAACTATCAGGTGGTTGTATACTACACAGATCCTGACCTACATCACACAATGCTTTGATTACTATCTTATCCCATCCCATTACCACCAGGTATTCTGTACTGATACTAAGATGATATGGAGTGAAACTAATGGATACAATCCTTTGCTGTGTGAACCCTGGCAAATTACAAACCATCAATGCATATCCAACTAAACCTATCACAGCTGTATTGGCATTAGCTGCAATACACAGTGGATTCCCATTCCCATTATGAATCTGATATTTCTCTACATGGTTTGATGATTCATGCATTGGGAACTGATACACATAAGATTTATTCTGGCATACTACCAATATACCATCAGGTACAGACTCACTCACTGCTGCACCACATGGCCACACATAATGTCCCCACTCATCAGATCTGAGTGTGTACAGTAGATGTGTCTCTTCCCTGCTCACATGATGTACCTCTACACTGTCATTTCCACAAATAGCCAGATGATCACTAGCCACAAAACACAATTCTCCCTTTGAGCCAATCTTATGTTTTAACTTCCACTCCAGCCCTGAAATGTGGAAAAATAATGGGAATAATAAGTTGGTTTTTTTTACATTTGTGATTTTTAATTAATGAATGACTGGATGGATGCATAAATGAAGTCAGAATGATCATTAATTCAATACATAAATAAATGTGTATTATGTGAATATTTGCAAACAAAATGTGGAAAGATAATGGAAATAATATAATATTTTTGTTATATTTTGTGAATTTTATTTGAATGGATGACTGGATGCATGAATGAAATCAGAATGCTCATCAATTCAATGCAAACAAACATGAAGAAATATGACTATGTATGTGTTAATGTTTATATGTGACCATCCACAACGAATCCAGTATATATGTTTCACTTTTGAGTATCTTAGGTTATTAAGCGATCCTACAGACTTTTTATTGGACGTAAAATATTTGATGTAACATATCTACATAATCTAGTCCCATTCTATTTTGAGTAATGTTTAAGTTCTAACGAATGTATGATGACGTATAATCGATAATATATTTCAACCAGATATTGTACGTAACATATCCACCATTTTGACACATGTTGTTATCATTACTTAAAACTATAAGTGTGCCCAAAACAAAAGTCAAAACCAGCAATTCTTTATCTAAATGTCAAAAGCTGATCAAATAATTAATCAGATGTATGGTAAAAACCAACCGGAATAGCGAATACAGCCATTAATGTGATTTACTTTATTTTAGCAGGTTAGAAAATACATGACCTTTCATTGTAGTTTTAAAATGGCTAACTTGGTATTCGGAAAAAGAAGAAAAACAAAACAAACAAACAAACAAACAACAACAACAACAACAAACGAGCAACAACCCTAACAAAATTTTCGTTTAAAGGTGACACAACAAGTTTTTTGTTGACCTATTTACATACCAGGCTAAAAGATTATCTCAGAAGGGACAATGACTTGAAAATTGTTGAAACATAAATATATGAAATGTTTATATGGAAGTGGAAGTATATTTACCATCAGCTTCTGTGAGATATTGCTTGTATTCATGGTACACAGATTTCACTATTTCCTTGCTCTCTGGTCTCTGGGTGCGATCTTGATGCCAGCATCTCTCTATCAGCTCTCTCAAAAATTGGGGGCAATCATCAGGAATCTTTGGTCGAAGGCCTTTCATCATAACTTGGTACATCACAAACTCATTCCGCATTCCTTTGTATGGAACTTCACATGATACCATTTCCCAAACAATGACTCCAAAAGCAAATATATCACCTTTCGGGGACAGTTGCAAAATCGGTCAAAAGCTCTGGCGCAATCCATCTTATACTTCCTTTGGCACTTTCTGTTGTTTTGGTACTAGTTAGATCTTTTGCGATACCAAAGTCACAAATCTTTAAAACATTATCTGCTGTTAAAATGCAATTGGGTGATTTCAAATCGCGATGTGCCACATCATTTTCCTTGAGGTAGTTAACTCCGCGAGCTAAGTGAAAGATCCATCGGTGAAGAAGATGTTCTGGAAGTTTGTCTTTATCTTTGAGATAATCATAGAGTGATCCTTTGGCAGCATACTCAGTTACAATAACAACATGCTTCTTCTCTAGAACTGTATCATAATACTTGACAATATTCTTGTGATCTAGTCTTTTGAGGAATTCAATCTCACTTTTTTGCTGAGCTGTAGGTTCTTCATCTAATCTAATCTTTTTTGCAGCTGCTTCTATTGTTCCAAATTCTTTGGATTTCCAAGTGACCCTAAAGACTTCCCCACTGGCTCCGCTACCTAGGCGCTCATGATAGGTCAAATTTGCACCCATATGGAACTCAAATGTATTTCTGAAAGGAAAGTAAAGTGCATTTTGTTATTTTTGAGACATGACTGATAAATAATAGCAAATTTGAAAAGTTTGCAAATCATCATAAGATACTGAGTGATAGTGGTCAAAAGCAGCACATTACTTGAACATAATAGACATGTACAACTTTGTTTCTGTTAAAATGGTTAAGGGCTGGCATAGGGGTGAACTAAGATACAATATACCCAATATACCCCCAAATCACAGCACCAGGTAATGTCATTGGCCAGGCCACTGAGTGTGAATCTATATTTTATTTTGGAAGACTAATGTTTCTTATTAATTTTAGAGTGTTTTTCTCAAATTTGATATTTTTGGTGAAAAAGCGACATGCCAAAGACAAATCTTTGGGCACATAACTTTGTTATTATTGATATAGCTCTAACTTCCGCATACGTATGTTGCCATTCGTTATGGTGATTTGCTAATATATACATTTTGCGACTGCATTTTGGCATTTTCAGCTGCGTTTAAAGCTTTATACCATGTAATTAATGCTGATACCTGGCACATGCTCCTAGAATAATCTATGCCTGATGGTCAACTTTTGCAAACAACAGGCAGCCAAATTGGAGATGGTGGCACTGTTCTAAAACTACCTGGATCATGTATGGCATGTGTGTGTGGGGTTGTGGGGGGGGGGTGGCAGCTAAACTTATGACAGGCAGTCAGACAGCCACACAAGCAGGACCACAACGTGTGAATTATTATAAGTTTTGAAATACATGGGTCTTTGGTCATGTTGGTGAAATCATAAGCTTAGCCTACCCCCCCACACACACACACACAAGGTAAGTTTACCTGATCCAGGGGTTCATGTCATGAGCTCTATTGGCCTTTATGTTTGTTTGCATGAATTACCAAATTAATTTCATGTTGAAACATTACATACATATGGGGATCATCATTTTCAATACAAATTGATTTTAATTTGATCCTTTTCAGTTCCTCCATGACCTTCTACATGTGATATCTACAGTAGATAGCACATTAATTGAAAAATGTCAACTTGAGAACGGTCACTCATAGTGAAGTTATATTATGTTATTTAGTATTAAAACTGTTGGAAAATGATAAAATCTGACATCTTGAGGTCTGTGTAGATTTTACATCACCAAATAATATCTCTTGAGGGCTCTCGTCACGATCTGCTGTGTTTTTATATTGAGATTCCTGTTACACTTACACATATTAATAAAAACTCCTTTAAAAAAGGAATGGGGCACCCAATGTGAGCTGGACGGGATATGATGATCAAATACGAGAGAAATGCTTCATGGAATGAAGCTTTCGTGTCAATTTGCGATTATGTGGGTGGGAGTTCTGTTTTGGGGGCCTATTGTAGTGAGGATATTGCTTTGGATATTGAATATTGTTGAATTTTGTTATGCAGGGCCTAGGGTATATGATGGATAGTATAGAAGATACAAATAAGTAAGCTTCCCCACCCCCCACCCCCCCCAGTCATCTATACACTCATTCTTGTCACACGACAAATTTCGACAAAGTCATGTAAACGTAATTTCGTTTTTCACCCGACCTCCGTCCACAAACAATCCCAGAATCCTCTGAAACAATCCTGAAATGTTGAAAACCTGGGGTCAGCGCACTCATGCCAGTTTATCCAAAGGTATACTTTGTGTCTTTTGTAGCCAACCCTGTGGCTAAGAGAGGCTAGGAAATACTTAAACTAATACAAAAAAATCATACCCTCCTTTCATATCAACAATTCCAAGAAATTGACAGGCCTGTTAAATCAAGGGTAAGATCGATCGTTATTCTTCATGAAACGGGCACAGCCCATTTTTATGTTATTAATTCTGCTAAAAATAGTAATTAATAAATAACAAAATTACGTCATAATTATGACTTTAAATCGGCCATAGAACTCTATTTTAAACGGACAAAATAGCCATTGGGGTTTCTTTCACTTTACTTTGCTAGGAACCCTTCCCAGCAGTTAGGCATATTACAATAAATATTATTTCATTCAGCATTTTGGGTAAACACTAACAAAATGATGTAGGCCTAAATCGTACATTATTGCTTTAAACTGCCCAACAACGGTGAACCACGAGTTAAAAGTCGCCTAATTGGGCTACCATATCGCGGGGTTGGCAACTTGGGTTGCAAATACACTTCTGACCTTCAACACAATCATGTCTTTCGAATTTATTCCTTTCTCTGCTAAGCAGAACCGGGGCAGAATTGAAATTCGTTAATTAATGTTTTTTATCAGAGATAGTCACCACAAAGATACTGAGCTGTGTTCTAATATTTTTGGTCACAATCAGTTAGCAGTGAAGCACATAAACCAATTAGTGATTACATGATTGGTCAGTGGTCGTTTTGTTTGGTTGAAGGATTAGGTGTGCAAAGGTCACGGCCCTGTTGCTACTGCAATCACTATGGACCACAATGGCCTCATTCCAGTGGCATATTATCAATAACCTCAATTAAACAATCATAGTGCAAAATTTGACCTTAAGTTGCAGAGTATGAGTTTTTGTACTCACATTTTCAAAGGTCATTCCATGAATGCACAAATGTATTGGGGTTAAAGAACTGTGCTCTGATAGATGAGCATGTTGTAGATTCTTCACACTGTAAACAACTAGTTCATGTGCAAACATGTTCAAAACATATATAATTAGAATGGTCAAATGTCACTGTCTATCGGGCGCCCCCAAAACCAACAAAATTTGGCAGATTGTGTGAAAAATTTATGCCAGGTATTAAATGTAGGCTTGAATCTAAGCATTTGCCAAGATAGAAACAGATTATGGGTTTTTATTCAGATTTTTAATCATTATGAAAAACTTTTGTGCATCATGCCTAATTACTAGTTTACACACTTCTTATATACGGCAATTCAACTGTTGATTTCCCACCGGCTGTTCTGTCTTGTTGATCAGTGTGTGTTTTTGCGGTGCAAAAAACTTTTGCTCCATGCTCGGATATGAGAGTTAAAAGCCTATTTGAAAACCTTACTTCAAAAATTCCTCACAACAAAAAAACCCACGATATTTCATTAAAAATTCTAAATCTTGGCCACAGCAGCTAAAGAGAGTATCCCATCATGCATTGCAGTCTATCTGCTTGCTCCATAGCAAATGTATACAAAATATAAACAAGAGCCGCTTAGATATTGAGAGCTATGGATAGTTTCACAATACTTTAGAGATCATATTTTTTCAAACAAAAGTCTAAGCTCCCCTTATATAAGCGAGTAATTGAAAGTTGAAGTGAGTGATTTTGTGTACACTTTCTATGGCATGTGCAGTTCTACTACCGTAAACGTTCGCCTAATGGCGCTATGGGCTCCCTTGACATAACTGGAATTTTAGACACAAACTAAAAGTGCTCTCCATTTAAAATCCCACCAGCAAATAAGGGCACGTACCTTTAATTCTTGTTGGGATTTTTAGAGGAGGGAGCTCTCTATTTGTACATGAAATTTACCCCAAGGCAAAGGAGCCCAGGTGCGCCATTAGGCGAACGTTTACGGTATGGTACTGCAGAGCATGATGATGGGATACACCTATCAGCTGCTGTTGGCTAAAACATTGGATTTTCAATGGGAAAGTAGCCAAATTGTCACACGATTCGGAGGGGCTCGTCTGTTAAACGCACACAGCTAATTAGCATGTCCCTGTTTATTTTTTCCACAGACGGAACATGAATATTCATGCTTTCAGGTTTCCGTAGCTATAAACCTTGTTATGATTGGTTTAGAAGAAATGGCCATGGTTTTTCATCCAAAATATTAATAATGATACATATTACCAAAACTCATTTTTTCGATGTGCAGGGGAATTCCAAACAATTGAAATCGATCAGCTATAATGAGTTAACTATGGGGAACACAATGAGTTTTCCTATGCTTGCTGAATACAAGAAAGTTGAAAAGGTCGTGCAGTAAACAAAATTGCTCTTCATGCTACCACTCTGCTCATATTGTGGCTAAACTTTTTCATATGGTATTTCTCAATCGGTTATCGTCTATTCTAGGTAAAATCATGAGTGGTGCTATTCTAAAAATGAGGTGAATAAACTTTATAGTTTTCACGGTCCAGTAGCTCGGAAATTCAATTGTCACCAATATATTTCTCTTTGTTTGTTAACTTGCTTGTTTTTTTGTCTTTTACAAAATCTCACTTTTAAAAATTGAGTTGCTTCATAAGGTAGAGCCATTTCAATAGAGCCCATTTTGTACACAAAGTATAGACCACTTGACATGTGACGTCATTGCCTGTCAGTATGCGCGCACATTATGGCCATTTCCATTGTTCTTTGCCCTGCAGTGTGGATACGCATCGTAGTATGCTTAGGGCATGTGCATTTTAAATCGCTCACCACATTTCATATAGTACAAGAAAGCCATTGAACAGTGTAGTGGTTCGTTCAAGCATATCGATAGACCAGTCACTCGCCTTTGTTAATAAACAATGATGTCAAATGGTCTATACAGCGCACTGAATGGTCTATTGTTCTATTGTGTCCGATTTGAGCGCTGACATATTGGAAAATGTTGCCAATCAATATTCATGAGAGTGTACATTCAACGTCCAATTTTCGAAATTGGGTGACTTGTGCTTGGCAGATGTAAAATACATCTGACTGGGCGTTTTAAATACGTAACGCATAAAGGCATTGACATCATCGAATGGCTGCCTATAGTGCTGTTAGTGTTAGGCCTATGGGGGGGGGGCTGTGTTTAGTTTCTATAATAATTATTATAAGGCCTACATTTATTTGTCATTCCTTTCTTTTCCTTTCTCTGTACTTATTCTTTCCTTGCTAAAGTATCAATCCCTCTTCTTATCTCCCTTCCCTTCTCCATCCCCTCATACTTTTTTTCCCTCTTTCTCTCTTCCTCCAGCCCCCTCTCATTCTTCATGTCCCTCCTCCACCTCTTCCTCCCTCATCCCTCCCAAGACCTCTCACAAAAGAGCTGCCCCCTTCAGTACGGCACTGTTTATGACATTCTCCTTCTTAAAATAAAATAAAATATCAATTTGTGAAACAACTTTTATATAGGCCTATACCGGTATACTTATTATATGTTACATGTATATGTAGCTATTACCATTATACAGTACTAGACATGCAGACATGGCAGCCTTGATGTGTAACCATTCAGCAAGCGCATTCAATTTATTTAAATGAAGCACCTACAGTCAGTGGGGTGACAACGAACTGCATCAGCGGCTAATGTGTGCCTTTTTTGCTTACGGCTACTCAATCACACCCTTGGGTGGTATGACAACAAAGGGTACTTTTCGTTCCAGTAAGCGCTTTCACGCGACTTTCGTTTGATCACTTATTGACAGTAGCCTGCTAGGTAAAGCGTTAATACACTGTCGGGTCAGCTTACCGATTTAATGGTGGAAGCCCTTTGTCCCAAACAAAAGGTACCTTTCGATGAATAGCTTGTTAGATTTCAAATCGGCACAAGTGAACAATGCGTTACATAATCTATTGCCTCTCCATCTTTAATAGCTCCATGGGTCTATAGGAAAATTGATTACTATTGTGCAACCCTAATGCGCTAGACTTTTTGGAATGTATTATATCAGCTTTTATCATTGCGGAAAAGTTGATGAGTTGGCACCTAGATAGCTGTTAACCTTCTTTTTGAAGCTGGCCCATTTCACAATTCCTGGAATGCGAGGTGGGAGTTCATTCCATATGTGGGCTGTAGATGGAATGAAGATACGGGTCAGTAACAATATATAGGCTATAAATAGAAGATGACATGTAAATGTTTACTTTTAAGTTATATAATATAAAAAGTTATACATAAAGAGCCCGATAAAGAGGTGTGGTCCAAGTTTTCATGTTCTGTTTTATATCTTAGATTGAAGCTGATTGAGGCCTCAACCATTAAAACAATATGTTTCCAAGTTTTGAGCTGTATTGCTCCAGCGGTTTTGATAATGTAAAAATGTGTATAACAATGCCCCACAGGATTATACAATACGAGTACACTTCCAGTCAGCGTAATTACCACAAATCACTATATTTTTGTTCACACCATTTAATTTGATTGAGGCCTATATATTCCATTAAAACAATATGTTTCAAAATTTTGAGTTGTATTTGCTCCAGCAGTTTTGGTTTGATATAAGAAGCAATAACATGTATAACAACGCCCCATAGGACAGTATGTACACTTTGCCACAAATCAATACGTTTTTGTTCACACCATTAAACGAAAAATTTCACTGGGATAATGAGAAAAATATGAGCTTTCTTCTGTACCAAAATCTCAATTTCAATGAAGAAAAATGGGGGAAGAGGCTGTCGATCGGTCAAGGACCTTTATTGATGTATAAATCCAAAGCCAGAAATAACTTCAGCTGAACGATTTTTGATTTGCTTCAATTTGTGTCCCAGTAAATCGATTCCAATAAAATTTGCATATGCAAAAATGAAATGAGCTATTTCTTTTTATTCTCATGCATATTTCTCATCTTGTGTTCAAATTAATTCAACCGGTTATTTTTTTCTGGGGCACATTGTGTGTCCTGAACGGGGTCCTGAAAAAGAGTGGGAGATAGAACATGTTTGGATGGTTCATAATGAAATGAGTGTATTATATAGTCAACTCTACCACCTGAATGACTTAATACATTATGCATTACAGTGCTGTCTGCAAATTTACCCAAAAATATTAGCGGGATGCTAGCTTCGAGCGATCACTTATGTATCACTGAACAGGTGACATAATATACTATGGCGATTGACACCATACCTAATTGCTACTACCGTCAACATAAAGGGTAAAATATTAGCGGGATGCTAGCTGAGAGCGATCACTTATGTATCACTGAACAGGTGACATAATATACTATGGCGATTGATACCATACCTAATTGCTACTACCGTCAACATAAAGGGTAAAATATTCGCGGGATGCTAGCTGAGAGCGATCACTTATGTATCACTGAACAGGTGACATAATATACTATGGCGATTGACACCATACCTAATTGCTACTACCGTCAACATAAAGGGTAAAATATTAGCGGGATGCTAGCTGAGAGTGATCACTTATGTATCACTGAACAGGTGACATAATATACTATGGCGATTGACACCATACCTAATTGCTACTACCGTCAACATAAAGGGTAAAATATTAGCGGGATGCTAGCTGAGAGCGATCACTTATGTATCACTGAACAGGTGACATAATATACTATGGCGATTGACACCATACCTGGTTGCTACTACCGTCAACATAAAGGGTAAAATATTAGCGGGATGCTAGCTTCGAGCGATCACTTATGTATCACTGAACAGGTGACATAATATACTATGGCGATTGACACCATACCTAATTGCTACTACCGTCAACATAAAGGGTAAAATATTAGCGGGATGCTAGCTGAGAGCGATCACTTATGTATCACTGAACAGGTGACATAATATACTATGGCGATTGACACCATACCTAATTGCTACTACCGTCAACATAAAGGGTAAAATATTAGCGGGATGCTAGCTGAGAGTGATCACTTATGTATCACTGAACAGGTGACATAATATACTATGGCGATTGACACCATACCTAATTGCTACTACCGTCAACATAAAGGGTAAAATATTAGCGGGATGCTAGCTGAGAGCGATCACTTATGTATCACTGAACAGGTGACATAATATACTATGGCGATTGATACCATACCTAATTGCTACTACCGTCAACATAAAGGGTAAAATATTAGCGGGATGCTAGCTGAGAGCGATCACTTATGTATCACTGAACAGGTGACATAATATACTATGGCGATTGATACCATACCTAATTGCTACTACCGTCAACATAAAGGGTAAAATATTAGCGGGATGCTAGCTGAGAGCGATCACTTATGTATCACTGAACAGGTGACATAATATACTATGGCGATTGACACCATACCTAATTGCTACTATACCGTCAACATAAAGGGTAAAATATTAGCGGGATGCTAGCTGAGAGCGATCACTTATGTATCACTGAACAGGTGACATAATATACTATGGCGATTGACACCATACCTGGTTGCTACTACCGTCAACATAAAGGGTAAAATATTAGCGGGATGCTAGCTGAGAGCGATCACTTATGTATCACTGAACAGGTGACATAATATACTATGGCGATTGATACCATACCTAATTGCTACTACCGTCAACATAAAGGGTAAAATATTAGCGGGATGCTAGCTTCGAGCGATCACTTATGTATCACTGAACAGGTGACATAATATACTATGGCGATTGACACCATACCTGATTGCTACTACCGTCAACATAAAGGGTAAAATATTAGCGGGATGCTAGCTTCGAGCGATCACTTATGTATCACTGAACAGGTGACATAATATACTATGGCGATTGATACCATACCTAATTGCTACTACCGTCAACATAAAGGGTAAAATATTAGCGGGATGCTAGCTGAGAGCGATCACTTATGTATCACTGAACAGGTGACATAATATACTATGGCGATTGACACCATACCTGGTTGCTACTACTGTCAACATAAAGGGTAAAATATTAGCGGGATGCTAGCTTCGAGCGATCACTTATGTATCACTGAACAGGTGACATAATATACTATGGCGATTGACACCATACCTAATTGCTACTACCGTCAACATAAAGGGTAAAATATTAGCGGGATGCTAGCTGAGAGCGATCACTTATGTATCACTGAACAGGTGACATAATATACTATGGCGATTGATACCATACCTAATTGCTACTACCGTCAACATAAAGGGTAAAATATTAGCGGGATGCTAGCTGAGAGCGATCACTTATGTATCACTGAACAGGTGACATAATATACTATGGCGATTGACACCATACCTGGTTGCTACTACTGTCAACATAAAGGGTAAAATATTAGCGGGATGCTAGCTGAGAGTGATCACTTATGTATCACTGAACAGGTGACATATATACTATGGCGATTGATACCATACCTGATTGCTACTACCGTCAACATAAAGGGTAAAATATTAGCGGGATGCTAGCTGCGAGCGATCACTTATGTATCACTGAACAGGTGACATAATATATACTATGGCGATTGACACCATACCTGGTTGCTACTACCGTCAACATAAAGGGTAAAATATTAGCGGGATGCTAGCTGAGAGTGATCACTTATGTATCACTGAACAGGTGACATAATATACTATGGCGATTGACACCATACCTAATTGCTACTACCGTCAACATAAAGGGTAAAATATTAGCGGGATGCTAGCTGAGAGCGATCACTTATGTATCACTGAACAGGTGACATAATATACTATGGCGATTGACACCATACCTGGTTGCTACTACCGTCAACATAAAGGGTAAAATATTAGCGGATGCTAGCTTCGAGCGATCACTTATGTATCACTGAACAGGTGACATAATATACTATGGCGATTGACACCATACCTAATTGCTACTACCGTCAACATAAAGGGTAAAATATTAGCGGGATGCTAGCTGTGAGTGATCACTTATGTATCACTGAACAGGTGACATAATATACTATGGCGATTGACACCATACCTGGTTGCTACTACCGTCAACATAAAGGGTAAAATATTAGCGGGATGCTAGCTGAGAGCGATCACTTATGTATCGCTGAACAGGTGACATAATATACTATGGCGATTGACACCATACCTGGTTGCTACTACCGTCAACATAAAGGGTAAAATATTAGCGGGATGCTAGCTGAGAGTGATCACTTATGTATCACTGAACAGGTGACATAATATACTATGGCGATTGACACCATACCTGGTTGCTACTATACCGTCAACATAAAGGGTAAAATATTAGCGGGATGCTAGCTGAGAGCGATCACTTATGTATCACTGAACAGGTGACATAATATATACTATGGCGATTGACACCATACCTAATTGCTACTATACCGTCAACATAAAGGGTAAAATATTAGCGGGATGCTAGCTGCGAGCGATCACTTATGTATCACTGAACAGGTGACATAATATATACTATGGCGATTGACACCATACCTGGTTGCTACTACCGTCAACATAAAGGGTAAAATATTAGCGGGATGCTAGCTGAGAGCGATCACTTATGTATCACTGAACAGGTGACATAATATACTATGGCGATTGACACCATACCTGGTTGCTACTACCGTCAACATAAAGGGTAAAATATTAGCGGGATGCTAGCTGAGAGTGATCACTTATGTATCACTGAACAGGTGACATAATATATACTATGGCGATTGACACCATACCTGGTTGCTACTACCGTCAACATAAAGGGTAAAATATTAGCGGGATGCTAGCTGAGAGCGATCACTTATGTATCACTGAACAGGTGACATAATATATACTATGGCGATTGACACCATACCTAATTGCTACTATACCGTCAACATAAAGGGTAAAATATTAGCGGGATGCTAGCTGAGAGCGATCACTTATGTATCACTGAACAGGTGACATAATATATACTATGGCGATTGACACCATACCTAATTGCTACTACCGTCAACATAAAGGGTAAAATATTAGCGGGATGCTAGCTGAGAGCGATCACTTATGTATCACTGAACAGGTGACATAATATATACTATGGCGATTGACACCATACCTGGTTGCTACTACCGTCAACATAAAGGGTAAAATATTAGCGGGATGCTAGCTGAGAGCGATCACTTATGTATCACTGAACAGGTGACATAATATACTATGGCGATTGACACCATACCTAATTGCTACTATACCGTCAACATAAAGGGTAAAATATTAGCGGGATGCTAGCTGAGAGCGATCACTTATGTATCACTGAACAGGTGACATAATATATTATGGCGATTGACACCATACCTAATTGCTACTATACCGTCAACATAAAGGGTAAAATATTAGCGGGATGCTAGCTGCGAGCGATCACTTATGTATCACTGAACAGGTGACATAATATATACTATGGCGATTGACACCATACCTAATTGCTACTACCGTCAACATAAAGGGTAAAATATTAGCGGGATGCTAGCTGAGAGCGATCACTTATGTATCACTGAACAGGTGACATAATATATTATGGCGATTGACACCATACCTAATTGCTACTATACCGTCAACATAAAGGGTAAAATATTAGCGGGATGCTAGCTGCGAGCGATCACTTATGTATCACTGAACAGGTGACATAATATATACTATGGCGATTGACACCATACCTAATTGCTACTACCGTCAACATAAAGGGTAAAATATTAGCGGGATGCTAGCTGAGAGCGATCACTTATGTATCACTGAACAGGTGACATAATATACTATGGCGATTGACACCATACCTGGTTGCTACTACCGTCAACATAAAGGGTAAAATATTAGCGGGATACTAGCTGAGATCGATCACTTATGTATCACTGAACAGGTGACATAATATACTATGGCGATTGACACCATACCTGGTTGCTACTACCGTCAACATAAAGGGTAAAATATTAGCGGGATGCTAGCTGAGAGCGATCACTTATGTATCACTGAACAGGTGACATAATATACTATGGCGATTGACACCATACCTAATTGCTACTACCGTCAACATAAAGGGTAAAATATTAGCGGGATGCTAGCTGAGAGCGATCACTTATGTATCACTGAACAGGTGACATAATATACTATGGCGATTGACACCATACCTGGTTGCTACTACCGTCAACATAAAGGGTAAAATATTAGCGGGATACTAGCTGAGATCGATCACTTATGTATCACTGAACAGGTGACATAATATACTATGGCGATTGACACCATACCTGGTTGCTACTACCGTCAACATAAAGGGTAAAATATTAGCGGGATGCTAGCTGAGAGCGATCACTTATGTATCACTGAACAGGTGACATAATATACTATGGCGATTGACACCATACCTGGTTGCTACTACCATCAACATAAAGGGTAAAATATTAGCGGGATGCTAGCTGAGAGCGATCACTTATGTATCACTGAACAGGTGACATAATATACTATGGCGATTGACACCATACCTAATTGCTACTACCGTCAACATAAAGGGTAAAATATTAGCGGGATGCTAGCTGAGAGCGATCACTTATGTATCACTGAACAGGTGACATAATATATACTATGGCGATTGACACCATACCTGGTTGCTACTACCGTCAACATAAAGGGTAAAATATTAGCGGATGCTAGCTGAGAGCGATCACTTATGTATCACTGAACAGGTGACATAATATACTATGGCGATTGACACCATACCTGGTTGCTACTACCGTCAACATAAAGGGTAAAATATTAGCGGGATACTAGCTGAGATCGATCACTTATGTATCACTGAACAGGTGACATAATATACTATGGCGATTGACACCATACCTGGTTGCTACTACCGTCAACATAAAGGGTAAAATATTAGCGGGATGCTAGCTGAGAGCGATCACTTATGTATCACTGAACAGGTGACATAATATACTATGGCGATTGACACCATACCTGGTTGCTACTACCATCAACATAAAGGGTAAAATATTAGCGGGATGCTAGCTGAGAGCGATCACTTATGTATCACTGAACAGGTGACATAATATACTATGGCGATTGACACCATACCTAATTGCTACTACCGTCAACATAAAGGGTAAAATATTAGCGGGATGCTAGCTGAGAGCGATCACTTATGTATCACTGAACAGGTGACATAATATATACTATGGCGATTGACACCATACCTGGTTGCTACTACCGTCAACATAAAGGGTAAAATATTAGCGGGATGCTAGCTGAGAGCGATCACTTATGTATCACTGAACAGGTGACATAATATACTATGGCGATTGACACCATACCTAATTGCTACTACCGTCAACATAAAGGGTAAAATATTAGCGGGATGCTAGCTGCGAGCGATCACTTATGTATCACTGAACAGGTGACATAATATATTATGGCGATTGACACCATACCTAATTGCTACTATACCGTCAACATAAAGGGTAAAATATTAGCGGGATGCTAGCTGAGAGCGATCACTTATGTATCACTGAACAGGTGACATAATATATACTATGGCGATTGACACCATACCTGGTTGCTACTACCGTCAACATAAAGGGTAAAATATTAGCGGGATGCTAGCTGAGAGCGATCACTTATGTATCACTGAACAGGTGACATAATATATACTATGGCGATTGACACCATACCTAATTGCTACTATACCGTCAACATAAAGGGTAAAATATTAGCGGGATGCTAGCTGAGAGTTATCACTTATGTATCACTGAACAGGTGACATAATATACTATGGCGATTGACACCATACCTGGTTGCTACTACCGTCAACATAAAGGGTAAAATATTAGCGGGATGCTAGCTGAGAGTGATCACTTATGTATCACTGAACAGGTGACATAATATACTATGGCGATTGACACCATACCTGGTTGCTACTACCGTCAACATAAAGGGTAAAATATTAGCGGGATGCTAGCTGAGAGCGATCACTTATGTATCACTGAACAGGTGACATAATATATACTATGGCGATTGACACCATACCTAATTGCTACTATACCGTCAACATAAAGGGTAAAATATTAGCGGGATGCTAGCTGAGAGTGATCACTTATGTATCACTGAACAGGTGACATAATATACTATGGCGATTGACACCATACCTGGTTGCTACTACCGTCAACATAAAGGGTAAAATATTAGCGGGATGCTAGCTGAGATCGATCACTTATGTATCACTGAACAGGTGACATAATATATTATGGCGATTGACACCATACCTAATTGCTACTACCGTCAACATAAAGGGTAAAATATTAGCGGGATGCTAGCTGAGAGCGATCACTTATGTATCACTGAACAGGTGACATAATATACTATGGCGATTGACACCATACCTAATTGCTACTACCGTCAACATAAAGGGTAAAATATTAGCGGGATGCTAGCTTCGAGCGATCACTTATGTATCACTGAACAGGTGACATAATATATTATGGCGATTGACACCATACCTGGTTGCTACTACCATCAACATAAAGGGTAAAATATTAGCGGGATGCTAGCTGAGAGCGATCACTTATGTATCACTGAACAGGTGACATAAGATACTATGGCGATTGACACCATACCTAATTGCTACTATACCGTCAACATAAAGGGTAAAATATTAGCGGGATGCTAGCTGTGAGCGATCACTTATGTATCACTGAACAGGTGACATAATATACTATGGCGATTGACACCATACCTAATTGCTACTACCGTCAACATAAAGGGTAAAATATTAGCGGGATGCTAGCTGAAAGCGATCACTTATGTATCACTGAACAGGTGACATAATATATTATGGCGATTGACACCATACCTAATTGCTACTATACCGTCAACATAAAGGGTAAAATATTAGCGGGATGCTAGCTGCGAGCGATCACTTATGTATCACTGAACAGGTGACATAATATACTATGGCGATTGACACCATACCTGGTTGCTACTACCGTCAACATAAAGGGTAAAATATTAGCGGGATGCTAGCTGAGAGCGATCACTTATGTATCACTGAACAGGTGACATAATATACTATGGCGATTGACACCATACCTAATTGCTACTACCGTCAACATAAAGGGTAAAATATTAGCGGGATGCTAGCTGAGAGCGATCACTTATGTATCACTGAACAGGTGACATAATATACTATGGCGATTGACACCATACCTGGTTGCTACTACCGTCAACATAAAGGGTAAAATATTAGCGGGATGCTAGCTGAGAGTGATCACTTATGTATCACTGAACAGGTGACATAATATATACTATGGCGATTGACACCATACCTAATTGCTACTACCGTCAACATAAAGGGTAAAATATTAGCGGGATGCTAGCTGAGAGCGATCACTTATGTATCACTGAACAGGTGACATAATATACTATGGCGATTGACACCATACCTAATTGCTACTACCGTCAACATAAAGGGTAAAATATTAGCGGGATGCTAGCTGAGAGCGATCACTTATGTATCACTGAACAGGTGACATAATATACTATGGCGATTGACACCATACCTGGTTGCTACTATACCGTCAACATAAAGGGTAAAATATTAGCGGGATGCTAGCTGCGAGCGATCACTTATGTATCACTGAACAGGTGACATAATATATACTATGGCGATTGACACCATACCTAATTGCTACTATACCGTCAACATAAAGGGTAAAATATTAGCGGGATGCTAGCTGCGAGCGATCACTTATGTATCACTGAACAGGTGACATAATATATACTATGGCGATTGACACCATACCTGGTTGCTACTATACCGTCAACATAAAGGGTAAAATATTAGCGGGATGCTAGCTGCGAGCGATCACTTATGTATCACTGAACAGGTGACATAATATATACTATGGCGATTGACACCATACCTGGTTGCTACTACCGTCAACATAAAGGGTAAAATATTAGCGGGATGCTAGCTGAGAGCGATCACTTATGTATCACTGAACAGGTGACATAATATACTATGGCGATTGACACCATACCTAATTGCTACTACCGTCAACATAAAGGGTAAAATATTAGCGGGATGCTAGCTGAGAGCGATCACTTATGTATCACTGAACAGGTGACATAATATACTATGGCGATTGACACCATACCTAATTGCTACTACCGTCAACATAAAGGGTAAAATATTAGCGGGATGCTAGCTGAGAGCGATCACTTATGTATCACTGAACAGGTGACATAATATATACTATGGCGATTGACACCATACCTGGTTGCTACTACCGTCAACATAAAGGGTAAAATATTAGCGGGATGCTAGCTGCGAGCGATCACTTATGTATCACTGAACAGGTGACATAATATACTATGGCGATTGACACCATACCTAATTGCTACTATATACCGTCAACATAAAGGGTAAAATATTAGCGGGATGCTAGCTGCGAGCGATCACTTATGTATCACTGAACAGGTGACATAATATATTATGGCGATTGACACCATACCTAATTGCTACTATACCGTCAACATAAAGGGTAAAATATTAGCGGGATACTAGCTGAGATCGATCACTTATGTATCACTGAACAGGTGACATAATATACTATGGCGATTGACACCATACCTAATTGCTACTATACCGTCAACATAAAGGGTAAAATATTAGCGGGATGCTAGCTGAGAGCGATCACTTATGTATCACTGAACAGGTGACATAATATATTATGGCGATTGACACCATACCTAATTGCTACTACCGTCAACATAAAGGGTAAAATATTAGCGGGATGCTAGCTGAGATCGATCACTTATGTATCACTGAACAGGTGACATAATATATACTATGGCGATTGACACCATACCTAATTGCTACTATACCGTCAACATAAAGGGTAAAATATTAGCGGGATGCTAGCTGCGAGCGATCACTTATGTATCACTGAACAGGTGACATAATATATTATGGCGATTGACACCATACCTAATTGCTACTATACCGTCAACATAAAGGGTAAAATATTAGCGGGATGCTAGCTGAGATCGATCACTTATGTATCACTGAACAGGTGACATAATATACTATGGCGATTGACACCATACCTAATTGCTACTACCGTCAACATAAAGGGTAAAATATTCGCGGGATGCTAGCTGAGAGCGATCACTTATGTATCACTGAACAGGTGACATAATATATACTATGGCGATTGACACCATACCTGGTTGCTACTACCGTCAACATAAAGGGTAAAATATTAGCGGGATGCTAGCTGAGAGCGATCACTTATGTATCACTGAACAGGTGACATAATATACTATGGCGATTGACACCATACCTGGTTGCTACTACCGTCAACATAAAGGGTAAAATATTAGCGGGATACTAGCTGAGATCGATCACTTATGTATCACTGAACAGGTGACATAATATACTATGGCGATTGACACCATACCTGGTTGCTACTACCGTCAACATAAAGGGTAAAATATTAGCGGGATGCTAGCTGAGAGCGATCACTTATGTATCACTGAACAGGTGACATAATATACTATGGCGATTGACACCATACCTGGTTGCTACTACCATCAACATAAAGGGTAAAATATTAGCGGGATGCTAGCTGAGAGCGATCACTTATGTATCACTGAACAGGTGACATAATATACTATGGCGATTGACACCATACCTAATTGCTACTACCGTCAACATAAAGGGTAAAATATTAGCGGGATGCTAGCTGAGAGCGATCACTTATGTATCACTGAACAGGTGACATAATATATACTATGGCGATTGACACCATACCTGGTTGCTACTACCGTCAACATAAAGGGTAAAATATTAGCCGGATGCTAGCTGAGAGCGATCACTTATGTATCACTGAACAGGTGACATAATATACTATGGCGATTGACACCATACCTAATTGCTACTACCGTCAACATAAAGGGTAAAATATTAGCGGGATGCTAGCTGCGAGCGATCACTTATGTATCACTGAACAGGTGACATAATATATTATGGCGATTGACACCATACCTAATTGCTACTATACCGTCAACATAAAGGGTAAAATATTAGCGGGATGCTAGCTGAGAGCGATCACTTATGTATCACTGAACAGGTGACATAATATATACTATGGCGATTGACACCATACCTGGTTGCTACTACCGTCAACATAAAGGGTAAAATATTAGCGGGATGCTAGCTGAGAGCGATCACTTATGTATCACTGAACAGGTGACATAATATATACTATGGCGATTGACACCATACCTAATTGCTACTATACCGTCAACATAAAGGGTAAAATATTAGCGGGATGCTAGCTGAGAGTGATCACTTATGTATCACTGAACAGGTGACATAATATACTATGGCGATTGACACCATACCTGGTTGCTACTACCGTCAACATAAAGGGTAAAATATTAGCGGGATGCTAGCTGAGAGCGATCACTTATGTATCACTGAACAGGTGACATAATATATTATGGCGATTGACACCATACCTAATTGCTACTATACCGTCAACATAAAGGGTAAAATATTAGCGGGATGCTAGCTGAGAGCGATCACTTATGTATCACTGAACAGGTGACATAATATATACTATGGCGATTGACACCATACCTGGTTGCTACTACCGTCAACATAAAGGGTAAAATATTAGCGGGATGCTAGCTGAGAGCGATCACTTATGTATCACTGAACAGGTGACATAATATATACTATGGCGATTGACACCATACCTGGTTGCTACTACCGTCAACATAAAGGGTAAAATATTAGCGGGATGCTAGCTGAGAGCGATCACTTATGTATCACTGAACAGGTGACATAATATACTATGGCGATTGACACCATACCTGGTTGCTACTACCGTCAACATAAAGGGTAAAATATTAGCGGGATGCTAGCTGAGAGCGATCACTTATGTATCACTGAACAGGTGACATAATATATACTATGGCGATTGACACCATACCTAATTGCTACTATACCGTCAACATAAAGGGTAAAATATTAGCGGGATGCTAGCTGAGAGCGATCACTTATGTATCACTGAACAGGTGACATAATATATTATGGCGATTGACACCATACCTAATTGCTACTACCGTCAACATAAAGGGTAAAATATTAGCGGGATGCTAGCTGAGATCGATCACTTATGTATCACTGAACAGGTGACATAATATATACTATGGCGATTGACACCATACCTAATTGCTACTATACCGTCAACATAAAGGGTAAAATATTAGCGGGATGCTAGCTGCGAGCGATCACTTATGTATCACTGAACAGGTGACATAATATATTATGGCGATTGACACCATACCTAATTGCTACTATACCGTCAACATAAAGGGTAAAATATTAGCGGGATGCTAGCTGAGATCGATCACTTATGTATCACTGAACAGGTGACATAATATACTATGGCGATTGACACCATACCTAATTGCTACTACCGTCAACATAAAGGGTAAAATATTCGCGGGATGCTAGCTGAGAGCGATCACTTATGTATCACTGAACAGGTGACATAATATATACTATGGCGATTGACACCATACCTGGTTGCTACTACCGTCAACATAAAGGGTAAAATATTAGCGGGATGCTAGCTGAGAGCGATCACTTATGTATCACTGAACAGGTGACATAATATACTATGGCGATTGACACCATACCTGGTTGCTACTACCGTCAACATAAAGGGTAAAATATTAGCGGGATACTAGCTGAGATCGATCACTTATGTATCACTGAACAGGTGACATAATATACTATGGCGATTGACACCATACCTGGTTGCTACTACCGTCAACATAAAGGGTAAAATATTAGCGGGATGCTAGCTGAGAGCGATCACTTATGTATCACTGAACAGGTGACATAATATACTATGGCGATTGACACCATACCTGGTTGCTACTACCATCAACATAAAGGGTAAAATATTAGCGGGATGCTAGCTGAGAGCGATCACTTATGTATCACTGAACAGGTGACATAATATACTATGGCGATTGACACCATACCTAATTGCTACTACCGTCAACATAAAGGGTAAAATATTAGCGGGATGCTAGCTGAGAGCGATCACTTATGTATCACTGAACAGGTGACATAATATATACTATGGCGATTGACACCATACCTGGTTGCTACTACCGTCAACATAAAGGGTAAAATATTAGCGGGATGCTAGCTGAGAGCGATCACTTATGTATCACTGAACAGGTGACATAATATACTATGGCGATTGACACCATACCTAATTGCTACTACCGTCAACATAAAGGGTAAAATATTAGCGGGATGCTAGCTGCGAGCGATCACTTATGTATCACTGAACAGGTGACATAATATATTATGGCGATTGACACCATACCTAATTGCTACTATACCGTCAACATAAAGGGTAAAATATTAGCGGGATGCTAGCTGAGAGCGATCACTTATGTATCACTGAACAGGTGACATAATATATACTATGGCGATTGACACCATACCTGGTTGCTACTACCGTCAACATAAAGGGTAAAATATTAGCGGGATGCTAGCTGAGAGCGATCACTTATGTATCACTGAACAGGTGACATAATATATACTATGGCGATTGACACCATACCTAATTGCTACTATACCGTCAACATAAAGGGTAAAATATTAGCGGGATGCTAGCTGAGAGTGATCACTTATGTATCACTGAACAGGTGACATAATATACTATGGCGATTGACACCATACCTGGTTGCTACTACCGTCAACATAAAGGGTAAAATATTAGCGGGATGCTAGCTGAGAGCGATCACTTATGTATCACTGAACAGGTGACATAATATATTATGGCGATTGACACCATACCTAATTGCTACTATACCGTCAACATAAAGGGTAAAATATTAGCGGGATGCTAGCTGAGAGCGATCACTTATGTATCACTGAACAGGTGACATAATATATACTATGGCGATTGACACCATACCTGGTTGCTACTACCGTCAACATAAAGGGTAAAATATTAGCGGGATGCTAGCTGAGAGCGATCACTTATGTATCACTGAACAGGTGACATAATATATACTATGGCGATTGACACCATACCTGGTTGCTACTACCGTCAACATAAAGGGTAAAATATTAGCGGGATGCTAGCTGAGAGCGATCACTTATGTATCACTGAACAGGTGACATAATATACTATGGCGATTGACACCATACCTGGTTGCTACTACCGTCAACATAAAGGGTAAAATATTAGCGGGATGCTAGCTGAGAGCGATCACTTATGTATCACTGAACAGGTGACATAATATATACTATGGCGATTGACACCATACCTAATTGCTACTATACCGTCAACATAAAGGGTAAAATATTAGCGGGATGCTAGCTGAGAGTGATCACTTATGTATCACTGAACAGGTGACATAATATACTATGGCGATTGACACCATACCTGGTTGCTACTACCGTCAACATAAAGGGTAAAATATTAGCGGGATGCTAGCTGAGATCGATCACTTATGTATCACTGAACAGGTGACATAATATACTATGGCGATTGACACCATACCTAATTGCTACTATACCGTCAACATAAAGGGTAAAATATTAGCGGGATGCTAGCTGAGAGCGATCACTTATGTATCACTGAACAGGTGACATAATATATTATGGCGATTGACACCATACCTAATTGCTACTACCGTCAACATAAAGGGTAAAATATTAGCGGGATGCTAGCTGAGATCGATCACTTATGTATCACTGAACAGGTGACATAATATATACTATGGCGATTGACACCATACCTAATTGCTACTATACCGTCAACATAAAGGGTAAAATATTAGCGGGATGCTAGCTGCGAGCGATCACTTATGTATCACTGAACAGGTGACATAATATATTATGGCGATTGACACCATACCTAATTGCTACTATACCGTCAACATAAAGGGTAAAATATAAGCGGGATGCTAGCTGAGAGCGATCACTTATGTATCACTGAACAGGTGACATAATATATACTATGGCGATTGACACCATACCTGGTTGCTACTACCGTCAACATAAAGGGTAAAATATTAGCGGGATGCTAGCTGAGAGCGATCACTTATGTATCACTGAACAGGTGACATAATATACTATGGCGATTGACACCATACCTGGTTGCTACTACCGTCAACATAAAGGGTAAAATATTAGCGGGATACTAGCTGAGATCGATCACTTATGTATCACTGAACAGGTGACATAATATACTATGGCGATTGACACCATACCTGGTTGCTACTACCGTCAACATAAAGGGTAAAATATTAGCGGGATGCTAGCTGAGAGCGATCACTTATGTATCACTGAACAGGTGACATAATATACTATGGCGATTGACACCATACCTGGTTGCTACTACCATCAACATAAAGGGTAAAATATTAGCGGGATGCTAGCTGAGAGCGATCACTTATGTATCACTGAACAGGTGACATAATATACTATGGCGATTGACACCATACCTAATTGCTACTACCGTCAACATAAAGGGTAAAATATTAGCGGGATGCTAGCTGAGAGCGATCACTTATGTATCACTGAACAGGTGACATAATATATACTATGGCGATTGACACCATACCTGGTTGCTACTACCGTCAACATAAAGGGTAAAATATTAGCGGGATGCTAGCTGAGAGCGATCACTTATGTATCACTGAACAGGTGACATAATATACTATGGCGATTGACACCATACCTAATTGCTACTACCGTCAACATAAAGGGTAAAATATTAGCGGGATGCTAGCTGCGAGCGATCACTTATGTATCACTGAACAGGTGACATAATATATTATGGCGATTGACACCATACCTAATTGCTACTATACCGTCAACATAAAGGGTAAAATATTAGCGGGATGCTAGCTGAGAGCGATCACTTATGTATCACTGAACAGGTGACATAATATATACTATGGCGATTGACACCATACCTGGTTGCTACTACCGTCAACATAAAGGGTAAAATATTAGCGGGATGCTAGCTGAGAGCGATCACTTATGTATCACTGAACAGGTGACATAATATATACTATGGCGATTGACACCATACCTAATTGCTACTATACCGTCAACATAAAGGGTAAAATATTAGCGGGATGCTAGCTGAGAGTGATCACTTATGTATCACTGAACAGGTGACATAATATACTATGGCGATTGACACCATACCTGGTTGCTACTACCGTCAACATAAAGGGTAAAATATTAGCGGGATGCTAGCTGCGAGCGATCACTTATGTATCACTGAACAGGTGACATAATATATTATGGCGATTGACACCATACCTAATTGCTACTATACCGTCAACATAAAGGGTAAAATATTAGCGGGATGCTAGCTGAGAGCGATCACTTATGTATCACTGAACAGGTGACATAATATATACTATGGCGATTGACACCATACCTGGTTGCTACTACCGTCAACATAAAGGGTAAAATATTAGCGGGATGCTAGCTGAGAGCGATCACTTATGTATCACTGAACAGGTGACATAATATATACTATGGCGATTGACACCATACCTGGTTGCTACTACCGTCAACATAAAGGGTAAAATATTAGCGGGATGCTAGCTGAGAGCGATCACTTATGTATCACTGAACAGGTGACATAATATACTATGGCGATTGACACCATACCTGGTTGCTACTACCGTCAACATAAAGGGTAAAATATTAGCGGGATGCTAGCTGAGAGCGATCACTTATGTATCACTGAACAGGTGACATAATATATACTATGGCGATTGACACCATACCTAATTGCTACTATACCGTCAACATAAAGGGTAAAATATTAGCGGGATGCTAGCTGAGAGTGATCACTTATGTATCACTGAACAGGTGACATAATATACTATGGCGATTGACACCATACCTGGTTGCTACTACCGTCAACATAAAGGGTAAAATATTAGCGGGATGCTAGCTGAGATCGATCACTTATGTATCACTGAACAGGTGACATAATATATTATGGCGATTGACACCATACCTAATTGCTACTACCGTCAACATAAAGGGTAAAATATTAGCGGGATGCTAGCTGAGAGCGATCACTTATGTATCACTGAACAGGTGACATAATATACTATGGCGATTGACACCATACCTAATTGCTACTACCGTCAACATAAAGGGTAAAATATTAGCGGGATGCTAGCTTCGAGCGATCACTTATGTATCACTGAACAGGTGACATAATATATTATGGCGATTGACACCATACCTGGTTGCTACTATACCGTCAACATAAAGGGTAAAATATTAGCGGGATGCTAGCTGAGAGCGATCACTTATGTATCACTGAACAGGTGACATAAGATACTATGGCGATTGACACCATACCTAATTGCTACTATACCGTCAACATAAAGGGTAAAATATTAGCGGGATGCTAGCTGTGAGCGATCACTTATGTATCACTGAACAGGTGACATAATATACTATGGCGATTGACACCATACCTAATTGCTACTACCGTCAACATAAAGGGTAAAATATTAGCGGGATGCTAGCTGAGAGCGATCACTTATGTATCACTGAACAGGTGACATAATATATTATGGCGATTGACACCATACCTAATTGCTACTATACCGTCAACATAAAGGGTAAAATATTAGCGGGATGCTAGCTGCGAGCGATCACTTATGTATCACTGAACAGGTGACATAATATATTATGGCGATTGACACCATACCTAATTGCTACTATACCGTCAACATAAAGGGTAAAATATTAGCGGGATGCTAGCTGCGAGCGATCACTTATGTATCACTGAACAGGTGACATAATATACTATGGCGATTGACACCATACCTGGTTGCTACTACCGTCAACATAAAGGGTAAAATATTAGCGGGATGCTAGCTGAGAGCGATCACTTATGTATCACTGAACAGGTGACATAATATACTATGGCGATTGACACCATACCTGGTTGCTACTATACCGTCAACATAAAGGGTAAAATATTAGCGGGATGCTAGCTGCGAGCGATCACTTATGTATCACTGAACAGGTGACATAATATATACTATGGCGATTGACACCATACCTGGTTGCTACTACCGTCAACATAAAGGGTAAAATATTAGCGGGATGCTAGCTGAGAGCGATCACTTATGTATCACTGAACAGGTGACATAATATACTATGGCGATTGACACCATACCTAATTGCTACTACCGTCAACATAAAGGGTAAAATATTAGCGGGATGCTAGCTGAGAGCGATCACTTATGTATCACTGAACAGGTGACATAATATATTATGGCGATTGACACCATACCTGGTTGCTACTACCGTCAACATAAAGGGTAAAATATTAGCGGGATGCTAGCTGCGAGCGATCACTTATGTATCACTGAACAGGTGACATAATATACTATGGCGATTGACACCATACCTAATTGCTACTATACCGTCAACATAAAGGGTAAAATATTAGCGGGATACTAGCTGCGAGCGATCACTTATGTATCACTGAACAGGTGACATAATATACTATGGCGATTGACACCATACCTAATTGCTACTACCGTCAACATAAAGGGTAAAATATTAGCGGGATGCTAGCTGAGATCGATCACTTATGTATCACTGAACAGGTGACATAATATATACTATGGCGATTGACACCATACCTAATTGCTACTACCGTCAACATAAAGGGTAAAATATTAGCGGGATGCTAGCTGAGAGTGATCACTTATGTATCACTGAACAGGTGACATAATAATATACTATGGCGATTGACACCATACCTAATTGCTACTATACCGTCAACATAAAGGGTAAAATATTAGCGGGATGCTAGCTGAGATCGATCACTTATGTATCACTGAACAGGTGACATAATATATTATGGCGATTGACACCATACCTAATTGCTACTATACCGTCAACATAAAGGGTAAAATATTAGCGGGATGCTAGCTGCGAGCGATCACTTATGTATCACTGAACAGGTGACATAATATATTATGGCGATTGACACCATACCTAATTGCTACTATACCGTCAACATAAAGGGTAAAATATTGGCGGGATGCTAGCTGAGAGCGATCACTTATGTATCACTGAACAGGTGACATAATATATACTATGGCGATTGACACCATACCTAATTGCTACTACCGTCAACATAAAGGGTAAAATATTAGCGGGATGCTAGCTGAGAGCGATCACTTATGTATCACTGAACAGGTGACATAATAATATACTATGGCGATTGACACCATACCTAATTGCTACTATACCGTCAACATAAAGGGTAAAATATTAGCGGGATGCTAGCTGAGATCGATCACTTATGTATCACTGAACAGGTGACATAATATATTATGGCGATTGACACCATACCTAATTGCTACTATACCGTCAACATAAAGGGTAAAATATTAGCGGGATGCTAGCTGAGAGCGATCACTTATGTATCACTGAACAGGTGACATAATATATACTATGGCGATTGACACCATACCTGGTTGCTACTACCGTCAACATAAAGGGTAAAATATTAGCGGGATGCTAGCTGAGAGTGATCACTTATGTATCACTGAACAGGTGACATAATAATATACTATGGCGATTGACACCATACCTAATTGCTACTATACCGTCAACATAAAGGGTAAAATATTAGCGGGATGCTAGCTGAGATCGATCACTTATGTATCACTGAACAGGTGACATAATATATACTATGGCGATTGACACCATACCTAATTGCTACTATACCGTCAACATAAAGGGTAAAATATTAGCGGGATGCTAGCTGAGAGCGATCACTTATGTATCACTGAACAGGTGACATAATATACTATGGCGATTGACACCATACCTAATTGCTACTATACCGTCAACATAAAGGGTAAAATATTAGCGGGATGCTTGCTGAGAGCGATCACTTATGTATCACTGAACAGGTGACATATATACTATGGCGATTGACACCATACCTAATTGCTACTACCGTCAACATAAAGGGTAAAATATTGCGGTTTATACTTTAAATGAAAGTCTATTCTATGACGTTTGCACCTCGGGCTTCCTCTTTTTTGTGCCATGGAAACGGAATAGAACTCGCGGGGGTTACAGATTTGACAACATGGCAGAAAAGTTTCTCCAGACTCTTCTGAACATTTTGATATATGATTTGTCCATTTGAAACATCTGTCCTACCGTTAAAAAGATCACTTTTGGCTGCATGGCCTCTATACTGTAAGTTGGATACATGTTATTTCTACCATGTATGTATATGGTACACAAAAATATGTTACTATAAGAATGCATATGAAATAACACTTATTACAGATTTGACAACATGGCAGAAAAGTTTCTCTTCTGAACATTTTGATATATGATTTGTACATTTGAAACATCTGTTCTACAAAACCGTTAAATGGATCACTTTTGGCTGCATGGCCTCTATACTGTACAGTTGGATACATGTCATTTTAACCCACCATGTTTGTATACATGCCCGTAACCAGGATTTATTTGGGGGCTGACTTTGAAAAAAAAATTGACCTTTTGGGGGATTTTGAAAAAATGGACTTTGTTTCCAAAATTTGGAACAATAAGATTGCATGAAATAACACCTATTTAAAAGCAGTAACTATTAATGGGTACAATAATAGGTCCTTGATTTTATAGTTATGGCACTTGTCATTATTTTGAACCATTCTTCAAGTTTTTATTCCATGAATGAAGACTGATGCTGCATATTAAAGTCATTTCAATGTGTGCATGAACAGTTTGATATTTCCCTTTAAAACTATATATGCGTGAATTTAGTAATCACAGTAAAAGCACAGTAAAAAGAATTATATATTTTATGATAATTAATATGACTTACCCCAAGAAAAAGTTGGTCAAACATGAAGGCTGCTGTAGATATTTGATATGCAGAGTATAGAGGTGTGCATATGTATGCTTGAGCCAGGGGTAAACATGAACATGACCAGAGTACTAAATGAGGAAGTAGGGTACAGCTACACCGTAAATTGCATGTAAATATATTAATAAATACTACATGTACAAATAACGGGTTACCAAAATCAAACCAATGAACCATGCATAACCATGACAGGTTACTGAACTTGATCGAGCGGTATTTCTTTAGTTATTTGTTAAGTTTCTTTCAATCTGTATTGTTCTATTGCTTTGCGTAAAGTCTGCAATTGCTGCATAGGTAGGGAATGGGGGTCAATGTCATTCTACCAAGAAAAAGTGTAATGTTATAATCAGACCATCCTCCTTTAAGGCAGACTTCCAGTGCAGTTGATGGATTGAAAACAATTAGAATTCTTCAAAATAGAAAACTTGTTTTTCTATTCCATATTTGGAATTGATAAGAAGTGACATACTGACATCATAGAAGTCAAAGAGAATGATTTAAATTTGCTCTTGTTTATAGATTTTGTTTTGTATTTGTGACCCAAACAAGCAAACTGAGGACATAGTTTAAAACTTAAATATTGCATTTTGTGAATTTGTTATAACAATTTGTTATATATCTGCTTGTTACCTCATTAATAAGTAGGCCTAATAAATTTGTGACACAGTCCTCAGTCCTCACTTTTCTTGATCAGATCACACAAATTTACATATTCTAAAAGTAGAGATTTTTGTGCAAAATTTATTTTTGCATACAAGGCAGTTACTGTCAGGCCCATAACCAGGATTTATTTGGGGGGTGGCTGGTTTTGAAAAAGTGGACCTTTTTTCAAAGTTTTGACATTGTTGGACTAGCGAGGGGGTGGATGTTGAAAAAGTGGAATTTTTTGTCATAATTTGGACCTTTTTTGACCAAAAAGGGATAAAAAAACCCTATTTTTTTGCTCATTACGCTCGCAAATGGGACTTTTTGAGTCAAAAACTCTGCCTGCAGCACCTCTGGTTACGGGCCTGGTTACTGTGAATATAACAACACTCAAATATATAGTGTAAATAGGTCATGTAAGAAAACAGTTAAACCATTCAAAAGTGGCAAAGTGCAAAAAATTAATCCAAAAAAATGTCCACATTTACAGTATTTGACAATATGGGCTATTCCAGTTGAAATCCATACACCCCGTATGGAAGACATGACTTTAGTCTCCTACACAAGGAGTGTGAATTTCAATTGGGGTTACCTGAATGGGTGACTCCATTTGAAATCTACACCCCCTGTATTTTCATGCCATAATATAACATTTTACGACCATACTGGCATGTGTAATTTCTGAGATAATCAATGGTCTAAATCATTTTATTTTCATTTCCATTTTCAGAACCAGCTTCTCCTGAGGACTGTTGAATATGTCTCTACTGCCCTCATTGTTTAAGTGCCTGTGTACTGAAGCTGTTTTATCTACTAACCCGAGTAAATCTTTGACAAGTTGCAGGTTTGTTTACCTTGTTTGTTTGTTAGTCTTTTGTTTGCTTGTTTGTTTGGGTTGTGACTGTTGCATTTGTGTCTACTGCTCTCATTGTTGAAGTAACTGTACAGTGTGGTCCTTGTAAAAATCCTTTAGGGGTCCAAGAATTTTACATCTTGGGGCATATCGGGGTCAGTTGTTGAAGTTTTTAAAAATCCCAGTGGGCATCATTTTGGACCTGTGTTACCACACATTGCATGCAAAGTGCACAAAAACACTGAGAAATTTGTTGTTTACCAGGCTATTTTAGTCAAAAATAAAGGTGAAATTTTTGTGAGTGTTTGAAATGTTCTGGGAATTGATTTTAGGGGAGTTGAATGTTCTTTTAGGGGTTGATAACCAAATCACAGGGGGTCCGTGCAAGTACACTGTGTTTGTGTACAAGTTATTTTATCTATTTACCAGAAATCCAGAATCAATATTTGAAAAGTTGCGGCACACTTTGTTTGTTTGTTTCTTTCTTTACTCATTTGAGACTCTTGCATCTGTGTCTACTGCCCTCATTGTAGTAGTAGGCCTAGGGCCTGTGTACAAAAGCTATTTTATTTTACCACGGCTGTTTGATGTACCGGTATATAGAATTGACTTCATTATTAACTAAATGCAAACTATAGATGGCGCTATTTATCCTAAATCATATTTTATCAATCAATAAAAGGAATTATTTGTATTAAAAGCTTGAAAGGGTAATTTCCAGTAACTAAATAGTGCCACCAATTTTGGCATCGAAAAAGCTTTAAAAAATACTATAAAAGTGAATAATTTTGTAAAAGAGGGGCAGTGGCTCCGGAACCGGGGGGGGGGGGAGGGGGGCAGCCCCCTCAATCCTTTTGGGGGGGGGCCCAAGTACCCTAGGGCCCCCAATAATCTAAGGTAAAATTCATAATTTTAGGGTAAAATTCAAAAAGTAAGGATAAAATTCATAATTTTAAGGTACTTCATAATTTCAGGTATAATTCGAAATGTAAGATATAGATAGAATTCATGTAAAAATGTACACATTTCGAAAGCTTCCGCACCCACCCCCTCCTGCACCCACAGCATTCTGCGTTCCAGAGCAAGCCCAAAAATTTGCCCCCCCCCAATACAATATTAAAAATCTTCCGGAGCCTCTGAGGGGAAATTAAAGTCGAGAGCGACTCAAAAGCATCTGTATACATTAGCATGATATCACTTTTAGGTGTTTAAGCCTAAAATTTGGTTATACATGAGGTTTTGTTTGAAAATGTAATAAATGATCCCATCAAACAACCGTGTCACCCAAGTTGCAGGTTTGTTTGTTCATTGCTCATTATTTTGATCTGGGTCTATTGCCCTCATTTTTGCTTAAACATGTTAAAGTACAAAAGCTTTAACAGTTTAAAATTGTTCCTTTATCTCGTTTCAGTTATGGCATCTTATCACAGGCAAACTGGGTTTCATCGATACCAGAGATCTTATAATCAGCCTTTAATGAATCTACAACTTCAGGATATTTAAAGGACACTTTGAGTCTTTGCTTGGGAATCCTCGGATGATGCCTTGCGGTCCTTGAGGTATGTGGTTAGTTGACCATTTGGTATCACCTGAAACAGTGTATTTGCTAGAAATGGAGGTTTGCCCATCATTTGAATAATTTCAATACAATTGCCTGTCCCTAATTGATCTTGAAAGCTTTATCCAGACATCTACAGCTTATTGGTGATTCAAATAGTTCAAATAATGTGTTGCTATAACCTTGTTTTGTAAACCTGGTGTACTGAAAAGCACATTTTTCTCAACTGTTTTAATTAGAAACTGCCCTTCCAAAATGATGGGCAGGTTGGCTAGCTAAGACACTGACCTGAAGGAATGATTTGTTTGAGAGTATTCTTTGAGTTTTAAAAATGGGAAGTTCCCCTTTAATCATATACCCAAAATATTGACACCATGATATTTGGTAAATAGTATTTTGCACAATATTATTGTATGCATATGCAAATTAGTGTTTATTTAATTAATATAACAAGTCGGCAGACTAAATAAACAAGCGATTAAAAAATGTGGAATTTACAATGTCAAAGGTTTATTTGTTCAGTCCATTATTTGGTGGTATCACTAGGGTCTCATACATTCTCATATTTCAGGACACAGTTCTTTAACCCCAATATGTTTGTATATTCATAACATGGACTTTGAAAGTGTTGGGTACAAAAACTCATAATCCACAACTTGAGGTCAAATTTTGAGCCTGTACTGTTAAAGGGCAGTTAATGAACTGTATGGAAGACATGGCTTTAATCTTTCACACAGGGAGTGTGAATTTCAAATGGAGTCACCCAGGTAGGTAACCCTATTTGAAATCAACACTCCCTCCCTATGTAAAGGATTAAAGTCATGTCTTCCATAGGGGTACATGTATTTCAAATAGAATAGCCCATTGTATGATTCAATTGAATTGCTTCTATGATTTACATAATTATTTGCTACAAATGGATACTACTAATATTAACTGATATAAAGCACCCACACTGAAAACATAAACTAGTCAGGCAGCTGCTTGACTACCTTTAAACTAGTCAGACTGGCTAGTCAAGCTGGCTTGACTAGCTGTTATATAGATTAGTCAAACCTGCAATTCGAACTTTAAAATTTGGCTTGACTAACCTAAAGCTAGTCAAGCCTGTTTGACCAACGATATATGTTGTGCCCGACTAGTTTACAATATCTAACGGACAAACTAATCATGCAGGCTTGACTACATGTAGCTTCAGGTCAGTCAAGCCAGCTTATGTAGCTTTAGATTAGTCAAGCCGGCTTGACTAGCCTTAGGTTATGATACAATTCATACACATTTACTGCTATGTAGGCACACTCCGACCCAAAGTGAACCAAATGGGGACCATCTGGACTAACGTAAAGTTAGTCATACTGACCAATTTATAGTTTCAGTGCACTTTTACTCAAAGTAAAACAGAGTCTTGGTTGTATGATACAATTCATGAATTCGTACACATTTACTGATATGTAGGCACACCCTGACCCAAAGTGAGTCTTGGTTGTATGATACAATTCATACACATTTACTGATATATAGGCACCCACTGGTCAACTCAAAGTGAAACCACAGTCTTCATTGTATGATACAATTCATACACATTTACTGATATGTAGGCACACCCCGACCCAAAGTGAACCAGAGTCTTGGTTGTATGATACAGTTCATACACATTTACTGATATCATATGTAGGCACACCCCGACCCAAAGTGAACCAGAGTTTTAGTTATGATTCAATTCATACACATGTTTGTAGGCACACCCCGGCCCAAATTGAACCAGAGTTTTGGTTGTATGATACAATTCATACACATTTACTGATATGTAGGCACACCCCGACCCAAAGTGAAACAGTCTTGGTTGTATGATACAATGCATACACATTTACTGATTTGGGGGCACCCCCGACCCAAAGTGAACCAGAGTCTTGGTTGTATGATACAATTCATACACATTTACTGATATGTAGGCACACCCCAACCCAAAGTGAACCAGAGTCCTGGTTGTATGATACAATTCATACACATTTACTGATATGTAGGCACACCCCAACCCAAAGTGAACCAGAGTCTTGGTTGTATGATACAATTCATACACATTTACTGATATGTAGGCACACCCATGACCCAAAGTGAACCAGAGTCTTGGTTGTATGATACAATGCATACACATTTACTGATATATGAAGGCACACCCCCAACCCAAAGTGAACCAGAGTCTTGGTTGTATGATACAATTCATACACATTTACTGATATGTAGGCACACCCCGACCCAAAGTGAACCAGAGTTTTGGTTATGATTCAATTCATACACATGTTTGTAGGCACACCCCGGCCCAAATTGAACCAGAGTTTTGGTCGTATGATACAATTCATACACATTTACTGATATGTAGGCACACCCGACCAAAAGTGGACCCGAGTCTTGGTTGTATGATACAATTCATAAACATTTATTGATATGTAGGCACGCTGTGACCCAAAGTGGACCAGAGTCTTGGTTGTATGATACAATTCATACACATTTACTGATATATCGCTCATTCTACAAAATCCGGTGCCAATCCACTAAAAAAATAGAAAAAAATAAAGTTGTTCAAAAAGACCTGCTTTTTGCGTTTTTTAAGAGTAAATGTATCACTACTTTCAGATGTAAAAAATTGCCAACACCACTTGCATATTTTTCTTTCAGGAAGTCATGATGTTTTTTAACACTAAAACTCAATGTAATGTGAGCTACGTTACCGACTACAAAAAGGGCTGGTTTTACTCAATCCAAGGTCATAAAAAGCAAATTAAAGATCACTTGAGTGAAATGTAAAATAGATTACACCATTTCATAGAAGTTTTGAAGATGCGTAAAGGAGTGTGTAACGTAGCTCACAGTAACGTAGTTCACTGGTTTTTAATGTGATTTGCGAACGTTAGAAGGTTATGTCGGTTAATTCTAATATAAATGGTGTTTGACCACTGGTAGCTTTCACATATTATTAGGAAGTACATGTAATACAAGTGCATACTATAGAATCCTGGTAACGTAGCTCACCAATCTTAACATGGTCGGTCGAAATTTCAATATTTACAACATTTCTATGCCAAAAATGCTACAGCATCACGATTTTTACTGTGATTTTTAAAAACCTATGAGTGTTTCCTTTCAAAAACCGCAAATTACATTGATACCTCTGTTTTACTTCTTTCCAATAACGTGTGTTAAAAAGGGGTAACGTAGCTCACAGCGTTTTGGTGGAAAGTGCAATTTATTTTAGAATTACACAAAGACGTTTTAATCACTAAAAAGTAATGTTGATAAACAATATGATGGTGGGTTATCTAATTAAAAAACAACAAATATGTAAAGAAATCGCATTTATTCAAAGAAAATATTCATGGTTAGATGTGACACTTGAGCAGTGGAAACGCATTTTTAGCGATTTTTGAGCCTTTGCGAGGGTTAATCAGGCTGAAGAAAGCATTCAAAGTATGGAAAACTATATATGTCCGTGTAGATCTCGTTGAGTTCTACCAGAAAAACAACATATTTGATGCCCTAAATGCTCGACAAAGTTTTTGTGGACCAAAGAATGGAAAAAAGGCTATTGGCACCGGATTTTGTAGAATGAGCGATATAGGCACCCACAGGTCAACACAAAGTGAAAACACAGTCCTCGTTGTATGATACAATTATTCATACTTTAACTGATATATAGGAACAAATCGACT
The DNA here is from genome assembly GCF_039555335.1 of Amphiura filiformis. Taxonomy (NCBI): domain Eukaryota; kingdom Metazoa; phylum Echinodermata; class Ophiuroidea; order Amphilepidida; family Amphiuridae; genus Amphiura; species Amphiura filiformis. The sequence goes on from NC_092641.1 coordinate 24,934,386, forward strand.
CAAAGTGAAAAGGAAGTCTTGGTTGTATGATACAATTCATACACATTTTATGATAATGATTTGAACACAATTATGTTTCAGTCCTGCATTGTAGGTTTGCTTACATGTATGTTACAATACACACACACACTTATTTTGTTACTATTGTACAATTTTTACCATTGATTAATGTAATAGAAAGGATTATTTAAAGTAATAACCACATCTTATGCAGAGAGATACTTATTGTATGAAAAATGGTTCAGAAATTGTAAATTATTTGGATCTTATAGCTTGTGTTGCAATTTGATGAATTGTAAAATATAATATGGAAACTGTTGGGTAACAATCATTTTGATGTAGTCTGCAATGTACTCATCTTAAATGGAATATTGGGGAGGGGGGGGGGCAAGATATCTCACAGGAAGGGCAGAACCACTCTTTGGCTGATCCTTCCAGTAATCCTATGCCAAATTCACCTCCAAAAACAGTCTTTTTAAAAACAAAAATTCAACCTTGTTGGGCTTATTTTATTATTGTTCTGGGCTTGTTTTTTCCTTTTCTTTTTTAGGATGTTCAAATTGTTGAATTCTTAGATATAGCGTAATCTTTATAATAGTCACATAACAAATGTACAGTATTAGAAAACAATGCATATTGCAGTGATTACATCAAAATTTAAGATATACACATAGGCCTATACAAAAGATACAATAGTAGTAATAATAAAAAAAATAATGTATGAAAACTTTAAAAGAGCTCTGCACTTGTACAAAGCCCTAAAAATTTTAAAATAAGTTAATCACGTGAGCATAAAATCATAGCTGAAAAACAAAACTTGCAACAGAGAATGATTAATGAACGCATATTACTTGTTGGGAGAGAAATTGGACAAAATAATGCACGCGCGCTGATGTTGATGCGTCTAATGCACGAGCCCCAAAGGGGGGGAAGTGCATTAGACAGAACAACATTAGGGCAAGTGCATTATTTTGTCTAATTTTCAGAGCAACAAGTAATACACCTTCATTAACTTACTCATACACGAGAAGAAGAAAAAAAAAGTTATTTTTCCTGTTCTTATAATGTTGGAAAATAGAAGCAAATATAAATGTATCAACCTGCCCGAAAAATTAATTGATCCTACGCGACACGAACCCCCGCGAAACACTGCGCATAGTACGTGGAGTGCACAATATACACAATCAATGCATGTTTCGTATTTTTCTAACCGCTTTTCTGATTTTCTGCTTTGATATAGGAGTGAATGAAAACATAATAGGGTAGGTGCAGGTAATATGGGACAGCAGGTAATATGGGACACCTGTTTTCATTTTAACAAAAAGTAGCTTAGAGAAGGTACACACCTTAAGTTGATTTGTTAAGTGTTTAGAGACATCAATTGTGCTTCTAGAAATGCAGTTTTGGAGTCTGTGTATCAAACTCTTGGAAATCAATGCCAAAAGAGTGAAATTGCCCAAAATTTACGTCGTTTTTTGGCCTGATATAAAATCAATGACGCCACATTTTATGATTGTGTATCCAAATACTCTGGTACTGAGGGTGCATTTGTCACTTTTTATGATCTTTAGGTGATGGGTTAAGCTTATCAGCAGGTAAAATTCCACTGAAAAGTGGCACTTTCCTTTATAAATGATTATTTTCTCTGATTTTCAACTGAATGAGTGCAGGTAATATGGGACACATAGGAAATTGTGTGCATTGTCAATGCGAAAAGCAAAACTATTTAGAAAATTGAATTTTCTTGTTGAAATTTGCATTTAACATTCAAAATCATGTAACAAAAATGTTTTTAGAACAAAAGAGTGATTTTCTGAACATTTTGATTTTCACCATAGAGATAACACAGTGTCCCATATTACCTGCACATGCAGGTAATATGGGACACTTGACGATGACGTCATTTTGACGTCATAGCGTCCAAACAAACATAAAAACAAGATAACATTGCCTGTTTTATTAATCTTAAAGGACAGGTTGTTCATCATAACAATCTCTTTTGGGCATATCTTCTATAGTTTTTATGCACATAAGCTAAACGTCCTTAATGGTCCCATATTACCTGCAGGTACCCTAATGTAAATTGAATGCAAGACATAAGTGCTCACTTCAGCATCATCCATGGCATTGCCTGATGTGGATTAGCAGAGTCTTACAAAGTGTCACAAAATGTGGACCAGTTTAACAAAGTTTTGAAAATTGATGAGGGCCTGAGATTTCGAAACCAAGGGCCCGGTTCCTATCCTGTAGATTTTGGCTTATGGTCCAATGATTTGGTTAAAAAAAGTTAGAAAATGTTTTGAAAATTAGTACATCGGTGGGGAAAGTGGTAATGAATCAGTAGAAATTCATCCATGACATTACCTGTTGTTGATTTGAGTCTTACAATGTGTCACAAAATGTGGACCAGTATAACAAAGTTTCTAAATTGATGAGCGCCTGAGATTTCAAAACCAAGGGCCTGATTCTTGAAGATTTTGTTTTATTTTAGACTCTGTATCATGTTATAAGCAAGACATATCATCAGGGTCCACTGATTTGTGTGAACAATGAAAGCCATTGGGGGAGGGGAGAAATGGCAATGAATGAATAGAAATTGTTACATACCATCAGGTTCCAATGATTTGAAGAAAATTAGGCACATTGGGGAAAATGGCAGATTCAGCGGATGAATTGGGCTATTCCAGTTGAAATCCATACACCCCCTATGGAAGATATGACTGTAATCTCCCATGCAGGGGGTATAGATTTCAAATGGAGTCACCCATTCAGGTAAACCCATTTGATATTCACACTCCCTGTGTGGAAGATTAAAATTGTGACTTTCTAAGGGAGTATGGGTTGTAACTGGAACAGCCCAATAGTAGAAATTGTTACATCTGTCAGTTCAATTTTTAAATCAAATAACATGCACGTATATTTGGTGGGGGGCTTTGTGGGCGCCAGCCCCCTGGAGTAAAAGCAATGGGCGGCCAAAATGAAGGGGTGGCGGAAGAAGAAGGGGCGGCAAAAACGAAGGGGGTGGTAAAAAGAATTAGTAAATAAAAAAGGGTGGAAAAATTTGATAAAGCATAAAATTTTTTGAAAAAATGGTACTCTACATCAAAATGTGCTGCTTTTAGGGTGCTAGCGCCTGAAACCCTTTTTTTTTTTTTTTTTTTTTTTGAGGAAGGGCAGCAAAATTGAATTTTCTTCAGCCCCCCCCCCCCCGGTACGCCACTGAATAATTCTGATTAAAATCATCATGGGAATACAAGAACCAAAAATGATTCACTTTAGAAAGTTTACATTAAAAAAAAGCAAAAATAAAAAGCAGTAAAATAACAAATTTTGTTGAAATTTGGCATGAAATAAGTACATTTGGGGTAAAAATCCACATTGCTTAGAGAGAGGCCAATATCCAGTGCAGCACAGAATTTCACATCACAAAAACTATTGGGTCCTAACATCTTTTCCTGTTAACTTTTGACATGAGCGTATTTTAAGCGATAAGTTTGCATTGCATATTAACTGCATTGAAAGGCACTGTCTATGATTGGCTGCTGAGGCGATTTGCTGTTGCTGAGTGGAAATTTATGAGTGTACTTTACCCCGTATGCATTGTTAGCTCTGACTTTGCAACATCACAATTTAGCTTAAGGTTAAATGAGATCAAATATTGCTTTCCCTACTGGAAAAATATATTGTGACTTTACACGTAAGAAAACATCTGTACCTATCATGCTGAATAAAAAAAAAAAAAAAAAAATGTGTGAAAATGTGTTTTTTGGTCTATTTTGTAATGCTGTCAATGACCCGTATGTGACTTTGTTTACTCGTCCTCCACAACAGTCGCTAAGTAAAATTGATTGACAGGCAATTCTGTCACGTGGACAATTATTTCGATTGTCTAAAACACAGACGTCTAAAAGGATCACGTATTTTGTTAGCAGTCAAGCCGATTGCAAAAATTCTACGCCGCTGCACTCGTACTACAAGCTCTATTTAGTCTATGCGCACGCACGGCGTGGCCATGTTGAGCTCGATTCCAATCATGCCAATACTCGTCCCAAACCAAACTGGCCCTACCTATACATTCATTTTTATCTTGATTTATTTATTTGATTATTCGTTTTATTTAGTTATTTATTTATTTGCTTATTCGTTTGTTTTATTTATTTATTTATTTATTTATTTATTTGCTTATTCGTTTGTTTTATTTATTTATTTATTTATTTATTTATTTATTTATTTATTTATTTATTTATTTATTTATTTATTTGTTTGCTTATTCGTTTTTTTTAAATTTATTTATTTATTTATTTATTTATTTATTTATTTATTTATTTATTTGTTTGCTTATTCGTTTTTTTTTTTTATTTATTTATTTATTTATTTATTTATTTATTTATTTGTTTGCTTATTCGTTTTTTTTAAATTTATTTATTTATTTATTTATTTATTTATTTATTTATTTATTTATTTATTTATTTATTTATTTATTTATTTATTTATTTATTTATTTATTTATTTATTTATTTATTTAAAATTGCCCCCCCCTTTCCTCCCCAATTTTACCCTCACCCAGGGCTCATAATTTATATTGCACACCCTGACCATGTTAGAATTGGGTTACCAAATATTTGTCATGTGCAAAGGGCAGGATTTGTTGGCAAGCGGAGAGGGCGGGGACTGGGGAAAGGATTTTATGGGCCCGGGTTTATGGACATGCCGGGGGAAGCAGTATTTTTGTCAGGCCATTTTCAAATTTTTACATTTAGCCTGATGCAAAATGGGAGGCCTTAAAAGTTTTGACCCTCCTACTAAGGGGGGCCCTGAAAAAATTGACCACAAATTTTTCCGGGAAAATTGAGCTTTTCTGATGATGGGTTGACCCATAATTTTCATGTCAAAAAAGAAAAGGGGGTGGGCCCTGAAATTTTTGAGACCTGAAAAGGGGGGGGCAAACAATTTTCGTGATAAAATTTTGTTGCATCAGGCCCCCTTAACAAGTGTTTGTGAACGGTAGGCCTATTATTTGAGGACTTTTTGTAATTCTATAATTTTCATTTATTCATTTTTATTATTTTGTTTTATTTATTTCATATATCCTAGGCCTATATTTAGGAGAGAGGGAGAGAGAGAGTGAAAGAGAGAGATGAGAGAGAGAGTGGGCAGGAGAAAGAAGTGGAGGAAGAAAACGGCACAGAAATTGGACACAGTTGTTTGTCATATCATATAGCAGGGCAAATCGGAATTGGGCCGAACTGGTTCTTGGCCATGCGGACATAAGCAGGCGGTGGTGGAAGCGATATCGCAATTTTTGACGTCGCAATATCATGAAATCTTCACAAACAAATTTAAATTTGTTATGTGGTGTCAAAGCAAAATTATCTTACTCTAAAACCGTTGGGGTACGACAATGTACCACACTGTACGTATGTTATTTTTCAATAAATGCTAACCGTGTATTTTGAATGGGGCTGTCAGCCTTGTATTTTCGCCAGCCTCGAACGTCACGTGTCGCTTGACCTATGCCGCCTGATGAGCGCGCTACGTCATTGGGATGCGAGTTGTCGGTATCATACGATACAACGTGTGTGTGTTGTGCTGGCTTGAATTCTCGAGGAAATAATATAAAATGGTCCGTATTTCCACATTTTTGATGAAAAAGTAAGTATTTAATTTTTGATTAGAATGTCATGCTAATCATGAATAACCATGTCCATTGTGCTGTGTCAGGATTGGACTGAAATTCCCAACCGACGCTAAGCTAAGCCACGCAGCAAATAATGTGAACAACAAAGAGACAGAATAATGTCACGCAACAAAAGGATTATAATAAATACTTCAAAAAAAGTTCTCTTATACGCATGAAAAATAAATAAATATCACAATGGCAATAACGGTTAAATATATTATGACTAGTCAGATGAACCTAAATAATGAGTATACTCAATTTACTTAATCACTCGCGATAAAAAAATATACCAAGTGCACTTGGAAAGGATACGTTTTAAACGTCGTTATATGACTAGAGTTCCATCACAACGTTGGCAGTTATACAGTGCGTTGAATCCATTCTCAATGATGCCACAACACGTAGCCACGCCTAGTTCAACCAACGGTTAATTACATGGAATGCAGAATGTCGACGAAAACAACGGTTCCCAACGTCAAAGTCCAAGAGTAGAGTATACACACCCATGTACGGCTGTATAAATACAATTAATGAATCCGTGACTAGGATTTGTTTTCAAGTTCATATGATAAACTTCACACAATATTCTATCTGGAAGACTTTCATATTTCCAAATGAGCCACAAGAATTTACTATTGACTTCTTTCTTTGATTAATGAAAGATATGGAACTTCTTTACAACATTCACACACGGCTAGTTCCACAAGATATGTTTTAAATTCCTGAAGTTTATGTCTCTACAGCAGGATGATTTAAATTGTCAATCTCGACACAAAATTACATGATATGTTGAACACCAATTCAACTATGTTTAATTTGGAACTTTATACTGAATGCAGAATTTATCACACTATGAAAATCTAAATTTGATTTTCCCGCCAAAACAATAATTTAACTATCACAAGCAAAGCTTTCTTTAAATAACTAATTCATCATTAAATCCACTTTATAATTTACAAACAATATTATTTTACTTACACGAACAATGTCCTAAACCAGCATGGTTCTCACAAAGTTGGAAAAGTCAAAGTGTCAGCTTCAACCACGACGACCATTTTAAACTTCGCCAAACCCGACTCAAACACAAGGCACAAATTAGCTTCTATTGCTGATTCTAGCTTCCATAAGACCTGGTATATCTTTCTGTATGAAGCATCGCAAACTGGTAAAGCCTTTTTAGTCATACGATGTTAGTAAAGAGAACTATCCATCATGCTGAATAAAACAACATTTCACTTCCTCAGTGAAATGGGCAGCAGATCTTATCTCAATCAGATGTTAAAATTGAATGCCCAGATTTCCTGTGAACATGCATCCACCAAGCCAAAGACTAATTTACATGACACACAAAAAATCTGAATATTGACAATACCTAAAGAATTGTCCACAAAAGAAATGGACTGACCTAGAATCCAGGTCTGACCACTACATACAATACACACACCACATCTAGATTGCAAGCTTCAGTGCACATACCTGCAACTAGATTTAAGGGATCATGACATTAAGGTGAATTACCCAGAAAACAATCCACTTTTATTTTAAGGGATCAACTCCAATTATGACATTTACGTCCCCTTAAACAAATTGTGGCTACACAATTTTCATATAACACAATCACCACTTAAAAATAAGTGGATTTACATTTTCCACAACTTACCATCTACCACTTAACCTTAAGCGGATTTACAGTTGTAACTGTGACCTGTCTTCACCAAGAAGATATATACTCAAAATTACTTTTCACATGACTCTTACCTTCTCCAATGTACATTGCACAAATTCTACCTTTGAATTTCCAATGCTACACAAAATTACACATCACCTTATTCATGTGAAATCCTGCTCATGTAGTCTGCGCCAATGTTGTCACTTCCCTTGATTGCCTCAATCCTGTAGTGATATGGTTGCAATGACAATGCCCAGCGCATTATCCGACCATTTGCAACTTTAGAACGCTTCACACATAGCAGTGGTTGATGATCTGTTTCTAAGACAAAGTCTCGTCCGTACAAATAAAGTTCTAACTTGCGAATTGCCCAGACAACGGCAAGACACTCTTTCTCCATTATCGCATATCCTCTCTGTGCTTTGTTCAACTTCTTACTTAAATATGCAAGTGGAAATTTGACACCTTCAAACTCCTGGAACAGGACAGCTCCGATCGCTACATCACTTGCATCTGTGCGTAGAATGAATTGACGATGGAAGTCTGGTAGATGTAGAATGGGTGCTTTTCCAAGCATACTCTTGAGGGTCTGAAATGCTAATTCTTGGCTTCTCTCCCAGTTGATTTTCGTTGGTTCACCAGCTTTCGTCTTGTCTGTCAATGGTACCGCTATGGCTCCAAAGTTCGGAATGTACTGCCTGTAGAAACCGGCAAGACCCAAAAACGACTTCAGCTGTGTTTTGGTCACAGGACGTGGAGCCTTCTGTATGACCTCCAACTTATCTAGATTTGGATGACGACATCCCTTCTCAACAGTATGACCTAGGAATTCGACGCGTTCAAAGCCGATATAGCACTTTGAAGGTTTAGCAGTCAAGTTCGCATCTCTAAGCCTCTTCATAAGTTCATTCAATTTCTCCAAGTGTTCTTCCCAAGTGACTGTATACACTAATATGTCATCTATATAGTTTACTACTTTGTCAAGATTGTTCAACAGCTTCCTCATAATCCTAGAAAATGTCGCAGGAGCGTTGACAAGCCCGAACGGCATTCTCCGGTATTGATACAACTGATCAAAAGCAAGGAACGCAGTAAGCGGTTTGGCATTCTCAGTCAGTGGAACTTGCCAATAACCCTTACTGAGGTCTAACTTTGAGAAATACTGTGCATCTCCCAATTGATCAAAGATTTCTTGAGGAGAAGGAATCCGCCTCTGCGTCAAATTCGGTAATCGCATTAATTTTGCGAGTGTCACAACATATTCGATTCTTACCATCTGCTTTCTTGACGACAACCAGCGGCGATGCATATGGACTAGTTGATGGTTCGATCACATCCAACTCCAACATTGTTTTGATTTCCTCCTTCACCGAGTCTCGTAAGGCATATGGAATAGGATATGGCTTAGTACGAACCGGTGTACTATCCATAAGTTTGATATCATGCGAACCTAGATGAGTAAACCCTGGTTTGTCGGTTAGGACACTACTATAGTTACCTAGCAATCTCTTCACTTCCAAACTCTGCTCTTCTGTCAAGTCTTGGTTGATATGTACATCAGCTATGGTTTCTTCAGCCTGAAAAGATGGAATCTGTAGAAGATCTTCATTTGTCAAAGACACATCATCTTCCTCTGACATTGCTGACTCTTCTTGTACTTCACTTTCAATGATGGCACTACACGCAATCTGTAAAAGACCAGCCACTACCTTGGATGGTTGATCAGTATCTCTACGAAAATACTTCTTCAGTAAATTTGCATGAAATGTCTTCACCTTGGTACCGAAATCCACCTTGTAATCCATACTACCTACTTTACCTACCACAGGAAATGGACCCTTCCAATGTAATAGAAGTTTGTTATGGTCTGAAGGGAGCAACAACAATACCTCATCTCCGACATCAAATTTCCGAGCCTTAGCCTTTCTGTCATAGTACATCTTGTACTTACCTTGAGACTTCTTCATCTCTTCCCTAGCAAGATCACATGTTTTCTGCAACCTATCCTGCAGATCCAGAACATACTCAAATGTGGTCTTGGTTTCTGGTTCTTCTATCTGACCTGTCCAGAACTCCTTTAACATACCAAGAGGACCTCTCACAGATCGACCATACAAAAGATCAAACGGAGAAAACCCAGTACTAGCATGAGGGGTTTCTCTGTACGCAAAAAGTAAAGCATTGATATACCTATCCCAATCACGAGGACGTTCTTCACACATCTTTCTCAGAGAAGCTTTCAACACACCATTGAACCTTTCACACATACCATTTGTCATCGGATGCCAAGCAGTTGTGGTTAACTGACGGATAGATAACAATCTATTGACTTCAGCCATCACTTCAGAAGTGAATTGTCTACCTTGATCACTAAGTACCTCACGGGGAAAACCAACTCTTGAATAAATATCCAGCAGTGCCTCTGCTACTGATATCGAATCTATGTTACGAAGCGGAACTGCCTCAGGAAACCGAGTAGCGTAATCCACTACTGTAAGGATAAAACGATGACCTCGTTCTGTAGACGGAAAAATAGGACCAACAAGATCCATCGCTATACGACTGAATGGAACATCGATGATCGGCATACTACCAAGAGGAACCTTTGTCACTCTACCTTTGGGAAATCTTCGCTGACAGATATCACATGATCTACATAATCTACCAATGTCTGCTTGTGCACCAGGCCAAAAGAAATGTTTCAAGACCTTGAGAGTGGTTTTATTCACACCAGCATGTCCTCCTAAGAGCGTTTCATGAGCCAACTTCATAACTTGCATACGAAATGGTTGAGGAACAACAACTTGGTTGAGACTTTCACCAAAGTTGACAGATGGAGACTGAAATTCACGGAACAAAATACCATCCTTACACACAAACTTTGATGTACCACCACAACGACTCACCTTTACTTCACCCGATTCTGCTAACTCGCGAATCTTATTCAAACTTGGATCATCAGCCTGAGCCTTTTGCAACTCATCAGCAGAAATAATCTCAGTAACTACCTTTGGTACCTTAAGAGCTTTCTTGAGTTTCTCACTTGCCACCTTTTGACTACGAGTTTGTACAGCGTTCATCACATTACTAACTTCACCATGGACCTCGTCATCTGTGTTTACACTTGACTGACAACGTGGTTTCCAATCAGGATCAGGATCCTTAGGTTCACGTACCCCACGGAGATTATTACCCAAAATCAAATCGTACACCGGATCATTCATCACCAGAGCATGAACATGACCAGTGAAATATGGTGTATCAACATCCAGACATGCAACAGGAAAAGTTCTCACCGTACCATCAATGAGACGACATTTGTCATATACTCCAGTAAATTTCTCTTCTGGCACAAGTCTCTTCCTTACAGCTACCGCGTCACACCCAGAATCTCTCATCACCTGAACCTCCTTATTACCAAGAAAACCTTGAACGACCGGCATATCCTCTACTAAATTATCACTACACGCAGCACTCGCAAGAGGAAGTTTATGACCACAAGACATCGTTACATACGCATCGTCTGATTTCACACCTTCACCATACATTTCATTTGAGACCAGCAAACACGCAGATGCAGTCTGCACTCTGTTCTGTCCACAAGACTCACAACTACATGCAGTGCAAAGAGAAGATGAAGTATCAGTCGGATTTAACTTCTTACCTTGTTTACCTGATTTGTGTCCATGTGATGCACTTCCCTGTAAACTAGCAGCTTTCAAAGTAGGTCTAGTGCGGCGATAACAGTCTTTAGCTATGTGTCCTACTTTGTCACAACTAAAACACCTTCGTTGGTTACCTCCAGTATTCGTACTCTGCTTTGGATTAGTACCATGAGTGGGAGGGGTAGTGTTAGTCTTCTTACCTGAGGATTGTTGACCTTTTTGATGCGGTAACTTACCTCCAAAGGAAGCATTCCATCCACCTCTCGCCTCTATGTACTGTTCAGCCAATTGAGTCATTTCGGCAACATTTTTAGGTTTCCTTTCTTTTAAGAACAACGCCATGTCTTTGTTACAGCCAGCGACAAATTGCTCACGTATTAACAAGTCCGATAACCCAGCAAAATTCTTGGTTACAGCAGCCAGCTCTACCCACCTAATCAGATAGTTCTCCAATCTTGTCGCGAACTGTGGAGCACTTTCTGTTTGTTCAGGTTTAGCTGAACGGAACTTACTTCTAAATCCATCTTCGGTCATTTGATACGCTTTGAGTAATTCAGATTTTAGAACATCATAAGTATCAGTTGGTGCAAGCCTAGCATAAGTATCTAAACCCTTCCCATGCAACAATGCACTAATCGTATATAGAAGCAGAATTGCAAATGAGCCTATTGAACTTGAATACCTTACTGACACTATTTTGACACAACCAAACACTCTTCCAACAATGCGCAAAAATACGGACAAAATAGTCATCAATCTTGTTCACAAAATACTGGTAACTTTTGCTATTAGCTTTGTTTTTATTTCCCGGACGAGCCCCCACAAATGTCAGGATTGGACTGAAATTCCCAACCGACGCTAAGCTAAGCCACGCAGCAAATAATGTGAACAACAAAGAGACAGAATAATGTCACGCAACAAAAGGATTATAATAAATACTTCAAAAAAAGTTCTCTTATACGCATGAAAAATAAATAAATATCACAATGGCAATAACGGTTAAATATATTATGACTAGTCAGATGAACCTAAATAATGAGTATACTCAATTTACTTAATCACTCGCGATAAAAAAATATACCAAGTGCACTTGGAAAGGATACGTTTTAAACGTCGTTATATGACTAGAGTTCCATCACAACGTTGGCAGTTATACAGTGCGTTGAATCCATTCTCAATGATGCCACAACACGTAGCCACGCCTAGTTCAACCAACGGTTAATTACATGGAATGCAGAATGTCGACGAAAACAACGGTTCCCAACGTCAAAGTCCAAGAGTAGAGTATACACACCCATGTACGGCTGTATAAATACAATTAATGAATCCGTGACTAGGATTTGTTTTCAAGTTCATATGATAAACTTCACACAATATTCTATCTGGAAGACTTTCATATTTCCAAATGAGCCACAAGAATTTACTATTGACTTCTTTCTTTGATTAATGAAAGATATGGAACTTCTTTACAACATTCACACACGGCTAGTTCCACAAGATATGTTTTAAATTCCTGAAGTTTATGTCTCTACAGCAGGATGATTTAAATTGTCAATCTCGACACAAAATTACATGATATGTTGAACACCAATTCAACTATGTTTAATTTGGAACTTTATACTGAATGCAGAATTTATCACACTATGAAAATCTAAATTTGATTTTCCCGCCAAAACAATAATTTAACTATCACAAGCAAAGCTTTCTTTAAATAACTAATTCATCATTAAATCCACTTTATAATTTACAAACAATATTATTTTACTTACACGAACAATGTCTTAAACCAGCATGGTTCTCACAAAGTTGGAAAAGTCAAAGTGTCAGCTTCAACCACGACGACCATTTTAAACTTCGCCAAACCCGACTCAAACACAAGGCACAAATTAGCTTCTATTGCTGATTCTAGCTTCCATAAGACCTGGTATATCTTTCTGTATGAAGCATCGCAAACTGGTAAAGCCTTTTTAGTCATACGATGTTAGTAAAGAGAACTATCCATCATGCTGAATAAAACAACATTTCACTTCCTCAGTGAAATGGGCAGCAGATCTTATCTCAATCAGATGTTAAATTGAATGCCCAGATTTCCTGTGAACATGCATCCACCAAGCCAAAGACTAATTTACATGACACACAAAAAATCTGAATATTGACAATACCTAAAGAATTGTCCACAAAAGAAATGGACTGACCTAGAATCCAGGTCTGACCACTACATACAATACACACACCACATCTAGATTGCAAGCTTCAGTGCACATACCTGCAACTAGATTTAAGGGATCATGACATTAAGGTGAATTACCCAGAAAACAATCCACTTTTATTTTAAGGGATCAACTCCAATTATGACATGCTGTGAACAGATTGAACGATAAAGCTAAAACAATTCATTTTGTTCATGTGTATTTCTGTCATGGCCCATAACTCGAGATATTGAAATCCGTGAAAATGACAGCATCAATGTGACAAAACGCACAGATATTTAATTTTTGGCGAATCCTAGTAAAATTAGCATACCACGTGTTGTTTAAGGAGGTATCATAGAAATAATGTGGCTGAGAATTCTGGCGATTATATCATACACAAAAACAATATTATTGATGCAAAATGACAATAAAGTGGTACCAGATTTCACTCAAATTTTGTCAATGCATAAGCTTATAAAATAAAATCCACACAAGCTGTATTTTCAATTGATAGCAACATTATTATGTTGACCTGTTTATAATCTGCAGCCAAATCGAGAGAGAAATCGTGACTTGTATAAATAAATTATGGCCTCTGTCACAAAAATCTTCATGCTCATTATACATGAACAAAATTGAAACACTTTCAAAGTACATTTGTGCATGAGCTAGATTAATAAATAATAATTAATAATAATGCTTAGAATGTTAGCTTCGAGATGACCTATAATTTTTAGGCCTACGATGTTTACTTTCTGCAAAAAAAAAATGGTTTAGGTGGCTGCGTAACAGCCAATTTGAACCTGGAACCATCCAAATTCAGCGTAACCTTAACAATAATTTGGATTAGCTTAGATATCATAAAGTAGATGAAACATGTTTTCAATACGAATCCTATCCATCCGTGAACTTTGTCTTTTTTAAAGACACTTCTTGTTTATTAACAAGTGTGTTGGCAACTAGACCTGATAGGGTTAAAGTCCTTCTGTTACATTTTAGTATTGACATACTGAGCTGTGCTAAAAGCAGACATAGATTTACTTTAAACTATAAGAAAGTCAAAACAACTTTTAGCATCTATAAAATAAGCAAATCATCTTTTTTACATGTGTAATTGTTTTGGAAAATATTGGAGACAAGCTCAGTTCTTTCAAAATCACACTTATGTTCTTCGGGCTAGTTAGTGAGGCATTTAAAAAAATAACATTACAGTATAATAATGTAATGTATAATGTATATTATACACACTGAAAGAAACAAATCATCTTTTTTACACAAACTCAAGCTTTGTACAATAGAGGAAAATATATAAAAATTTTGGTGACCCGCTCGGTTCTCTCTAAACCCATTCTGTTTCAATAACACTATGACTGAAAGCCAGTCAGTGAGGCATTTATAAATAACATCACAGTATTATACAAATTACATCACATTTAAGGTCTTAAGGGCCATACAGACTCTAATAATTGGACATAGAATGTTTGATGTAACATATCTTTGCTATAATCTATTCCCATTCTATTTCCAGTAATGTTTAACTTCTAACGAATGTTTGATGATGTAAATTGATAATATATTATGTCAAATATCTGGTGGAACTATATTATCGATTTTACATCATCAAACATTTCACAAGTTACATCACAAAAGGTCTTAAGGGTCATACAGACTCTGAATATTGGACATATAGAATGTTTGATGTAACATGTCTTTGCTATAATATATTCCCATTCTATTTCCAGTAATGTTTAACTTCTAACGAATGTTTGATGATGTAAATTGATAATATATTATGTCAAATATCTGGTGGAACTATATTATCGATTTTACATCATCAAACATTTCACAAGTTACATCACAAAAGGTCTTAAGGGTCATACAGACTCTGAATATTGGACATAATAGAATGTTTGATGTAACATGTCTTTGCTATAATATTCCCATTCTATTTCAAGTAATGTTTAACTTCTATGAATGTTTGATGGTATAAAATCGATAATATATTACGTTATATTATCTAACATTCATTAGTTAAAAATTACTGGAAATATAATGGGAATAGATTAAATTACCAGGACATGTTACATCAAATATTCTACATCCATAGAGGTTGTGCGTGGAATTATTGATTGGCTCCAAACAAAGGATTTGAACTGGTGTCCTTCACCGTAATCAAAAATGGTCAAAATTAAAAAACAAAATGAAAAACTTGTCTTGGATATTGATATCTAGTTTTTAAAGATTAATAAAAATGTTTACTTAAGAATTGTGGGTCAATTTTTTTTTTTTTTTTAACTGAGCATTTTCCAAAATATGACATCACAGTTGGATTCATCAAGTCTTTGCAGTTTCTGCTACAAGGGGTATTTACACCCTCTGTGCAAGTTTCATATTGAAATAATGTGGTAGAGCATTGAAACTGCATGGACAAAACTATCTACTTGCACTGAATTACACGGACATTTAGAATGTCCAGTTTAGAATTAGAATCCTCAAATGCGGATACATTGACATTACTTTTGTGCAATAAAACAATCTCTGTCAACAGGGTTAAATGCTTTGTTAGCATCTATAAAAACAAGTAAATCAAATGAAAAACAAGCAAATCAAATGAACAAGCAAAGCAAATGAACGGCGACAAGGGGGTTTTCCAACTGAGTCACGTCTATGACCAATTGATCTTGAGGGCGTCATCATCTTCCGATGACGTCATACCATCCAACAAAGGATCAATTGGCATATACCATTGAGAAAGGTAACAGACCGGATTGCCAAAACTGTATGGAAAACATGAAATTTTTCTTGGAATTTTTACTATGAAAACTTTGAAATCAAGCAAATCATCTTTTTACACATATTTCTGCTTTGTACAACAGAGGAAAATGAAAATATTAGAAACAAGCTCAGTTCTTTCTATAAAGTCCATTCTGCTCTTCATTGATAACACTATGACTGAAAGCCAGTCAGTGAGGTATTTACAATGTCACATTATATACATATTACACAACTGAAATCAGTGTTTTTACATCCTTAACTCATTGGATCTCACCATTTTTACCCAATTTAGGAACAGAATCAATGAGATCCTCATGGTATTTTCCATCTAGATGTGTGTGGCGACGTGTTGTGTAGCGACGTGGTGTAGCAGTGAGTGAGTCTGTACCAAATACGATATGCAAAACCCTTACAAAAGAGAGCATGGCTCTGTTTTATGCATTTCTTTAAAAATTCCATCAATATAAATTTTATGCCATGGAACTACAATGTACAAGCAATGAATCTGAATTTATTCCACATAGTGGTAGTAGTGGTAATCATGACTTGTTCTGCATTTTTCTTCATAAGCATGGATACCCAATCAAAATCCAAGACCACCACCCCTGGCTTCCTCCTCCTCCCCCCCCCCACCCCCAAAGTTAGGGTCCACACATGGTGAGACATGATATCTTCCCTGCCTCTGTGTGCCTACCCCCTCCCCCCGGCCGACCTCCAGCCTCAATCTTTAAGTTAATAGGGATGTTGTGTACAAAACCTTTCTTTCACAAATAGTGTGAAACAAGAAAATACATAAGATACTCCCCCACCCCCAAAGATAAGGTCCACACATGGTGAGACATGATATCTTCACTGTCTCTGTGTGCCTACCCCTCCCCCGGCCTACCTCCAGCCTCAATCTTTTTAGTTAATAGGGATGTTGTGTACAAAACCATCCTTTCACAAATAGTGTGAAACAAGAAAATACATAAGATTGGCATTGTAAAGTCTAGCTCACAACTTTGCAACCAAGTATCTTAATTGATACTACTTGAATTTGATAATAAAAATAATAAAAACTTTGTTCTAAGCAATTGAGACCTCTACAAAGAATTTTATTTGATTCTCAATGCAAGAAAGGAAATGTTAACAATAAGGCACAAATGTGTCTGAATGGCATAACAAAAACATAGGGTAGGTAGGTTGGGATTTTATTTTTTATTAATAAAGTTTTAAAGTCACAGACAAGTTTATTTAAAATGCCCGCAGTATTCAAAAATCAAAATACTTCCTGTTTTCAGTGGTGTCTATTGGAACAAAATAATAATAATAATAAGTTTGTGTCTAAGCTTTTTAGAGGTTTTTATTTTATGTGAGAAAGGAAGAAAAGCAGTTAAGGGCTGGGGTATGAACGTTTGGACAGTATTTATTTTGGGACATTAGAGCACATCAGACATATCGAATTGCATTCTGAATACGAAGAATGTCATTCTGATATCAAATAATTTTGAATTTTGAAATTCGCAATTTAATACACATTTTATGGCAAATCATTAAAATTGATATTTTTGATATTTAACAGTACTTGAAGTAAACTTTATAAATCTGATGATTTTTTTCCCAAAACACCAAAAAAAATTAGGTCTTTTGGGAAAAAATCCATATCTTCAATATGAAAGGTCAAAATTTTCAATTGACCGTCGGCTTTTCCTCCCTGCTACATACACTTTAAGAATATATCATTAGATTTATATAATTTACTTCGAGGACTGCTATATATCAAAAATTCGAAAAATATCAAATTTTTATAATTTGTCATAAAATTTGTATTATATTGTGATTTTCAAAAATGAAAATTATTTGATATCAGAAAGACATGCTTCGTATTCAGAATACAATTCGATAGGTCTGAGGTGCTCTCATGTGCCACAAAAAATACTATCGAAACGCAATAAACGCTCATTTTAGATCCCTTAATTGACCTTCCAATCAGAGGATGATTTAAGGAAGCCCCATCATGCACTGCAAAAGTGTTATCACTAGAGTTTCAACTGCCACTTTACTTTTCAAATCCCATTGAACTCTGTGCAAAAGATGTTGTTTTAGAATTGTGCGTGTGTCATTATTACTTAGTCGATTTCAGAACAAAAGTGATGTGTGTTTAAAGGATAATTCACACCTTCTGCAGGTAACATAAAATGTGAAATCGACCAGCATCTTTACAGCGTTTTTTGTGTAAATATAACTGTACAAATTCAAATTAAACCATGCACGTGCAGTACGTCTATATGCAGTGGGCGAGTAGTGGTGTCAATTCATACCTGCCAACTACTCCGATTTTCGCAGAGTTACTCCGATTTCCCGAGTTTTAAACCCCCAAAAATCGGAGTACTCCGATTTTTTTTTTTTTAATTTAAATTTAATTCTTTTCGGCGACTTTGGAAAACCACTGGACCTATTCTGAAGTGCGAGGATCATTCACAGTTAATTTGAAAAAAAAATTGGGAAAAAATTACAGTTTGTTATCCTTCATATGCAAACCACTAACTAATGTTTACCTCTTCATCTAGCACTTATAAATGCATGGAAAACCAATGCATGTATAATAATGTGATAGATGAAGAGGTAAACATTAGTTAGTGGTTTCCATATTAAGGATAACAAACTGTAATTTTTTTGTAATTTTTTTCCAATTTTTTTCAAATTAACTGTGAATGATCCTCGCACTTCAGAATATGTCTAGTGGTTCTCCAAAGTCAACAAAAACTTGAGATGTTTTTTGTTAAATGGATTTTTTTTTCTGAATTTTTAACTTTGTATTGTGCATCATATCAGTGTCCTATCAGTCATGTAGGCCTTGTTATAAAGCCAAAAAATCGCTTCAACGAATGATCGTTAAGTACAAAAGTATAGGAAACTGCATTTTTCAAAGCACATTTTCTATGTGAAGGAAGCATATCTTTCAAACTTGTAAAAAACAGGTCCCAGAATGTTGGTTGCAGTCATCAAATATGTGTTGAAAGTTTGCCAGATATGGAGTATAAATACCTCCTCAAATACAAACCTTCAGAATAGGTCTAGAGGTTCTCTAAAGTCGCCAAAAACTTTGATAAAATTAAGAAAAAATTGATTTTTTTTTAAATGTTCACCTTTGTATTGTGCATCATATCAATGTCCTATTAGTCACATAGGCCTTGTTACAAAGCCAAAAAATCGCTTCAACGAATGATCATTATGTACAAAAGTATAGGAAACTGCATTTTTAAAAGCACATTTTCTGTGTGAAGGAAGCATATTTTTCAAACTTATAAAACAGGTCCCAGAATGTTTTTTCACATTTTTTTTCAAAGGTTGTAGTCATCAAATATGTGTTGAAATTGTTGCTAGATATGGAGTATAAATCCCTCCTCAAAGTGTATAAAAGCCTAGGGCTTCATTTTTACCTTGTTCTTTACAATCGCAAATTTCCAATTTGCGAGTGTTCTGTTTTTGGTCAGTTCTTACAATCGCAAATTTCCAATTTGCGAGTGTTCTGTTTTTGGTCAGTTCTTCTTTCTTTCTTTCTTTCTTTCTTTCTTTCTTTCTTCTGTCAAACTTTTAACGAGCCATTGTAGCCATATGCTTTAGGCCAATGTAACCATATTTGGTCACAAGGACCATTGGGTAGGGGCACAAATGTTACATGACCAACTCGAGGTCAAAGGTCATCCAAAGGTCATTATGGCCAAAATGTGATTTTCACTAAAAATGCTTCTTCTTCCACAAATTACATAATACAATGACGTCACTTGCATACCTGCATCGCCTTTAGCCAGTGTCTAAAAGTTGTACAAAGAATTGGGGTCAAAGGTCATTAAGGGGGGTAAAATCTTACATCCATAAGGGATATGGGGCTCAAACTCGTTAACAACAAATATCATGACCAGGGGAACATTTTACAGGGGTCAGGTCAAAGGTCAGCAGAGGTCATATTTTAGAAATGCATTTTCTGTACATCTGTAAGGGGTACGGGACTCACACTCTGTGACAACAAACTTGATGACCAGGGGAATATATTGGAACACTTTGCAGGGGTCAGGTTAAAGGTTATCTGGGGTCAAATCTTATAATTTCTTTTTCTGGACATCTGTAAGGGGTATGGGGCTCAAACTCAGTGATAACAGATCTCATGACCAGGGGAACATTTTGCAGGGGTCAGGTCAAAGGTCATGCAGAGGTCAAATTTTAGAAATGCATTTTTGGACATCTGCAATGGGTACGAGGCTCAATTTTGATGACAACAAACCTCGTGACCTGTTAAACATTAAGGTTAAAGGTCAGATCAAAAGGTCATTAAAGGGTTACATGCCTGGCGATTGTCTGCGCTCTGTGAGCGCAAATTATCTCTAGTTCTTTCTTTCTTTCTTTCTTTCTTTCTTTCTTCTGTCAAACTTTTAACGAGCCATCGTAGCCATATGCTTTAGGCTAATGTGACCATATTTGGTCACAAGGACCATTGGGTGGGGGCACAAATGTTACATGACCAACTCGGGGTCAAAGGTCATCCAAAGGTCATTATGGCCAAAATGAGATTTTCACTAAAAATGCTTCTTCTTCCATAAATTACATAACACAATGTCGTCACTCGCATACCTGTATTGCCTTTAGCCAGTGTCTAAAAGTTGTACAAAGAATTGGGGTCAAAGGTCATTAAGGGGGGGAAAATCTTACAATTGCAATATCTCAACATCCGTAAGGGGTGTGGGTCTCAAACTCGGTGACAACAAATCTCATGACCAGAGGAACATTTTACAGGGGTCAGGTCAAAGGTCATGCAGAGGTCAAATTTTAGAAATGCATTTTCTGTACATCTGTAAGGGGTGCAGGACTCAAACTCAGTGACAACAAACTTAATGACCAGGGAAATATTTTGGAACACTTTGCAGGGGTCAGGTCAAAGGTTATCTAAGGTCAAATCTTATAATTTCCTTTTCTGGACATCTGTAAGGGGTATGAAGCTCAAACTCGGTGACAACAAATCTCATGACCAGAGGAACATTTTACATGGGTCAGGTCAAAGGTCACACAGAGGTCAAATTTTAGAAATGCATTTTTTGGACATCTGTAAGGGGTACGAGGCCCAAACTCGGTGACAACAAACTTAATGATCAGGGGGAATATGTTGGAACACTTTGCAGAGGTCAGGTAAAATGTTATCTGGGGTCAAATCTTATACCGTAATTTCACTTTCTGTAAGGGGCATGGGGCTCAATTTCGGTGACAACAAACCTCGGGAAACATTAAGGTCAAAGGTCAGGTCAAAATGTCATTAAAGGGTTTAATACATGCTATGCGATTGTCTGCGCTCTGTGAGCGCAAATTATCTCTAGTTATTGTTGTTTTTCTATAAAATGTGTCTTCTGTGAAGGGGCTTATAAGGGTTTTTACAGTGTAGAAACCCTCTAGCTTTGGGGGGCTTCGCCCCCTCGACCCCCACCAGGGGCCCTTAAGCAGGCCCCTGGACCCCCCGCCGTCAAAGGCGATACTACGGGCCCTTCGCGCCCTACGTTTGCCATGTACTCTGTTTTCTAGGTTTTCAATGTTGGCAGGTATGTGTCATGTTCGCTCACACAGCTATGCTAACCGCAAGTAACATAGTGGAATGTTGGGAAGTGCTTAAATCATCCTCTGCCTTCCAATGGACTGTGATGCTTGTTAACAGTGAGTATGGTTGATAGAAAATTTTACATTTTGCTGTAATTTTTGGAAGTAAAGGATCAAAAGCATAGAAGCATGTTAACGTATTTTTTATGTCTGTGTGAGCTTTGAAACTAACTGCTTTGGGTCCTAATTATTCGAAACTGAATATTCTGGTCCCTCTCATTTGGGTACTCACTGCAAGTATCCCATCTGATGTGACAGACAACCCTCTAAAAAGCACATCACCCACATCCTCAATGACACATCCAGTGTTGTGATAGCTAGGTGTGCCATTGCCATGCCAAATGTATTTGTACACAGGCCCCTTTCCAGCCCCCTGATAACATGCAGCATATAATTGCCTTGCATCATTCCTATAGGATACAGCGTGGAATAGACAACCATGAGGTGGTTGTATACTACACAGATCCTGGCCTACATCACCCAATGCTTTGATTACCATCTTATCCTTTCCCATTACCACCAGGTATTCTGTACTGATACTAAGATGATGTGGAATGAAACTAATGGATACAATCCTTTGCTGTGTGAACCCTGGCAAATTACAAACCACCAATGCACCACTACTTAAACCTATCACAGCTGTATTGGCATTAGCTGCAATACAGTATGGATACCCATTCCAATTATGAATCTGATATTTCTCTACATGGTTTGATGCTTCATGCATTGGTAACTTATACACATAAGATTTATTTCTGCATGCTACCAATATGCCATCAGGTACAGATGCACTCACTACTGCACCAAGTATAAACACACCATGTACCCACTCATCAGATCTGAGGGTATACAGTAGATGTGTCTCTTCTCTGCTTACATGATGTACCTCTACACTGTGTAATCTACAGATAGCCAGATGATCACTAGCCACAAAACACAATTCTCCCTTTGAGTCAATCTCATGTTTTAACTTCCACTCCAGCCCTGTAATGTGGGAAGATAATGGGAAATAAATAAGTTGTTTACATTTGTGAATTTTAAGTGAATGAATGATTGGATGGATGCATGAATGAAATTAGAATAATCATCAAATTCAATACAAACAAACATGAAGAAATATTTGCAAACAAAATAATGTCAATGTGTAGTCAATTACTGAATTAGCTATAAAAAAGTAACTTACAATGATACAACTTTGATACAACTTAATAAATATGATAAATAATATAACATTCAAAATCAACATGCTTATAGCAATATTGTCATATTTGTAGAGGTGGACATCCTTATTTTTTTTCAAAATTCTGATCAAAATATTCATAACACTGTACACACATAGTGTACTGGATGTTCAAAACACATCAAGCCAATTGATATCAGTCATAACTGACCGACTGGTACACACATGCATTGACAGACTGATATGCACTGGAATTATATAGTAATTCTTTTTACCCCATCAGATCGGCTCAAACTTAAAAGGGGACATAAAATCTAACATTTTGAAGAAATCTATTTTAATGGAAATGATATTGCATAAAGTGCAAATGCAGAAAAGATTTTTCAAAATGTCAGTGAAGTTAACCCATATTGCCTTGTGCATGTGCATGTGTTTTGGACCAACATCTGGTAAAATTGCAAATAATTGTGCGCTTTGCACCCACTGGCCCTTTACATAGCAAAATTCACCTTCATTTTGGGCTATAATTGTCTGAAATTGGGTTATTTTCGCGTGCAAATGTCCTGACTGGAATAATATATGATTATCTACTACCTAAATTGTAATGCTTCTGCTGCCACTGTCAATCTTATTGTACTAGTCCCCTATTTGTAAACCACAACTGGGCCACTTGAGTGTACAAGCCTTCCTCACAGTGAGTTTGGGGCCTCCAAATTTTGGCCTGGCCCATGGCCCCAAAAAGGTAAATCCAACCCTGACCCCTCTCCACCAAAACGCGTATCACTATATATCTTACCAGTTCGGAGAAATTGCACTCACAATCTGGGACGGACAGAATGACAGATGGAAGGACAGACAACCGGAAAACATAATACCTCCAGTGGAGGCATAAAAAATCCTGGTGCATAATCATTTTGGTCCTGTGTTACTGTGATAATTATGTGTGAAGCATGACATTTTTGTACAATTGTACAATATTAGCCCAAAATTATGCTGAAATTTTGTGTTTACCAGGCTGATTTTCAATACACTATTTTTGCCCAAAATAAATGTACAATTTTGTGTTTTCTGGGCAAGTTTTCAATTAATCCCCCACCCCACAAAGACAACTGCTGACTGCACACATAAAGCAAACAAGCACATATTGTCTAAATCTTTGGCTCCTTCCACTGGTAAGCATGCTTATTGGATATTTGGCAAAATATTTTTCACAAAAAGCAGGAAATTTTCTAACCACACATTCCCAAAATTGAAAAAAAAGATGTTTTTCATTTACCAAACACATGCATAAATCATGAAATCATCATTATTTTGTTTTAATGAGCTGCTTGAAGTCCATCAGCATATTACCCAACGCTCTGCAGGGTCTATTGTTCTATTGTTTCCGATTAGAGCGCTGACATATTGGAAAATGTTGCCAATCAATATTCATGAGAGTGTACATTCAACGTCCAGTTTGCGAAATTGGGTGAGTTGTGTTTGGTAGGTGTGAAATACATCTGACTGGGCGTTTTAATTACGTAACGAATAAAGGCATTGACATCATCGAATGGCTGCCCAGTGCTGTTATGTGTTTAGTTATTATATTGGCCTAATAATTATTATTAAATGTGTTCATCATTCCTTTCTTTTCCCTTCTCTGTACTTATTCTTTCCTAGGCCTACAATTTATCCCTCCCTCGCTCTCATTGTCCCCTCTCACCCTCCCTCTCTCATTCCCATTATTTTCCTTATATTTCTATTTATCTACTTGTCTTTATTATATCTTTTTATTTCTCCCTTCCTCCAGCCCTCTCTCATTCTCCATATCCCCCCTCTTCCTCCCTCATCCCTCCCAAGACTTCTCACAGAGGTGAATCTGCCCTTCCCAACCCCTCCCCTCTTTGGGTACGCCACTATTTCTATACCAATCTCCTTCTTAAAATAAAATTAAATGGACATTTCTTAAAAACAACCTTTAAAGGCCTATACTTATACTTACATGTATATGTATAGCGATTACCATTATAGTGTAATATAGATATATGGACTGGACATGGCAGCCTTCATACATTCTAATGTGTAATCGATCTAGCAAGAGCATTCAATTTATTTAAATGAAACGCCTAACGTCAGGTGGGTGGTAAAGATGATTGCATCGACAGCTAAAGCCTCCTTATGGACATCAGACCCACACAAGCACACATTTGGGATACCTGAGTACAATGGTACCACTTTACACATGACTTCCCTTACACATGACTGTAGTGTGGTCACTTATTGATACTCGCCTGTTGTGTAGAGCGTTAATATGATGCCGGATCAGTGACCAATTTAATGGCGGAACCCCTTTATTCGAAACAATGGTACCACTTTTATGAATAGCCTGTCGCAACTTCTAATCGGCATCAAACGAACAAAAGATTGTATAATCTATTGCGACTCTATTTCTATTTAAAAGCTCTTTGATATTACCAATCTGAACTGTGAGCCAGTCAGGCAGGATGTTTCAGATGGAAGGGGGAGGGGCAAGGTAACTTTTAAAGTACCAACAATTGACAGAATAGGCTAAAAAGTACAAAAAATGCTGTAAAAAATCACAGAGGGTCAAGACAGGTGGGGGAAGCTTCCCCCAGCTACTCCATTGTGTTAGCCAAAGAAGTAATAAACATAATTAGGCAAAAAACAAACAAACAATTGTTTGATTGGCGTAACCCGACCGATTAAAATTAGGCCCGACCCTAGAGTTTTTTGTTGTTTCTTTTTTGCAAAAAAATAAATGAATAGATAAATAAATGAAAAATTGAATAAAAAGAAGAAGAAAAAGTTCCAAGGCCTTTATCAAACGCAATTTACAGCTTTAAAAGTTTAAAAAATCCGACCTACCTACATGTGCCCTAATTATGTTACGCCAATGAAACAATTTTTTAGGCCTTATTGTGCATAACATTTTCAGTCATGGTCGCAGCATATATGTGACTGTACACAATGAGCCGTAAATGTCCTAAATTGTATTCTGAGTTACAGTGTAAAATGTGCATGAAGGTCGTATATATAGGTACCTCAAGTTGGTGTGACAAGTATCTGATTTTAATAGTGTTAGTCAAACATCTTTTAAACCAATCAATAATCCTATTGCTGAAGAGGATAATAAGCTTCTACCTATTTCTATAGAATTTTCAAATAGCTCTGGTCTTTGTTTGCTTTGCCTAAATCCTTTTCAAGTGGTGAATTACAAAGCATTGTATTTTGTCTAGGTATGTATAACCAACAATTAACAAGAGAGGAACTCATTGACTTGGGGATGATTTGAAATGACCACCAATTATGACTGTTTGAAGTTATTACCAGCAATGTGGAAAAAGAGACACATGTAGAAACGAAAAAAGCTACCATTGTGTTGAAGTTCAACAAACCATAACCCCGCTTCTGGATATCGTATGAAGTCAAATGATATACCATTTTGAAGCTTATGAAGTTATGATATATATATTCTAAACACGAAATAAAACAAAATTAACCAGGGAGGAATTTACGGCTCATTCGTCGTGTACAGTCACATATCTGTCTCTGAAAAGGTAGGCCTATTATTAGAAATATCATTCCCATTTGAGCAAAACAGGTATTGTTGAAGGGCAAAAAATAAGTGAAATTGCTAAAAAAAGGTATTTTTCCCTGAAAATAATTCGCAAAACAATTAAGATATCTTCTAAAAGTTGGTGTTTTTAAGGCGAGTAGGGTGGTACATGTAAGAGCCGTATGAGTTTTAGCTACTTAACTAAAAACTGGCAAATAATTATTGATGTCTTGAAGATTGAGGGTTGGGGCATGAAACGTGTTGGTGACACAATACACTGCACAAACAAGCACACATTGTTTAAATAATCAAAGTTCACTGGGCACATCAGAAAATAATCTGGATGTACACTCTGTCACCCCTCCATTCCAGTGGCGTAGCTGGGAATTTTTCCAGGGGGGCAAGCCATGGGGCGGGGGCCCAAGGCCTAAATCCACCAAACAAAAATTTTTGCCGCCCCTTCCTCATCAGCCCGAAAAGGTTGACCCAATTTTTTTTTCGGTGGTTTGAAAAAGTGAAGAGCAAAAAAAATGGTTATAGGCGATAGCGCCCTAAAAGCAACACATTTTGTTTTCTCACCACTAATCATATGGTATTGTATATCGTATGGATTCCCCATTCCCCATCTCTTTTCCCCTCCTATCCCTTTCTCCTCCCTTTTTTCCTTTCTCTCTCCTTTTTCCTCTTTTTTCCTTGCGCTAGGGGGTGGGGGCCCAAATAGGGTTTGCCAGGGGGGGCAATTGCCCCTGCCTGCCCCCCTTCCCCCCTCCCCCGTCAGCTATGCCACTGTTCCATTCCAAGTCCACTCAGAAATATATGGAGTGGGGAATATATGATGCAAATATGATGGAGTCTGGATCGACTCATGAAATCTAATCTCTTTGATTACAATTTAGGAAACATGTAATTTATGAGCCCTTCATACACTCCTTTATCAAAGCAGCCAATCAGAAAAGCTGTTAGAAAAGTACGAAACATGCATTGATTGTGTATATTGTGCACTCCGCGTACTACGCGCAGTGTTTCGCACGAGTTCGCGTCGCGTAGGATTGATTCATTTTTCGGGCGGGTTGATGCATTTATATTTGGTTCTGTTTTCCAACATTTTTAGTGATAATTTGTTATATAAAAAAGTAAAAATCACGCGTTTTTTTCTTCTCGTGTATGAAATAGATTAATAAACTTGTATTACTTATTGCTCGAGAAATTAGGCAAAATAATGCACTTGCGCTGATGTTGATGCGTCTAATGCACCCCTTCGGGGCTCGTGCATTAGACGCATCAACATCAGCGCGCGTGCATTATTTTGTCTAATTTCTCTCCCAATAAGTAATACGCGTTCATTAACCTATAAATAATACATTGACACCAAACATGCTTGTTGCTTTAAGACTCACTTGCATTTTCTGTTTGTTTTATTTGTTGTTGTTAATACTACTTGGGAAAGGTGCGTGTGTCTTGCTTTACCTGAATTGACTCAGCTGAGCTGTGAACAGGCCTCAAAATAAGCCAGAATTTCTGAGGGCCATTTGGGCCCTTGATCTTAAATGTTTGAGGGCCCTCACAAATTTTTGTGGGCCCGAATTTGGGCCCTTGGTTTTAACCTATGAATCCCGCAAAAAAAGTGAGAAAAATTGTAAATTTTTTCGGGCCTTTTTGGCCCGCTGGATGTATCTTTTGCGGGCCCTCACTGATTTTGGGGGGGCTGAGGGCCCTTGGGCCCTCCTTATTTAGAGGCCTGGCTGTGAACACCTGAGCCAGGACTTGTCTCCCCCCCCCCCCAAGCAAGTGGTGCAAGGATCATCACTCTTTATATCAGACCTGGCAAAGTGCAGACCTGACCTAGAACTGGTTCCAGTTCCTTGAGGGGTGCGTGCGAAGCATACATGGCCATCGAGGGCAAGATAGGACATTCATGGTCCCCCTACGTTTGCACTGACGTGATGACATGGATGCCAGTTTTCAGGCAAATGCCTGATTTCCTACTTTTTGTAGCTCCAAATTTCTGCACTTTTATTTATTTTCGGTCCGTTTTGAGGCTTTATAGCTCAAATTTGCGTGCATTTTCTGGCTTTTCCTGCAAATGGTTACTTCAGGCCACTGGCATCCCTGCGCACATGCGGACTGGTGTATTTTGTAATGTCAGATAGGACCTGTCATGGTCCCCTATACACTGAACAAGTGCTAACCTGACCAGGAATCCTGGCAAGGGGCTGACCCATAGCCAGGATTTATTTTGGAGTGCTGGGCAACGAAAATGTGGAGCTTTAATATCAGGAAAAAATCAACTTGCATCAAAAAAGTGAACTTGTGTTTTCTTAGCAGATCCTCTGTTGATTTTTCTTTTCATATTAGGAACTTTTGGGAACATTTGAACAAAAAAAAGTGAACCTTTTGGTAGGAGGCCTAACTGCAACCACCCCTCCTGGCTATGGGCCTGGGGGTATGGGACTGACCTATTACCTGAAGTTTTAAAACAAAAGAGGATGGTCCCATTTTATCACATGATGTATTCCTACCTATAGCTTGTGATGGTAATTCAATCATTTTTGATATGTTCCAGAAATTACATGTGATTTTGAAGGCTCCAAAATTCTGTGAAAATAATTTTAGACAGTAATGTTTTTTGCAAAATGCAAGTGAGGCGCCGGCATATTTCATCTTTACTATTTCACAGGGTACTGAATGATGCATCATTGAAGAAAAATCTGGTGAGGAGATGAAATTGTTGAGCAGAGCATCAACTTTGTGGCAGTTCATGACAGTACTTACCATCAGCTTCTGTGATAGTTTCTCCCACCAATGTGGGTCTGTATTCATTCCACACACTTCTCAGAATTTCCAAACTCTCTGGTCTCTGGGTGCGATCTTGATGCCAGCATCTCGTCATCAGCTCTTTCAAGAATTGGGGGCAATCATCTGGAATTTTGGGACGAAGGCCTTTCATACTAACTTGGAACATCACATACTCATTCCGCATGCCTTTGTATGGTACTTCACACGATACCATTTCCCAGACAATGATTCCAAAAGCAAATATATCACCTTTCGGTGACAGTTGCGATTCAGTTATAAGCTCTGGTGCCATCCATCTAAAGCTTCCTATGACATTTTCTGTTGTTTTGGTACTAGTAAGGTCTTTTGCTATACCAAAGTCACAAATCTTTAAGACATCATCAGCTGTTAAAACGCAATTTGGCGATTTCAAATCGCGATGCGCCAGATCATTTTTCTTGAGGTAGTTAACTCCGCGAGCTAAGTGAAAGATCCATCGGTGAAGAAGATGTTTTGGAAGTTTGTCCTTATCTTTGAGATAAGCATAGAGGGATCCTTTTGCAGCATATTCAGTTACAATAACTACATATTCCTTCTCCAGAACTGTATCGTAATACTTGATGATATTCTTGTGATTGAGTCTCTTGAGGAATTCAATTTCTTGTTTAAGCTGTGTTGTGATTTCAGAATCAATTCGAATCTTCTTAGCAGCAGCTTCAATGGTGCCAAATTCTTTGGATTTCCATGTGGCGCGGTAGACACTACCACCTGCTCCACCTCCAAGGTACTCATGATATTTCAGATTCTTTGACATTATTGGCTCAAGTGTAGATCTGAAATGGGGTAAATTTTGTTTTTTTGTTAATTTTGAGCAGTAACAATGCAAAGTGGTAAATTATCAAGGCAGCAAAATGATAATATACTGACAGTGTTTAAGTGTTACACAATAATAAAATTGATACTACAATATTGTTTTTTTAATTTGGATGAACTTTGGATTTTTAGTTTAAATCATTAAAGGCATAGACTAAAACTTACACGAGTTACACAACTTTATTTCAGCTAAATGAATGCAATCAAGAAAAATAGTATATAATTTCAGATAGAACTAGGGGCTGTGATAAAAAGACATGAAGAGCTAAAAGCCACAGACCCTTTACACAAAGTATATTATTTATAACTAGGCGGTTACCCATTTTTGGCGGTTCTCGGCTGGGCGTGATTACCTGGCTGATGGTGACTACCCACCAAGTTTCATGCCCATATGACAGTTTGTAGTAATTTAACCTCAGATGACCCCTGGTGACCCCAAAATGACTTCCAAAAATTTGGCTCTAAATGTTGACTGTATCCACCAAGCCACCAAGTTTCATGCCCATATGACAGTTTGTAGTAATTTGACCTCAGATGACCCCTGGTGACCCCAAAATGACCTTCCAAAAGTTTGGCCCTAAATGTTGACTGTATCCACCAAGTTTCATGCCCATACAACAGTTTTTACTAATTTGACCTCAGATGACCCATGTCTGTACCCACCAAGTTTCATGCCCATATGACAGTTTTTAGTAATTTGACCTCAGATGACTCCTGGGTGACCTCGGATAACCCCAAAATGACCTTAAAAAATTTGACTCCAAATGTTGACTGTACCTACCAAGTTTCATGCCCATACGACGGTTTTTAGTAATTTGACCTCAGATGACCCCTGGGAGGAGGCCCCGGGGTCAGATGAATTAACAAACATAAACCTCTTCTTGCCAGGGCAGAACTACACCCACCTACCGAGCTTGAGCCCCGTATGACCAAGTTTCATGCCCATACGACAGTTTTGAGTAATTTGACTTCAGATGACCCCTGGGAGGGGGCCCCGGGGTCAGATGACTTAACAAACATAAACTTCTTCTTGCCAGGACAGAACTACACCCACCCACCGAGTTTGAGCCCTGTACGACCTACGACGGCCTCATATTAGCAGTCACAGACAAACAAGTAGACAAACAAATCTACAGACCCACAGATCTACAGAGAATAGCGTATTATAATATAGATAATTTCAAAATAATAGCAACAAGACGAAATTATAACCTTACATTTAAAAGGGGAACATGTTTTCTTAGCGGTGACGACAAGACACAGACAGGACAAGGACAAACAGCTTAAAAGGATTTTGACACGATGAAACCAAGATACTAGAGAAACACTAGAGCACAAGAAGAACACTGAACATGTAACTGGCAAGAAGAACGCTGAACCTGTAACCAGCAAGATCATTTGAGACAAAGAAATACAAGAAAGCACTAGAAGGCCTTATATTTGTACACAAATACGGCTATACCCGCATGTTATCGGTGTACCCAAACTTATAGTCCTTGCTGAGGACTTAAAATAAAGAAATTGTAAAAAGTCGCCCAATTGGGCGGAAAAAGTATAAAAAGTGAAAGTCCAAGTCTCAAGCTTTAATTTAATGTAGGTTGCACTCTCATAGCACTTAAATAAAGAAATTGTAAAAAGTCCCCTCCCAGGGGAGTCGTCTCTCTTACTCTCCATAGGTTGCTGTTGTCAGTCTCTCTTATTCACAGTGAGGTTATGCAATATGATTAGGGGAAAACTATTCCAGAGGGAGTATGTAAATTAAACGGAACAGCCTATTTTGGGGCCATTTCAGAGGGAGTAATGTAAATTAAATGGAACAGCCAATGGGTATATAATTTAACTGGAACAGCCTTAATGCTTCACGCTGGTATTTTCAATTATTATAATTTATTATAATACGGATCTGTCTGTTTAGTCCTACGTGTTGGGGTGGGAGGGTATGTGGGTGTTAGTAACAATATAATTCTCAGGTGCTATTTGTGTACCAATTCTGAGCCCGGAAGCTGCTTTATTTGATGAGAAACGGCCGGCCCTTTGTTTTAACATTTGGGGCCCTGAGGCCCATAACATTTGGCTTATGAGGCCCATGTACATAATTATGTTGAAGTTTAATTCTCAAGTGCTAACAGTAGACTCAAGCTGGGCACTGTAGCTGTTTCATTTACTGAGACCCGGCCGCCCTATGTTTTAGCGTTTGGGGCCCTGGGGCCCATATTGTGTGACACATGGGGCTCATATATACATATAACAATATAATGCTGAAGACCATTTACTGTACCAAATCTGAACCCTGTAGCTGCTTTATTTGCTGAGAAACGGCCGGCCCTTTGTTTTAACATTTGAGCCTCTGGGGCCCCTAGCCTTGAACATCTAGGGCCAAAATGGGCAAAAGGCACATCTACAATTTAGGGCTCATACATGTGCCATATATGAGCCCTCGTGTCCTTGTAGCTTTAGAGCTAGCCTTGTCAATCTGTTGCCCTTTATTTTAACATTTGGGGCCCTGGGGCCCATAATATATAACATATGGGGCTCATGTCTACTTGTATTTATAGAGTACCCCTGGGGCTATCAGTGTACCAACTCAGGGCCCTGAGGCTGCTTCATCTGATGAGAAACAGCATGGTTTTGTTTTTACATCTGGGGCCCGTGGCCTTTGATCTATGGGGTCGAGATGGGCAAAAGGCACATCTACTGGGTAGGGCCCAGAAGTGTACCACATATGGGCCCTGGGGCCCTTGTAGTTTTAGCTCTAGCCTTGACAGAATGATGTGTTTGATAGGAGAAGGAGATGAAGAAGAAACCACAGGATGGGAAGATACCCTGCATGCTCTGCATGCGGGTATAATCTGCATGCGGGTATAAATAGAACTAGACTGAGGAGAGAAAAGAAAATTTTATGGGTGAAAATAAACATTGACAATCTTGGATTGAAACATTTCTAGTGTAAAACTGTCTGTATTTTATGATTTTGGCAGATAAAATCTGTTTGTATCATTGAGCGGAAACATAACATTTTTTGGCCAATTTTGCCCCAAAATGACCATTTTTGGGTGACACAATTTTACACTGTCAGATTTTGCACCCACGGACCCCTAAAATACATGGGCCTGTACAGCATTAATTCAATAGGTTCTAGTCATAAAATATGAATTCAGCAGGTTTTGCATAGTTTGCACAAAGGACATATTCAAACATGAAGATAAATGTGACAAAAGTTACCCAAAAAATTGCTGTTTTGGACATCAATTGAAATTTAAACCATGATATCATTTTACTGGAAGGGCATAGAAGCTTCAGTTACCACTCATTTTATGCAGAATTTAATACGAAACAAGTCAATACCAATTTTGTATAATTTCTAGAGTCAAAAACATATTAAAAAATAAAAAATGTTACCCTTACCCCTTAAGGGGGTACTACACCCCTCGATAAATGTATGTCTATTTTTGCATTTTCTCAAAAACTAATAAGACAGTGGTAACAAAAGTTATGTATATTATAGGGGCAAGGAAACCAGTTACTACACTGGAATTTCAGTGACCCAAGACAAGCGGTTTGTTATTTATGATAAGAAATAAGGTACCGCTAGGATGTACCTCATTTCCTATCATATATACTGAACTTAAGACAAGCTTGAGTCACTGAAATTTCAGTGTAGTAATTGGTTTCCTTGCCCAAATAATATACATAACTTTTATTACCAGTGTGTTATTATTTTTTGAGAAACATGCAAAAATAGTCACAAATTTACCAAAGGGGTGTAGTACCCCCTTAATTTTCTGGCGTGTGTAAAAAATCCCTGAATTTACAAAAAATGAGTGAACAGGAGAACAAAAAAGAGCTACAGACCTGAAAATTGAATCGTTTATGCACAACACAACTTCCTACATTGGTATGGGATTAACTTTTTGGTAAACGGTTTTTACGGTTCCCAGTTCTTAAATTTTCGACCAAATCGGCCACTTCCAACAGCCACACGAAGAAAATGGAGAATCCCACATACTTAAAAATTGAATCGATTATGCCCACAGCAATTCTTTCCATGAATATAGTAAAAAAAAATTGTCAAAACACATACTTTTTTCGTAATTTTTTTTATATGACATGATTTGACGTTTGACTAAGGTTTTGCGACCAAAAGTGTGGAAATCATATTTAGGAGTGAAAATAAACACTGAGCATCTTGAATTGTGACATTTATAGTGTAAAATTGTCTGTATTTTATGAACTTGATGGCCAAAAAGCTCTATTTAGTATTGTTAATTGGCAAAAATGCATTTCTTGGACAATTTTGTCAAAAAACAACCAAATTTTCATAATCGTAAATATCAAATAATACAAAATGCACCTATTAATTCCATCATATCAGAAAATGGTTGCATATTTTTCAGTTTTTTAGATTCTACACAACATTTCACCCTAGAAAAAAAATTTTCTCACTGAAAAAGCAACTTCAATTTTTGGGCATTTTGTCTGTGAAACCATGGTTGAACCTCGAACCTTGTCCTATAAATGTAACGAAACAAGAAAGAAATAAATGGCAATAAAGTTAGTAGTGATTTATACATAAATAATGAATTTTGACAGGTTAATATTGTTGATGTTAAAGTATATGATTTCAAGTGAGAAGTTTTGTTTCCCCAGATTATGTTGCAGTATGATAGATGAGGAAGAATACATGTGTTATAGAGAGTAAAAAGTGTGGGTGTTGGAAGAAAGTGTTGAATTTTATTAATGACACCAATGAGCTTCGAAATTTTAGTCATTACATGGTTAATGCTCTGCGTGCTAGCCATGCGCTTCAACGGAAAAAAGTTTTGACATATTTTCTCAAAATATCAAGAGATATCTTAAGAACTACTGAACCAATACTAGGCTTGTTTGTACTCATTTTAATGCATTTTTCATGGTGATTCCAAATATGGTCATGAAAATTTACATTTCTGAAATTTTTGAATTAAAAAAAATTGAAACATGTCGTCTGCAATCGACACCCGCGTGAAGAGAGTTAATGTGTGCTATTCAGGTGAGAGTGCTATCTACAGTGAAATATATGAAGGTAAATCATAAAATACAGACAGTTTTCCACTAGAAATGTTTCAATCCAAGATTGTCAATGTTTATTTTCACCCCTAAAATTTTCTTTTCTCTCCTCAGTCTAGTTCTATTGCTCTCTTATATTTCTTTGTCTCAAATGATCTTGCTGGTTACAGGTTAAGTGACCTTCTTGCCAGTTACATGTTTAGTGTTCTTCTTGTTAGCTATACTGGTGGGTGAAGAAAACATGCTGTTTGCATATATAGTAAAATGTTGAATAAGTAAATGTTGTTAATCACCCCAATTCATTGTTGTATAAGTCATGCAAAACATTGTCCAATCATACCATAGTTTTCATTAAAAATTTTGTTGACTTATATAAACAGTGTGTATTGTGCCTTAACTTACATGTGCATGCCTTATATGTGACCAGCTCGCGAATTTTTTTTCCGTAGTTAACATTTGAATAGGAGAAACTTATAATACATAATGTATAGTATTACATGAGGCTAGATTCCACATGCCATTATTACTAAGTATTTCTTCTTACTTAACAAAAAGAAACGAACTATATTATATTTAAAATTCTACCAAGAATTGACCGGGTTCGAACCAACAACCTATCGATCCATAGTCAGACGCTATACCACTATGCTACGAGTAGTTCTGCCAGAAAGCCGTCTTTCTATCATACTTGTTGATTACGGAATAAAGCGTATATACACGATATACTATATTACTAGTTAATGCGTATATAGGCCCCATCTCCGATCAATATTGAACCCTAACCCTAACCCTAACCCTAAGACCCTAACCCCAACCCTAACCCTAACCCTAACCCTAACCCTAACCCTAAACCTAACCCTAACCCTAACCCTAACCCTAAACCTAACCCTAAACCTAAACCTAAACCTAACCCTAACCCTAACCCTAACCCTAACCCTAACCCTAACCCTAACCCTAAACCTAACCCTAACCCTAACCCTAATAGGCGGGACACCACGTATACAGTTGCTTAAACGGGCTCCCTATTCAAATGTTAACTACGGTAAAATAGTTCGCGACCAGCTCGAACAAAACCCGGAACAAGTCGCCAGGCATGTTTTTGAGTTATACAGGGTGTCCCAGAAAAAATGACCGAGTGAATGAATTTGGACGTAAGTCTAGAAAAATCCAAATATCTAAACATCAGTGTGTAGCCCATCTTATGCTGCATCTTATACGCTAATTTTACTGGAATCGGTTGACTGATTGTGAAGAAATGAGCGATTACATTTAACGCATGCATCAATTCACTTCATTCCAAGTTTGAAAGAAAGATCATTCAACACAATGCGCACTACGGGTTAACTGTCAATAGGCTTCATATTTTGTTCGGTGAAATCCTTTCCGTTCTTTTTAAATAATCTGTTTCTTGCAAAATATTTAATTAGGTTTTGTTCAAATTTGAAAACCTGCAAGATATTGAATATGGAAGCTTGCATGTAAGATGATGCTCGGTACTTATAAATATCTTAATGTTGATATGAATGTTGCATAAAGAATTATTGCATAAAGAATTCCAGGTGGCTTAAAAAATTTATCACACACATTAATGTTTTTGGAATATTTCCAAGAAATTGTAATGCAAAGTTTAAATCTTTTAAAACATTAATGTTGCATGGTTTCACAAATCATACGTAAAGCTGTAGGCACTTGATCATTGTCATTCTTGACTCAAATGTTCTTTGGAAAGTTAAAAAATAACATATTTTCACAACCTAAAGAATTAAAGTTGGAAAGCTTCCAATTGCAGAAATCAAAGTTTTCTTGGACAAACTGTTATTCATCTTCAGTGAAAGCATGAATAACATAACACCATCGGATGATAACATAGATAATGTGGACTACATGTAGGGCCTAAATTTAATGAGATACACAAACTTTTGAGTGAGTATAAAAAAAGTGCCTGTTTATCAAACTTTCAATGAACTGCATTGATGCGCGCATTGTGTAATCGTTAATTTCTTCAAGAACTTGTCAACCTAATCAAATTAAATTTTCATATGTCATGCACAATAATATAGGCTATGCTCACATTTTAAATTGTTTGATTCTGATGTCTATATCTCGACTTACGCTCAATTTTATTCACTCGGTAATTTTTTCTTGGACATCCTGTAGGCCTTTAAAGATGACATTCCCATAAAAAAAAAAATCTAATTTTAGCATTACAGCTCCATGTGTTGACATGATAATTGGTAGTATTGTTACCCACCATGTACAAGTTTATGGTACACAAAAGTGTTGCATATTCCATAACACTTATTTTAAAAACACTAAAGTCGTATACAGACTCCGAGTATTAGACGTACAATATTGTATGTACAATATGTACGTTATTTAATCTATTGCCATTCTATTTCCAGTAATGTTTCAGTTCTAACGAATGTTTGATGACGAAAAATCGATATTATGTTACATACAATATCTAGCAGAAATATATTATCGATTTTACGTCATCAAACATTCGTTAGAACTTAAACATTTATACTGGAAATAGAATGGCTTAGAATAGATTAAATAACGTACATATTGTACATACAATATTGTACGTACAATAAAAAGTCTGTATACTGCTTAACTTTCATTGGGTACAATACCCGGGGTACAATAGGTCCTATAGTAATGGCACTTGTAATTACTTTTATTCTTTTTATTCCCTGAACTCACATGTCATATTAAACTAATATATATGTGCATGAACTAAATTATTTGACATTACAAACTTGCGGACACTATCAGCAATGATCAGTATTTAAACATGCATGGATTTTAAAAAGTATAGTAAAAAGAATTAGGAACTATATGTATTTTATGATAATATAACTTACCCCAAGAAAAAGTTGGTCAAACATGAAGGCTGTTGTAGATCTTTAATATGCACAGTAAAGGGGTGTGTATATGCTCCTGGGGTACGCTTGAGCCGAGGAAAAACATGGATATAACCAGGGCTCTAAATGAAGCTAAATGAGGAAGTAGGGCTACAGCTCAGTACACTGTAAATTACGTGTAAAATATTATTATGTATTACTACATGTACTAATAACGGGTTGCCAAAATCAAACCAATGAACCATGCATAAACATGACAGGGTATTGAACTTGATCAAGCATATCTTTATTCATGTTATTTGTTAAGTTTCTTTCAATCTATATTGTTCTATTGCTTTGTGTAAAGTCTGCAATTGCTGCATATGTAGGGAATGGGGGTCAATTTCATTCTACCAAGAAGAAGTGTAAACAGCATGTTATAATCAGACCATCCTCCTTTAAGGCGCAGTCTCCTGGTGCAGTTGATGGATTGAAAACAATAGTAGAATTCTTCAAAATAGAAAACTTGTTTTTCCATTCCATATTTGGAATTGATAAAAAGTGACATACTGACATCATAGCAAATCAAAAGAGATTTACTGTTGTTTATATATTTGGTTTGTATTTGTGACCCAAACAAGCAAACTGAGGACATACTTAAAAACTTAAATATTTGCATTTTGTGAATTTGTAATAACGATTTGCTATATCTGCTTGTTACATCATTAAGTAATAAATTTGTGACACAGTCCTCACTTTTCTTGATCAAATCACACAAGCATTCTCTAAAAGTAGAGATTTATGTGCTACATTTATTTTTGCATTCAAAGCAGTTATAACTGTAAAAATAACATCAAACAAATATATATAGTGTAAATGGGTCAATGTAAGAAAACAGTTAAACCGCTCAAAAGTGGCAAAGTGCAAAAAATTAATCACAAAAATTGTCCACATTTAC
This sequence comes from Amphiura filiformis, assembly GCF_039555335.1. Classification (NCBI taxonomy): domain Eukaryota; kingdom Metazoa; phylum Echinodermata; class Ophiuroidea; order Amphilepidida; family Amphiuridae; genus Amphiura; species Amphiura filiformis. The sequence continues at coordinate 24,973,223 of NC_092641.1, forward strand.
AGTATTTGACAATATGTGCTATTCCAGTTGAAATCCATACACCCCCTATGGAAGACATAACTTTAGTCTCCTATATACACAAGGAAAGGGTGTGAATTTTAAATGGGATTACCTGAATGAGTGATTCCATTTGAAATCTACACCCCCTGTATTTATTTTCATGGCATAATATAACATTTTACGACCATACTGGCATGTATAATTTTTGAGATAATCAATAATGGTCTAAATCATTTTATTTTCATTTCCATTTTCAGAACCAGCATCTCCTGAGGACTGTTGAATTTGTCTAGAATTTGTCTCTACTGCCCTCATTGTTGAAGTGCCTGTGTACTGAAGCTGTATTATCTACTACAAATCCGAAAATCTTTGACAAGTTGCAGGTTTGTTTACCTTGTTTGCTTGCTTGTTTGTTTAGGTTGGGACCGTTGCATTTGTGTCTACTGCCCTTATTGTTGAAGTAACTGTACAGTGTGGTCCTTGTAAAAATCCTTTAGGTCCAAGAATTTTACATCTTGGGGCATATCGGGTCAGTTGTTGAAGTTTTAAAATCCCAGTGGGCATCATTTTGGACCTGTGTCACCACCACAATTGCATGCAAAGTGCACAAAACACTTCAAATTTGTTGTTTATCGGGCTATTTTAGTCAAAAATAAAGGTGAAATTTTTGTGAGTGTTTGAAATGTTCTGGGAATTGATTTTAGGGGAGTTGAATGTTCTTTTAGGGGTTGACAACCAAATCACAGGGGGTCCCTGCAAAGACCACACTCTGTCTGTGTACAAGCTATTTTATCTATTTACCAAAAATCCAGAATTAATATTTGAAAAGTTGCACAGCTTTGTTTGTTTCTTTCTTTCTTTCTTTACTCATTTGGGACTCGTGCATCTGTGTCTACTGCAATCATTGTAAAAAAAAGTAGGTCTAGGGCCTGCGTACGAAAGCTATTTTATTTACTCACCCAAGTCAATCTTTGACAAGTTGCAGGTTTGTTTGTTCTTTTGCCCATTTGATCTGGGTCTACTGCCCTCATTTTTGCTTAAAGTACAAAAGCTAGGGTCTGTTACAGGTGTGTTAATTAGCTTGTGTGTTTGCTAGTAAATAATTGTAAACATGCATGGCAATTTAAAGGTCCATTCAGTGATCCCAGCGAATGTTTAAAAAGTTGCAATTGTGTATAAAATGATTAAAAGTGAATGATAAGTCATTAAAATTGTCATTAAGTAGCAGTTGTGTTCACCCCTGTATATCCTAAATAAAGACAAATGTGTCTAAACTAAAACAAGCAGCTGATGCCTGTATCTTTAGCTCTGATTTAAGACCTTATTTGAAACTTGAGAATTAAAGAAACAGTTATCCAAAATGAAGATATCAAATAAAAAGTTGCGCTTTTGTGTTCAAATCAATGAAAGTACGACGCTAGTTTTTCGTGCTAATCAATGAAAGCACAGCGTTTGTTCTCTTGTTCGCAAACGTGTTGTGTACAAATCAATAGGGCATGCAATGTGGCAGACTGCAACATTTTAAATTTGAATCTTCTTTGGGTTTTTAGATCTCTGTGTCTTTATTTCATGAACAATTTCAATGAATCAACAGCTATTGGCTGTTGGTTCCAATTATGACATATCTGCCTTTGTTTAGGCTATACAGGGGGTGAACGTAACTGGTACCTTAATTATTTGTCTTACTGTATGTTAATTTAGCACATTCTCGGTTAATAGCAAAGGTGCAAAAAGATGAATTTTGATGATTTTTATGATTTTCCGAATTAACAAATCGCTGAATAGGCCTTTAAAGGGAAAAGATAGGGTTTTTTTAAGATTGAAAATAAGATCAGGGAAAGAAAATCTATTACCCCCGATACTGGCTATTTGGGGGTAAAATTTTGATGACATGTCCACAATATGGGTCATTTGTTTGTGTATGGATGGACCCCTTTGGCTACACCCTTAATTGGGCATATGATATCTAACAAGTGCGATTTATTACCTTGAAAATGGTAGCTTTAACAGTTTAAAATTGTTCCTTTATCTCGTTTCAGTTATGGCGCCTTATGGGATTCATTGATACCAGAGATCTCGTAATCAGCCTCATATGAATCTACAACTTCAGGATATTTGAAGGAGACTTTGAGTCCTTGGATGATGCCTTAATGCGGTCTTTGAGGTATGTAGTTAGTTCACCATTTGGTGTCACCTGAAGCAGTGTCTTAGCTAGAAATGGAGGTTTGCCCATCATTTCAATCATTTCAATACAATTGAATACATGAATACAAAAGCCACCTAAGTCCATAGGAAGTGATTTTGAGAGAAAAACCTGTGTATCATTTTAATTCCTTCAGTTAGATTTACCTGGTCAATATGGTAAGTTTTACGTGCAAATGAGTGGATTAACCTGTATTAGGTATGACGATTAGCATTTCAGGGACTTCGTGGGGTTCATTTTAAATTTTGGACTTAGGTGGTTGTTTGAATCATATACAAAGACAACAATGTTAGAATGAGATTACCACTAGTACGATAATACAAAATAAAGCACACAGGTATGTATAATGTTGATAAGCATTCTGCCATGTAATATAAACCACACACTTTCCTTTATTAAACCCATTTTTTGTTCAAAAGTCACTCTCTAGCAATGCATGTGTTACAAGTGGACTTTTATACATAATGGATTTCAATCAATGTGTTACAAGACTCAAATCATGGAATTGGGTGATTCTTTCATACATGCTATTTTTCACATGCTTAATAGACACAGAGAATGAATTTGAGTTGTTCTTTCATACATATGACAAGCCTATGTATAGCAACATTTTCCCATGCTTAACTCAGTTTGGCCAAAGTATGGACTTAGGTGGTTTTTGTATTCATATATTCAATTGCCTGTCCCAATTTTTACCTTTAAAGCTTTATCCAGACTTCTACAGCTTATTGGAGATTCAAAGAATTCAAATAGAGTGTTGCTATGACCTTGTTTTCTAAACCTGATGTACTGAAAAGCACATCTTTCTCAACTGTTGTAATTAGAAACTGCCCTTCCATAATGATGGGCAGGTTGGCTAGCTAAGACACTGACCTGAAGGAACGATTTGTTTGAGAGTATTCTTTGAATTTTAAAAATGGGAAGTTCCCCTTTAATCATATACCCAAAATATTGACACCATGATATTTGGTAAACAGTATTTTGCACAATATTATTGTATGCAAATATTGTTTATTTAATTAATATACCAAGTCGGCAGACTAAATAAACAAGCGAATCAAAAATGAGGAAAGTCAAAGTTTTATTTGTTCTGCAGTCCCTTGTTTGCTAGTGGTAACACCAGGATCTCATACATGTTCATATGTCAGGGGTTTATTTGACCAGTCTCTTGTTTGCTGATAACACCAGGATCTCATACATGATCATAGTCAGGACACAGTTCTTTAACCCCAATATGTTTTTACATTGATAACATGGACTTTGAAAGTGTTGGGTACAAAAACTCATAATCCACAACTTGAGGTCAAATTTTGAGCTGTTACATGGTGGTTAATGAACTGCGCTACTGGTTATGAGACCAATTTGGCTCATATTAGGCTATTCCATTTAAAATCCATACACCCTGTATGGAAGACTTATGGTTTTTATCTTTCACACAGGGAGTGTGAATTTCAAATGGAGTCACCCCGTTAGGTAACCCTATTTGAAATCCACACTCCCTCCCTGTGTGAATGGTTAAAGTAATGTCTTCCATAGGGGTCCATGTATTTCAAATAGAATAGCCCATTGTATGATTCAATTGAATTGCTTCTATGATTTAGGCCTACATAACTATATTTGCTACAAATGGATACTACTAATATTAACTGATATAAAGCACCCACACTGAAAACATAAACTAGTCAGGCAGCTGCTTGACTAGCTTTAAACTAGTCAGACTGGCTAGTCAAGCTGGCTTGACTAGCTTTTACATAGATTAGTCAAACCTGCAATTCGAACTTTAAAATTTGGCTTGACTAACCTAAAGCTAGTCAAGCCTGTTTGACCACCGATATATGTTGTGCCCGACTAGTTTACAATATCTAACGGACAAACTAATCATGCAGGCTTGACTACATGTAGCTTCAGGTCAGTCAAGCCAGCTTCTGTAGCTTTAGATTAGTCAAGCCGGCTTGACTAGCCTTAGGTTATGATACAATTCATACACATTTACTGCTATGTAGGCACACTCCGACCCAAAGTGAACCAAATGGGGACCATCTGGACTAACGTAAAGTTAGTCATACTGACCAATTTATAGTTTCAGTGCACTTTTACTCAAAGTAAAACAGAGTCTTGGTTGTATGATACAATTCATGAATTCATACACATTTACTGATATGTAGGCACACCCTGACCCAAAGTGAGTCTTGGTTGTATGATACAATTCATACACATTTACTGATATATAGGCACCCACTGGTCAACTCAAAGTGAAAACACAGTCTTCATTGTATGATACAATTCATACACATTTACTGATATGTAGGCACACCCCGACCCAAAGTGAACCAGAGTCTTGGTTGTATGATACAATTCATACACATTTACTGATATGTAGGCACACCCGACCCACAGTGAACCAGAGTCTTGGTTGTATGATACAATTCATACACATTTACTGATATGTAGGCACACCCCGACCCAAAGTGAACCAGAGTTTTAGTTATGATTCAATTCATACACATGTTTGTAGGCACACCCCGGCCCAAATTGAACCAGAGTTTTGGTTGTATGATACAATTCATACACATTTACTGATATGTAGGCACACCCCGACCCAAAGTGAAACAGTCTTGGTTGTATGATACAATGCATACACATTTACTGATATGTAGGCACACCCGACCCAAAGTGAACCAGAGTCTTGGTTGTATGATACAATTCATACACATTTACTGATATGTAGGCACACCCCAACCCAAATTGAACCAGAGTTTTGGTTGTATGATACAATTCATACACATTTACTGATATGTAGGCACACCCCCAACCCAAAGTGAACCAGAGTCTTGGTTGTATGATACAATTCATACACATTTACTGATATGTAGGCACACCCATGACCCAAAGTGAACCAGAGACTTGGTTGTATGATACAATGCATACACATTTACTGATATATGAAGGCACACCCCCAACCCAAAGTGAACCAGAGTCATGGTTGTATGATACAATTCATACACATTTACTGATATGTAGGCACACCCCGACCCAAAGTGAACCAGAGTTTTGGTTATGATTCAATTCATACACATGTTTGTAGGCACACCCCGGCCCAAATTGAACCAGAGTTTTGGTTGTATGATACAATTCATACACATTTACTGATATGTAGGCACACCCGACCAAAAGTGGACCCGAGTCTTGGTTGTATGATACAATTCATAAACATTTATTGATATGTAGGCACGCTGTGACCCAAAGTGGACCAGAGTCTTGGTTGTATGATACAATTCATACACATTTACTGATATATAGGCCCCCACAGGTCAACACAAAGTGAAAACACAGTCCTCGTTGTATGATACAATTATTCATACTTTAACTGATATATAGGAACAAATCGACTCAAAGTGAAAAGGAAGTCTTGGTTGTATGATACAATTCATACACATTTTATGATAATGATTTGAACACAATTATGTTTCAGTCCTGCATTGTAGGTTTGCTTACATGTATGTTACAATACACACACACACACTTATTTTGTTACTATTGTACAATTTTTACCATTGATTAATGTAATAGAAAGGATTGTTTAAAGTAATAACCACATCTTAAGCGCGCTTCAGACTCCGTATTGTACGTACAATATTGTATGTACAATACTTTTCGTGACGTCAAAAAGTATTACACGTGCAATAAATAGTATGTACCGGGAAAATATATATTTTGCTACAATCATTGGTTGCTTAAAGTCATAATGTACGATCTTTTTTCAGAATTTACCTTTATTTTTTTCAAAACCGATTTTTTGGCATATTTGTAATACTTACACATGTTCTAACTTAAATCTATGAGCAAACTGTCAAATTCGTCCTATTTGTAGTAAAACGGGACGATTTTCTGTTGGTCCGACATAAAGTCATAATTTTTTAGATTGTGACTCTATGTCGGCCACGATCGCAACCCGTAGTCTCGTACAAAACTAGCTTGGTTACGCTTCCTCCACATGTGGAGGGAGCGTAACCAAACTGGCCGCCAGAGGAGACTAACTCTGAGGCCGCACTCGCTGTCCTAATCCAAATAGTGCGAGATGTTTGAGTGATAGAGGTGAAGTTTATGATGTTGTTTCTTTGCAAATTCCCAATGTTTTTTAAGCGTCCAAATGTATTGGGAACTTTCATAATGATTGCATATTATCATTTTAGAAGAAAAAAAGAAAAATCTAAAAATTTAAAAAGATCGTACATTAAGGCTTTAATTGATACGGAGTTGCCAAATTTCTAAGAGTGGTAAATTTAGTGAGTGTTCGTACGGGAATGATGAACATCTTTTATGTCTTCTTGTATTGTACTTAAAGGCCCATTCAGTGATTTGCTCATCCGGACGATCGTAAAAATCATCAAAATTCAGATTTTGGTACCTTTGTAATTGGCATAGATGTGCTAACATAGCCTGCTAGTGGTTCGGTCGAAAGCCGTGTATTTTAGACAAAATAAAGCATTTGCATGATTCTGGACTTTTGATACTGACAGTACAAAAAGTCCGACTCGAGATCGAAAGAAGCTCACTCTCCACCGTACCAACACGCGTTGCGTATTGTTTCTACTACTTATTACATCAGTAGCTACTATTTTAAACAAAATACACAATTTTAACTGTTTTTCATATTTGAATTGACCGTTAGTTTGCCTCGGTGACCTTTAATTGCTTATTTTGTTTTCTACTACAAAAATTAAGCGTCTGTTTTAAATCAATTTAGACTCTACTTCCCCGTGTTAGAAACACTGGACTAGGAAGTTTTCCAGTCGATTGGTGGCGCTGTACTGTGAAAATCTCGATTTTCTCGAGTCGATCTGAGTTGAAGTAGAAAACCTTTCTAAAACTTCTGTTTTTTGACTAATTTGTCGATGTATTCAGGGAAAAGTGGTTTAATGAAATTCTGTAGACTTATTCTTTATTTCTAAGCAACTCTGACAAATTTCCATTTTTTTAATGTTCCTGTGAAATCACTGAAAGGGCCTTTAATATTAAAAGGCCTATTAATACTAATAATAATAATAATATTAAAATTGTAATAATAATATAAATGGCACATTCAGTTTTTATTTATTTATTTATAGATTTATTTATTTAGGCCTATTTGTTTATTTATTTATTTATTTATTTATTTATTTATTTATTTATTTATTTATTTATTTATTTATTTATTTATTTATTGGTTGATTGATTGTTTGATTGATTACTGATTGATTAATTGATTTAGCGATTCATTTATACCGACATTTAGTCATATATTGATTTAGTCAGTTTCTTAAGTATTATTTGTATGTATTTATTCTGGTTTTGATTTGATTGATACCGATATTTTTATTGTTTTTTAAAGTTTTGGCATATAACATTATACATTATAACACGTTGTGTTATGAATTTGCAACAGCTTTTTACATGTTGATATCGTTGAGGCATGTTATGATGGTGTATGTTATAGACCTACTTATGATCATCCCAATACATCCATAAACGTGAAACGCGATTACTTGAAATATATATTTCAGAGTTGAAGGAGTTTCAATTATACGAACATATATCTGAAATATGTCTCTCTGATTGGTTGATTGTCAAGAGGTTTACGGCATCCTCAAAGCCTCATGCTGTAATTCTCTAATCGATATCTATTATAGGACCGATCTTTTGAAATCCATACAACCGTGTCAAATGAAATAGTCTCGGATCATAGTTTGTGGACCGATACAACGTTGATACGTCCAGATTTCGAATTGTATTAAAAATAGGCACAAATCACATTGAACAGGTTGAATGGTGGCAAAAGTAGATAAAATAACTATGGGTCGAATTTACATTAATCAGTGTCCTGGGCCAGGATAACATTTAGGACTCTTCGCATTCTAAAACAATACTTTGAACCGGAACTTTGAACACCAAAATGTCCTTGCTTTCATTTTCTCATTTAATTTGTTTTAATTGTAATTGATTTCTTTATCCACTGGCTCTGTGGTAAATCCGGTATTGCCAAATATTTATCGTCCATTACCCGTGTTAATCAATTTATTTATAAAAATGCACCATCTATTAAATTCCTGTAATACAACATAGGCCTAGTGTATTTGATAACAAATTTGTTTTTATTTTTGATTGGAATTTGGGTATTTCATATTATATAAAATATGTTTGGGCATGGCGGAATTAGTATATGATTAAAATAGACATACTCTTAGGCCCCCTTTTTAATGTTTGTACATTATTAATATTAATATTTATGTACAAAATGCAAACGAATGTATATATATTTTATTGTTTTGTAAACATTAAATTTGATGTTTACTCATAATTATGTCTGGAAAGTCAGGGAAAAACTAAGGAGTATCGGTATTTAGTTTCCTGGGAAAGTGGATCAGATGAGCAGTGATTAAAAACATTCACCCTAAATCTTTATTTGATTTTTATTTTTTTATGAATTTATTAGGCCTACTGGTAAAGTGCAGAAAAACCTCCAAACGCACTCTAGGATTTTTCATCAGCAGCAGTAGAAATTTATCTTGCATAGATTTTCTGGTGTCCTCGCTTGGATTTAGCAAACAATGAACCGTCAGGGTTATAGCGCCGTTATTTAATCTGATTCAACTAGTCGTGGCACGTATATTTATTGCACGTGCAATAATTTTTGACGTCATTTAAAAGTATTGTACATACAATATTGTACGTACAATATGGAGTCTGAAGCTAGCCTAAAGCAGTATACAGACTTTTTATTATGCGTATAATATTGTATGTACAATATATAATGTTATTTAATCTATTGCCATTCTATTTCAGTAATGTTTAAGTTCTAACGAATGTTTGATGACGTAAAATCGATAATATATTTCTGCTAGATATTGTATGTAACATATTATCGATTTTTCGTCATCAAACATTCGTTAGAACTTAAACATTACTGGAAATAGAATGGCAATAGATTAAATAACGCATATATTGTACATACAATATTGTACGTACAATACTGGAGTCTGAAGCGCTTTATGCAGAGAGAGATACTTATTGTATGAAAAATGGTTCAGAAATTGTAAATTATTTGGATCTTATAGCTTGTGTTGCAATTTGATGAATTGTAAAATATAATATGGAAACTGTTGGGTAACAATCATTTTGATGTAGTCTGCAATGTACTCATCTTAAATGGAATATTGGGGAGGGGCAAGATATCTCACAGGATGGACAGAACCACTCTTTGGCTGATCCTTCCAGCAATCCTATGCCAAATTCACCTCCAAAAACAGTCTTTTTAAAAACAAAAATTCAACCTTGTTGGGCTTATTTTATTATTGTTCTGGGCTTGTTTTTTCCTTTTCTTTTTTAGGATGTTCGAATTGTTGAATTCTTAGATATAGTGTAATCTTTTTAATAGTCACATAACAAATGTACAGTATTAGAAAACAATGCATATTACAGTGATTACATCAAAATTGAAAATATACACATAGGCCTATACAAAAGATACAATAGTAGTAATAATAAAAAAAATAATGTATGAAAACTTTAAAAGAGCTCTGCACTTGTACAAAGCCCTAAAAATTTTAAAATAAGTTAATCATGTGAGCATAAAATCATAGCTGAAAAACAAAACTTGGTTTATGGAGAATGGAGAACTTGGAGAATGGTTAATGAACGCATATTACTTGTTGGGAGAGAAATTGGACAAAATAATGCACGCGCACTGATGTTGATGCTTCTAATGCAAGAGCCCCAAAGGGGGGGAGTGCATTAGACAGAACAACATCAGGGCAAGTGCATTATTTTGTCTAATTTTCAGAGCAACAAGTAATACACCTTCATTAACTTACTCATACACGAGAAGAAGAAAAAAAAAAGTTATTTTTCCTGTTCTTATAATGTTGGAAAATAGAAGCAAATATAAATGTATCAACCTGCCCGAAAAATTAATTGATCCTACGCGACACGAACCCCCTCGAAACACTGCGCATAGTACGTGGAGTGCACAATATACACAATCAATGCATGTTTCGTATTTTTCTAACCGCTTTTCTGATTTTCTGCTTTGATATAGGAGTGAATGAAAACATAATAATGTAAATTGAATGCAAGACAAGTGCTCACTTCAGCATCATCCATGGCATTGCCTGGTGTGGATTAGCAGTCTTATAAAATGTCACAAAATGTGGACCAGTGTAACAAAGTTTTCAAAATTGATGAGAACCTGAGATTTCGAAACCAAGGGCCTAGTTCCTGTAGATTTTGGCTTATAGTCCAATGATTTGGTGAAAAAAAGAAAGAAAATGTTTTGAAAAACATCGGCGGGGAAAATAGTAATGAATCAGTAGAAATTCATCCATGGCATTACTTGTTGTTGATTTGAGTCTTACAAAGTGTCACAAAATGTGGACCAGTATAACAAAGTTTCTAAATTGATGAGCGCCTGAGATTTCAAAACCAAGGGCCTGATTCTTGAAGATTTTGTTTTATTTTAGACTCTGTATCATGTTATAAGCAAGACATATCATCAGGGTCCACTGATTTGTGTGAACAATGAAAGCCATTGGGGGGGGGGAGAGAAATGGCAATGAATGAATAGAAATTGTTACATACCATCAGGTTCCAATGATTTTAAGAAAATTAGGCACATTGGGGAAAATGGCAGATTCAGGGGATGAATTGGGCTATTCCAGTTGAAATCCATACACCCCCTATGGAAGATATGACCGTAATCTCCCATACAGGGGGTGTAGATTTCAAATGGCGTCACCCATCCAGGTAAACTCATTTGATATTCCCACTCCCTGTGTGGAAGATTAAAATCATGTCTTCCTTAGGGAGTATGGGTTTCAACTGGAACAGCCCAATAGTAGAAATTGTTACATCTGTCAGTTCAATTTTTAAATCAAATAACATATGCGTATTTTTTGGGGGGCTTTGTAGGCACCATCCCCCTGGAGTAGAAGCAGGGGGCGGCCAAAATGAAGGGGCGGCGGAAGAAGAAGGGGCGAAGGGGGCGGTAAAAAGAATTAGTAAATAAAAAAGGGTGGAAAAATGGTACTATACATCAAAATGTGCTGCTTTTTTTTTTTTTTTTTTTTTTTTTTTGAGGAAGGCGGCAAAATTGAATTTTCTTCAGCCCCGGGGTTGGGGCGGCCACGGTACGCCACTGAATAATTCTGATTAAAATCATCATGGGAATACAGGAACCAAAAAAGATTCACTTTAGAAAGTTTACATTAAAAAAAGCAAAAATAAAAAGCAGTATAACAACAAATTTTGCTGAAATTTGGCACGAAATATGTACATTAGGGGTAAAAATCCACATTGCTTAGAGAGAGGCCAATTTCCAGTGCAGCACAGAATTTCAAATCACAAAAACTATTGGGTCCTAACATCTTTTCCTTTTGACATGAGTGTATTTTAAGCTATAAGTGTGCATTGCATATAAACTGCATTGAAAGGCACTGTCTCTGATTGGCTGCTGAGGCAATTTGCTGTTACTGGGAGGAAATTTATTATGTACTTAGGTCCGAACGCATTAAATGTTAGTTCCGACTTTGCAACATCACAATAGTACACCCTCGTCAAAGGTTAACAGTAATCATGTTAATTTGGTTTAGCTTAGAAATCATAAAGTGGATGAAACTTGTTTTCAAAACAATTCCTATCATCTGTGAACTTTATATCTTTTTTAAAGACAATTCTTGTTTATTAAGAAGTGTGTTTATCTATGTTTCTATGTCACAACCAGACCTGATAGGGTTAAAGTCCTGATGATATATTTATAGTATTGACATACTGAGCTGTGTCAAGAGCACACATAGATTTACTTTAAACTACAAGTGAGGCAAAAAAAAAAACTTTTAGCATGTACAAAATAAGCAAATCATCTCTTTTACATGTATAATTTTTTGACAAATATTTGAGACAAGCTCAGTTCTTTCTAAATCCATTCTGCTCTTAGTAACACTTATTTTCTTCAGGCGAATTAGTGAGGCATTTAAAAAAAATAACGTCACATTATTTGTATATACACACTGAAACAAACAAATCATATTTTTTACACATACTCATGCTTTGTACAACAGAGGAAAATATATGTACAAATATTGTTGACATGCTCTGGTTCTGTCTAAATCCATTCTGCTCTTCATTAATAACATTATGACTGAAAGCCAGTCAGTGAGGCATTTACAAATAACATCGCAACATTATACAAATTACATCAAATAAGGCCTTAAGGGCCATACAGACTCCAAATATTGGTCATAGAATGTTCGATGTAACATGTCTTTGTTATTTTATCTATTCCCAGTAATGTTTAACTTCTAACGAATGTTTGATGACGTAAAATTGCTAATATGTTATGTCGAATGTCTGGTGGAAATATGTTATCGATTTTACATCATACAAGTTATTGGAAATAGAATGGGAATAGATTAAATAACCATGATGTGTTATCAAATATTCTACATCCACTAAAAAGTCTGTAGCAGCCCTTACACAGCACTATTCTACATGTCGTCACTGGGCAGGAAAAACCTCATATGTACCTTTGGCCCCTGAACATGGATAAAGCCTTGTAGGTGTAGACTTTATATTGAAGAGGTTGTTTCATCCATGTTCAAGGGCCAAAAGTACATGCAGGAAACACCTCATATTTACTTTTGGCCCTTGAAAATGGATAAAGCCTTGTAGGTGTAGACTTTATATTGAATGGTTTGCTTCATCCATGTTCAAGGGCAAAAAGTACATACGAGTTTTTTCCCGCCCAGTGACGATGTATATAACTCCTTGGATCCCATCATTGCTGCCAGATACAGGAATAGGATTGATGAGATCTGCAGGTATTTTCCATCTATGTGCGTGGCGACGTGGTGAAGCAGTGAGTGAGTCTGTACCAAATATCACATGCAAAACCCTTATTGAATATAGCATATGGCAGTGTTGCTTTGTTTAAAGCAATTCCGTAATAATTCCATCAAGGTAAATTTGATAATGTTGACTACAATGTAATAGTGATTAATTGGGCTATTCCAGAAAATAGACGCACACCCCCTATAGAGGAGTTCGGATATCCAGACTTTTTGTCCAGTCGTGACTGTTGGAAATCCAGACTTTTAAAGTGCCCAAAGGCAATAAAATCCAGCAGAACAATAGTTCAAAATCAGAAATCCTCAATTTGAGAGCTCATTTTTAACATTTCCGTGATTTTTCCTTCATTTGATTGGATTTCCAAGCTTTTTCCAGTAACATTGGCAACTGGAATTCCAGTCGATTTTAGAAAGCAGACTTGGAAATCCGGACATTTCTTTGATTGAAAATTTACTCCTCTATAGGGGGTGTGCACCTATTTTTTGGAATAGCCCATTCCTTGGCATGGAAATCCAACCAAAATCAAAGACCACTGCCCTGGCTCTCCCCGCCCTCCTCCCTTCACCCTCTCCCTCCTGGGTTGAGGTTAGGCATGTTAGGGGTCAACATGTGGTGGTATAGGGATATCTTCCCTGTCCATGCAACAGGACTTCATGAATCACTGAAATACAACGAGGCCCCGAAGGCCGATTCCATTTAGGTGTAAGTTGGGACATGTGTAAACAGTACAAATATGCCAAAAAAATTAGTTTGAAAAAGTTCATTTTAATGAGTTGCCACTGTACTTCCTGCTTTCAATGCTGTCTATTGGGTCACAATAATAATAAAAAATAAACAGTTTGTTTCCAAGCTATAGAGATCTAGAAGTTTTATTTGATTCTCAATGTGAGAAAGGGAAGAAAATTAGTCAACTGGCCTGAATAGAAAATATTACATTTTGCTGTAATGTTCAGAAAATAGTGTTAGGAAAAGCACATAAATTATATGAAATATTGAGATTATACATGTATGTGGAAGTTTTAATAAGACACACTATTTTTTTAAATTATTCTAAACTGAATATTCTGGTTTCTCTATAACGGACACTCACTGCAAGCATCCCATCTGATGTGACAGACAACCCTCCAAACCACACATCACCCACATCCTCAATGACACATCCAGTGTTATGATAGCTAGGTGTGCCATTGCCACCCCATATGTATTTGTACACATGCCCCTTCCCATCCCCCCTATGATAACATGCAGCATATAATTGCCTTGCATCATTTCTATAGGATACAGCATTTAATTCACAACCATCAGGTGGTTGTATACTACACAGATCCTGATCTACATCACTCAATGCTTTGATTACCATCTTACTCATTCGCATTACCACCAGGTATTCTGTATGGATACTGAGATCATATGGAGTGAAACTAATGGATACAATCCTTTGGTGTGTGAACCCTGGCAGATTACAAACCACCAGTGCATCACTACGTAAACCTATCACAGCTGTATTGGCATTAGCTGCAATACACAGTGGATACCCTTTCCCATTATAAATCTGATATTTCTCTACATGGTTTGATGCTTCATGTATTGGGAACTGATACACATAAGATTTATTACTGCATACTACCAATACACTGTCAGGTACAGACTCACTCATTGCTGAACCACATGGGTGTACACCATGTCCCCACTCATTAGATCTGAGGGTATACAGTAGATGTGTCTCTTCCCTGCTCACATGATGTACCTCTACACTGTGTGCGCTACAGATAGCCAGATGATCACTAGCCACAAAACACAATTTTCCATGTGATACAATCTGATGTTTTAACTTCCACTCCAGCCCTGTAATGTGGGAAGATAATGGAATAATAAGTTTTAACATTTGTGAATATTAAATGAATGAATGATTTAAATCAGAATGATCATCAATTCAATACAAACAAACATGAAGAAATATTCCCAAACAAAATAATGTCAATGTGCACTCAATTACTGAATTAGCTATAAAAAAGCAACTTACAATGATACAACTTTGATACAACTTAATAAATATGATAAATAATATAACATTCAAAAATCAACATGCTTATAACAATATTGTCATAATTATTTGTAGAGGTGGACATCCTTATTTTTTTTTCAAAATTCTGATCAAAATATTCATAACACTGTACACACATAATGTACTGGATGTTCAAAACACATCAAGCCAATTGATATCAGTCATAACTGACCGACTGGTACACACATGCATTGACAGACTGATAAGTGATATGCACTGGAATTATATAGTAATTCTTTTTACCCCATCAGATCGGCTCAAACTTTAAAAGGGGACATAAAATTTAACATTTTGAAGAAATCTATTTTAATGGAAATGATATTGCATAAAGTGCAACTGCAGAAAAGATTTTTCAAAATGTCAGTGAAGTTAACCCATATTGCCCTGTGCATGTGTTTTGGACCAACATCTGGTAAAATTGCAAATAATTGTGCGCTTTGCACCCACTGGCCCTTTACATAGCAAAATTCACCTTCATTTTGGGCTATAATTGTCTGAAATTGGGTTATTTTAAGTGCAAATGTCCTGACTGGAATAATATATGATTATCTACTACCTAAATTGTAATGCTTCTGCTGCCACTGTCAATCTTATTGTACTAGTCCCCTATTTGTAAACCACAACTGGGCCACTTGAGTGTACAAGCCTTCCTCACAGTGAGTTTGGGGCCTCCAAATTTTGGCCTGGCCCATGGCCCCAAAAAGGTAAATCCAACCCTGACCCCTCTCCACCAAAACGCGTATCACTATATATCTTACCGGTTCGGAGAAATTGCACTCACAATCTGGGACGGACAAAATGACAGATGGAAGGACAGACAACCGGAAAACATAATACCTCCAGTGGAGGCATAAAAAATCCTGGTGCATAATCATTTTGGTCCTGTATTACTGTGATAATTATGTGTGAAGCATGACATTTTTTTCAATTGTACAATATTAGCCCAAAATTATGCTGAAATTTTGTGTTTACCAGGCTGATTTTCAATACACTATTTTTGCCCAAAATAAATGTACAATTTTGTGTTTTCTGGGCAAGTTTTCAATTAATCCCCCACCCCACAAAGACAACTGCTGACTGCACACATAAAGCAAACAAGCACATAATTGTCTAAATCTTTGGCTCCTTCCACTGGTAAGCATGCTTATTGGATATTTGGCAAAATATTTTTCACAAAAAGCAGGACATTTTCTAACCACACATTCCCAAAATTGAAAAAAAGATGTTTATCATTTACCAAACACATGCATAAATCATGAAATCATCATTATTTTGTTTTAATGAGCTGCTTGAAGTCCATCAGCATATTACCAATCTGAACTGTGAGCCAGTCAGGCAGGATGTTTCAGATGGAAGGGGGAGGGGCAAGGTAACTTTTAAAGTACCAAAAATTGACAAAATGTGACAGAATAGACTAAAAAGTACAAAAAATGCTGTAAAAAATCACAGAGGGTCAAGACAGGTGGGGGAAGCTTCCCCCAGCTACTCCATTGTGTTAGCCAAAGAAGTAATAAACATAATTAGGCAAAAAACAAACAAACAATTGTTTGATTGGCGTAACCCGACCGATTAAAATTAGGCCCGACCCTAGAGTTTTTTGTTGTTTCTTTTTTGCAAAAAAATAAATGAATAAATAAATAAATGAAAAATTTTAAAAAAAAAGAAGAAGAAAAAGTTCCAATGCCTATATCAAACCAGGGACAGATTTAAGCAGTGGCCCGGTGGCCTGGGGCCAGTTGATTTTGCCTCGGGCCAGTAAACTTCCAACAATGCTGGCCCGGCGGGCCACTAGATTTTTGATCCTGATATGACTGAAGCAAGATATAATCAGTGATGGACACAATTGGACGCAGTTTCTGCTCCACTTGTCACCTGTACCTGTGTGTAATTTATATTTTTATTTAATGACTTTTTTGTCAATTTATTCTTATCCTTGCGTTGCAAGCAAGTTGGAAATACACGGCCGCTTTTTACGGCGATGTAGGCCTACATACTACTTCTGGAACTATAGATTAAGGAAAGACTACTGACTGAACTTGTGTTAGTGACTAGTCTCTCTATGCTCAGTACAAAACAATTAAAAATGTTCAGGTTTGCTTGAATTAAAGTGGCATCATAGATCCTGTAAAAGATTTTTAGGGTCCATGGTGGCACAGAATAAAATAATATTAACACACAAGTAACATGTGTCAAGTTTGGTAGGCCTAATTGGTAGTCTCTAACATTAAAAGTCACATTGGAACGTGCAGGCCCATGACCAGGATTTCTAAAAAGTGGACTTTTGTTCAAGATTTTGACCTTTTTTGACCGACAAGGACTGAAAACCTTGATTTTTTTCGCTCGCTACGCTGTGAATGGGTCATTTCTTCACCACCTGCCCCCTGGTTACGGGCATGGGAACGTTTTGCAGTAGAACATATTGAAAAAGTTGGGCCAGTAAATTTATTGCAGGGCCAGTAGATTTGCCGTTTCACTGGCCCGGAAGGCCAGTAGAAAACTGAAACCTAAGTCTGTCCCTGATCAAACGCAATTGACAGCTTTAAAAGTTTAAAAAATCCGACCTACCTACATGTACCCTAATAATGTTACGCCAATCAAACAATTTTTTAGGCCTTATTGTGCATAACATTTTCAGTCATGGTCGCAGCATATATGTGACTGTACACGATGAGCCGTAAATGTCCTAAATTGTATTCTGAGTTACAGTGTAAAATGTGCATGAAGGTCGTATATATAGGTACCTCAAGTTGGTGTGACAAGTATCTGATTTTAATAGTGTTAGTCAAACATCTTTTAAACCAATCAATAATCCTATTGCTGAAGAGGATAATAAGCTTCTACCTATTTCTATAGAATTTTCAAATAGCTCTGGTCTTTGTTTGCTTTGCCTAAATCCTGTTCAAGTGGTGAATTACAAAGCATTGTATTTTGTCTAGGTATGTATAACCAACAATTAACAAGAGAGGAACTTGTTTTTTTTAAACTCAAAATTTGATTCAAATTTCGAAGCCAACAGTACGTGCACATGGTTTTCTTCATGTAGCTGCACTATGTGCAGGTCTACTTAAAGGGGAGAGGGGACTGGGCAAGGGCGGCTTATTTTTGGTCTTGAGGTGGGACGGTCTTAGAGGTGATACGCACCTGTTCGTCCCAATCTCTGCACTGGTATTAATTCGTATTTTAAACATGTATATTATTGTAATCTTTTCAGAATGTATTTTGCTATTTTATATTTAACTGTTATTATGATATTGTGCAATCTCCAGTGTATAGAGTCTAATAAATAAAAAATAAATAAATAAATTGACTTGGGGATGATTTGAAATGACCACCAATTATGACTGTTTGAAGTTATTACCAGCAATGTGGAAAAAGAGACACATGTAGAAACGGAAAAAGCTACCATTTTGTTGAAGTTCAACAAACCATAACCCTGCTTCTGGATATCGTATGAAGTCAAATGATATACCATTTTTAAGCTTATGAAGTTATGATATATATATTCTAAACACGAAATAAAACAAAATTGACCAGGGAGGAATTTACGGCTCATTCGTCGTGTACAGTCACATATCTGTCTCTGAAAAGGTAGGCCTATTATTAGAAATATCATTCCCATTTGAGCAAAACAGGTATTGTTAAGGGCAAAAAATAAGTGAAATTGCTAAAAAAAGGTATTTTTCCCTGAAAAAAATTCGCAAAACAATTAAGATATCTTCTAAAAGTTGGTGTTTTTAAGGCGAGTGGGGTGGTACATGTAAGAGCCGTATGAGTTTTAGCTACTTAACTAAAAACTGGCAAATAATTATTGATGTCTTGATTGACGGTTGGGGCATGAAACGTGTTGGTGACACAATACACTGCACAAACAAGCACACATTGTTTAAATAATCAAAGTTCACTGGGCACATCGGAAAATAATCTGGATGTACACCCCCCCTCCATTCCAGGGGCGTAGCGGGGAATTTTTCCAGGGGGCAAGCCATGGGGCGGGGGCCCAAGGCCTAAATCCACCAAACAAAAATTTTTGCCGCCCCTTCCTCATCAGCCCGAAAAGGTCGACCCAATATTTTTTTCGGTGGTTTGAAAAAGTGAAGAGCAAAAAAATAATGGTTATAGGCGATAGCGCCCTAAAAGCAACACATTTTGCTTTCTCACCACTAATCGTATGGTATTGTATATCGTATGGATTCCCCATTCCCCATCTCTTTTCCCCTCCTATCCCTCTCTCCTCCCTTTTTTTCCTTTCTCTCTCTCCTTTTTCCTCTTTTTTCCTTGCGCTAGGGGGGTGGGGGCCAAAATAGGGTTTGCCAGGGGGAAATTTCCCCCTCCCCCATCAGCTACGCCACTGTTCCATTCCAAGTCCACTCAGAAATATATGGAGTGGGGAATATATGATGCAAATATGATGGAGTCTGGACTCATGAAATCTAATCTCTTTGATTACAATTTAGGAAACATGTAATTTATGAGCCCATAATACATTGACACCAAACATGCTTGTTGCTTTAAGACTCACTTGCATTTTCTGTTTGTTTTATTTGTTGTTGTTAATACTATTTTGGAAAGGTGCATGTGTCCTGCTTTACCTGAATTGACTCGGCTGAGCTGTGATTAACAGGCCTCGAAATAAGCCAGAATTTCTGAGGGCCATTTGGGCCCTTGATCTTAAATGTTTGAGGGCCCTCACAATTTTTTGTGGGCCCGAATTTGGGCCCTTGGTTTTAACCTATGAATCCCGCAAAAAAGTGAGAAAAATGGTAAATTTTTTCGGGCCTTTTTGGCCCGCCGGATGTATCTTTTTTCTGATTTTGGGGGGCTGAGGGCCTGGGCCCTCCTTATTTCGAGGCCTGGCTGTGAACACCTGAGCCAGGACTCATGGTCCCCTCCAAGCAAGTGTGTGCAAGGATCGTCACTCTTTATATCAGGCCTGGCAAAGTGCAGACCTGACCTAGAACTGGTTCCAGTTCCTTGAGGGGTGCGTGCGAAGCACACATGGCCATCGAGGGCAAGATAGGACATTCATGGTCCCCCCTATGTTTGCACTGACATGATGACATGGATGCCAGTTTTCAGGCAAATGCCTGATTTCCTACTTTTTGTAGCTCCATTTCTGCACTTTTATTTATTTTCAGTCCGTTTTGAGGCTTTATAGCTCAAATTTGCGTGCATTTTCTGGCTTTTCCTGCAAATGGTTACTTCAGGCCACTGGCATCCCTGTGCACATGAGGACTGGTGTATTTTGTAATGTTAGATAGGACCTGTCATGGTCCATTAGACACTGAACAAGTGCTAACCTGACCAGGAATCCTGGCAAGGGGCTATCTTGCAGCCAGGATTGATTTTAGGGTGCTGGACAATGAGAACAGGGACCTTTAATATCAGGAAAAAATCAACTTGCATCTAAAAAGTGAACTTATGTTTTCTTTTTTAAGTAGATCCACTGTGAATTTTTCTTTTCAATTAGAATCTTTTGGAAACATTTTAACAAACAATATGGACCTTTTGGTAGAAGGCCTATTGCATCCACCTCGCTATGGGCCTGGGACTGACCTATTGCCTCGGTTTTGAAACAAAAGTATATGAGATATTTAAAGGAGGATGGTCGATATCACATGATGTATTCCCACCTATAGTTTGTGATGGTATTTCAATCACTTTTGATATGATCCAGAAATTATACAGGATTTTAGACACGTTTTGGTTTACAAATGCAAGTGAGGCATCTTTCATCTTTACTATTTCACAGGGTACTGACTGATGCATCATTGAAGAAAAGTAGATCTGGTGTGGGGATGAAATTGTTGAGCAGAGCATCTACTTAAGTGCATGTACTAGTACTTACCATCAGCTTCAGTGAGATTTTCTCCCACCAATGTGGGTCTGTATTCACAGGACACGCTTCTCAGAATTTCCAAACTTTCTGGTCTCTGGGTGCGATCTTGATGCCAGCATCGCATCATCAGCTCTCTCAAGAATTGGGGGCAATCATCAGGAATCGTGGGACGAAGACCTTTCATCATAACTTGATACATCACATACTCAGTGCGCATTCCTTCATATGGTATTTTACACGACACCATCTCCCAAACGATGATTCCAAAAGCAAATATATCACCTTTCGGTGACAGTTGCAATTCAGTTAAAAGCTCAGGCGCTATCCATCTAATACTTCCTTTTGTACTCTCTGTCGTCTTCGTACTAGTAAGTTCTTTTGCGATACCGAAGTCACAAATCTTTAAGACATCATCAGCTGTTAAAATGCAATTGGGCGATTTCAAATCGCGATGGGCCACTCCGTATTTCTTAAGATAGTTAACTCCGCGAGCTAAGTGAAAGATCCATCGATGAAGCAGATGTTTTGGAAGTTTGTCCTTATCTTTGAGATAATCATAAAGGGATCCTTTGGCAGCATATTCAGTTATTATAACTACATGTTCCTTCTCCAGAACTGTATCATAATACTTAATAATATTCTTGTGATTGAGAGTCTTGAGGAATTCAATCTCACGTTTTAGCTGGGGCGTGATTTCAGGATCAGTTCGAATCTTCTTTGCAGCAGCTTCAGTGGTGCCAAATTCTTTGGATTTCCATGTAACGCGGTAGACACTACCACTTGCTCCACCTCCAAGATACTCATGATATATCAAATCAGACATTTTTGGCTCAAATCAAGATCTGAAATGGGTGAAAATTTAGTTTTTTGGTTAATTTTGAGCAGTAACATAATGCAAAGTTGCAAATTGTTTTTATCAAGTGAACATAAACTATTTGAACACAAACGTTTTTTAATTGATATGATGTTATAAACTTAATTGTAAGTTCAAACTTACATTTACCATAACCACCCGGGTATAAGCCCACCTTCGGGTATAAGCCCACCCCCTATTTTTCAAAACATTCTGGGAACAAGGATGCACTCAGGTATAAGCCCAGTACTAAATTTTGGTTAAGTTATTAAATCAAATCAATGCTTTGCTCTCATATTTAAAAGGGCATTTCGTGATCCACAGCCTCATCTCCCACTTTTCTCAAAAAAAGTTGAGATTTTTATATCACTGGAACCCTCTGGCTACATAATGTTTATGTACAAAATATTTCTTGCAGATTAATTCGTTTAGCAAAGATATCGTGAAATTTGAATTTCGTTCTGGTGCACCAGAACGAAATTACAACGTATTGTCTATGGAGCAGTGTAATACACATAATCATGCATAACTCATAAAACGCAATATTGGAATCAACTGAAATTTTGGGAATATGCTTTTTTCGTGGATATGTACTGAACAATATCATAAAAAGAGGATGCTAGGATCACGAAATACTCCTTTAAGAACAAATATAAAAAATATCTGTTGATAATTAACATTTCACACTTATAATTTTAAGAAATTGACATAAATGATAGAAATTACTGGTTCATTGGGCATATACAAATGGGAGATGATTATTCTTATTTTTAAATTCAAGCACTAGCCCTTCCCCGGTTATAAGCCCATCCCCCATTTTTAAAGTGAAATCTGCCATCTAGGGGGGTGGGTTTATACCCGAGTGGTTATGGTAATATACTCTATAATATATATGTACAAAGAAAGAAAGAAGCCGTGTGATTTTTTTTTACTTAAACTCATTATAGCGAGCTAAAAAACTTACCGTATAAAACTAGCGGACACATCTTTGGCATCGTAAGTAGTTAAATTGTGGGAAATTTCTGATATGTATAAATAACTTGGTTGTAATCAGATAAAGAATAGGTTTTAATCAACAATTTGGACCTTGATCAATGGGCTATTCCATTTAAAATCCATACTACCCCTGTAGAAGATTTTGGAAATATCTTCCACAGGGGGAGTATGAATTTCAAATGGAATAAGCACATTTGGTAGCTCCATTTGAATTTCATACACCCTCTGAGAAAGATTCAACTTGAATCTTCCTCTGAGGGAGAATGAGTTTCAAATGGAGCTGCTAATCATTCATTCCATTTGAAATTCATACTCCCCTGTAGAAGATATTTCCAAAATCTTCCACAGGGGTAGTGTGATTTTAAATGGAATAATAATATTTACAGTTTAATTTACAGATGATTGTATAAGCTTGAAGCTCAAGCACAAAAGTTCAACCCTATATCATGCACTTGACTTTGTTTATTCATGTAGCTTTTTGTGACAAAGGTTAAAGAATAAAATGAAGATAAAGAATAAAAATTCCTTTAAAAAAGGAATGTGGCGCCCAATGTGAACTTGGACGTGATATGGTGAATTCCATGGTGTGTAGATTTGGTATTATAATGATTTTTCTAGGGAAGAGTAGAAGATGATCAAATGCAAGAGAAATGTGTTTGATTGGGGAAGGTGTTCTGACAATCCAAATATAAACTTAGTCCACCTCAAATGACCTGTAACAATTTGTGATTGACATTACTTAATTCACCTCGGATGACTTTGATATGACATTCAACATTTTCGCGCTTACACCAATCATATATCCATAACAATTTAACTCTTACAACTTCCTGTCAACTCTCTAATTTAAAACTTTAAATGTCTGTTTGCCTTTTCTGTCTTGTGCCATTTAGTACACTACAGTTTGTTACAATAATTAAGATAAGCAAACATTGCTGGATATATAACAGGATTTAGTTATTTACTTAATCCAATCATGGAGTAACCGCTATATAGATTCTATGGTAATTAGCAAACAAAAGCCATCAGTTTAAGAAAGCTCGTTAATTGATCTTAACACTATGGACCATAAGAGTCTCATCCCAATGGCATAGTCCAATAACCTCAATTACATAATCATAGTGCAAAATTTGACCTCAAGTTGCAGAGTATGAGTTTGTGTACAAAGGATGAATGTACAAATGTATTAGGGTTTTTACTGTTCCCATGATAGATGAGCATGTTGTGGATCCTAGTGTATGGTCAAATGTCACCGTCTATCGGGTTCTAAGGCACACGGTAAACTGGTTGAACGCATACAAAGGTCAGGATTTATTTGGTGTTTTTATAAATCCTAATTTTGTATTTTAAACAAAGAATATACGCTCACCATTTTATCCCGTGCATATGACAGCATTCAAGCTTTGACTTACATTTGGCGGACACGCGTGTGAAAAAAATATTTAGGGGTGAAAACAGTCAAAATTCTTGATTGCTTAAATGTTTCTAGGTGTAAAATGTCACATATTTTCAGATTTTGGCACTTAAAACCCCTTATTTTTCACAGATTTTGAGAAAAATTCATTTTTTGGTCCAATTTTGGCCGAAAATGGCCGTTTTGGGGTGACAAAAATTTTGACTTGCTAATTTCCTGTGAGTGTATGAACATGAAAACTACTGAGTAGTGCCTAATTTTTTATGCTAATTATATGACAAAGGTACATTTGTGATATTCAAATCATCAAATGGGATAAATCTGTTTCTTTATTTTTGTAACAGGGTTAGAAAGTTGGAGGTCAGGGTGACAATTGATTTGGGAAAAAATGAAATTTTCGCCTAATTTTGAGCTTGAAAAAGCCATAACTTCTCAATGGTATTAGCTATTGAGATGCTTTTTGTGTCTTTATGTTCAGTATTTCACTAGCTAAATAGTGGTATAAAACGTGACACAGTTGAATGTACTGACAAAAATTAAAGTAGTAATATGTTACCCCTACCCCTAACATTTCGGCGGGTGTGAAAAAAATAAAGGCCTTCGCAAAAAAAATAAGTCCTTCAAAACTGTGAGGTTTAAGGCTAAACAAATATAAACTTGCTATAGCCAAGACCTCCCTCTAGAGCAAGTTTATGTTTGTTTAGCCCTGAGAGTCCCAGTTTTGATGGACTTATTTTTTTTTTTTTTTTTTTCTTTCAAATTTGAGGACTTCTGGCAGAAATATGCCTGTACAGTGCTATGGGGAAAATTTTCAAGTTGACAATTATGCATTTTTATGTCAGATTCAGTTTCTACACAAAATTTCACCCCAGAAAATGTTCCTTTAAGTAGGATATCTTTCACTTTAAGTTCCCACCATTCTGTCCGCCAAACGTAAGTCAAAGCTCGAACGCTGTCATATCAGAAAACAATAATAAAATAAAATCCAAGCAAATTGTGGTTTTATTTCTGAGCTGGGCATAATTTTAGCAAAACAATTGCGAAGGCAATCTAGCAAGAGTGAAATTAGAAGCCGTTCACAAAGTCATGCCTATATTGTGGCCCCTCCGTAGAGGGCGCCACAAAAAACAGTGAAATTTAAAGGAATCATCAGCGATATGGTGGAACATAACACCCTAAAATTGATACAAATCAAAGCATTGGGCAACAAAAAAAAACAACAAGTTTGTTGGTCTGATTTTAATGATTTTTGAACACAAATATTGAAATAAAAAAAAGCAATGTGCAATAAATGGCTCCCAGAATGCAATACACACAAGCTACTGGAACCAAACTTGGTGTTTTTTTTTTTTGGGGGGGGGGGATTAATTTTAAAGCAAAAAAAGGTCATGAAATATGCACATAGTACATGTTCTTAAAATACAGAAAATATTTATTTATTTCAACTAATTTGATACTCTGAGAAAAGCAATTGCAATTTTTTACGGTCCCTTTTTAGTCAACTTTAAAAATTGGGATGATTTACCAAGGATGGCAACATGGGGGCAGGGGCAATATTTGTTGGGGTGTGGCAACCACAGGTGTGTGTCTACTTGTATGGTGGTATACAGTGCCCAGGTGTTGGGTACATATTCTGAGCTTTTAGCAGGCATGGTGGCAAAGCGGTACAGCTTTGTCTCTTGATAGGAAGCATTAGTGCCAATCCGGCATGAAATGTGGGTGGGTGGGGGAGACAATCGGCCTGAATTGTCAAAACGTGGCTGAAAAGAACAAAAAATGGGCCATTTGCCAAAAGGTGGGAGAACACGTCCCCCTTCCCCCCAGGATTGACGCCCATGATAGGAAGGTTGCAGGTTCGAACCCTGATGGTGCCATCCTGAATTCCTCATATAAACCTGAAGTACTTAACCCTTGCCTCTCTCCATTAAGATGTATAAATGGGTACATGCTATCATAGAGCTGGGAAGATAAAAAGACTCATTGGGCTATTCCATTTAAAATCCACACTACCCCTGTTTTTGGAAATATCTGTCACACAGGTAATATGAATTTCAAATGGAATTAACACATTATAGCAGCTTCATTTGAAACTCACTCTCCCATCTCCCTCAGGGGAAGATACAGGTTGAATCTTTCTCAGAGGGTGTATGAAATTCAAGCGGAGCTGCCTAATGTGCTCATTCTATTTAAAATTCATACGGTACTCCCCCTGTGGCAGGGGTAGTGTGGATTTTAAATGGAATAACCCATTGTGCAGGAGGAGTGGCAAACCCCACAACAAATTAAAGCCATATTGTAACATTTTCATAAAAATAGATTGGTATTTCTTTTCCATAAAATGTTAGCTTTTACTCTCAGATGTGTCCCCTTTTAATTTTGAGCCAAACAACGGAGGTCATCAAGCAAAGAAAATCAGAATTTACTACTAGCACCAATGCATGTTACTCTTTTGATGTGTGTGTACATGACTGTTCTGCATGCCATGTACGTATTGGGGTACGTACTGTGTTATGAACATCGCGTACGCATTCTACTAACATTTCCATCATAATAATAAAGAGTCTTGTTAAGACGATTTATTCAAAATCTCGAAATTTTGACAAAACTACAGCAGCTTAGTTTACTAAAGAACATTATGTAATTGTGTAAAAACCAGAATTTAAAAAGATATTGAGGCCATTCTCCATCGGCAAATGTTACAATATGGCTTTAATGCAGAGGAGTCTGGCTTAAATGTCAAGGAAAAGGAAATAGCCATTTTGGCCTGTGAGAATTGCTCTGCCAACTTGGGGGCAATTTTAATAAAGTTATGCACATTTTCAATGAGTTTCAGGCAGAGACAAATGCATCCCCATTGATTAAAAGTGGATTGATTGAGCCCAAATTTACTGGTCTACCTATGAGTTTTATAATATTGGACAAGACGTAATTGAGTCTAATATTTTGTTTGCTCTAAAATAAAAAAAGGAATGGGGCGCCCAATGTGAGCTTGGTCGTGATGTGGTGTTTAGATTTGGTATTATTATCTCTTGCAAACCTGGTGACACCTCATTATAGACCTTATATCAGACCTGTCGATAGGTTGTAAGAGGAGGGGATAGTCTTTTCCAGGCACGAATTGGGCCATATATAAAGAAAGTTTTGCTACTTTGCAATAAAAAACCTAAATGCAAAATGAGATCCTGTAGGTGGCTCCCGAGGTGGCTTAAAAAACTAAATGCAAAATGAGGTTTTTAAAAAATATAATAAGTGTACTGGCATCAGTGGCACACTCCTTGCCTGGTTTCATAACTACCTGAGGGTAGGTTGCAGAGGGTGGTTATCAACCCAACAGCGTTCAATCCAGTTGGTTGTCAGTCACTTCTGGTGTCCTTCAGGGGTTCATCTTTGGGCCCCTGCTCTTCATTGTTTTTATTAAGGATATGCCATCTCGCCTAATACCAGCATTGCATTATTTGCTGATGATGCAAAATGTATTGGATCTTCTCCACCGTTGCTGACCAACATGCTCTGTAAAGCCATAATGTGTGCTCCACAGCGACACCCTCAATTTTTGTTGAATTTGTGCTTTTTTGTATGATTGTAATGCCCAATGGTGTAAAATACCATGTAAAAGACTAAGCCTGAAGTGCTTTAAGGGATCTGGAATGAGCGTATTGAGCGTTTCGACAGTATTTTTTGTGGGACATGAGAGCACATCAGACATATCGAATTGCATTCTGAATACGAAGAATGTCTTTCTGATATCAAATAATTTTCATTTTTTGAAATTCACGATATAATACAAATTTTATGACAAATTATAAAATTTGATATTTTTCACATTTTTGATATATAACAGTCCTTGAAGTAAATTTTTATAAATCTATTGATATATTCTTAAAGTGTATGTAGCTGGGAGGAAAAAGCCGACGATCAATTGAAAATGTTGACCTTTCATATTGAAGATATGGATTTTTCCCCAAAAGACCTAATATTTTTTGGTGTTTTGGGAAAAAAATTCCATATCTTCAAAACGAAATGTCAAAATTTTCAATTGATCGTCGGCTTTTCATCCCACCTACATACACTTTAAATACAAATCATCAGATTTATAAAGTTTACTTTGAGTACTGTTAAATATCAAAAATATCAATTTTTAATCATTTGCCATAAAATGTGTATTACATTGCAAATTTCAAAAAATCCAAATTATTTGATATCAGAAGGACATTCTTCGTATTCAGAATGCAATTCGATATGTCTGATGTGCTCTAATGTCCCACAATAAATACTGTCCAAACATTCATACCCCACCCCTTAATTTCAGTAAAATTTAAGTTTTTATAATAAAACTGGAGATCACTGTTTTTATTCAGAGTTCATCGAGATTGTGTGGTGGCTAAACATGTCGCGTCCATGTGCAAGTCACATGGGTTAGGAATACAGAGAACATTCTAAACCATGTGACTTGGGGATGATTTGAAGTGATCTCCACTTGAGATGAGTCTGGTATTTATTCCCAGCTATTTCATAAAATGAGACACATGTAGCAGCTGACAAGTGCATCATTTTGATATGGATGTACACAAATTGTAAGGCTAATCCCATGCTAGGCGTGATTTGTCTACCGGGTCATGTTATGATATTAATAATTCTCTCACTTGCAAAATTCTCTATTTGAGTACAGATCTGGAATTTGGAACCATATGCAAAATGTCTCATAAACTCCATTGAAAGGGTTCAAAGACATGCAACCGAGTTATATGATAGTTATGAATCATGAATGTTTATCAATTAAGTTTGTGTGTTTCTCTGTTTCAACTATTGTATCTCAGAATCAAGTTTCTAACAATCTGCTCCACTGCCGGGGGTGGGGGCACTCCCACTTTGGAAGTGACTCTTATAGGGCTATTAAGAACCCCTTCAGTGACGTACATAACCAGTGGGGGCTGGGGGAAAGCTCACCCTCCCCCGACACAAAAATATATAGGGTTGTAAAGACTTCCTTCAGTGAAGAAACCAGTGGGGGCTGGGGGAAAGCTTACCCGAAACAGGAAAAAAAAAACTGTGAAGAAGAGAAAAGAGGGAAGAAAAGGAAAGAAAAGGAAGTGGAAAAAAAGGGAATAAAAGGAAAGAAGAGAAAGGAGAAAAAACTAAAGAAAAAAACAAAAGAAGAGAAACATGAGAAAAGGAAAGGAAAAATAGGGAAGAAGAGAAGGGTGAAAGAAGAAAATAAAACAGGAAAATATCGCTCGTGGTGCGTGCGATATACTACAACTACAACGGAAGGTTAGGTCTGGTTACGCCACTGCCCCTCATTTTCCGCACCGTTGTCACCCAAAGACCCCTTATTTTTCCTTTCGGTCTGTCACCCAAAGACCCTTATTTATCCATTTGAATAGCAATGTTACTTATTTTGACAATAACAAAGCCATTTGAAGCCATTTAGAACTAAAAGTTCAAGTTTCGAGGCTCTCAGCCAAAGACTTCATTTTAAAAAAGGTCATATTCTTACTCAATGCCCCCTAAATTAGATCCAAATGGTCCGTCTGTCACCCAATGACCCTAAATTTTGTACATGTTGCTCTCACCGAATGCCAAAATTTATACTCTCACCCAATGACCTCATATTTTTTATATTTTGCTCTCAACGAATGCCCCTTACATTGAAAGTGCCAACCCTACACCTACAGCGTGGGCCAAAAAGAACTTTACCCAATTTGGAAGGTTCATTTCTCAGAGTTTAGAGCAGCTATTCGCAAATGTGTTATATATGCTAAATATATATCTTTCTAAGAATATGTGGTGCAAAAATAGAGAAAAAGAAGCTAAAGTAACAAAATGGCAGTAGTTTTACGTCAATGGGTCGGAAATCACTTTGTCCACATGTAATTCAATGGGATGTATCCGATTGCCATCAGCATTGCATTAGGCATACATGTAATCTACCAAAAAACGTTTCAAAACGTAAAAAGGGGCCAAAGTTTAAAAAATCTTTCCTGTGTGGCTTTTCACCCTTTTTTAAACTTGGTCCCATTCAGTAACGTAGTAATAACATGAAGAACGAGTCCTAATTAGGTTTAAGACTATTCAAAAGCATAGGCTATGTATTATCAAAAACTTTTGAAGGTTTATGTTTTATTATATTGCGTGTTCATAACGAGTAGTAGAGTATTATATATACTTAGCAAATTGACTGTCTGTCAACCTGCTACATATAGGCCCTACATCTGTACATGAGGCGCAGAATCGCACAAGCTGATGAAGAATTTAACAAAGTGAGTATTTGCTACTTTTGCTTAAATCAAAATACATTATAACGTCTTTACGGAAAAACGTCAATCACGCACGAACATTAATTCATTTACTCTACAAAATGAACACTGACAACTAAGAAAACAAACAAGTAGCCTAAAGATGACTTAGTGTGGGTCTTTAGAAACTTTCATAAATGGGACCAAGTTTAAAAAAAATTGAAAAGCCACACAGGAAAGATTTTTTAACTTTGGCCCTTTTTACGTTTTGAAACGTTTTTTGGTAGATATTAATTCTTTTTTGAGGTAAAAAATATTGCGCAGTAAGTGATTCTTTGTAGCCATGCGAGGCGAACTAGTTGGATATCCATATTTCATGGTTAATGGTTCTTTGTAGCCCTCTTAGCGGGGCAAACTAGTTGGATATCCATATTTACGTGATGAGTGGTTTTTGAAGCTTGAGGGCAAACTAGTTGGATATCCATATTTCGCGGTTAGCAGTTCTTTGTAGCCCTATGGGCAAACTAGTTGGATATCCATATTTCGCGATGAGTGTTTTTTTTAAGCTTCGAGGGGCAAACTAGTTGGATATCCATATTTAGCGGTTAGCAGTTTTTTGTAGCCCTGCAGGACAAACTAGTTCGATATCCATATTTCGCGGTTTGTGTTTCTTTTAAGCCCTGCGGGGCAAACTAGTTCGATATCCTCATTTCGCGGTTTGTGGTTTTAACAACCCATAACCACCCCAATCAGCTGCATGGGGTAAAAGAATTATTAAAAAAATTAATAGCTGAACCCAATAGTTCAGCCAGGGACTGGAAACGACATATTGATGACTATATATAGAGTGTATTCAATAAACCACGGGGAGCGAGAACTGCTAAGTAACCCCTATCCGAGCCATAAACACATGCATGATCAGACAACAAGTGTTCGATTTCCTCATAGCTTCCCACGTTGTACATACGTCAGTCGAATTTGGCAGTGTTGGTTTGTTAGCCAAATATAATGTATAAAATTATACGCTGCCATTTCGTACAAAAGTACTTCGCTCGCGCTGCTTTAATTTGCGTGTTGCGCCATTTCTAGTACGCACCTTTAACATCGCATTTCTCATTTTTTGTTTTCCGCGCTCGCAGGCATTCTCTATTTTTGCTCACTTTGATAAAGTACTTTTGTACGAAACGTCAGTGTATAATTTTATATTAAAACATCGTTGAACAACACCATTTTGTTCAATTACTTTTCATTATTCGGTGGCATGGTGGTGATTTGAGGATGTCACCAATGGAAAGAGCGCCCTCACATTACCCATGATATTGATTTATCTCAAAATATCCAAATTTCAAGTTATTGTCAATTCATTTTAAGTCGCTGGTAAAAAGGGTGTAGCTTTGAATTGATGTGATGGGAATCAATTTTATTCAATATCTATGCTGACCAACAGATCGGATCGTTCTACGGCTTCATGATTTAAATTACTATAGGCCTATGGCCCTAGATTGCCGAGAAGGCATTGATGCAAACTGAACATCATGCATGTGAAATGTTCCAAAGGTTAATGAACGAGAATGAAAAGAACAGATTAACTTTATCATGTTTGTCTCCCTATGCATGAGTGTGTATATTTATGGCCTTTACAATATTTTCTTATGTTCTTGTTAGGTATGGGCTATTATTAAAATAAAAAAATAGTTATATTAAATGAAATCCTGGCACAAATAAATCGTCTTCATTCAATTATGCTCTCTTTAAAGCAAGTAGAAATAGCGTGTACACTTTCAACATGGGAACACGTTTTGACCTATCTATAATTAGTAAAAAGATGTAGCTCAGCGGCCAGCCAACAAAAAGAAATTGTCTTTAGTAGGCCCTATACGAGAAACAAGATTTTCTCTCTGAATTGGCCGTATTTTTAAGTGTAAGAAAATCAATCGCATTATCCTGTTCACTCAAAAATTTAGAAAATAAATGGGCACTTCTGGGTAGGGTATCTATAGATTCTATAGAATTTAAGTATGATATATTTTCGATGGTAATATATTTTCACTTTTTCATAATTGCAATTTCTGAATATTATATAAAAAGCACGAATAAGACTATAAATGTAAGAGTATGGGATCATTTTGAATGTTAATAAATGCGAAACGCCAGCGGTAGACACCAGCAATATCAGGGATTGCCACGATTCTTGCAGTAGCTTTTATGAATAGAATACAATAGTGGATACAATAGCGGATACAATAGCGGAACAATAGAGCTCTCTTACGGGCAAATAAACCTTGTCGCGTTTGGCTAAATTTCACTTCTTCTTTTTCATGAACTAACCGTTATTTTTTAAACTTGTGGCAAAACATCGACCGATGTTTTTAATTGGTAAACACAGTCGGCTTGTCATTCGAAAGTGATAAATGTTTTATATGCATGAATGAATTACAATCCAAGATTTTAATCCTCACTATTCATGCTAGATACAATAATGTACCCAAAGTTTACTCTCGCGAATGACAAAGAATTTGAATTTAACTTAACAAAACAATCACAATTTATTTTTAAATACATCAAATACTCTTTCAAAATATGCAACAACAATTTGAAACGTCATTCATGATAATGCGAGGTAAACTTTGGCAGACTCTGGAGTATTAGGCAGGAGTTTGGCCCGGGAGTTTGGCCAGTTCTATTACGCCCACTCCGTTCTTTACATCTATTTATTCAACATATTATAGTTACTTCTAATGTAGGCTTATGGTAAGTTTGGGTGGAATTCTCACATTCTGGAAGCGAATTCGAATTCACGCAGCACGTCCAATAAAACACACTGTTCGTTAGTTTACTTCTGTCAAAATTTTCTGTGTTGTATTGTACATTGCCTTATCTTGACACCTTGAAACCCTGTCTAGAAATCCATGCAGTCAAAATATTCAAATTCAAAAATCGCATCAGGTGAAACCAATGTCATTGTGTAATTGTTACATTAGTTTAATATTAAAAATGGAATTCGCTTAATAATGTTTATGTTAATTCTTTTTTTAGTAATGTTTATGTTAATTCTGTTCTGTTTTAATAATTTTTATGTTAATGTTAATGTTAATTTCGGGCACATTGTTTCATCTAGCATGACTAATGAGGATTAAGATCTTAGATAGTAATTCACTCATGCATGTAACATTTTGAATGACAAGCCGATGGTGTTTACAAATAATATACACGCCTAACGCAATGCCGTAATGTTAGTAATCGGATACATTCCATTGAATTATGTGTGGACAAAGTGATTTTCGACCCATTGACGTAAAACTACTTTAGCTTCTTTCCTATGCGAAAAAGGCATGGTTGAACTATGGTTAACCATGGTCAACCATGGTTCAACCATGGGTTTTGACCATGGTCAAACCATGGTCAACCATGCTTTGAAAAATGGCACCACGGCCAGAGACCATGGTCAACCATGGTTAACCTTTTGACCATGGTCTATCTAAAGTGACCATGGTCAACCATGGTTAAAACTTAGCATGTTTGACCATGGTTGAACCACTGTCAACCATAGTTCAACAACCAGGGTTTTGACCATGGTCAACCATGTTTTTGACCATGGTCAACCATGTTTTTGACCATGGTCAACCATGTTTTTGACCATGGTCAACCATGTTTTTGACCATGGTCAACCATGTTTTTGAAAAATGGCACCACGGCCAGAGACCATGGTCAACCATGGTCTATCTAAAGTGACCATGGTCAACCATGGTCAAAAATTATGGGGTAAATATTTAATGGAATAAACTGCATAATCATATTATTTAGATTTATTCCGTTAAAAATCTTATTTTAACTTATCAAATTACTAGTTTTTATATTCTATGGTGTCAAATATTTATTCACAATGTTGTAAATACGCATTAAATACGATTAATAACAACAGAGGGCGCTTTTTCTCATTCACTACCCAGAGTCAACCATGGTCAGGTGAGGTGATGACCATGGCTGACAATGCTCAGCCATGCTAAAGCATGGTCGACCATGGTATACTTAAAAGTGACCATGGTCAACCATGGTCAGGTGAGGTGATGACCATGGCTGACCATGCTCAGCCATGCTAAAGCATGGTTGACCATGGTATACTTGAAGTAACCATGGTCAACCATGGTCAGGTGAGGTGATGACCATGGCTGACCATGCTAAAGCATGGTTGACCATGGTATACTTGAAGTGACCATGGTCAGGTGAGGTGATGACCATGGCTGACCATGCTCACCCATGCTAAAGCATGATTGACCATGGTATACTTGAAGTGACCATGGTCAACCATGGTCAAGTGAGGTGATGAACATGGCTGACCATGCTCACCCATGATAAAGCATGGTTGACCATGGTATACTTAAAAGTGACCATGGTCAACCATGGTCAAGTGAGGTGAAGACCATGGCTGACCATGCTCGGCCATGCTAAAGCATGGTCGACCATGGTATACCATGGTGACCATGGCAACCATGGTTGACCATGGTCAAGCCACCATGGGTGATCATCGCTGACCATAGTTAACCATGGTCAACCATGTTTTGACCATGGTTGACCATGGTTGACCATGCTAGCACGGTTGACATTTCGCCTAGGTTTTCTCTCATTTTTGCACCACATATTCTTAGAAAGATATATATTTGGCATGTATAACACTTTTGAGAATAGCTGCTCTAAACTCCGAGAAATGAACCTTCCAAATTGGGTAAAGTTCTTTTTGGCCCACGCTGTATATCCATTTCATATTGAAGTGTCCCCGAACTCCACTGTCAATATGGTCAATAAATAACACTTAGAGGTACTCAGACAGTTAAGGAACAACATTCTCTTCATTTAATGGCAGATTTGGGGGAGGTAAAATTTGGACCTTTTTGGACCAAAAAGGATAAAAAAAAACCTCTATTTTTCACTTACTATATACTTGCAAATGGGACTTTTGGGGTCAAAATGGGGACTTTTTGAGTATATATATTTGAGAACATATATTATTAAAAGTACGGGGTGGGGTAAGTATTTTAAGATATTGTAAATAAGTATCTAAAATAAGTGTATACACACAAAAGTGTAAACTGTAAAGAATTCAAATTATCAAATTTCACATACCGGTAGTGTTCACAAAGTTGTTATGCACTTTCTCTTTTCTGGTGCATTTCTGTTTTAATCATTAAAGTTCTGGCACCCAATCTCAACACATTTTTGATGTTCACAGCTCCCAGACTAGCCTTTTAAATTGTGAGGTGAAAAACCTTTCTCAAAAATTTCACCATGCAGTTTAAATAAAAAAATCCCTTAAAGAGAAAGAATGACTCCCATCATGTATAAGTTGTTCCATCATAAAACTGGTTCCATGCAGACTTTTGACTGTTTGATATGATTTTATCAAGATATGGCACTATAGAATTGAACAGGGAGCGCGATTTGGCGCAACGGTAGTTCCCTCGCCGCACACTTGCACCACTGAGGTCCCAGGTTCAAGCCCCGGCCGCCAAGGACTATATGTGACCATCCAGCACAACTGAGCCCTGAAGTCGCCAATCATCATTTTTGAGATATTCAACCAAAATATTCTGCTTGAAATTAGCTTTAAAATGATGTATATCATGTCTATTATAGTACTAGACATTTAAGTAGTGAAAAATCAATAAAACAGTCAATAAATCCTTTGTTTCCTATTGTTTATTGTTAAGTTCAATGGAACATATCTCAATAGTGGCACTGGCGACATCCGGGCTCAGTTGTGGTGAATGGTCACATATGTGCATTTGGTTTATCCCGATTCCATGCTCGCTCTCACAGGTTTTGTTTTCTCTGGGATCTCCGGTTTCCTCCTGAAGCTTTAAAAAAATCGGTGATTAGTTGTTTGGTTATCAAAAACTTCCTTCACCCAATGGAATTTGGGGCTGGACAGATATATGGTGGATGTTACAACCTAAGTGCGGATATGTCTGCACCAGATTTGGCTGCATCTGGCCAAGTTGATGCGATCTGATTGTGATGATTCACCATGGCAGCGAAATTACAGCGCTTTGAATCTTTCAAGATCTTGAAAAAGGCGCTATATAAATCCAAAATTTATTTATTTACTATGATCAATCTGTTCAGATATCTCCCTTTCTCGCACTGAAACAATAGTAATACATATACGTTTTGACAGAGAAGGTTACTGGCCAAGTTAAGTTCAAATACAGTAGTGTAGTCAGGGGGCAACGGGAGGCAGCTGCCCCCTGTGAGAAGTATTGCCCCCCACACTTGACCCCTGTGGGATGCTGGCTGCTCATTTTTAGCCCATTTTTGTCAAAGATTTACCCGCCACCCGCCGCCGCCCTGAAAGCGGGCCTGAAAGTGGCCTTGCCTCAGGATGTATCAAAATGATTGGTACCCGTCAATTTTTATGTTTATTGAACAGCTTGCATCTTCCATACATTGGATACTTTTGAAATGTCCAGAATATATAGTTTATGACTTGTTATACAATTTATCTATCAATTATATGGATTATGTGTTGCATTTGCCGGTATGTGTCAAGTTCATTCATTTTATCAATGGAAACTAATGGGTATCACAGCTTGTATTGCCATGTTTTCCCATCAGGGGAATTCAACTGGGGATTTTTCCTCTGAACTTTAAACATACATAATCATGACAATGACATATGTAATGTGTCATGTCAAAAGGAGACACTTTTGGGCAGGTTATCAATTTTGAGGTTTTTACATATCTTAAATATAGAGATATTTTGCTCCACAATGCCGTTTTCCCCAATGAAATCGGACATTCCTAAGCGAGGATATTGAGTTCGTAAGTTATGGTATTATAAAATTGGAAATTGAGATATCGGCTTTTAAAAATATTATTGACCATGTTGAGAGTAGGAATTCCCTAGAAAAATGTCTCAAAAAATACAAGATGCCAGTTATATTCCGGTCTGAAACTATCAGACAATATTTTAAACATTAATATTACATCACAAATTCACAACAAACCC
Source organism: Amphiura filiformis (assembly GCF_039555335.1). Lineage (NCBI taxonomy): Eukaryota > Metazoa > Echinodermata > Ophiuroidea > Amphilepidida > Amphiuridae > Amphiura > Amphiura filiformis. Next base: position 25,010,707 of record NC_092641.1, read on the forward strand.
AAATTGTGAAAAATCTCCCCCGAGCGGATTTTTGGCTATTTCTCCATTTACGATCCTGCCCAAAAGTGTCTCCTTTTGACATGACACGTCACATATATAAAGACTACTTCATCCTATTGGTAGTTGGTACAAATTCCATATGTCATTAATCCCAGTCACTGATGAGCAGGCTATTGGAACAAATTATTTTGAGGTGATGTGGACGAAAGTGGGAGTCTGGGGTGATCTGCCCTTCATAGGGGTAAAGGAGGTGAAGCAACCTTAAAGCTCAAGCACCTTTGAAAATGAATGTACAATTTTAACTGTATAATGCTGTAAGTTATTAGAAGTAAATTTTGTTTTAATGAGGAAGCCCTGCCAGAGCAGTTCTTCTGAGGTTAACCTGCCTATGTGACAAGGTTATCTCTGAAGTTTACACATGCTACAGGGCCGCAACAAGGTTGAAAAATGTGGGGTGGCTATCACAAATGTGGGGCGGCCAAATTACAAATATATGACCAAATTGAATTAAAGCTATAAAGAAAAACATAACAAATTTCTCAAAACTCCCCGGCCACCCCGCTTGCTACGGCCCTATGACATGCTAATTGATGTTTTTATGTTATTTTAGCAATAAGCACCTGTCTAATTCAGAGATAACCTTGTCACTGATTAATGTGATAACCAGGCAAGTTTGGTTCACCCCATAAGAACAGCTCTGACAGGGTTTCCTCTTTAAGGCTGAAAAGTGGTGCCCTGTTGCAGCAGTTCTGGAGACATGGTTTGCTGATGAGATACTGAGTTGAAGGGTTCATCGGTGTGCATGCAATTATTATTTGGATAATTTGCAGCTGTTTGCAAAATATAGGCCTAAATAAAATTCCACAAATGAATTAAGATAGCCAATGCACTATTTATTGTAAAGCTATTTAATTTAGCTAGTACGTAATTTCATAATTAAAATTGCCAATGACCATTTTTGTGGGAATTTAATTTACAATTTTTCTAATTACAATTTAATGTAAAACTGTCAAAGGCTTCTAGCAAAATCAAATCCCTAGCAAAGACAAGTGGTTGTATAGTAGTATTTAAATACCAAATGAAAATGCCTTGTACAATATTAAATGCATTATACAATTAAACACATGGCTTTCTTGTACATGAGAGTTCACAAATGTTACCCACAATTCCCATAACCCCCTATAAATGGGTAAATGAGTTTTATTTCGCACATATCTTACGTAAAGTGCAAGGTCTAGTCTACTGCCATCAATCAGGGGCTGTGCAATAATTATGAGCCCTGGTGGTAGGGTAAAATGGGGGGGGGAATTGTGGGGAGCTGAGAGGAGGGCAAGCGATTTTTGACTTATATTCATGCCACCTTGTAAAATAAAATGCTCTAATAAGGCTTTGGAAAACAATATGGAAACGCTTATGCAAATTTTCCTGCTTGCTGCACTCGCAACATGTATTTAGACCATTTAAGGTTTGCAAATTGGGATCCAAAAATTTGGCATGTGCAAAGATTTTTTGGCAGGCCGTGAGGGGCGGAGGGGGGGCAAGTGATTTTTGGTGGACTGATGGGGGGCAAGCAATTTTTGGCAAACTGTCTGAAATCCCCCCTCCCCCGGGCTCATAATTATTGCACAGCCCCTTAAGGTAACTGACATTTGATGGGTCGTGAATTCACATGCAGCTCTGTTGAGCTCCTTTAAACCACAGATCTATGTTTAAACATGAAAAACATTCATGATTCGATATTTGTCCTTTTAAACTTTTGTGACTTTGCACATAATTACAAATACATATATTTTTATCCATGTTCATCTATGTTCATCCTTGCTCTTCGCTATGGACCACTATGGCCTCATCCCAACGGCATAGTTCACTAACTTAATTAAACAATCAGAGTGCAAAATTTGACCTCAAGTTTCAGAGTATGAGTTTTTGTACCCAAATTTTCAAAGGTCATTCAATGAATGTGTAAATGTATTGTGCCTAGATAGATGAGTATGTTGTTCATCTTTGCACTTGCAGTTCTGTGATAGGGCTATAGTTAGATCACTTCACCGGATGAGTGCAGGGCAGTAAGTTCTGTACAAAACTAGGCAGTAGTGATCTTTGTATTACTTATACATGTTTTTGCCTACATGAGCAATCTCTGCAAGCACTCTCAAAATTAATTCTGTGACAATCTTTTATAATTGTTACAGCTAGCGACGGTGAAGTGAAAGGAAGAAAGAGCAGACGGAAGAACTTTATGGTAAGAAAATCAATTAATGTAACCCTACCTTGCAGAAATAACTAGGCCTATATCAAATTCATATCAAATGTATATCAAAATTGTATCAAAAACTGTTTTTACGAGTATACAGTTTTGATATAGTACTTTTGAGGGTTCTGATACTATATCAAATGGGTAGCAAATTGTACTTTGAACATTTTGTTACAGAAATTGCAATACATCAAAATGTATCAATTTGGACAGGCGGCGAGTGGCATGATGGTCGGAAGAGCCGGCAAAACCGCTCAGCCATATGGGATTTTCCATGCACTCGGTTAGTTTTGTGAGCAGTGGCAGCGCCATGGGGGGATGCCCCCCCCCCCCATCAGAATTCTTGCCACCTGTTGCCCCCCAGTAAAAACCCAAAATTGCTAAAATTTCTACTTTTTACGGCATTTTGCCCAAAATTTGTTGATTTTGCCCCCCCCAGAAATTCACTTCGCCCCTCAATGCCCTCCCCCAAAAAAAAATTCCTGGTGCATTATGTTTGTGGGGTTCGTGTCGAACCCCAACAGTTTTAGCTTGTATTAATATTATTTATTAACATATACTTTTTTATCATATTTGGCCATTTTAGCCCCCAAAGTGCCAAATTTTGTGCACTTCGCCCGAATTTATCCCGCTTTTGAACCATATTTCACCACTTTTGCTTCAATGCCAACATTTTTCATTTGTATCAGGCCAAAAAAAAAAAATGTTTGTCTCAAAGCTCGCACGCTGCATTTGTAAATTCGTGAGATTTTTTTTTAATAGTTTTTCCGGAAAAATTCAGCGAAAATCAGATTTTTTTCTCCAAATACCATGAAAAAAGTTGGGAATAAAAAAAAAATTGCATTTTGCATTTGTTTTCAAACCACTCGTGAGCTTTGAGACAAATCATTATTTTTTTGGGCCTCATAAACTTATTTTGTCGCCAAAAGGTGCTGGATTCACATTACTTCAAGAAAATTCACCCCCCCCCCATCCCCATTCCCCCATGCCAACGAGAAATCTATGCCACCGGTTTCCCCATTCAAAGCGAAGAAGTCAACAATAAATACGCATACAAAGCGAGAACAAAGGACGGATTTCTACAGTTATTATTAGATAGGCAGACCTCACTTGGTATGGAGAGTGTATGAAAAACACTTTTATATAAAGCTTTCCTAGCTTTATATATCTACATTTTTATATGGGTGTAGTGTGGATTTCTCAGTATGAATGTACATAACTTTTGTGTGTGTGTGTGGGGGGGGGGGGGGTCAGCATATACCAAAGATTTTGAATGCTTATACATGTTCCCAGCCTTTGATTTCAGAAAATATACGAAAACTGCCATCTCTTATAGAGGTTATCCGTGTTCTATAAGCTGCATATCCTATCAACGACTTCTATACCTTGTTTAGGACTTTCAAAAGAAGTACCTACTACCATGACTGTTTCAAAATAGCCCGCCAAAGTCATGCAGGTAACTCCGAGGTCGTGCATTGAATTAGTTTGAATGAGGAATACTACGGGAACCAGCGCCTTTTGTTAGAAGTCACACATGAGTGAAGTGGATAACCTCTATTAATGCATCTACACACAGTTTCCACCTCGATACACCCGAGTACACAAATATTTCCAGCACAGCTACTGTCTATGAGCGTGTTTCTACAGAGCCAAATACCGTTTTGGAAATGGTATAAAACCGTTAATCACTCCTGTGGAAACAGCCTCCAATGCCTTTTTGCAACGCCTTTTCAACGCCAACGGAAACCTCGTTGGAGTAGGTTTTTGCCATTGACGAAGCGGGTAGATTTTCTGTAGAAACAGACCGAAGCGGTAACTTGCCGTTTATTGAGCAAAATCAGGCAAAATGGCTGTTAATTAACAGGTAAATTGGACGGACGACATGACAAAAACCTTAATAACAGCCTGTGAAACAAGTCCAAAAGGAAAAACAGAAAAATTCACGAAATTCGGGGTTTGCTCACAGAACAGAAATTTGTAAATGCCACAAAATATGTGTTTTGACAAACTATATAAAATGTCAAACTTTTCTGTTGATTTGCAATATATAACAAAGAAAAATGATTATTTAGCAGTAATCAACCATTAAACAATCCATTCTGGCCATACTAGAGTAAAAGGTAAGACAAAGTGACACTTTTAAAACATGTTTGTTGGTACGATGCAAATAACTAAAACCAATATTAGGCATGTTAGGGTAGAGGCAGGGCAGCGAAAAATAATTTCCTTTCTGGGAACGTGAACTGTTGTTTGAAATATTTTCTGCGAGCGTGGAGCCAGAGCGCGAGTATGAACACAATTATTAAACAGGTCGGGTCCAGGGGCAAAGCCCCAGCGCAGTCTTAGAATTAATTTGCGCGAAGCGCACAAAAATTGGCACTTTTTATTTTAAAATGACTAAATATGGGGTTAATTTTGGTTAGAAACCCATATACAGGCGTCAATTTTGTGGGGATATGTACCATCCCCTAACAATATATTGGGGGATTTATGCCCCTCCCACCCCGGATCTACCCCTATGACATTAGCTAAAAATGACTGTTTGGAGTTATTACTCATTGGAGTCATGTTACACCCAAATTGTAAAGTCGCACATTTTGTTGATTTGTAGCTTGAGATTACAAAATTGAATACTTAACATTCGTCTTGTGCCAGCGGAGCGTGCAAAATTTTAGTACATGCCTTCTTGTACATTTTACTCTGGAATTTTACCCTCGAATTTTTTTTGATCCCCCTCTATTAAGGACTGAATTTTTTTGATCCCCCCTTTTAAGGACCCAAAATCCTAGTTATTGAACATTAATTTAGTTCCAAAGATGTGAACAGTTGAAGTTTTTCCAAAACAATATGCAAGAAAAAAAATTATTTCCCTTGGCAAATCAATGAAAAACCTGCTTTTCTGGGGAACGAATCCTACTTATGCTAAACTGCCTTAAAAAAGAAACTTATAATTTTTCACAAGGTCATATCTTAAAATCCTCTCCATAAAAATGAGCAAAAATTGCACACAGGATTACTTCGATACTCTACTCTAAACACATGTCAGTAACCAAGCAGTTGACCAACTGACACAACAGCAAAATGCACTGACATGGAACACCTTCCTGGACCAAAATTCACATCCCAACAGATTTCTTTTTAGGGGTTAGCTATAATATTGAACAATATATCCCATATTTTGGCATGCACTTATAGAAAATAAATAAATTATTGTCTTACTTTATAAATTATAAATACTGTAAAATGACACATAACTAAAGTGAGGCCACTTTCTATCTTTTTTATTTGATTCATAAAATTACATTCAACAAAATGATTGAAGACTGAGAAAACAAACAATGCAGACTATTACAGAATGCCATGTCCATAGCTTTGCAGGAGTTTCGGACTAACAATCAACACATTCAAAAAATACAGTTTAAAAGTGAAGATTGTAGTGAATGATCAGTCCTTTTATCATGTGCTTGCCACTATCTACTTTATAGTAAACTATACATTGCGAAATAATATAAAATCATTTTAAAATAAAATGTGCATGTAAGTTGAGTTTACATAGCGAATTAACTAACAACTGCAGTGTATTTCTTGATTTTAATAATAAGCATGGGTAAAAAGCAGTAAAGACAAAAATACAGAACAATTTGGAGTAATGAATTAAGAGTTGACAGGAGTTATAGGAGTTAATGCTTTTTGCTGTTTCAGTGTGCATGTTCTCAGCATTGATGGTTTGGTGCAGGGCCGGATTTACCTTTTTGGGGGCCCTGGGCCAGGCCAAAATTTGGAGGCCCCAAACGTATCGTGAAGAAGGCATGTGCTCCTAAGTTGCCAAGTGTTTAGATTTTACTAGGATAATTGCGCGCGAAATTTGCTATATAATCAGTGATAATGGACCAGTGCGCGCGCGCAAAATTTTGCATTTTTTGTACCCTAACATGGTGTTTTTCGGCTTAAATGGAAGATGTACCCTGCACAGGGCAAGTTTGGGGCCCCCAAATTTTGGGGGCCCTGGGCCCGGGCCCATCTGGCCCTATGGTAAATCCGGCCCTGGTTTGGTGAACTGTCATGTAACATGGATGTAAGCGTGATCCTAAAAAATGCCTTTCACGGTGACCCAAACTATTTACAAGACCTCTTCTGCATTGAGGCTGGCCTTCCCTTTTAAAGGGAATTTTTATTGAGGCCAGTGTATATTCATTCCTGTCACTGGCGTTTAGTTTTATTTATCAGTTATCGTCGCAGAAAGTTCGCAGAAAATATTTCACGAGTGATCGTGTTCACAGAATATTTTCAGGGCTTCAGAAAATGATATTAAAGATTATTTTTCCGTCTTGATTTTTTTTTTGCGACTCTGAATTTTTTTTCTGGGAACGCCGGTACCACGATACCGGTGATTTCGTAGCCCTGGGTAGAGGGACATCACATGATGTCATTCAGCTTATTAAACGGTATGAACACGCCAACGGCGGCAAAAACCTGTCTGTGGAAACAGCAGGTTAAACGGTAAGATAACGGTAAGATACCGTTATCCATTTAGCAGTATCTTAGCGGAGCGCCTGTAGAAACATGCTCTATGTTATCCTACACGGTTGAGTGCATAGTATCATAAGAGCTGTGTGAGATCTAGTGAAAAATAGACATCCGTGATTGTTTTTTGCCAAAACCTCAAGTGTTCCCTTCATCCAATCAGAATTTTTTATATATCAAACGAAACCTAACACTTCCCCCTAAAAACACTTTCGTCATTAGGTCAACAGATAACATAATTCAATGTTACAGCAAGGCGAATGTGGTAAATCTGTTGAAAACTACCTATCCAAGCACATTTTTGACCAAAATCTAGGTTTTAAAAGTCAAAACTTCTTGGACTAAACCAGGGTGTAGATGATATGCTGACTTGCTTCAACCTTCTCAATTCCCAGGGGAATAGTACTATAGCTACTTCCCGAGCTACTTTTACTGAAACTAATGCTTTGCTGAAACTACTGAACTTGGCATTAGAGTTCACAGCCGGTTAAGTGGACTGTCCTCTCACACTAGATGATAATTTCACCAGATGTTTAGTGACCAGTTCCTGTCCCCCCCCCCCAGTTTCTGTCACTGGAGCCCAAATAGTCTCACTTTATTTGCCAAAGTTCATTAAACTCCATTCAGCAATCACAGCTCCAGATCTGACCTTGCAGTTTAGAGGATGAGTTTTGTACCCAAAATAATACAACGGGAAATTTCAACGATTTTGCAGCTACCTTGCAGTTTACAATACAGTTGAAACAGATACCATACCAGCATAGGATATTCCAACAATACCGGGTGTCCCATAATAAAAATCCTTTTAAAAAGGGATGCGTCTGGTCCAAAGAGAAGATTGGGTGCGTTGTGGGCATGGAAACAGATTACTAGTATAATATGTACTCTCATGGCGTTTTATTATTCGACATATAAAAATAATTGTAGTTAGTGGTAATTAAATATGAAAATGATAAGAAAGTTTTGATATCTTGACAATTATAGTGGTATTAGAGATATAAGATGCACTTGAGTTATGTCTGAACAATTATAAAAAAAAGACTTAAGTGAATGTGCAAATAGTATTTGTCTAACTGATTGTATACTGTTTGAATAGTTTAGTAGGCCTAAACTGTTTGAATAGTAATATAGCAGCGACAGGTGTTTTCTCTAATTTGATAGATACTTTTTGACACCATTGACCCCATATGACCTTTGACCAAGGATGACCTCTGATTGATGACCTCTGACCTTGGATGACAATTAATTAATTCATTCATTCATTAGTTAATTAATTTATTTATTTATTTATTTATTTATTTATTTATTTATTTATTTATTTATTTATTTATTTATTTATTTATTTATTTATTTATTTAATTTATCAGTTTTCAGTTAAAACTGAAAACTCTTTCTGTCACCATTTATTAATTTATTAAGGGTTAACATATTTTTTAAACCAATCCCTGTCACAAAATATGGCCACAAAAATTGTTGTGTACTTGAGGGCAACACAACAATATATTTTTTTGGCCTAGTTTCATATCGCCATCTATTAAATGGTGGGATGGAGAAAGTTCACTGACATCGACCTAGGCCAGGTACGCATGCTGCCCGTCTCTGTCTCAGACACTGTATGTATATCTTCAGCTGAGTTATAACAGATAACTTCTAGAATGTGTCACTGGAACTCACTGGGGATTTAGTTCAGACACTATATCAGCGTCTGGGACCAGACGCGAAAAGGTTACATGTAGATTTTTAAAAATAATCTAAGTTACTGTTAACAAATATAAATATCCTTTTCATGGCATAATCTATGTACCCTCTACTAGTATCCCTGTGAATGTCAAGTTCACAACCTACGTACTTAGCCCGCATTCTAGGCATTTCTGACCAAGTTCTTTACGTGAAATCATGCAACACAAGGTTTATTATACCACCGTCATAGCCACTGTGCATTTGGCGGGGCACTTGAGTAGGGCCAGCCATAGCATGGCAGATGCAGTATTTTATTCTGATAAACAAAGAATAAAACTTGTTCAGTTTTATTTCAAGAGTCAGAAATGTAAAAACAAACAGCAGCAGTGTTGGAATTACATATTTTTTATGCATAGCAAAATTTGATTTCATTCTCTTGGTACATTCACATACTTCAGTGTGTAAGACTATGGCATAAAAATGCTACTTAACTCCAAAATTGTGTAGCAAATTGATAAAATTGTGTAGCATAATTTTGCTACGCGATACCAGCTATTTCCAACTTTGAACAGCAGTGATTTCAAGTCAACAAAATCCTATAGCAATGCATATTATTAAAATGCAAAAGATTGTTATTCACATGTTGATGGCAGGAGATATAGCGTGCAGAACTTCTTTCATCAAAAACGTGTTCTTGACGCTTCGTGGCAACAATTAAAGGAAGATGGTCATTATAGAGAAGCTCTAATTTTCAGTGTACAATATTTAATTTTTCAATAAGTTTCTTTTGTGCAATAAGTTTAACAATGAAAAATAAGAGAGACATAAAAGCCTAAAAGGTAATAAAAAAAAATTGAAAACAAAGGTGTGCTTGTGCAACTTTCGATGTGCAATATTTTGATGGTTAGCCACTCTTGACACCCCTGTTATCTTGTGCTCATAAGTTAACTTGTTTTAAGATACCGAGTTGAAACTTAGCAAACAATTAGAAGAAGGATAAATAAATAATATCTGAAAAAATGAAATTGTTTTGTTGTGCCATCACAAAATGTGGTTCAATTTCTACATGTAACCTTTTTATGGGACACCTTGTATATTCCACTTGTTGATTTTCCACTTGCTGTAAAATCAGTATAAATCCTGATCCAAGGCAAATACATGTAATCAGTTGAAGCCCCACCAATAGTTGGGCGCCGAACCCGGCCCCCCAACTCAACACAAAAGTTGGCAACCATGAGAGTTACCAAATCTTTCAAACACCCCCTTTTGCAATGATTTTTCATCAAATTTACCCACTTTTTCATACAAAATCGAGGACAAAATTTGGCCAAAAACAACCCCCTTTTTGTGGTTTTCAATGACTAGAATTTCCAACACCCATTTTAAATGACTAGAATTTCAAACACCCCTTTTTCAATGGCACTAAATATTGTCAAAAAATTACTAGATTTTCTCAAGTACCCATTTTATTCAAATTTCGCGACAGTGCAATTAAATACCCCCTATTTTGCTGATTTCACAGTCAAATTTCGCGGACAGTCCCACTTAAATACCCCCTATTTTGCCAATTTCATGGTCCTTGCTACTGGTAAAAAATCACCCTTTTCCGCGCTTTTGGTAACTCTCATGGTTGCCAATTTTGGGTTGAGTTGGGGGGCCGGGGCGCCGAATGTTACCGGTGCGAAATCACAAAAATAAAATAGTAGACACATGCACATGGTGTAGATTCGTTGTAAATTGCTTTGATGTTTTATTTGCTATTTGCTCAGTGATGAAGGGGGATGCCTGATCTAGAATTCTGTGGGGTATCTGTGTTGTGATGTAGGGATGTTGCTCGGGTCTCTGTGGGTATGTGTGGCAAGGAGAGATGGGTGTTAGCTGGCATCCATGGCTAGTGGTGTTATGGCACCGAGGCCAGGCTGCCAGCAAACAGCTAGGAAGCTCTAGGAGCAAGTTGGGAATTATGAAGTTGAGGTTACTGGACATGCTGGAAAATCAATTTACCTCTTGAACTTGAAAATGGGTTAAGATGGCCACATGTAAGATGATAATGGCAGGGACAATATTTTGAACCCCCTATTCATCCTTGCCCTTGCAGTCCGGCCTTGCAGTTCTGTGTATCACTCACTTATGGACCACAATAACCTCATCCCAATGGCATTGTTCAATAACCTCAGTTAAACAATTAATAGTGCAAAATTTGACCTCAAGTATGAGTATGAGTTTTTGTACCCAAAATGTACAAATGTATTTGGGTTAAAGAACTGCCCTGATAGATGCGCATGTTGTGGATCCTAGCGACTTCACCTGATGAGTGCAGGGCAGTAAGTTCTGTACAAAACTAGGCAGTAGTGATCTTACTTATACATGTTTTCGCCAGCCCATTCGGGCTGGTACCTGTTTCAGGTTTGGGGTCAGTTTACTCAAGAGATTATATTTTAGTGGTATTGGAATGATTTTTTTTTTTTACTTCTTGTGGTTAAATTTTTTTTTAAATATTTTAATTCGATTTGTTAGGAAAAGTAAGTATGTTTTGCCGTTTCAACGAACAAAACAGTGAGTATTACCAAAGTTATGTTTGAACTAATTAATTATGACTTTAAAAGTTTAAAGGCCTAAATGTAACAATAATAGTTAATATATATAGCATCATATGGTCAGCAGAAGAAAATCTGACATCACCTATGATGTCATATCAGTGTCCTTGACCGGGGTCCTTACTCCTTGACCACTGAACAGCGTGATATCATGTTGATAACAGATCTATAGAATCAAAATCTTCATCATATCCCGGATCATATCACAGATTCTCAACAATCTGTGATCATATGGACCATATTGATGTGAAAGTAGTTATCTATCATATCCTGTGTCGTTTTATGGATAAAAATGACTCAAAATGTTATTGATGAAATGGTTGCTATCATAAACATCAGTTTTGTCTTTTCAACGGGAAAAATCCGATGCAAAATAAAGTTTTTAGGGCCTAGCTATAATATGGGCATAATTTATGCATATAGTATTGAACAATGTACCCCATTTGACATGCACTTATAGATAAATAAATTGTCTTACTTTATTAATTTAATAACTTCTTTATTATAAATAAAATGACACATAACTATTTGATTCATAAAATTACATTCAACAAAATGATTGAAGAGAAAACACACAAGGCACTAGGCAGACTGTTATAGAATGGAGTATGTAAGATGCCATGTCCATAGCTTCGCAGGAGAGTTTCCGACTAGCAATCAACATGATCAGCACATTCAGAAAAACACAGTTTAAGAGTGAAGATTGTAGTGAGTAACCAGTCCTTTATAAATGTGCTGGCCACTATCTATTATAATATAGTAGGCTTAAACTATACATTGCGAATTAATTAAGTTATTTTAAAATAAAATGTACATGTAAGTTAACTCAAACCGGCAGTGTATATATCGAAAGCAGTGAAATCGGACATTCCTAAGCGAAGATATTGAGTTAAAGTAAGTTCTGGTATTACAAAATTGGAAATTGAGATATCGTGGGTAAAAAGCTGAAAAGACAAAAAAACCAACGACAACAACAACAACAACAACAACAACAAAACAAACAGACCAGAACAATTTGGAGTACATGTAATGAATTAAAAGAGTTGACATGAGATTAGGAATTAATGTTTTCTGCTGTTTCAGTGTGCATGTTCTCATCGTTGATGGTTTGGTGGACTGTCATGTAGATGTAAGCGTGATCCTAAAATGCCTTTCACATTGACCAAAACTAATTACAAGACCTCTTCTACATTGAGGCTGGCTTTCCCTTTTAAAGGGAATTTTATTGCCTACATGAGCAATCTTTCCAAACACTCACAAAATTTATTTTGTGACACTCCAATTGTGTCAGCTAGCGACAGTGAAGTGAAAGGAAGAAACGGCAGATAAAAGAACTTTATGGTAAGAAAATCAATTACTAATGTAACCCTACCTTGCAGAAATAACTATTATATCAAATGTTTAATCAAGACTGTATCAAAAACTGTTTTTTAGGAGTATACAGTTTTGATATAATGATTTTAAGAGTTTAACTTCAACACTACACTATTTTTCGCTCACCTGGAACGTTTTCACCAGTTCAACTAGCGTCTTCAGCAGATTTTAATCATTTTATCTACCACTACATATGAATATCCACTCATATAGTTTTGATATAGTTTCAGTATATCAAAACTATATCAAAATGTTTTTGATATGAATTTGATAGTATCAAATCTATATCAAAAGTGTATCAAGTACTTTTGTGGGTTCTGATACTATATCAAATGGGTAGCAAATTTGACTTTGAAAACATTTCTGTGTCAAAATCTTACCAAATTGTACTTTGAACATTTTGATACAGAAATTGCTATATCAAAAGTGTATCAAATTGGATGTTGATATGATATCAATTTGTAAGTGCTTTTTAGCAAATTCATAGTTCATTGAATTTACAACCATATGATAAAACTGGCGAAAATAGTAAAATAGTTTTTGAACAAGATTTGCAATTTTAATTGGTCATTGCTCATTCTAGTGACGCGAATGTATGGACAATATAAATATGCCTTTTCATTTAATGACATAAAATGTGACAAATATTGTAAGGAACACTTGAGATTTTGACTTTTAAAACCTACATTTTGGTCAAAAAATGTGCTTGGATAGATAATTTTCAACAGATTTACCACATTCGCCTTGCTATAACATTGAATTGCATTATCTGTTGACCTAATGATGAAAAGTGTTTTTAGGGAGAAGTGTTAGCTTTTGTTTGATATCAAACTGTATCAAATTGTACTTTGAACATTTTGTTAAAAAATGGCTATATCAAAATGTGCTTTGTACATTTTGTTAAAGAAATGACTATATTATCAAAATGTATTTAATTGTACTTTGAACATTTTGGTTAAAGAAATGGCTATATCAAAATGTATCAAATTGTACTTTGAACATTTTGGTTAAATATCAAAATGTATCAAATTGTACTTTGAACATTTTGTTAAAGAAATAGCTATATCAAAATGTATCAAATTGTACTTTGAACATTTTGTTAAAGAAATGGGTATATCAAAAATGTATCAGATTGTACTTTGAACATTTTGTTAAAGAAATTAGTGCTGTAATCGATTGTCGTAAGTATCGATAGTCGGAAAATACATAGACATCCGACATGTCGAAACACTCAATGTCAGTATCGATACACAAACGACATGGCACACATGCTTAGATTATCTCAAATCAGGTCTCAAATTACCGTCAAATACTCAAATTACCGTCTCCCAATTCCACTTTCGTTTGTTTGATGCATGATCCATGTAGTTTTAGCTGTTAGGCTTCAATACACTTGTTGTTAACTTGTTTCTGGAACTTACTGATAATAAAATTGGTAAACTCAAATCCGTGTTTCAAACTGCGTGAGTATCGATAATAGTATCGACATGTCGGATGTTTGCCTCCCGACATATCGATACCCAGAAAGCTTATCGATTACAGCACTAAAAGAAATGGGTATATTAAAATGTATCAAAATGTGGTTTGAACATTTTGTTAAAGAAATGGGTATATCAAAATGTATCAAATTGTACTTTGAACATTTTATTAAAGAAATAGCTATATCAAAATGTCTCAAATTGTACTTTGAACATTTTGGTTAAAGAAATGAGTATATCAAAATGTATCAAATTGTACTTTGAACATTTTGTTAAAGAAATGGGTATGTCAAAATGTATCAAATTGTACTTTGAAAATTTTGTTAAAGAAATGGCTATCAAATTGAACTTGAGCTAAAAAAAATTGTTATGTCTCAAAGCCCACGCGCACATTCATTTTTCTTAGGAAGGATTTCTATAGTAATATAGATAGGCAGGGGGTGTATGAAAAACACTTTTATAAGCTTTCCTTGCATTAGGCCTATATGGTGTAGTGTGGATTATGTTGATGATGAATGTACAGAACTTTATTTGTGTGGGGGGATTGTGTGGGCTGCCATCACTTTCAATGGGCATGTAGCCCCAAAAAGCTATACCCCATTCCAGACAAATCAAAGCACTGTTTTAGATTAATAAACCCAATGAAACATAGCTCAATCCAAATTATTTAAGTAACATTTCAGCATTTACCAAAGATTTGAATGCTTAGATTTGTTCAAAAACCTTTGATTTCAGAAAACATGGCAAAAATGCATGTTTTTGGCTCTTTTTTCAAGAAATTGGTAAAATAGTTAACTTCATATCAATTTGTAGTGCTCTTTAGCAAAGTCACAGACCTAGTTCATTGAATTTACAACCGTATAACAAAACGGGCAAAATCAGTAACTTTTTGCACAAGATTTGCAATTTAAAGAGAATTGGCCATTGTTCATTCTAATGACACCACTATATGAATAATATAAGTGTGCTCTTTCATTTAATGATATAAAATGATATTTGAAAAATATCGTAAAGAACACTTGAGGTTTTGACTTTTTCAATCTACATTTTGGTCAAAAAGTCTGCTTGATTTCTTGATTGAGACTTAATTGAAATCAGTGTCTATTTTAAGGTTAGTCTTAAGGGAACTGGAATGAGCGTTTTGAGCGTTTCGACAGCATTTTGTGTGGGACATGAGTGCACATCAGACCTATCGAATTGCATTCTGAATACTGAAGAATGTCTTTCTGATATCAAATAATTTTCATTTTATGAAATTCACGATATAATACAAATTTTATGACAAATTATTAAAATTTGATATTTTTCACATTTTGGAGATATAACAGTCCTCGAAGTAAAATTTTATAAATTTAATGATATAGTCTTAAAGGAGTATTTCGTGATCCTAGCATTCTCTATTTATGTCATTTTTCAGTACATATCCACGAAAAAAACCTATTCCCAAAATTTCAGTTGATTCCGATTTTATGCGTTTGCGAGTTATGCATGATTATGTGTATTACACTGCTCCATAGACAATGCGTTGTAATTTCGTTCTGGTGCACCAGAACGAAATTCAAATTTCACGATATCTTTGCTAAACGAATTAATCTGCAAGAAATATTTTGTACATAAACATCATGTAGCCAGAGGTTTCAGTGATATAAAAATCTCAACTTTTTTTGAGAAAAGTGGGGGATGAGGCTGTGGATCACGAAATGCCCTTTTAAGGTGTATGTAGTTGGGAGGAAAAGCCGATGATCAATTGAAAATTTTGACCTTTCATATTGAAGATATGGATTTTTTTCCCAAAAAGACCTAATTTTTTGTGGTGTTTTGGGGGAAAAATTCATATCTTCAATACGAAAGGTCAAAATTTTCAATTGATCGTCGGCTTTTCATCCCACCTACATACACTTTAAATATAAATCATCAGATTTATAAAATTTACTTTGAGTACTGTTAAATATCAAAAATATCAATTTTTACTGATTTGCCATAAAATGTGTATTACATTGCGAATTTCAAAAAATCAAAATTATTTGATATCAGAAGGCCATTGTTCGTATTCAGAATGCAATTCGATATGTCTGATGTGCTCTAATGTCCCACAATAAATACTGTAGTAGTAGTAGTAAAGTTTATTTTATTTCATATCGCAGCCCTAAGGCTGAATTACATGTAAACTTACAATTTTAAAACACATCAAAATATATGATATATACAACAATCAAAATTACAATATTGCACATGACACATTTCATTACACAATTTATCACACATCAGTATCAAATAAGTTATGTAAATAAAAATTAAAGAGGGATAAAATTTCATAAAAATCAACAGTGGCATATAGGGGCTGAACAAATTAAGTTAGCAGGGCAGCCCTGAGCGGTAATGTGAAAAAAAACTAACTATTCAATAAACTAATAAAATATGGAACTGGACTACTCTGGAAGCGCTTGAGGTTCTGGTAAAAGCTGGGACAATTTGTTAGCATTATTGCGTGAGGTTGCGACCATGGACCCTGCCCCTGACAGGGGGTAGTAAATCCTTTGTTCTAGGAGTATTGGAGCGCCCTTCGGCAAACCTTAGACAATGATCCACCCTCCTGTCACAGAGAGAGTCCAGGTCACAATCCTGCAGTGCTTCAGAATAAGATGTAAAATTCCTGCCCAGGACTATCCTGCAAGCTCTTCTTTGCAGCTGTTCAAGTGATTTGGACTGGCCAGCAGTTAAAGATGAGTGCCATGCTGTGTCACAATATTCTAAAAGAGGCCTTATATACCCTCTATAAACTGTTATCAGTTCTTGATGGTTAAAACCGAACTTTTTTAACATGCGCAGCATGTACAGCCTCGCGTTGGCCTTTTAGTAATTTCCATGATGTTTTTGTCCCATTTAAGATTATTTTGCACCCAGATGCCAAGGATTTTTGCATCATTAACATATTCAAGGGGTGTGTTATTAATCCCCAAGGCTAATGGATGAGGCACATCTCTTTTAAAACACACCTGGAGGGCCTGACACTTGCTGGGATTCAAACACAGTTTATTGTCACTGGTCCATTGCGAAAATTCATCTAAAACCTCTTGGAGCTTGCCAGACGTAGAATGAGTGCGATTCTCAGCAAGTGTCAGGTCATCCACGTATTTCCAACACTTTGTATTTGGGGCAATATTAGTGGCCGCATCATTTATTATGGCTTGAAAACCAAGAGGACCAACTTTTGTTCCTGTGGGAGCCCCCTTTCAAAACTTTAAAATCTGAGAGTGACTGATTGTATTTAACACATTGCACACGCTCGTTGATGAAATCACACAACCATGGTACGATGGCCCCCTGACCCCTAAATGAATAAACTTCTCAATCATGAGAGTGTGGTCAACCATATCGAACGCTTTTGAGAAGTCAGTGAGGACCACCGTACCAATGTTGTTGATAACATCAGCACCTGTATGTAGGAAATGTAAAAGACTAACAAGGTAGTGGGCAGTAGACACCCCCTTCACATTACCAAATTGCCGAGTGTCTATTTTCTCTGAAACATCCTCAAGCACCCAGTTGGTAATAAAACTCTCACTGACTTTGGCAAAACAATCCGTCAGGGAGACAGGGCGTAATTTGTCTTCCCTAGGTGGGTGTGTCTTAGGGATGGGAACAACCACAGCTCTTTTCCACTGTTTTGGGACTACACCTTCAGTAAACGAGCAATTGAGCAAGTCAGTAAGAGGGGTATTTAATTCATAAGAAAATTCTTTGACTAATTTAGGGGATATTCCATCAGGACCACATGCCTTTGATGGCTTGATTTTTTGAAGTTCAGCATATACATCCCATGCGTGTAAAATGGGTGGCGGTGTAGGAGCAGGAAGATAGGCCTCGAGCTTTGTGATATCGAGAGGGCACAAATGATCTGAAACAGAAACAAATCTGTTATTGATAGCATTGGCAATGCCTACATGGTCACCATCTTCCACACCAGGGATGGGTATGTTGACTTCAGATTTATTATTATTAGTCATGAGTTTGACCTGCTGGTGCCATTTATGGGGTCAGTCTTTTGCAAATGACGGACACGATTTGCATAATAATTAGTCTTTGCTTTGAAAATCTCCCGCTGAACACGATTACGTAACCGACGCCATTCTGTAGCTCGTTGCGGTGTGAAGGCTCTTTGTCGTAGCTCAATTAATTTTGTTATTTTGGAATTCACCCATGGTTTGTTGTTGCTATGTATTTTAATAGTCTTCATTGGAAAGAGTGACTCGACCGCATTGTCTAGATAGCCATAAAGTGCATCAGCCTTGTCTTGAGTGCCTCAGGCATTGGTGACATTATCCCAGGTTTGACTCTGAACCCAACTACCAAACTCTCTAATTTGAGAGTCTTTCATGGGACGAACCTTTTTAGTGACGGTCTTAGTTTTATCTTGGCGATACATCTTATTCGCTTCCAGACAATGCATGTGTGATCACTCTTACCAATGGGACTCACATCAAGAGGGTTTTCAAAATAAGAACTAATGTTGGTCATAATTATATCTAAAATTGCATCACCACGGGTGGGAAAGGTAACTAATTGCTTCAAGTCATGAGCATGTAAAACATTGTTGACATTCATTCTATTGAAATCCCCAAGCACAACGAATCCCATGTCTGGATGCTTTGTCTTCAAGTAGTCCATTGATTCATTCAGATGGCATTGAAGTAGATCTTGGTAGGGGGAGTCGGTAAGAATGTAAACACAGCAAACTGCAATTAGAGACACAGATCTAGGTGTACGTTTTGGTCGTAACATAACCCAAAGGCATTCAAGCTCATCAGGGATTTGGATGTCATTTATCACCTGAGCAGAAATATCCGATCGAACATATATTCCGACACCACCCCTCTAATGTGCTCGCGACAGTTTGAAAACAGTTGATAACCATCAATCTTAGTCTTACTGTCTGGCATGTCAGGGTGGAACCAGGTTTCACTGACCGCTGCAATGTCAATGGAATGGTGGTGAAGCAGAATCTGAAACTCATCAGATTTGTTGCCCAAAGACTGTGCATTGGTTAGTAAGAATGCCGGGAGTCAAAACAGCTCTGCTGATACTGTGTATCGGTACCTTGGACACTCGCAGGGTTATCTCTATCTGCTCTGGGAATGGGCGTTAAAGTTCTAGACCACGAACTGTGTTGTTGGTCTACTGAGTCATTAAATGCACGATGGGGATTTATATGCACTGGGATATTCTTACGCATGTGAGATCCAGCTCTGCGACCTCTTAACATGCCTTTTGATGCCAAGATCCAACAGTTTACATTTTAGATCAGAGTTGATGGTGTGACTGTGAGGGGCGGCGTTGAGTCTCCAAAGTTCATTTCGACTGTATGTAATGCTCTGTACAGGTTTGGGATAGATAATAGGGGTAGCACGGGAAGCAAATTAGGGGTTCATTCATAGGATTGAGGGCATGATCGCTGTTTATGCCCGAGGCGTGAGCCGAGGGCATAAACAGCGATCATGCCCGAAATCCTATGAATGAACCCCGTCCATACCTCGCCAACATTCTTAGCAATTCAATACAGATGAAAATAATAAGGGTTTACAAGTTTAAATAACATTTCCATACCGTTTTCCTTCATAAATTGGAAGAAAATGAGTAGGCCTACTTGCAGGAGCAGCTCGGCTCATGAGGTCAACGGCCGGGAGTCAACGCGTGATACGCTGGCGTCATCTTTTGCGCCAGCGTGAGATGGGCGCGGTGACATCTTGCGATACGCAACACTAGCAAATCGTGGATCGTGTTAATTGGGTTCCAACGCTGCGTGGCGCAGCTTGTTTATGCCCTCATGTACTGGTCATAAACGGTATTTATGACCAGCAAAAAAGAGCGCAAATCCAATCAGAAACGTCGTTATATCGTGAGTATGTATGAATTGATGATCATTGCCCATTGTGCAAGTTAATGAGTTCATTGAAAAATTCAAAAGTGGCGAGTTCAAAATTCTACTGTCCAAACGTTCATACCCCTTCCCTTAACCCTGGAATTACGGAAACTTTTGGCACTCATAACTGCTAACCAGGGGCGTCGCTAGACCAATATGATTCGGGGGTGTAGAGCATGTTTTGCCGACAGAAATCAATTTTGCCGCCCGTCCTCAACAGCCCAAAAAGGTTGACCCATTTTTTTTCCGCTGATTTGAAAAAGTGAAGAGCAAAAAAAAAAAAAAAAAAAAAAAAAATTAAAAAATAAAAACCTAAAACGTAGGGGCCAAAAAAAAAATTGTTTGACAATTTTTTTATTAATGAGTAACTACAATCACATTAACAATAGCTATATTACGTATCTTACGTAACAACAGCACAATTTTGTAACACATTAACATTTTAGATGGACTCTTGCAATTTGCCGACAATCACACATAGCTTTGACTACATTTGCCGACAATCACATGGTTCATGTTTGACGACAACAGTCAATTTTTGCCGACAAAATTGTGTATTGGGGGGTGTCACACCCCCTCTAGCGACGGCCCTGCTGCTAACTAAATTATTGGTCTAAAGTGTACATTGAGGATGACAAAAGCTTGACAATTCATCTGTGAGGTCATATTTTGGCAAAAATGCTCAAAATGCTTTTTTTTTGTTGATCAATTTCAATAAAAATGGTTGAAACTTGGTGGTTGAGCTAATAAATAGAAAGTTGATCAAAATAATATTATTTATTTTTCAACAGATTTAAGTAAGGCTTCATCATGCATTTAGTCATCTTAGACGATTATGACAAAACCAGTGAATGGGCAGCCAAATATGTGAGGAATCGCATCTTAGATTTCAAACCAGGTCCGGACAAATATTTTGTCCTCGGAGTTCCAACAGGTTTGTTTTTGACTTTCCATCATTTTATTTTGTTCATTTGTTTGTTTGTCACTCTTCCTTTCACTCTCTCGTTCTTTCTCTCTTTTTTACTCTCTCTCTGTATCATTCATGTCTTCTCTCTTTACTTCTTATCTCTTGTACTAATTGAATATAAAGCCCAACTTTTGCCTAAGTGGAAGGCAGAAAGAGGATGAAGAGAAAGTTGTTTTAGTGTTAAGTCCGATTCTTACTCCACATCGCAGCGCGATGCGATGCTGCGATGCTTTTAAAACCTCGCAGCATCGCGCAATGATATTAAAATGAACGTTTTAATTTCATCGCGTCATGCTGCGAGGTTTTAAAAGCATGTGGGGTCTGCATCTCCTTTTATGGTCATTTTGCCGACCTTGATTTTACAGCAGCCAATCACAAGCGTGCATGGCTGCGATATCACAGCGCGATGCTATAAAGTTGAACAAAATCCAACTCCATCACGGACCGAAATCTCCACCGCGCGCTGAACCATAATGCAGTTTTAAGTTCATCTCTAAACATGCTAAATGATAAATTTATCAATTATTTGCCTCACTTCTTGTAATTTGTACCAATTTGTTATGGATTATTAAGGTCGTACTCCAAAGCGTATGTACAAGAAGCTGGTTGAATTCTACCAACAAGGTGTGCTGTCCTTCAAGTATGTCAAGACATTTAACATGGATGAATATGTCAGTAAGTTGTAATAGGCTATTCCATTTAAAATCCACACTACCCCTGCAGAAGATTTTGGAAATATCTTAAACAGAGGGAGTATATTTTTTTAATGTAATTGGTGCGGGTTAATTATTTTGAAACACACACTCCCTCTGTGTTATGGCTTTACCTATATCTTTCACTACTGGTGTGAGTATTTCGAATGGAAGTTATCCAATTGTCGATTCTATTCATAACTCATACTCCCTCTGTGGGAGATTTTAACTAAATCTTTCACAGGGGTAGTGGGGATTTTGTATGGAAGAGCCCAATTCGCAACATCTTTCAATTGACCAGTAGCGTAGCTAGGGGTTGTGGAACCAGGCCGGGGCCAGGGATACATAATGGTGTCCCCCCCCCCAATTTCTTGAGCATGCGAAACATTGCACAAATACCACCAAGTAATTTTGGTTTAAATGAAGTTCAATGAATTTCGGTCTTTAATTGTGACTTGGAGGCGCATAATTGATGCTGAATCGTCAATTCGGTGCGCCCCTCAAGGTAGCGTCCATGGTACGAGCCACCCTCACCCCGTCGCTACACCACTGCAATTGAAACGATTTATAAACGTTTTTACACACAAAAAAACACATTTAAATGGTACATAAAGAGTACAAAATGTTTAAATGTTAATAGATTAAAGGTTAAAAAACTTGCTGCAAAATAGTCTAACAAAATGTTTTTGAAGTATTTACAAAAGATACAGGGTTCAACAAACTTTGGGTAAAGATAGTAAAACACCCACACTGAAAACAAAAGCTTGTTTTTCGTTGTGTTCTACTAATTTAAATTAGTAAAATAAACTGCTTGAGCGCATTCTACCAATTTTTACGATGTCTTACGATATATGTAACTAAGCGGACGTATGCAAGACTCGTAAATGAAGGAATAATAGTTGTTGAGTGGGTCCTACCAATTGGATTTGGAAGTTCTACGACAATGCAACATTTAGTACAGCATCGATAATTCGTAAACCCTGTCATCGCAGCATTTACGAACTCGTTGTACCATTTGGTTTTACAAAGCTCTGGTGGTTTTACGATGTTTTAAACATTCCCGCTGTTTCGATCATGTGTTCTGCACTCGACCACGCTTGCAGACGACTGACCGAGTAGCGGTTGTGCAGCGACAAACTTGAAGGTGAAAAACTATGCTAACAGGTAATATTTCAAGGTATTTCTTTCAAAATGAGCACTAGATATTGTATTGATGGTGTAAGCTTCTTTTCTGTATGATCAGAAATGCTGTGCCACATGTACATTGTGGTCGTAAAGACTAAAAGTCACGATGCTGTGTCACATCGCATGTAAGCTTAAAGCTACATGTATAAGCTTACATGCGATGTGACGCAGTTATGACTTTTAGTCTCTACGACCACAATGCACATGTGCACAGCATTTCTGATCATACAGAAAAGAAGCTTACACCATCAATACAATATCTAGTGCTCATTTTGAGAGAAATAACTTGAAATATTACCTGTATGCATACTTTTCCACCTTCACAACCATCGTACCTCACATTTGTACAACTGATTCGTTCCGCCAGTCACACGAGTTCTAATCTTTGTTGAGCCTGTCCAACTAACCAATATTAGTTAGTTGGCCTGTCCAACTAACCAATATTAGTAGGATGAGACATCGTTTTTACGATCCTATAGGTTAGTACGGCAGGTTTGAAATTCAAAACCCATGCCGTATTAATCATTTCGTTGGTAAGGCACGTTAGTTAAGCAGGCCTAACCAATATATAGCATCGCTTGTCATGCCGTACAAATCATTGATTAGTAGAACGAGACATCGTTTTTACTAACTTTTACTTAGTAGAACTTACGACATTATGTTTTCAGTGCATATACAGCATTCGCCTAAGATACTAAGATACTCTAAGATACTAAGAAACCCTTTTACCGGTTCGACAGCCCCAGCCGTCAGCTCCCAAAGACCCGACGCCTCAAAATTCTGGGGGAGCATACACCAAATATCTATGATGTGCCCTGATCAAATCCAAGTCTTTTGTTAACTTGTTATCACTTCCACATTTAATTTACAGACTGTCCTAAGAATCACCCAGAAAGCATCAATTATTTTATGTGGGATCACTTGTTCAAACATGTAGACATTCTTCCTGAGAACGTTCACATCTTTGATGGCAATGCACCGGATCTAGACAAAGAATGCAAGGAATATGAAGAAAAGATTGAGGCTGCTGGAGGAATTGAATTGTGTATTACAGGTGAGTAAATGGCCCCAGGGGACTTGACTTTGAAAGTGACGGGATGTGCGGACAGCAGTATGAAACTAGGGGTCTTTCGGTGAGAGCCTAGACACCGAAACAGGGGGGGGGGGGTCTTTCAGTGAGAAGGCCAAAAAAGGGTCTTTCCATGAGATTTGGGAAAATCTTTCCAGAAAAGGGGGTCATTCAGTGAGACTGGGAAAACTTTTGTGTCAAAATATAAAAGTTGATACAAAATTTTCAAAAATTCATCCAAATTTGATACATTTGATGAAAAATTATGAAAAAACAGGGTGAGAGATTATCAGAAATTTTCCCAACAAGTCACCAATTTTTAGTGAGTTCTACCTCCCTAATAACCATCTCCACACAGGTGTCGACTGCAGACGACAAGTTTCAAAATGAAAAAAAAAATATCTGAATTTTCATGACCATATTTGGTAACAAAAATGCACAAAAATAAATACAAACAATTGGTTTTGTGGTTCCTAATTTAACTCTTGATATTTTGAGAAAAATATCTCATAACTTGGGACTTTTGACATGTTTTATGTTGAAGCCTATGGCTAAGAGGGTATTGTGAAAAATTCAAACATTTTGCCTTTAACCGATGAATATTGTGACGGGTTGTAGTCCCAAGGGATATTCCAAATAATACAGCTGGCAGATTGGTCTATTATTTGGTGACACTTTCAAAATGACCCTCAGTACAAAAATTAGTTTGTCTAAGAAAACAGCATGCGTTAGAGTATTGTAATTTTACTCCAATGATTTTAGGTCATCTGAAGGAGTGTCTTATGGCAGCATGAGTCATGAATTTTGGTATTGGTCCAAATTTCGTGAAAAACTTGATGGGTCCACTTCAAATTCTGAGTGGCATGCCCGGCCCCTACCCAAACCAAACTTGAGTACCCCTGGGCACATCAGACACACCAAATTGCCTTTCTGATATTGGATTTTTTTAACATTTGCAATATAATACAAATTTTATGGCAAATTACTGACAATTGATATTTTTGACATTTAACAGTCCTCGAAGTAAACTTTGTAAATCTAATAATCTATACTTAAAGTGTATGTAACTAGGATGAAAAGCCGACCATCAATTGAAAATTTTGACCTTTTGTATTGAAGATATACATGAAATTTCATAAAAGAACTAAAATTTTAGAAAAGCAAATGCCTGCTCCCCACTATTTGCCAAAAATGAACAGTATATCTCATCAAAACGAATAGTAATGAGATCCAAAATAAATTGTGACATGATCAAGGGGAATTAATTAATCGCATGTAAATCCGGGTCGAAAATGAGTTTTACATTACATTTCTCAAGAAGGCATTTAGAGCTGTCAGAAACTGAAAACCCCATGTTGATACGACTTTTCTTTGCAAAGTTACACCAATTTTCCAGTCACTGAAAACAATATAAAACAAAAGAATTTGAACACTTTCTTTGCCAATATCTCAAAATCAATATTAGTGACATTTGACTCATTTCCCTTGACCTTGTCACAATTGAGAGTTACTATGGACCACAATGGCCTCATCCCAATGGCATAGTTCAATAACCTCAATTAAACAATCATAGTGCAAAATTTGACCTCAAGTTTCAGAGTATGAGTTTTTGTACCCAAATTTTCAAAGGTCATTCAATGAATGTACAAATGTATTGGGGTTAAAGAACTGTGCCTTGATGGATGAGTATGTTGTGGATGGATCCTAGTAAGTGTACCCTATTTTGATACTACAGGAGTTGGACCAGATGGCTACATATCTTGCAATTTACCAGGATCTAGCCTTGTGTCCAGAACACAAGTGACGAAACTTACTTACGGTCCGGAGGCAATTGCTGCCCAATCTAGGTTCTTTAATGGAGAGGTTTCCACATTGGCATTTACTGTTGGTATGGGAACAATCATGGATGCCAGAGAGGTGAGTGGGAGGGGCACTCAAATATAAAATGCTGTTCTTTAGTTCCTCTCAAGTTAGGTAGTGACGTTGATACTTTTTTGCAGTTGCATTACAAGCGTGTGGACAAACCATGTGTGTATATGTTCTGTGCAATTATATTTACATGTGCGATTTGATACTACGCCCATCGAAATACGCACCTACGTCACTACGGAACTTCAGGCAAACCAATGTATATGCATCTACGTTATAGCAGGCGGGTGACACTCCTCCCGAAGCATGGCAAAATGACCCCTCCTTTGTGTTTGTTCATTTGTGTATGGAGAGCCATTCATCATCATCATCAGTCGGCTGCGACTACAAGCTTTCTCCAACTATTGCGATCTTGGGCAATCGAAACAATTTTGTTTGGCTGCAGCATCCCTTCAGTATTTCCCAGGAGGTGCTGTACATACTGTAAGTACAGTGTGCGTGGCCGTCCCGGTTTCCTCTTCCCATGAGGTGGAATATAAAGGGCGTATTCTTTCACAGGCTCGTTGTCTTCAAGACGCAGTATATGGCCGAGAAATTTGAGTTGATGAATCTTAACTCTGGCAACCAGTGGAGTGGTGTTGGTCAGATAATTGTAGATGGTTTCATTTGGAATCCGATCCACACGCTTGATGTTTAACATGATTCTGTAGCAAGATGTTGCACATCATTGATCTTGTTTTCCATGTCCTTGGTGATTACCCATGACTCGCACCCGTACAGAAGGACAGTAACACAAGTTGTCTCAAACAGCTTGATTTTTGTTTCGATTGGCAGGGATGGGCTTCTCCAAAGGCGAATGGAGAGCCATTATACTAGAAATACCTTTTAAAAGCATTAAATTAGTATCACCCTGGCGGCACCATGCACTGGAAAACCAGAATTTGTTATTTAAAAAGAAACGAAAATACAAAAAAATCCAGATCCACCTGTGTACATATAAATGGGTAGAAAAATCGGTTCTGACGTCACAAGTCAAGAGTCGTCAAATCGATCAACGAACTGCATCATTCTGCTGACGAAGGTTGTAGTGTAAACAATTGAAAATTTCAGGTGAACAACTTTATGTGTTGTGAAAAGTTAAATTCTTCATTTAGTTACTTGTGGTTTTGTCACAAGATAAGACTTTTCTGTTTTCTGTAACTTTTATCACAAACAGGTAATGGTTATGGTAACTGGAGCCCGCAAATCCGTTGCGTTGTACAAAGCAGTGGAGGAAGGGGTCAATCACATGTGGCCAGTATCAGCTTTCCAACAGCACCCTCGAGCCATCATCATATGTGATGAGGATGCGACGCTCGAGTTGCGTGTGAAAACGGTCAAGTATTTCAAAGATTTGATGCCTATTCACAACGAACTAGTGGCTGATTCACATAATATCAGCGAGGTCCATGGACAGAAAAATAAGTAATATCTTCAGGCCAGCCTTGTGAAGTTCTGCATTGTTGGACAGATGATTTGAAATGAACAAATCATATATCAAAATGTTCAGAAGAGTCTGAAAAATCTTTTCTATGTTGCCAAATTTGTAACCCGCACGTTCTGTTCCATTTCCATGACAACAGTCACAGTATTTCAAAATTTTTTAATCCAAAAATGTCACATTTTAACTACAATGCTGAAAAAAAAAAGTACTAAACAATTGAAATGCATGGCCTATTAAAAATACAGGAAAGGCAATTTGAAACATGCATTAGATGTATGTGAAGCACAAACTCCCCCCCCCTGTATTTGACCCTTCCCCACACCCCAGCTTTCAATGTTGGAGGGTCTCACAGACCTGTTGGTGGCTTTAGGCCAAAAAATAAAAAAGTCTGTCTCAGACAACCGCGCATTGCTATGTGAATTTCAGTTAAGCGCATAACGCTACGTATTGGCTATATATATATATTTTCAGTATCGTATGGCGATCCAAAGGTGTCTTTCTTTTTTTTTGGTAGTTTGGCTGTTGCTTTTTGTACACATTTTGCCAGGATTGTAAGAGTTAAAATTCTAAAAAAAACACTGGGCTTTACATTTAGTGCAGGAGCGGTAACTGTTTTTGAATATTACTAATTTGATCTATAGATGAAAATATAATTTCTTATTGATTTTTAGTCCGTTTTGACCAAAACATGTATTTTTTGGGCATATTTTTGAAAACAAAATTGCATAATAGGAAATCTACATCAATTTATTGAGGCAGATGTTTGGTTACTGTTATAATTATTCACAAGAAAAAAATTAATTGATTGAGATCACGTCTATAATTTGTTAGTTCATTGTTTTTTGAAAGTTGAAGCACAAAGAATATTTCATTAATAATGAATGCGGAATGAGGACGATTCTGAAACAGGAGTCACTTAAAGCCTTAATGTGTGATTTGCTCCACAGCGACACCCTGGATTTTTCTTGAAGTTCTACTTTTTGCATGATTGTAATGCTCAATTGTATACCAAAATACCATGTTAAAGATTAAGCCTGAAGTGCCTTAATTCAGTAACAAATTTGCATAGTAAAATTTGGGATCTCCGGTTTTATTCCTTAATTCCACAGAGCCTCACAGTTAAGCAGCTAAGTGTTTTTTTTTTCCATTTTACCTCAATTGGAAAAAACTAAAGTTTTTTTTAAAGTTTTGTTTTACAATTATTCTTGATTTGGCTACCCTATGTAGAGTAAGTGAATTTCATAGGCATTGTTATGCACAAATCAATTGTAGTCCCTGCCCCCCAGGGGCCGGGGATAGCGGGGACCTACCCGGGGATGTAATTTTGGAAACTGTTACAGTCATGTTACAGTCCCGGCTTAGTCCCTGCAGGGTGGGGCACTATTTCCATGTACATCCCGGGGTACATCCCCGACCAAGTCCCTGCCCCCTAGCCCCGGGCACCATGTTCGAAGTCCCCGCATACTCCCCGGCCCTAAGAGGCCGGGACAGGCTCTCAAACTCGTGATTGCGTCGAGCAAGAACATCAACTTGCCGATGGCCATAGTTCTTTGCACTGCATATCTATCATTGATGATGAAAATATTTTTAATGACGGAAATATGGCACGTCCCGTTTTAACTTTGCATGGAATGCGGGACTGGGGCACAGTGCAGGTCTGTATTTCGCCAAATATGAGCAGTAAAAATCTCTGAATAGCCTTTAATATTTTTAATGCGTATCGATTTTTTTGAAAAACGTACTTGAGGACAAAAATCCTTTATCCGTACTCCCATATTCTTGACCATTTCCGTACGAAATACGGAAAAATCGTAGGCCTACTATGGCAACCCTGGCTGTGTTGTCTGCCATGTGTGAAAAACAAAACCACATGAATCGGTGCTCCTATTTTGATAGGAAATAAACCAAATGGCGATCGCCTGTATTTCACAAGCTCAAAACAAAATTATCGAGAAACGTGTATTCCCCGGGTAAATCGCTAGAACAGGCTAGTGTTTCCCCCGCATAGGACCCGGCACAGTTGTGAGTACTCTTCTATTACATCCGGGGCACACTCCCGGGGTAGATCCCGGCCTGTTTGAGAGGCATTACATCCCTGTAAAAGCCCCTGCTACATCCCCGCACTGCGGGGACACATTGAGCTGTTACATCCCCGGCCAAGTCCCCGGGTAGGTCCCCGCTATCCCCGGCCCCTGGGGGGGCCGGGACTACAATTGATTTGTGCATTATTGCAAGTGTCTCTCCTGATGAAGTGTTGATTTATGCAAAAATCTCAAATTTGTAAAATTATGACTAATGCAATTATTTTATTTATTAAAGTAAAATACAAATTGAATAAGACAATGAAATATGAACTGTTCCATTACATTGAATATTCTTAACATGTACCCATAAACATTCAATATTTGTATTATAACTTAGAAGTTCCCCCTAACACTTTTTAAAATAAGTCCAAAAATATTTTATAAAATGTAAAAAGATATGCATAGCCATTTGTTTTACACATGTGGACCAATTTATAGCATCACACGTAATTGCGTTCAGTCACAATGGTTAATTGTGTACGAAAAGAGACAGTTTTAAAAGTTGCACCTGAGTCCATCGCAGTCAGATTTTCTTTGACAAACACATGAATAGACCTGGCCTACTGTATTGTTTGAGAGCTGTCTCCTATGGACTCAGATGCAACTTTTAACAATGTTTAAAACGGTCTCTTTTTTACGTAATGAGCCACTGTGGCTAAACGCAATGACGTGTGAATTTGGTCCATATGTGTAAAACAAATTAAGGCTACCCGTAAATTTTTACACATTTGCATTTTGTCAAATATTTATTTTAAAAAGTATTTAGGGGGAACTTATAATTTTGTGGACCCTATATATTAACAAAACCCAAGCAGATTTTTATTTCCATGATTTTGGCTTTTGCTTCCTGACAGTGTTTTTAAACATAATTTATTATCACACTTAAACAGGAATAAAATTTTAAAAAAAAATCTAAACAATACAAGCAAAAGGCTAACATCCTAGGTTAAGTTATGATTATTGCACTAGCCTACATAATATTTACATCCAAATACATATGTATAGAAACTAATAATAAGTTTTGTGGCCATAATTGAATTGTAGAAGAAGCTCTTGTAATGGGCAATTCCAGTTGAAATACATACACCCTCTATGGAAGATATGAGCTTAATCTCCCACACAGGGAGTGTAGATTTCAAATGGAGTCACCCATTCAGGTAACCCCATTTGAAATTTACACTCCCTGTGTGGAAGATTATTTGGTCATGTCTTTCATTGGGTGTATGGGTTTCAACTGGAATAGCCCAACTTAATTAACAATTTTGTACTAAAATACATGTTAAAATTGCACTAAGGGAACCAACCAAAAGATCGATGACATCCTATAAACGAAACTAGTTTCATTAACGAAACTAGGTTAGGGGGAGGGGGTAAAAATACTCGCTTACATTTGTACAAAAATATCAGTCTGAAGAATGTCATTATTATTATGTCAACATTTTTAACATATCTCTATTACGTTTCTGGCAGAGAGGGAGGGGGTCGGCTGAGAAATGAAACTAGTTTATAGGACGTCATCGATCTTTTGGTTTGTTCCAACAGGGTACACTTAAACAGGTGCAAAATAGACGAGTGGAGAACTAATTAGAGAGGGCGCTAATTAGCTTGCAAGGATGCGATTTGTCTGGATTTTATGTGGCCAAAATTAACACAATTTTATTGAGTTTCAGCCCGTTTTAGGGTACTTTTTGTCCAATTTCACACTGTTTTTCTGGATTTTTTACTATTTTCTGGATATTTCAGAAGCTTTGAATCACATCCCTGTAGCCTGAATATGGCACACGTCTAGTACCGTAGTCATTCCATTAACCGCCCTTGCCCCTAAAGGCACATACCAAGCTACTTTTTACACATGATCCTCTTTATTATGTGCAGAATCCATGTAACTATACATGTGTATATTAAACACAGAACCATCTACACATCAAATCTATGCAATTTTGTAAACAATGTAAACAATATAAAAAATAAGCATCCACCCAAAATGTCTTTAAGCACCCTGGGCGGTTAATGGAACAAATATGGTACATTGTTGATTAAGGCATAAAAAAGTTATATACATTATTACACCTCTGGGTCGGGATAATAGGCCAGTAGCCAGTTTCTCTCTAACCATGTACAAATGTAGTATAATGTATCTTAGGCTATATTAAAAAAATTAAAGCTTCTAAAAACCCAGTGTAGAATGCAATTTTGATCTAACATTTTTTAAAAATTTAAAATAACCTAATGCGTAAACTTTCCTAACAAGCACGGGAGCTTTGAGATGAAGGATTTTTTTAAATAGCCTTATGGAAAACCTCAATGTACTAATTTGACATGGTTTGTTTTAGCTGTGTTCATTGAACTTCAAACTTATATGCATCATTACTACAGATTAATATTTATCACAATTTGTCTTAAAAATATATCTTTCTTAAGGGATCTAGAATGAGCGTTTCGACAGTATTTTTTTTTTTTTTTTAAAACACATCAGACATATCGAATTGCATTTTGTATACAAAGAATGTCTTTCTGATATCAAATAATTTTCATTTTTTTAAATTCACGAAATAATACAAATTTTATGACAAATTATTAAAATTTGATATTTTTCACATTTTTGATATATAACAGTCCTCGAAGTAAATTTTATAAATCTAATGATATATTCTTAAAGTGTATGTAGCTGGGAGGAAAAGCCGACGATCAATTGAACATTTTGACCTTTCATATTGAAGATATGGATTTTTTCCCCCAAAGACCTAATTTTTTTTGCTGTTTTGGGAAAAAATCCATATCTTCAATAATGAAAGGTCAAAATTTTCAATTGATCATCGGCTTTTCATCCCACCTACATACACTTTAAGAATAAATCATCAGATTTACAAAGTTTACTTCGAGTACTGTTAAATATCAAAAATATCAAATTTTAATCATTTGCCATAAAATGTGTATTACATTGCGAATTTCAAAAAAATCAAAATTATTTGATATTAGAAGGACATTCTTTGTATTCAGAATGCAATTCGATGTCCCACAATAAATACTGTCCCAACGTTCATACCCCACCCCTTAAAGACACTGTTTTTTGTTGCATTAAATATTGGACTCATAATTTAATTTGATCTTGCTTAAATCACACATGGAATGTGTCGAATTACCCTTAGACAGAAAACCAAGAAGGACAATGACACAAAGTTTTATTAATCATGATGGCAATCAATCAAGTCACCTTTTATTGTGCGTTTGGAATTTATTTCAGAATCAACACCATTTACCTCTGAGCTCAGCTGAAACATATTTTATAAGTATATATTTTCTCATAGAGAAACCATAATTAAAAACATTTGGAACGCGACAGTAACCATTGGATTCCACTTCACAACAGTGTATGACAAAGTGAATCAATTTGAACTAGTGAACGCAGCATCAACTATCGGGTCCACTGATACACTGACTGTAGGAGTTGAATTTTTCAAAACAAGATCAAACTTATCCCAGGGTAGACCTACCCACCTAGAACTAGAATTCCTGAGTATAAGTCTCTGAAACTGTTGATTAACATTATAATAATCATGGTCGAGACCCACAAAAGGTATATAAAATACTGATGCATACAAATCAAGAGCTCCGATGGCGAATATCCCAGGAGATTCCTCAACAAGCATATATATGTGGCCTGGAAGTTACAATGGATAAAATATTACTGTGAAATACTTGTGTAATATGCATATTATATCATTGTAATTCAAGAAAGTAATGCCTCAAAATCCAAATCTCTTAACAATGGAGGTAGTAAATATATAAGCAAACAGATATTCGTACACTAATTGTAAATATTTGTACAAAAATCCCGTAATTAATTGAAACAGGGTTCCCGCACCTTGAAACCTTTAAAATTCAAGGACTTTCAAGGTCCAAAAGCAATATTTTCAAGGACTTACCACAACACAAAAAGCTGAATATTAACGAGAGTGACAGCTCCTCTCCACTCCCCAAATTTTGTCAAAATTATACTGTAGGTAAAATTCCAATTTTCAAGGACCTTGTGCAAATTTCCAGGCCTTGAAAAGGTGTTTTCAAAGTGAAACATAATTATATTGTGACACCTTTAATCTTTGAATATCTCATGATCTTTGAAGATCTATAAAAGCTTTCCTTTCAATTACTTATGGCACCTGTAAATTGGAAATTAAAATAGTAAATTAAAGTAAAATTTAGAAACCCTTTTGCATGTAGATCTGTAGAAGCTTTCCTCCTCGCAAGTACTTCTATTTGAGACAATCTACTTGCAATTAACCCTGTAAACAATTTCCTCCTCCCATGTGCATATTTGGGGGGGCTTTAGATGCCAGCCCCGGGTAAAAGCAGGGGCGGCCAAAACGAAGGGGCGGTGGAAGAAGAAGGGGACGGCAAACGAAGGGGCAGCAAAAAGAATTAGTAAAGAAAAATGGGCGGACAAAATTTGAAAAGTATAAAAATTGTAATATACATCAAAATGCGTTGCTTTTAGGGCGCTAGCGCTTGTAATCCTTTTTTTTTTTTTTGCTCTTCACTTTTTCAAACCACCGAAAAAAAAATTGGGTCAACCAATTCGGGCTGTTGAGGAAGGGGCAGCGCAAAATTGAATTTTCTTCAGCCCCCCGGGGGTAGGAGCGGCCACGGTACGCCACTGCCTCCCATGTGCTGTTATGCATTAATACCTGAGGAACATTTTGGATATCAAATGCTTATACAACATAATTGACTAACAACACTTTGTTTTTAACCGTTTTGCATGCATTCTTGCTTAGGCGTGTGAAGGAAATCCATCCCGTCTTTGTCCAATTTGTACAAGTCCAATTGTCAAGCTCTGAAACAGTTACATGTAATATGTGACCATCCAGCACAACTGAGCGCTGAAGTCGCCAATCATCATTTTTGAGATATTCAACCAAAATATTCTGCTTGAAATTAGGTTTAAAATGATGTATATCATGTCTATAGTACTTGACATTTAAGCAGTGAAAAATCAATAAAACAGTCAATAAATCCTTTGTTTCCTATTGTTTATTGTTAAGTTCAATGGAGCATATCTCAATAGTGGCACTGGCGACATCCGGGCTCAGTTGTGGTGGATGGCCACATATGATCATCACATATGTGACCATACACCAAGATCCAGGTGTAAAATCACTAGGACCTATTCGCCCATTGCACATTTCCACCATATGCAAGGAGACCCTTGAGTTGGCTGCATATATGAATGAACATTCACTGGAATTGAAACAGATGATGCACATTATAAATTTCCATATTATTATTATTATTATTTATTATTTCAAAATATAACAAAAAATAAAATTGCAACTTTACACCTGGTTCGTTGTGCAAGAACGGTCATGTGTAATACTCCTCACATCTACTCTCTATTCACAAATTTGACACATTTTCTGAATGAAATATCTTTCTATTAATAAATGACGAAAGGCACTTTTGTTGCATTAAATATTTTACTGTTTGGTCTTGCATCACACATAGGATGTATCACAATTTTGCTGAAAATTTACTATTGAATTATGATTTTGTCACAAGTATAAAAACCAAAGTAATGTCAAACACCCCAAAATAAAGTGGAAATTTGTTATCAAAAAATGCTTACTAAATAATATCATACTATTATTTCTTTAAAAAGATGACTATATTGATCCAACTTTTGATCCAAACACAAGGAAATAATTCCTATCTCAGAATTGTACTCCATCTTTCATCAGCAAGTGAATGACTATCAGGTTGCGATCATTTGACCTTTGACCTGATAACAGACTCGTAGACCTCTGGATGTTTGAACAAGTTGTTCAAAAATTAAAGCATTTGAACAACGAAATGGATCGCCTTGGTGATTTAATATTTTGTGTAAGTCCGCTATCAGCTGACGGCAAAGCGGAAGTGAAAACGTGTGACAAAATCAGATGTCAAAGAGCATGACACATGTAAACAACATCAACAAGGTAGGAATTATTCCCTTGTGTTTGGATCAAAATTTTAAATCAAAATCATGATTTATACCAACACATGAACTTTCATGAACGTATATTTACACACTTAAAAATACATGCTTATTATATAAGATTATACTCCTATTTCTTAAAATATATTACACTTTACACACACTAAAGACACTTCAATTTTTTAAATTGACTGCTCAGTGCCAAAAGTGGGCAAATGGAATAGCTGCCCTGTGAACATTTGGTAGTTTATGCACAGTATACAATGTACTCATCAACACATGGCAGCTTTGACTCCGACCAGACCTGCCAACTGTCCCTCATTTTGAGAGACTGTCCCTCATTTGTGGTTTTCCAAAGTGAAAAAGAGGGACAATCCTGCTTTCTGAAAAATTCAGTGATGGCAAATATAATGTAAAACTAAAAACAGCAGAAAATGATGCAAATTTTGCTTTAAAATTTTGCTACATGTATGGCATTCTCTTTAGTCTGTGATAAATTTAGACCTGCAAAACCTTCCCAGCATTCTGAAAGTATTGCACACCTCAAGTCTTTGAATTCATTGGTACCTGGTTCGTTTACATGCACAAGGTTTTAGCCTCAATGTCCCTCTTTCTGACTTCGGTAGGTTGGCAGGTCTGGACTCTCAACATACATTTGTAAAAATTGTACATGTACCATGATTATACTGCACTCATCTACGTATTTCAGCTTTCGACTCGCATACATTTGTACAATCAAATTGTACATTATCATGATTATACTGTACTCATCTACATTTTCAGCTTTCGACTCGCATACATTTGTACAATCAAATTGTACATTACCATGATTATACTGTACTCATCTACATTTTCAGCTTTCGACTCGCATACATTTGTACAATCAAATTGTACATGTACCATGATTATACTGTACTCATCTACATTTTCAGCTTTCGACTCGCATACATTTGTACAATCAAATTGTACATTACCATGATTATACTGTACTCATGTACATTTTCAGCTTTGACTCCCACATACATTAGTACAAATTGTACATGTATCATTATTATACTGTACTCATCTACGTATTTCAGCTTCGACTCGCATACATTTGTACAATCAAATTGTACTTGACCATAATTATACTGCACTCATCTACATTTTCAGCTTTCGACTCGCATACATTTGTACAATCAAATTGTACATGTACCATGATTATACTGTACTCTTCTACATTTTCAGCTTTCGACTCGCATACATTTGTACAATCAAATTGTACTTGACCATGATTATACTGCACTCATCTACATTTTCAGCTTTCGACTCGCATACATTTGTACAATCAAATTGTACATGTACCATAATTATACTGCACTCTTCTACATTTTCAGCTTTCGACTCGCATACATTTGTACAATCAAATTGTACATGTACCATGATTATACTGTACTCTTCTACATTTTCAGCTTTCGACTCGCATACATTTGTACAATCAAATTGTACATTACCATGATTATACTGTACTCTTCTACATTTTCAGCTTTCGACTCGCATACATTTGTACAATCAAATTGTACTTTACCATGATTATACTGTACTCATCTACATTTTCAGCTTCGACTCCCACATACATTTGTACAAATTGTACTTTACCATGATTATACTGTACTCATCTACGTATTTCAGCTTTGTACAATCAAATTGTACTTTAGCATAATTATACTGCATATGTACTCCTCTACATATGTGATGCGATCAAGCAAAATGAGTCGGATGTCGGGAATATTGCTTTTGAGATATAACCAATAATAGTATTCAACTTCCTTTGTATTTTATTGTTCTGAGTAACACTAGAACGGCCATATCTCTGGAACCATAAGTCTAATTATGATCGGGTTTTCAGCAAAATAAAGCTCTGGAAATGGCTCATATAATGAGATTGAAAACTGATTTTGATTTTGATTGACATCAGACTCATTTTGCTTGATCGCATCACATATTACAGTTTTTGACTCACACAATCATACATTTGTACAATCAAATTGTACTTAACCATGTATCTTTTTGATATAAAGTGTACCTCACTGTAGCAAGTTTTCCATTTTCTAAATGTCAAATATATGTATTTGTTTTTTCGTTTTCTTAAACTTGAAGATTTGAGAGAAATCTGATCATTACTTTTATGTTCTGGAAACACCATGTAAACAACCCGAGCATTGTAGGCACATGTAGTCTTGGCACTAAAAAGGTTCTTACATATTCAATTTTAACCTTTATTGTGGCATTTACATTTGACTAATCTAAGCATGCAATGAACTCAAACTGCTTTTGCATGTACTTTTTGTGATGAACTCATACCATGTTAGTAATAAGGGTCAGGATAGACTGTTATATATATGTTTGATGTGAACTACTGATGTATCTAATCAGCTAAACTACACCATTTGGTGGTGCGCCTGAATGAAAAGGCAGGAAATCCTCAACTCAACTGAACTATGGTGCCTTTCATTACTATTGATGTCATGGTACTCAAAATGCAATGAAATGACCACTAATACTTGTGTTTTATGTTAATTTTGATAATTGATCATCAAAGAGCTTAGAAAACGGGTATGCTAAATATCATAATGCGTAACCTGAAATTAGTCTTAGTACAAGTTTTAACACTGAAATTAAATTAAATTAATTAAATCCATTTCAGTGGGATTAAATTAATTTCAATGGGATTAATGACTGGCCAAGGAGTTTCAGTCTATTTTTCAGTGTGTATTGGACAATGGTTATTTGCATACAGAATAACAAAAGTGTAAAAGTGTAAAAAAATTCACAGTGAGATGATTCCTTGGCCCTCTGCACCATAATCTAGTAATCTATAGTACTTTAACCCCCTGAGCACTACCTGCCGATCTAACATTACCTCTGATTGGTCAATTACATGATATCTTC
Organism: Amphiura filiformis; assembly: GCF_039555335.1. Lineage (NCBI taxonomy): Eukaryota > Metazoa > Echinodermata > Ophiuroidea > Amphilepidida > Amphiuridae > Amphiura > Amphiura filiformis. The sequence goes on from NC_092641.1 coordinate 25,048,785, forward strand.
ACTTTAATTACCAATCAGAATGGAGCTTTGCAAATAATTCACCCCAATTTTTTTGCGTGGTGAAATTATTCTAACAATATTGCTGATTGGTCCAATTGATAATGAAAACTTCTTTTTGACCAATCGGCAGGTAGTTTTCATAGGAGTTAAACAAAAAATCCTGCAGTCCTGCTTGGAATACCTGGTGACAGGCCAGGAAAACAGGTTGATTGCCATCAGTTCTCCTCCTGTGATGCTTTGTCTTTTGGCTCTTTGTTCCTTGTCATGTCAGCTACCATGATGCTAAAAAGTGAATTGGAATCGGCAAGTAGATTGGTTGGGGTGTCAAATTCTGCAATCTGTGGAAAGATGATGAGAACAAATAAAGAAAGTTAATACAAATTAAATCACACAGTATCCCTGTCATGTTAGATGGCATCAACAACATTGTGTCTAAACCTTTGGTCTTTAGCTGGGTGGTTGGGATATCCTTTGCATTGAATTAGCCTAGTCACCTCAATATCTTTTCTTGCCCCCCCCCCCACACACCCCCTACACACTTTTGAGGCAAAACCACAAAATAACATAAATTTCCACTTTTTGCAGCAATTTTGAGCAAAATTTGTCAATTCCCCCCCTGAAATACACTTTTCCCCCAATGCCCCCCGCCCCAAATCCTGGTGCTCCCACTGGTCACCGAAAGTGCCCTACCCAATGATCTTTGCTACCAAGTTTGAATTCTGTAGTAGTGATACTTAGTGAGTGGCATAACAAAATTATTCAAATCAGTACATTATACTGTCACAGAGGTATAAGTGCATGGTGTAATAGACCTGATGGGGATGTCCTCTTTTGGTCTATACGCTAGCGCGCTCGCCTTTTAATCCCAAGATTGGGGGTTTGAGTCCCGGCAGGACCGGAAGTGGCTCAAACAAAGTTCAGGTGAGACAAGAAAGAATGTTTTTGAAGTAGAATAATTTAGCTATCAACAAACCTTTCCATCATCAACGACCATAATTTTGTCTGAATCTAGTACTGTCTGCAGCCTGTGTGCTATAGTCAGCAGTGTACAGTCACTGAAAGCCTCTCGTATTGTTGATTGTACTAAACTGTCAGTCTCTGTGTCTATTGCAGCTGTGGCCTCGTCTAACATTAAAATCTGTGAATAAGATATATGCATAATGATAAAAAATTAATTCACTATTCATTTATACAACACAGCTCATTCCCAAAAAACACACAGGCCATTCCAAAACAACTTAGAAAATGTGGGCCATTCACAAACAACTTGGAACATGTGGGTCATTCACAAACAACTGGGAACATGTGGGCAGACCTTAGGCCCAAATAGCATGTCTCAAATACACACATCTGTTTTGCAGTGCACATTTGTCACAGAGATATTAGCCAATTTAATTTTTAAGTCCTAGGAAGGGCGTAAAAAAAAACTAGTTAAAATACCATTCAAAGATCTTTTAAGGTTGGAATTTTCAATAATTCACACCTATGTTACAGGGAGAGAGGGGTCAGCTTCCAAACGAAAGTGCCTTTGTTTATAGGACATCGTCAAACTTCTGGGTTGTTCCATAAGTTGTCACGATTCTCTCAACAATAATGGTCAAATTAAAGCACCAGAAATCACAAAACAAAAATTACACCCTAAATCCTTTAATTTCAAATATTATTAATTAGTCAGGCTCAGTAAAACATACCTTGCTTTTACGTAGCACTGCTCTTGCCATACAGAGTAACTGTCTCTCTCCGACTGAGAAATTGTCACCACTTTCAACCACAGGAGCTTCTAGCTGGTTATCTAACTTGCTTACCTATATATGGTAAAGATAAAAGTTTTGATATTACTTTCAATATCTTGTTTTTCCACCACAAGCAGCATGCCACTAGTGTTATCGCTTTTTGTTCATTAGTCAAAAGTTGTATCCTGTGTCATACGTCACAAGCAGCAATGCTCCGGAAGTCAACTGCCAGTGATTTGCAGCATTGGGCAAAGCGTTGACATGATCGATGTATTGGGCTATTCCATTCAAAATTCACACTATCCCTGTGGAAGATTTTGGAAATAGGTTCTACAGAGGGAGTATGAATTTCAAATGGAATAAGCACATTAGGCAGCTCTATTTGATTTTCAAATTGATAGAGTTAGTTAATGTGCTAATTCCATTAATACTGTGTAAAATTACTGCAACTGAATATTTTAAAGCGAACATGAAAAGTTACGAAAACAGGGGGCATATCCAGGAGGATTTAGCACCCTCGGGGGTGATGAAGCCTGGAGGGTCCTGGTCCATCAGCAGGGGGCAAAGCAATGGGAAATCCTGGGTTCTATATTTTTAACATCATTCTCCCGCACTTTGGTAACATCTGCATTTTTTGGTGCATTCCCTGGTTGTGTACACTCCCTCAGCATGCCATGGAAAGCATTTTTGAAAGGAAAAACAAGTTCACATTTTCAACTTTCTCGTATAACTTGATCAACGTATTAATTAATACAGCCTAGTGCATGGCCCAATTGAAAGCCTCATCCCTCGGAATTTTACCCCATCAAAAATTGATAGTTTGGCTCAGAAGAAAGCTCTTATTTTTATCATAATCCTAGTAACAATATTAATGTAAAACCTCAGATGTGTTCCTTTAGATGGTATGAACAAAAAAGTGTTAATCTCAATCACGATGGTGGTGTACCACACCTTTGAAGGTACTTTTCTGTGGTCCATTGTGATTTAACTCAAAACTTGGAATCAGATTGGTGATACAAAACACCAAAGAAAATACCACCACCTTTAAATAAGGCCTAAAAATTGTTTGGTTGGCGTAACATACAAAAATAGGGTAGGTAGGTCAGGATTTTTTTTACTTTTAAAGCTGTAAATTGCGTTTGATAAAGGCATTGGAACTTTTTTTCTTTTTTAATTCAATTTATTTATTTATTTATTAGGGTCGGTTGGGTTACGCCAATCAAACAAATTTTTTAGGCCTAGCTTGAGAATCTTACCTTATCTTTCATATATGTTTTCTCTAAGGCACTCCATATTTCTTTATCATTATGCTGCATAAATGGGTCCAAGTTGTACCTGCAAATGTTAAAATAAAATCACACCATCATATTCATCCTTCTTTTATATCCATTATGAGAACTACCTGCTGATTGGCCAAAATTAATATTGTGTCCAATTTTGAACCAATCAAGGAGTGTATTAATAAGATCATCTGCAAATGAAAGTCTGACCATAAATAGTTTAAAGCCTAATCATAATTGGCAATTGAAATGAGCATTTCAGGTTATCAACCATTCAGAAATGCTGTTAGATGACCAGTAGCGTCCAGGGGGTTAATTGATCAGAAACATTGTCATCTAGTTGTAAGTTGCTCAAAATTTTATCACAAATTCTCAACATAAAGAATATCCTGCCCATTATTATTATTAAAGATGGCTCCATTATTGACAATCCTGGGACCCCTACTTTACCCCATCAGAAAATGATACCATTTGAATATGTTTACACAACATACAAAATACAATTTCAAATCACCCATGGATTTGAATAAAGGAAATGCACTTCACCCAACATCCCCCATGTTCAAGTTTCAAGTTCAAGTTGATTTTGTCAGGGGAACACTCTTCTCTTTCATTGTTTGCCAGAAGGTACTCTGCCCACTCCACTGCTTGGTCCCTATTATCTTACCTAATAGTTCCAATGAACA